>NC_137770.1:124716615-125316615 GCF_963455305.1 Plecotus auritus | reverse complement strand
AAATCATGTCCCAAACCAAAACTTCATACATTAAAATCTGATATTTAAAAGACTTGATCACAGTATTATTCTCTCTCTTTACACCAGAGTGGCAAAGCTTTCTGTTATATTTACTTTGTTTGTTTTGAAAATATTACAGTGCATTAGAGTGGTTCACTTTCAGCAGATAACATCTGAAAGAGTGCTTTCTTTGTTTAGGGACTTCCAGATAGGCTAATGTCATGTGCAGGTAGAATGATAGGCAAATTGGTTTACTTTTTTGTGAATTTCTATTCTCAAGGCTAATTATTTGAACAGCTTGGCTTTTGGTAGGAAAACAACTACTTTATTTTTTTTTTTAATTAAAATCTGTGCTTTTATTCTTTTAAAAAATATATTTTATTGATTTTTACAGAGAGGAAGGTAGAGGGATAGAGAGTTAGAAACATCAATGAGAGAGAAACATCGATCAGCTGTCTCCTGCACACCCCCCACTGGGGATGTGCCTGCAACCAAGGTACATGCCCTTGACCGAAATCAAACCTGGGACCCTTCAGTCTGCAGGCCGATGCTCTATCCACTGAGCCAAACTGGTTAGGGTGAAAACAAATACTTTAAATGACATACAGCTTTCATTGACTAAAGTGAGAAAGCATCAAGATAACATTCTTTACTTAAATCATTCACTCACTCTTCCAACAAATAATTATTGAACACCTGGTATGTTCTAGATGGCCTGAACTGTTAACTATCTATACTAATAAAAGGGTAATATGCTAATTAGACCTTCTGGATGTCCTTTCAGACAAAGCCATGGTGGCAGGGCTGAGGCACAGGCAGGTTAGGGGCGATCAGGCCAGCGGGGGGCGGGGGGGGGGGCAGTTGGGGTGAGCAGGCTGGCAAGGGGGCAGTTGGGGGTGAGCAGGCCAGCAGGGGGTGCAGTTGGGGGTGATCAGGCAGGCAGGCAGGTGAGCGGTTAGGAGCCAGCAGTCCTGGATTGCAAGAGGGATGTCCAACTGCTGGTTTAGGCCTGATCTAAATTGGCATTCGGACATGCCCTGAGGGGTCCCAGATTAGAGAGGGTGCAGGCCGGGCTGAGGGACTCACCATCCCCCCCACCCCCACACAAATTTTGCGCATCAGGCCACTAGTGAATTAATAGGGACATAGGTTAGTTTTGACAATAAAAGTGTAAACAAGAAAACAATTTGTTTGACATGATACAAATAGTCTAATATATAGGTTTATGTCTATTCACCTTGGAGTCTGCAGAAAGGGCTTAATTTATAAGAGAGGAATGACTGGAAAAGTGTCTGATCTTGTGAGGCCTTCCCCATGTGGAGATGGGAGGAGGACAATATCTTCTGCTACACCTCTTTCCCTTACCAGGAATCAGCAAAAGAATATTGAGGACTTTGGAGGTTCAAATGGCAATCTACGTTCACTTTTATTTTGAAGGGGGAAATTTAAAGCTTCTGTGTGTGTGGTTTAGAAGACTTTTTATATTGCTTGTTTAGGTTTTATGATGTGATGGCTGAATATATAACACAATGGGTGCTTTCTAGGGGGTGCTTTATTAGTACATTATGTTATCACAATTCACATTTTTTATTTTTATTTATTATTATTATTTTTTAATTTCTTTATTGATTAAGGTATTACATATGTGTCCTTATTCCCCCACCCCTCATTCATGCCCCCACGCCCCTGTTGTCTGTGTCCATTAATTAGGCTCATATGCATGCATATAAGTCCTTTGGTTGATCTCTCCCCCTTACCCCCACCATCCCCTACCTTCCCTGAGGTTTGACGTTCTGATTGATGTTTCTTTGTCTCTGGATTTGTTTTGTTCATCAGTTTATGTTGTTCATTATATTCCACAAATGAGTGAGATCATGTGGTATTTATCTTTCTCTGCCTGGCTTATTTCACTTAGCATAATGCTCTCCAGCTCCATCCATGTTGTTGCAAATGGTAAAACTCCTTCTTTTTTACCGCAGCGTAGTATTCCATTGTGTAGATGTACCACAGTTTTTTAATCCACTCATCTGCTGATGGGCACTTAGGCTGTTTCCAAATCTTAGCTTTGGTGAATTGTGCTGCTATGAACATAGGGGTGCATATATCCTTTCTGATTCGTGTTTCTAATTTCTTGGGATATATTCCTAGAAGTGGGATCACTGGATCAAATGGGAGTTCCATTTTTAGGTTTTTTGAGGAAACTCCATACTGTTCTCCACAGTGGCTGCCCAGTCTGCATTCCCACCAGCAGTGCACGAGGGTTCCTTTTTCTCCGCATCTTCGCCAGCACTTGTCATTTATTGATTTGTTGATGATAGCCATTCTGACAGGTATGAGATGGTGATGGTACAGCATTGTTGTTTTGATTTGCATCTCTCAGATGATTAGTGACTTTGAGCATGTTTTCATATGCTTTTTGGCCTTCCTTCTGTCTTCTTTCAAAAAGTATCTATTTAGATCTGTTGCCCATTTTTTGATTGGATTGTTTATCTTCCTTTTGTTAAGTTGTATGAGTTCCCTGTAAATGTTGGAGATTAAGCCCTTATCGGTGATAACATTGGCAAATATGTTCTCCCATGCAGTGGGCTTTCTTGTTGTTTTGTTGATGGTTTCTTTTGCTGTGCAGAAGCTTTTTATTTTGATGTAGTCCCATTTGTTTATTTATAAATCTTTATTGTTCAGATTATTACAATTGTTCTTCTTTTTTCCCCCCATAGCTCCCCTCCACCCGGTTTCCACCCCACCCTCTGCCCTTACCATCCCCCCCACTGTCCTCAACATAGGTGTATGTTTTTTGTCCAGTCTCTTCCCGCACCCCCCACAACCCTTTCCCCCCGAGAATTGTCAGTCCACTCCCTTTCTATGCCCCTGATCTATTATATTCACCAGTTTATTCTGTTCATCAGATTTTTTATTCACTTGATTTTTAGATTCACTTGATAGATATGTATTTGTTGTTCATAATTTTTATCTTTACCTTTTTCTTCTTCTTCCTCTTCTTAAAGAATACCTTTCAGCATTTCATATAATACTGGTTTGGTGGTGATGAACTCCTTTAGCTTTTCCTTATCTGTGAAGCTGTTTATCTGACCTTCAATTCTGAATGATAGCTTTGCTGGGTAGAGTAATCTTAGTTGTAGGTTCTTGCTATTCATCACTTTGAATATTTCTTGCCACTCCCTTCTGGCCTGCATAGTTTCTGTTGAGAAATCAGCTGACCGTCGTATGGGTGCTCCCTTGTAGGTAATTAACTGTTTTTCTCTTGCTGCTTTTAATATTCTCTCTTTGTCTTTTGCTCTTGGCATTTTAATTATGATGTGTCTTGGTGTGGTCCTCTTTGGATTCCTTTTGTTTGGGGTTCTGTGGGCTTCCTGGACTTGTAAGTCTATTTCTTTCACCAGGTGGGGGAAGTTTTCAGTCATTATTTCTTCAAATAGGTTTTCAGTATCTTGCTCTCTCTCTTCTTCTGACACCCCCATAATTCTGATGTTGGTACTCTTGAAGTTGTCCCAGAGGCTCCTTACACTATCTTCATATATTTGGATTCATTTTGCTTTTTGCTTTTCCGGTTGAGTGTTTTTTGCTTCTTTGTATTTCAAATCTTTGACTTGATTCTTGCGATCCTCTAGGCTGCTGTTGGATCTCTGTATATTATTTTTTATTTCAGTCAATGTATGCTTAATTTCTAGTTGGTCCTTTTTCATATCCTTGAGGGTCTCACTAAATTTATTGGCCTTTTCTAGAAAATACTTGAAAAACCTTATAACCGTGGTTTTGAACTCTATATCCAGTCGTTTGCTTTCCTCCATTTCTTTCATTTGTGATCTGTTTGTCTCTGCATTTTGGCTGCTTCCCTGAGTTGATAGAGTGGCTTTGTGTGCTAGGTATCCTATAGGGCCCAGTGGCTCAGCCTCCCCAGTTACCTGAGGTGGACACTCTTGGTGCACCCCTTTGTGGGCTATGTACACAGTCTTGTTGCAGTTAAGCCTTGATTATTGTTGGTATCACTGGGGGGAATTGACATCCAGGCCAATTGGCTGTGAGGATCAGCTGTGTCTATGATGGGAGAACTTCTGTGCTGGAGACACCCTTATGAGACAAGACTTGCTTCAGTGGGGCTTTGGTGCTCACTGAGTCTGCCCCCTGAGTGTGTCCCTTATGGATCTGAGGAGTTGTAATCTGGATGGTCCCACTCTGACCCCTGGGTACACTGGCTCTTGGATCTCCAAGGTGGTGCTAATTTAGCCTCTGCCTGAGGCCACCCAATAGGAGCTATGGAGAGATCTTCAGATTCCTCTTCTTTGTTTGGGGTTTGGAGGTGCCCAGATGAGGCCCAGCTGTGAAGCAATGCAAGCTGCTGTGGGGCCTTGGGCCTTTTTTTGGATGTTCTGGGTCTCACTGATTCAGCTACAGTTTGTTGGGTAAGTTTAAAATTGAAAGGACCAGGCCATTCATATGCAAAAGCCTCTGCCCTCAGCTTGGATGGGGCTGAGTCTTAGGGTGGAGCAATCAGCAATGGCTTTGTGGGGTGGGATCTCAGGCAGAGCAAACAGCGATGGCTTCTTGTTAGCCCTGCCCTAAGAGGCCCCTGGTTCTCAGTGTCCTGCGGTAATCGCTGCAAGCACCTCTGAGAGAAGCCGCCCTCGAGTTTTGCCTGCTGCCAGACAGTCCAGTTTCTCCCTGTATGAGTCTGGGTCCCCAGAGTCTTGCCAAGAACTGGAGTTCAGAGCAGTCAGGAGCTTTTGTCTCCCTCCCGATTGAGAAAGCCAGCCCTCTCTGCACACGCGCCGTACCTCTGCCTTCCGCAGCTCCTGTAAGTCTCAGTGTGCTTTTCTCTTTCCTTCTAGTTGTAGAATTTCCACTCAGCCAGCCTTCCTGTGATTCTGGATGATGTCCGTTTTGTCTTTTAGTTGTAGTTTTGAAATTGTTGTGCGAGGCAGCAGTTTAGGTGTTTACCTATGCCACCATCTTGGTTTCTCCTCCACAATTCACATTATTAATAATTAAAAATATATTGTGTTACACTATGATTTCTGTATATGACAATATAAAATCGAAGTGATTCATAGTTTCTTCAGGGATTGTTTTTAAAGTTAATGAACCCCCAGAGCGGCCCTGTTTGTACAGAGAATTCTGAAGGCACAGGGTGCGTGTGCCTGTTCAAATGAGCCCTTCATTGTACAATGACAGAACTCTAATATGTTATGTGGCACAGCTCATTTCCCAAGGAGGCCATGGCCTGGCATGTAGAAAGAAAAAAGACAAAACCACTATACATTCATTAACAATATTCTGTTAAAGGAGACAATCTGTAGTCATCCTGATGTATGGATGCACAATATTGCATATTACAAAAAGGGTATTTGTTAAATCAGTCATCACAACTAATGTGAAGGGGTGAGATTCACCTATTAAAAGACAAGAGATGTTCAGATTGGATTTAAGGAAAGAAAAAACACTGGACTATGTCCTGTTTAAGGGACATACACTTGAAACAAAACAAAGAGAAATGTTTAAAATAAATAAACACAAAAAATTTCAAAACAAATACCAACAAAAAAGCAGATATAGCTAATGCCAGATAAGTGGAATTCATGCAAAAAACCTTAAAAGAGCAAGTAATATTTCATATCAATAAGAAGAACAATGGCTCACAAAGACATATTACTCATGAAAACTTATAGGTTTAAAGAATGTAAAACAAAACTGTGATGAATAAAAATAAATTTGTAATTCTAAAAATATAGGTAAGAGATTTTTAATACATTTTATTAGAGTTCAACATATGAAATATGCAGAAATAAATTAAATTAAAGGAAATTTGAATAACTCAGTTAACATACTTGATCTAAAAAACATGTGCTAACCTCCCTTACTCCAAAGCAGAAAATGCACATTCCTTTTTCTTCATCAAATTAAAAGTCACCCATATACACAAAATGGTAAGATACCTGGTCTTAAGGAGAGAGCATTCAGTTTTTTACCATCTATATATATAAAAGGCTAATATGCAAAGTGTCCCCTCAGGAGTTAGACTGGGAGACTGGGAGTTCGATTGCTCGCTATGACGTGTGCTGACCACCAAGGGATGGCGCAGAACAAAGGAAGGCCCCAGCTGTTAGCCAGCAGCCGGAGAAGGGGGGCCCCAGCCATCAGCCAGAAGGCCCCAATTGGCCCTGATCGCCGGCCAGCTTAGCGACCCTACCCATGCATGAATTTCTTTTATTTTTTATTTTTTATTTTTTATTTTTGTTAATTTTTATTTTTTTAAATAAATCTTTATTCAGATTATTACAATTATTTCTCCTTTTCCCCCCCATAGCTCCCCTCCACCCAGTTCCCACCCCACCTTCTGCCCTTACCTCCCCACCACTGTCCTCATCCATAGGTGTATGATTTTTGTCCAGTCACTTCATGAACCCCCCCATACCCCTTTCCCCCTGAGAATTATCAGTCCACTCCCTTTCTATGCCCCTGATTCTATTATATTCACCAGATTATTCTGTTCCTCAGGTTTTTAATTCACTTGATTTTTAGGTTCACTTGTTGATAGATATGTATTTGTTGTTCATAATTTTTCTCTTTACTTTTTTCTTCTTCCTCTTCTTTAAGAATACCTTTCAGCATTTCATATAATACTGGTTTGGTGGTGATGAACTCCTTTAGCTTTTTCTTATCTGTGAAGCTCTTTATCTTCCTTCAATTCTGAATGATAGCTTTGCTGGGTAGAGTAATCTTGGTTGTAGGTTCTTGCTATTCATCACATTGAAAATTTCTTGCCACTCCCGTCTGGCCTGCATAGTTTCTGTTGAGAAATCAGCTGACAATCGTATGGGTGCTCCCTTGTAGGTAATTAACTGTTTTTCTCTTGCTGCTTTTAATATTCTCTCTTTGTCTTTTGCTCTTGGCATTTTAATTATAATGTGTCTTGGTGTGGTCCTCTTTGGATTCCTTTTGTTTGGGGTTCTGTGCGCTTCCTGGACTTGTAAGTCTATTTCTTTCACCAGGTGGGGGAAGTTTTCGGTCATTATTTCTTCAAATAGGTTTTCAGTATCTTGCTCTCTCTCTTCTTCTGGCACCCCCATAATTCTGATGTTGGTATGCTTGAAGTTGTCCCAGAGTCTTCTTACACTATCTTCAACTTTTTGGATTTTTTTTTTTTTGCTTTTTGCTTTTTCGGTTGAGTGTTTTTTGATTCTTTGTATTTCAATTCTTTGACTTGATTTTTGTGTTCCTCTTGTCTGTTTTTGGGTCTCTGTATAATATTTTTTATTTCAGTCAGTGTATGTTTAATTTCTAGTTGGTCCTTTTTCATATCTTCGAGGGTCTCGTTATATTTATCGGCCTTTTCTAGGATATTCTTAAAAAGCCTTATAACCGTGGTTTTGAATTCTATATCCAGTCGTTTGTTTTCCTCCATTTCTTTCGTTTGTGATCTGATTCTTTGACGCCGCATTTTCACTCTTCCCTGAGTTGGTAAGGTAGATTTGTGTGGTAGGTTTCCAATATGGCCCAGTGGGTTTGCCTCCCCAGTTAACCTGAGGTGGACACTCTTGGTGCACCCCTTTGTGGACTGTGTGTACAGCCTTGTTGTAATTAAGTCTTGATTGTTGTTGGTATCACTGGGAAGAATTGACCTCCAGGCCAGTTGGCTGTGAGGATCAGCTGTGTCTATGCTGGGAGAAGTTCGGTGCTGGAGACAGCCTTATAGGATTAGACTTGCCAAATTGCAATAGCCTCTGTGCTCAGCTTGGATGGGGTGGAGTCTCAGTCTTGGCTTCCTGTCAGCCTTACCGTTGTGTGCACGTGCGCGCCTTCAGACCTCCACCTTCCCCGGTTCCCGAGTCTCCACCCGAGAGTCCAGACTCCCCCCACAAGAGCGTGGGTCCCCAGGGGCTCGCCTGGAACCGGGGTTCAGTGCAGTCAGGAACCTCCGACTCCCTTCCACTAGGGAAAGCCTGTGGCAACCTCCGCAGCTTTTGTGCGCACTGGCACGCGCGCGCGCGCACTTTCAGTCCTCCGCCTTCCCTGGTTCCCGAGTCTCCGCCCGAGAGTCCAGACTCCCCCCACAAGAGCGTGGGTCCCCAGGGGCTCGCCTGGAACTGGGGTTCAGTGCAGTCAGAACTGGGGTTCAGTGCGGTCGGGGGCTTCCTTCCCCCTTCCGCCAGAGAAAGTCAGCCAGGCTCTCAGCCGCCCTTCCTCTCTGCGCGCACAAAGACCCTTTGCCGTACCTCCAATTCTCTGTGAGCTTTTCTCTTTCCTTCTAGTTGTAGAATTTTCACTCAGCCAGCTTTCCTGTGGTTCTGGATGGTGTCCGTTCTGTCTTTTAGTTGTAGTTTTTAAATTGTTGTGCGAGGCAGTAGTTTAGTTGCTTACCTATGCCGCCATTTTGGTTTCTCCCCCATGCATGAATTTCATGCACCAGGCTTCTAGTCATATATCATACAAGGGTAATATGCAAATTGACCCTAATGGCAGAACAACCAGGAAAGACCGGTTGTTATGATGTGCACTGAGCACCAGGGGAAAGACTACCAACGCAGGAGCTGCCCCGTGGTGGTCAGTGCGCTTCCACAGAGGGAGCACCGCTCAGCCAGAAGCCTGCTCATGGCTGGCCAGTGTAGCAGTGGTGGCGGGAGCCTCTCCTGCCTCCATGGCAGTGCTAAGGATGTCGGACTAATGGCTTGGGCCCGTGGGGAGCGGGCCGCAGCTATTAGTTGGACATCCCCTGAGGGCTCCCGGCCTGCCAGAGGGATGTCTGACTGCCAGCTTAGGCCTGATTCCCTGGGGAGCCGGCCTAAGCTGTCAGACGGACATCTCCTGGGGGGTCCTGGAATGTGAGAGGGCGCAGGCTGGGCTGAGGGACCCCCCTGAGTGCACAAATTTTTGTGCACCAGGCCTTTAGTTAAGTATAATGTTATCTGTAGGGTTTTATGTAGACTTAAAGAAATCAACTTGAGTAAGGCTATTCCTATCTTTCTTAGGAATACCAGGAGTAGGTGCTAACTTTTAGCAAATGCTTTTCTGCATTGCTAGATAGGATTGTGTGACTTTTCTTCTTCAGCCTGTTAATATGGTGGATTTCAATGATTTTTCAAATATTGAAACAGCCTTGCATCCCTGAAATAAAGTCCACTTGGTCATGATATATGATTTTAAAATATATATTGCTTAATTTTATTTGCTAATATTTTGTTTAAATTTTTGCATCTATATAAGTGAGGGATATTGGTCTGTAGGTTTTTTGTTTTTGGTTCTTATTTGTACTACTAGAGGCCCAGTGCACAGATTTGTGCACTGGTGGGGTCCCTCAGCCTGGCCTGTGCCCTCTCACAATCTGGGACCCCTCGGGGGATGTCGGACTGCCAGTTTCGGCTCAATCCCGGCCAGCAGGATCAGGCTGAAACTAGCAGTCTGGCATCTCCGGAGGGATGTAGTAGTGCATGAAGCAGCAGGCGGCCAGGGAGGAGCCCAAACCTGGGCCGGGCACTGCACTGCTTCTGCTCATTCAGGCCCCGCTAAGCCTGCCACTGCTGCTTGGTAGCGCTGCCGTGGAGGTGGGAGAGGCTCACGCCACTGCAGCTCTCTTGCCAGCCGTGAGCCTGGCATCTGGCACCAACTAGTCAGCATTGAGCGTCTGCCCCCTGGTGGTCAGTGCTCATCATAGCAGCTGGTCATTTGGTCATTCGCTAACTTAGGCTTTTAAATATATAGATACTAGAGGCCTGATGCATGAAATTCATGCAAGGGGCTCGGCCCTTGCAGCCACCATGGCTTACCTTGGCCCTTGCAGTCTCAGCTTTGGAAGGTCATCAGAAGGATGTCCGGAAGGTCGTTTGGCTGTCTGGTCTAATTAGCATATTATTATAGATTATTATAGATTTATTTCATATTAGGTGCATTGGGGAAGTTCCTGCTTTTTGAGGAATTGGTCTTTCATATAAGCTGTCAAATATATGTGTGTAAAGTGGCTTGTGACATTCCATTATTATCACTTTGATACCTGTAGGGTCTGTAGTGGTATGTCATGTTTCATTTCTGATATTGGTAATTTGTGCCTTCTTTTTTCTTTTTTTTCAGCCTTACTAGAGATTGTTACTTTAGTTCAGTGGTCCGCAAACCATTGCTCGCGAGCCACATGCGGCTCTTTGGCCCCTTGAGTGTGGCTCTTCCACAAAATACCACGACCTAGGCGAGTCTATTTTGAAGAAATGGCGTTAGAAGAAGTTTAAGTTTAAAAAATTTGGCTCTCAAAAGAAATTTCAATCGTTGTACTGTTGATATTTGACTCTGTTGACTAATGAGTTTGCCGACCACTGCTTTAGTTGATCTTTCCAACGAACAAACTCTTTGTTTCATTGGTTTTCTCTTCTGTTTTTCTGTTCCCAATTTCATTGATTTCTGCTCTTATCTTGAATATTTCCTCTTTCTGTTGCTTTGGATTTACTTAGCTCATTTTTAGCTTCTTGAGATGGGAATTTAGATTACTGATTTGTGACTTTTCTTGTATTCTAATGTAAGCATTTCCCCCTTAGTTTTAGCTGTGTCCTGAAAATTTTTATATGTTGTATTTTCATTTTAATTCATTCCACTGTATTTTTCTTTCCCTTGAGTCTTACTCTTTGACCCATGAATTATTCAGAAGTGTGTTGTTTAGTTTCCAACTCTATCAGGATTTTCCTATTATTAATTTCTACTTTGATTTTATTGTGGTTGGAGAACATATTCTATATTACTTCAGTTCTTTAAAAATTTGTGGAGATTTGTTTTATGGCCCAGGATATGGTCTATTTTAGTACTATGTGTTCCATAGGTACTTGATAAGAATGTGCATTCTGTGTTGTTAGGTGAATGTTCTCTAATTGTTGAATACATCATTTTGGTTGATGCTGATACTGAGTTTTTCTGTATCCTTCCTTTTTTTGGGTCTACTTTGTTCTCTCAATTATTGAAAGAGAGGCATTGAAATCTCTATCACTAATTGTCAATTTACCTATTTCTTCTTTCAGTTTTTGCTTCACATATTTCTGTCCCTTTGTTAATCTTTGTTTATAATTACCTTTAACATTTCCCTCCATATATCTTCTATATCTTTGCTGAAAGTTTTTATTTTTTTGTTTGTTTTAAGCATGTTCACAATTGCTCAATGAAGCAATTTTTATGATGGCTGCTGTAAAAGCAGCCTATTGGAGTTTACTTTAGCAAAAGAAAGGTTATTTTATATGTCTCATGAAACTCAAAGGCTGGTATGCAGACTCTAGAAAGGGTCTGGAACTGTGCAATGGAGTTCAGGGAATAATCTCTGTTTCACCTCTGCTCCTCTCTGTACATCTGCTTTTTTCGTTGTCCCTGAAGACTAACTTCTGTCCCAAAGACTAACTTTTGTACTCAAAGAAGAATATGGTTGTGACATAGTGACTTGTTAGTAAGATATGGATTTACTGGGAAGAGACAGCTGATTTGGTCTTCCTTCAGATCTGATTTTAAATTATTAGGAATAAGAATTCAATTAGCCAATTGGGACATGAATCTACCTGTTGTCTATCTGGTATGACCAGAGCTGTATGTGTTGAGGGGTCACATGGCGAAAACAGGATTGCCAGGAATCCATTCCTATCCTGTGGATGGAGGTAGCCATTACCACAGATATCCTAAAAGTGTCAAATACATTGGGTAACTTGTTCTACTCCATAGAATCTTTGATATACTGTTACAATGTATCCATGTTGAAATTGTTATAAAGTTCCAGGTTAAATTCTTGCATAACCAAGATTAGTACTGCTGTAAGCACATTGGATTCATAAGCACCTTGAACTCATGACTTATGTTTCTTATAATTTAAAAAGATATAGTAAGCAGAAGAAAAACCAATTAAAAAATGATTTCAGAGAGGAAGGGAGAGATAGAAACATCAGTGATGAGAGAGAATCATTGATTGGCTACCTCCTGCATGCCCCCTACTGGGGATCAAGCATGTGCCCTTGACCTGAATCGAACCTGGGACCCTTCAGTCTGCAGGCCGATGTTCTAACTACTGAGCAAAATCAGCTAGAGCGAAAAACCCATTTTTACATTTGGAAATGAAATCCAGTATCAGAAAATGCTTCAAAGGCTCTAGAACAGTGGTTCTCAACCTTTCTAATGCTGCGACCCTTTAATACAGTTCCTCATGTTGTGGTGACCCCCAACCATAAAATTATTTTCGTTGCTACTTCATAACTGTAATTTTGCTACTGTTATGAATCGTAATGTAAATATCTGTGTTTTCCGATGGTCTTAGGCGACCCTGCTAGCGGTTCTCAACCTGTGGGTCCCAGCCCACAGGTTGAGAACCGCTGCTGTAGAGCCTAATCCCATCGGAAAACACAGATATTTACATTACGATTCATTAACAGTAGCAAAATTACAGTTATGAAGTAGCAACGAAAATAATTTTCTGGTTGGGGGTCACCACAACATGAGGGACTGTATTAAAGGGTCTCGGCATTAGAAAGGTTGGGAACCACTGCTCTAGAACTTTCCTTTTCCGGCATTAATCTAGTTATTTGGGAAGCTGGAACACAGGATAGCTATCATCACAGTGAAGAGATCATCGGCACCATTGCCCTCCTTCACAATAGAGGGTCAGAGCACCACTGACCCGAATTTGTGAAATTGTGATGTTACCCTTGAAGCCAGTTTTCAGATTGAGGCAGGATAGTATGAAGCGAGGAAAATTCCTGGGCAAGTGGAATGGGGACACTGAGACAAGATAAAGAAGGTCAAACAATTTGAATGACTTACAGCCATTTAGTGAATCTCAAGACTTTGTCTTCCCTAACCAAGGACACTTGAGAGCAAATGGTTTACAACTCTCCTCCCTAACCAGAGAATACGTAGTTTAAATCACTCTGCGCCTTAGGGAAATAGAGAACAGAGACCCAGTTAATGCCATTTGTGCCAGCTAAACCCAGGGAGGATGAAGTCAGGAGAACAAATAGCAAACCCTGATTAGAGCTAGGCACCCAAGATAAAAGTAAAACAGTAAAGCAGACCAAAGAATAATCCCAAACTCCCCAATATGCTCATTTTGATGAATCAGCATATTAGAAATGCACCTGGAAAGCTAATGAATATTCTGCTGAAACCCTCCCCTAATATTCTCTCCCACAGAAGAGAGATAGAAGCCTCAAGACAAAGGATACCAGTGTGGCCTTGTTCTAGAGCACACCCATGCCCCTTCTCAGGCATGAACTTTTTACCTTCTCCTAAACTCTAAGAATCCCCATGAGACTTGCAACCAGGGGAGCATTGGGCAGTGGCAGCTCATCTTGGGTTTACCACCTCATCTTGTCTACAAGGCCTTCTTCTTCTCTGTCCAGTGAGCTAACAGCAGCCCTGCCTTGGCTCACTTTTTTTTTTTTTTTTTTTAACTACCTTTAAAAAATTATTGATTGATTTTAGAGAGAGATTTGTTTTTCTACTTATTTATGCATTCATTGATTGCTTCCTGTATGTGCCCTGGTCAGAGACTGAACCCACAATTTTGGCATAATGAGATGACATTCTAACCAACTGAGCTACCAGGCCAGGGCTCAGGCTCACTTCTTTCCTACAACATTTTTAGGGAGCCAAAGCCTAGGCTCTCTTCTGTTGCTTTTTCTATCCTAAGTCCTTCCTTTGTTTCACTGCCCCCAGATTTAATAAACAAACTCTCAAAATCACCTGGACTCATATTATAAAATCTTTCTTGCACAAAGTCAAGAACCCACACACTACTGACTGGCCTTCTCCAGGCCTGGTCCCTGTCTGGTAACAAGATGAGCAGGATCATTTTATCTGACTATTATTTGTGGACATATAAACCAGTAGGTGTCCTCCTAAGCCTATTGGAATATAAATCTTTCTTATTTGAAATGGAAACAACCTATAAATTTTTCCCAGCTAAGCCATCCTTAAGTTGGTTATAGTGTAATATTGACCTAGAATTTTACAACCATTTTCTTACTCATGAATATAGTTGATTGTGCTCAAAACCATATATTGGAATAGGAGCTACAATAGACAATTATGTACTGATGGTTCAAAGGTACCGAACAGCAAACACAGATCCACTGTTTGTCCTTGATATCATAGGCAAAATAAAAAAAAGGCTATGGAGGAGGAAATCTCATATTAATCTACCTAGTTATGCTTTCCTAAGGAAATTTTTCCTTTTCAATCCAAAGCTGGGTTTTGAATTAGAGTAGGCTATCTGTTTACAACATTGTCAAGCTCTACTTATCAATATAATCTTTTCCTTCTTTCCATATTCATTTTTCCTCTATCTTCTTTCCCACTCATTTGAAAATTCATTCATTTATTTTCTCTCATTGCAGCAGCACTGTGTGATATTAAAAGTAATTTTATTTATTTCTACTGATTTTTAGAGAGAGGGGAAGGGAGAAGGTGAGAGAGAAAAACATCAACGTGAGAGCATTGATTGACTACCTCCTGCAGGGGATTGAGACTGCAACCCAGGCATGTGCCCTGACTGGGAATCAAACAGCAACCTTTTGGTTTATGGGATGATGCCCAACCAACTGAGCCACACTGGCCAGGGCTGGAAGACTAGGTTTTTGCTTTGGCTTTTATAACATAGAAAGTTATTTCATCTTGCTTTTACCATCAATCTAGCCATTAGAAGGGTCTCCTTGAGAAGCTAAATTTCTAAATAGCAAGTCAGAAAGTAAGGCAGATCAAATTAAGAATACTCTAATAGAGGCAAAAAATAATACAGACAGCTAATACTCTGTGATGGCTTAAATGTGTAAATCTACTTGTTTTTTGGAAGAGTTTGAGAAGGATAGGTATTAAATCTTCTTTGTTTGGCAGAATTCACTAGTAAAGCTATCTGATCCTGGAATTTTACTTTTGGGAGCATTTTAAACAAATAATTTTATTTTTTGATTACAGGTGATGTACAATATTATATTCATTTCAGATGTACAACACAGTGATTAGACATTTATATAACTTATGACTTGATCACCCTGACAGGGGTGGGCAAACTTTCTGACTCGAGGGCCACAATGGGTTCTTAAACTGGACTGGAGGGCCGGAACAAAAGCATGGATGGAGTGTTTGTGTGAACTAATATAAATTCAAAGTAAAGGAGCAGAGGGGAGAGCAAGAGAACCGGATAGAACAGCCGGATCCGGCCCGCGGGCCGTAGTTTGCCCACGGCTGGCTCTAGTATCTATTTGACACCATACATAGTTATTGCAACATTATTGACTATATTCCCTGTGCTGTACTTTACATCCCCATGACTATTCTGTAACTACTAACTTGTACTTCTTAATTTCTCCACATTTTTCATCTCCTCTAATCTCCCTCCCATCTGGCATCCATCAAAATGTTCTCTGTGTATATAAGTCTGTTTCTGGTCTGCTTATTTGTTTATTTTGTTTTTTAGATTTCACATATGTGAAGTCATATGGTACAGTATTTGTCTTTCTCTGCTGACTTATTTCCCTCAGCACAATATCATCTACGTCCATCTATGTTGTTGCAGATGGCAAGATTTAATTCTCTTTTTATTTATTTTTTAAAAATATTTTTATTGATTCCAGAGAGGAAGGGAGAGGGAGAGAGAGATAGAAATAGCAATGATGAGAGAGAATCATTAGTGGGCTACCTTCTGCATGCCCCACACCAGGGATTGAGCCCGCAACCAGGCATGTGCCCTGACCATTGATGCTCAACCATTGAGCAACACCAGCTGGGCAGCACCACCTCTTTTTTTACCCATTCATCCACTGATGGATACTTAGATCGTGCTCATATCTTGGCTATTGTAAATAATGTTGCAGTGAGCATATGTTTTCAATGTTTGGGTTTCTTTGGATAAAGCCCAGAAGTGGAATTTCTGGCTCCTTCATTGACTCTTGTTATAACCTTTGTTTTAAAGTCTATTTTGTCTGGTATAAGTATTGCTACCCCAGCTTTTTTTGTGTGTTTTTATTTCCATGAAATACTTTTTCCATCTGTTCAATTTTTGTCTGTGTATGTCTTCCCATCTGAAGTGAGTCTCTTGTAGACAACATATATAAGGGTCTTGCTTTCTTATCCATTCAGCTACCATATATCTTTTGATTTGAACATTTTTATCCACTTGCATTTAAAGTAGTTATTGACAGATATGTATTTATTGCCATTTTATTATTTTGATCCTTCTCCTCCTCCCTCTGCCTCCTCCTCCTCCTCCTCCTCCTCCTTTTCCTTCGTTCTTTTTGTCCTTCTCCTCCTCCTTCTCCTCTCTCTCTCTCTCTCTTTTTTTTTTTCCTTCAAGAAGTCCCTCTGACTTTTCTTATAATACTGGTTTGGTGGTGATGAACTTCTTTAGTTTTGATTCTAAATGATAGCTTTTCTGGGTAAAGTAATCTTAGTTGTAGGTCCTTGCTTTTCATCACTTTGAATATTTGATGCCAATCCCTTCTGTCCTGCAAAGTTTCTGTTGAGGGCCCTAGCTGGTTTGGCTCTGTGGCTAAAGAATCTGCCCACGGACTGAAGTGTCACAGGTTCGATCTGGTCAAGGGCACATACCTCGGTTGCAGGCTCAATCCCTATTCCCGGTTGGGGGTCACTTAGCAAGAGGTAGTGTTCTGCTTGCTTGAGAGACTTTAGGAATGTCTGCAGCATGAGCCAAGACAGGCCGTTTGTATGGAAACAGCACTGGACAGCTTGGGAGGGCCAGAAAATTGGGTGGGGTCTCAGGGAATCATCAGGGTGGGGTGAATAGTTTTAGCCAGGTTGATGGAGACTCACATATGGGGTCCTTCTACTGGCTTGGTAGGGAGAGGGCCCAGCAAAGGAACAGTGGCCTCTGCTAGCACTGCTCTCTGGGAGAAAACTGCCCCTCCAACTCTTTTTTTTTTTTTAAATAAATCTTTATTGTTCAGATTATTACAGGTGTTCCTCTTTTTTCCCCCCTAGCTCCCCTCCACCTGATTCCCCACCCCACCCCATGCCCTTACCCCCCGCCACTGTCTTCATCCATAGGTGTAAGCTTTTTGTCTAGTCTCTTCCCGCACCCCTCACACCCCCTCCCCCTTGAGAATTGTCAGTCCACTCCATTCCTATGTCCCTGATTCTATTATATTCCTCAGTCCATTCTGTTCTTCAGATTTTTTATTCACTTGATTTTTAGATTCACTTATTGGTAGGTATGTATTTGATGTCATTTTGTTGTTCATAATTTTTATCTTTACCTTTTTCTTCTTCTTCCTCTTCTTAAAGAACACCCTTCAGCATTTCATGTAATCCTGGTTTGGTGGTGATGAACTCCTTTAGCTTTTTCTTGTCTGTGAAGCTCTTTGTCTGACCTTCAACTCTGAATGATAGCTTTGCTGGGTAGAGTAATCTTGGTTGTAGGTTCTTGCTGTTCATCACTTTGAATATTTCTTGCCACTCCCTTCTGGCCTGCATAGTTTCTGCCGAGAAATCAGCTGACAGTCGTATGGGTGCTCCCTTGTAGGTAACTAACTGTTTTTCTCTTGCTGCTTTCAAGATTCTCTCTTTGTCTTTTGCCCTTGGCATTTTAATTATGATGTGTCTTGGTGTGGTCCTCTTTGGATTCCTCTTGTATGGGGTTCTGTGTGCTTCCTGAACTTGTAAGTCTATTTCTTTCACCAGGTAGGGAAAGTTTTCTGTCATTATTTCTTCTAATAGGTTTTCAATATTTTGCTCTCTCTCTTCTTCTGGCACCCCCAAAATTCGGATGTTGGTACGCTTAAAGTTGTCCCAGAGGCTCCTTACACTATCTTCATATTTTTGGATTTTTTCTTTTTGTTTTTCTGGTTGGGTGTTTTTTGTTTTCTCATATTTCAGATCTTTGGTTTGATTCTTGGGGTACGTTGATCTACAGTTGAGTTTCTGTATATTCTTTATTTCAGACTGTGTATGCTTAATTTCTGACTGGTCCTTCTCCATTTTTTTTGGCATTCTCATTAAGGTCCTTGAAGGTCTCACTAAGCTCCTCAGAGGTCTCAACAAGTTTCTCGGCGGTTTTTAGAAGATTCTTGAGTAACCTTATAAATGTGGTTCTGAACTCTATGTCGTCCATTAGTTTGCTTTCCTCCATTTCTCTCATTCGTGACATGTTTCTTCGTCTCTTCATTTTGCTGCTTCCTTGTTTTGATGGAGTAGCTTTGTGTGGTAGGGGACCTCTATAGGGGCCAGTAGCTCAGCCTCCCCAATCACCTGAGGTGGACGCCTTTGGTACACCCCTTTGTGGGCTGAGTGCAAAGTCTTGGTGTAGTTAAGCCTTGATTGCTGTTGGTACACTGGGAGGAATTGACCTCCAGGCCAATTGGCTGTGAGGACCCGCTGTGTCTATAATGGAAGAATTGCTGCACTGGAGACACGCTTATGGTGCAGGACTTGTTTCAGTGGGGCTTTGGTGCTCACTGAGTCTGCCTCTTGAATGTGTCACTTATGGATGTGAGGAGTTGAAATCTGGTGTCTCACACTGACCACTAGGTACACTGGCTTCTGGATCTCCAATGGGGTGCAGGTCAGCTACTGTCTGAGGCCACCCAGCAGGAGCTACAGCAAGAACTACAGTTTTCTCCTCTTTGCTTGGGGTTTGGAGGTTTTGGAGCTGTCTGACCTGGGCTGCAAGTTTGCTAGGTTAAGCTGCTATAGGGCAGGCCATTCATATGCTAAAGCCGCTGCTTGGAGCTAGGGTGGGTTGTAGATTGTGCAGGGCGGGGTCTCAGGGCGTGACTAGGCTAGGGCGTGGCAAACAGCGATGGCTGCCAGTAAGCCGGCTCTGCAGCTCTGCGTCTCTGATCGTGTTCCTGCTCGCAGCCCTGCAAGCAAGCCTCCCTCACTTTCCGACCCCACGGCAGACAGTCCAGCTTCTCCCCATAGGAGTTTGGGTCCCCCATGTCTCCCTAGAAACGAGTTCGGAGTAATCGGGAGCTTATCTCCCTTCGGGTTGAAAACTGCATCGCTCCCAGTCACCTGTCGTCAGCCCAATTCCCGAGCCCCCGTACCTCAGCTTTTCAGCGCTTGTGCACCTCTCAATGCTGTTTGCTCTTTCCTTCTAGTTGTAGAACTTCCACTCAGCCAGCTTTCCCGTGGTTCTGGGTGATAGACGTTTTGTCTTTTAGTTGTAGTTTTGAAATTGTTGTGCGAGGCAGCAGTTTAGGTGTTTACCTATGCCGCCATCTTGGATCTCCTCTCCAACTCTTGTCCCAAAGCCAGACAATTCAGTTCCTTCTCATTGTCCCTGTCACCTTTCAAGCTGCTGCCCCATTGCTGGAGTTCAGAGGGAGTGAGTCTATTCATGAGCCCTTTAAGAGGAAGGACTCCAGCAGCGCTCCACACTCAGCCACAATCTCTACTGTATTTCACAACTAGAAATTATGGAGACTCCTCTTTCCAGCACTAAAACCCTGGCTGGGCATCCTGGAGTGGGGCTGGAACGCCTTGTTCCTCAGGGGGACCTCTGCAGCTGAGATATTTTTCCAGATTTTTAAACACCACCAGGCGTTGTGTCTCTGCCCTTCCTACTAGTCTTGATGTGGCTTCTTTTTATATCCTTAGTTATAGGATTTCTGTTCAGCTAGACTTCAGGTGGTTCTCAGTGATGGTTGTTCTGTACTTTAGTTGTAATTTTGATGTGGTGTGGGAGAATGTGAGTATCATGTGTACCTATACTGCTATATTGATCCCAGTCTTTGGGAAGGTTTTTGATGATAGTTTCAATTTCCTTACTGTTGATCAGTCTATTCAGATTTTCTGTTTCTTTGTGATTCAGTCAAGGAAGGTTATATATTTCTAAGAATTTGTCCATTTCTTTTAGGTTATTGTATTTGGTGGCATATAGTCTTTTATAGTATTCTTGTATAGTTTTTCGTATTTCTATGGTGTCAACTGTAACTTCTCTTTCATTTCTAATTTTGTTTGAGTCTTTATTTCCTTCTCCTTAGTGAGTCTAGGCAGTTTTGTCAATTTTATTTATCTTCACAAGGAATGAGCTCTTTGTTGCATTAATTTTTTCTATTGTCTTTTTGTTTTCTATTTTACTTAAATCTGTTCTAATTTTTATTATTTCCTTCTTTCTACTGACTTTGGGATTCATTTGTTCTTTTTCTAGTTCTTTAAAGCGAAAAGTTAGGTTGTTTATTTGAGCTTTTTCTTGTTTCTTGATGTAGACCTGTAATGTTACAAACTTGCCTTTGGCTTCAATCTTCAAATTTTGATATGTCGTATTGTTATTCTCATTTGTCTCAATGTATCTTTTGGCCTGTTCTTTTATTTCTTCTTTGATCAAGTAGTTGTTTGGTAGCATGGTTTTTAATCTCCACTTATTTATGGTTTCTCCAGCTTTCTTTTTGCAGTTGATTTCCAGTTTCAAACCATTGTGGTCAGAGAATATGTTTGGTACGATTTCAGTCTTCTTAATATTGTTGAGACTAGTTTTGTGCCCAACATATGCTCTATTCTTGAGAATGTTCCAGGGCACTAGGGAAGACAGTATATTCTCATGTTCTGGGATTAAAAGCTCTGTAAATGCCTGGCTGGCATGGTTCAGTGGTTGAGCATCAACTTATGAAGCAGGAGGTCAAGGTTCCTTTCCCGGTCAGAGCATAAGGCTGGGTTGCGGGCTCGATCCCCAGTGTGGGGTGTGCAGGAAGCAGCCAATCAACGATTCTCTCTCATCATTGATGTTTCTACCTCTCTCTCCCTCTCCCTCTCTGAAATCAATTAAAAAAAATAAAAGCTCTGTAAATATTGATTATGTCCATTTGGTCTAATGTATCATTTAAGGTTGATATTTCCTTATTGATTTTCTGTTTGGATGACCTATCTATTGCTGTCAGGGGGGTAGTTAGTTCCCCTACAATAATTGTATTTTGTCAACTTATCCCTTTAGTTCTGTTAGTAATGGCTTTATATATTTTGGTGCTCCCAGGTTGGGAGCATATGTATTGAAAAGTATTATGTCTTTTTTTAAAAAATATGTTTTTTAAAAAATATATTTTATTGATTTTTTACAGAGAGGAAGGGAGAGGGATAGAGAGTTAGAAACATCGATGAGAGAGAAACATCGATCAGCTGCCACCTGCACACCTTCTACTGGGGATGTGCCCGCAACCAAGGTACATACCCTTGACCGGAATCGAACCCGGGACCTTTCAGTCGGCAGGCCAATGCTCTATCCACTGAGCCAAATTGGCCTGGCTTTAATATGTTTTTATTAATTTCAGTGAGAGGAAGGAGAGGGAAAGAGGGATAGAAACATCAATGATGAGAGAGAATCATTGATTGGCTGCCTCCTGCATGACCCCTACTGGGGATCGAGCCCACAACCTTGGCATGTGCCCTTGACTGGAATCAAAATCAGGACCCTTCAGTCCACAGTCTGACACTCTATCCATTGAGCCAAACAAGCTAAGGCAGTATTATGTCTTCTTGATGTATTGTCCCCTTTCTCATTATAAAATGTCTATTTTTTATCTCTTGTTGCCTTTAAACATTGTTTTACAAAAAATAAACAAATTAACTTTATTAAGTTACCACTTCAGTCCTTATATTGATTTGTATACAAAAATACCAGTTTGAAATGCATTATTGAAAGTGAGAATACATAATAAATAGAAAATAGAGATGCATGGTGCTAGAGAGAGCAACCAACTTCTCTTCATGTTGCCCACTATTGTAGACACAATTTGATACACAATCAGCATTGTCGAAAGAGCAAAGTACCTGGGAGAGGGTTGCAAACTATAAAAAATGTAGCTTGAAGCTCTGGACCACTTACCAAAAAAGCCAGGAGTTATCAGGCAGCTAACCTTACTATAGCATTGAATATCTCCTACTACCATCAGAACAATTTAAAAATAAAAGTGCCAAGGAACCTTCATTAACAGTATTGTTAAGTTGATGTTTTTACTGTATCTGATGATTATGCAAATATCCTAACCCATGATACAGGCCCTGTGACAGTAAGTTATAAATAGTCTGAATTTAATAACTTAAATGTGATATGGTTATTATAATACATACTACATGAGTATCTCAACTAACCTCTTTCGGATAAAGTGAAAACTGAAAGGTTTAAATTTAGGGGAGAGAACCAAGATGGCAGCACAGGTAAATACCTAAACTGCTGCTTCGCACAACAATTTCAAAACTACAACTAAAAGACAAAACGTCTGTCACCCAGAACCACGGGAAAGCTGGCTGAGTGGAAGCTCTACAACTAGAAGGAAAGAGAAAAGAGCATTGAGACGTGCACAAACACTGAAAAGCTGAAGAATGGAGGCGCGTGAATCGGGCTGGTGGCGGGTGACTGGGTGCGCTGCTTTTTTCAACCCGAAGGGAGACAAGCTCCCGATTACTCCAAACTCCAGTTTCTGGGGATACGCTTGGGACCCAAACTCCTACGGGGAGAAGCTGGACTGTCTGCAATCGGATCAGAAAGTGAGGGTGGCTTTCTTGCAGAGGTGCACGCAGCAATCATTGTTTACTGCGCTGGGGCATGGGACGTGGGGACTTGGAAACATGGAGACGCAGAGACGGCTGACTGGCAGCCATCACTGTTTGCCACGCCCTAGCCTAGTGACTCCCTGAGACCCCGCCCCGCACAATCTACAAACCCACCCAAGCTCCACGCAGTGGCTTTTGCATATGAATGACCTGCCCTATTGCAGCTTAACCTAACAAATTGCAGCTCTGGTCAGACAGCTCCAAAACCTCCAAACCCCAAGCAAAGAGAAGAAAACTGTAGTTCTCGCTGTAGCTCCTGCTGGGTGGCCTCAGACAGTAGCTGACCTGCACCCCATTGGAGATCCAGAAGCTAGTTTATCTAATGGTCAGTGTGAGGTGACACCAGATTTCCACTACTCACATCCATAAGTGACACATTCAAGAGGCAGACTTAGTGAGCACCAAAGCCCCTCTGAAGCAAGTCCTGCACCATAAGCGTGTCTCCAGCACAGCAGTTCTTCCATTATAGACACAGCGGGTCCTCACAGCCAATTGGCCTGGAGGTCAATTCCTCCCAGTGTACCCACAGCGATCAAGGCTTAACTACACTCATCCCACGAAGGGGTGCACCAAGAGTGTCCACCTCAGGTGATAGGCTGAACCACTGGTCACCTACCACAGAAAACCACTCCATCAACACAGGGAAGCAGCAAAATGCGGAGACAAAGAAACATTTCACAAATGAAAGAAATGGAGGAAAGCAAACTACTGGACATAGAGTTTAAAACAACATTTATAAGGTTACTCAAGAATCTTCTAAAAACCACCGAGAAACTTGATGAGACCTCTGAGGAGCTTCGTGAGACCTTCAAGGACCTTAATGAGAATGCCAAAAAAAAATGGAAAAGGACCAGTCAGAAATCAAGTATACACTTTCTGAAATAAAGAATATACAGAAATTCAACTGTAGATCAAAGGACTCCAAGAATCAAACCAAAGATCTGAAATATGAGGAAACAAAAAACACCCAACCAGAAAAACAAAAAGAAAACAGAATCCAAAAATATGAAGATAGTGTAAGGAGCCTCTGAAACATCTTTAAGTGTACCAACATCCGAATTTTGGGGGTGCCAGAAGAAGAGAGAGAGCAAAATATTGAAAACCTATTAGAAGAAATAATGACAGAAAACTTTCCTTACCTGGTGAAAGAAATAGACTTACAAGTCCAGGAAGCGCACAGAACCCCATATAAGAGGAATCCAAAGAGGACCACACCAAGACACATCATAATTAAAATGCCAAGGGCAAAAGACAAAGAGAGAATATTAAAAGCAGCAAGAGAAAAATGGTTAGTTACCTACAAGGGAGTACCCATACGACTGTCAGCTGATTTCTCAACAGAAACTATGCAGGCCAGAAGGGAGTGGCAAGAAATATTCAAAGTGATGAACAGCAAGAATCTACAATCAAGATTACTCTACTCAGCAAAGCTATCATTCAGAATTGAAGGTCAGATAAAGAGCTTCACAGATAAGGAAAAGCTAAAGGAGTTCATCACCACCAAACCAGGATTATATGAAATGCTGAAGGGTATTCTTTAAGAAGAGGAAGAAGAAGGAAAAGGTAAAGATAAAAATTATGAACATCAAAATGACATCAAATACATACCTATCAACAAGTGAATCTAAAAATCAAGTGAATAAAAAATATGATGAACAGAATGGACTGATGAATGTAATAGAATCAGGGACATAGAAAGGGAGTGGACTGACAATTCTCAGGGGGAAGGGGTGTGAGGGGTGTGGGAAGAGACTGGACAAAAATCTTACACCTATGGATGAAGACAGTGCTGGGGGGGGGCGGATAAGGGCATGGGGTGGGGTGGGGAATCAGGTGGAGGGAACTATGGGTGGGGGAAAGAGGAACACCTGTAATAATCTGAACAATAAAGATTTATTTTAAAAAAATAAAAGGTTTAAATTTAGTTTCAATTTCTCTCAGAAAAGTGATGTCAATATTCTAGCAATAGTGATGACATCCCATTGACTGTGAATATGCTAATGTACACATTACTTGATTGAATTATATGTACATGTGCTTCCATATTCCAAGTGCAAATTTTCAGTGGTGCAGGTTAATAATCAAAGCTGGGTTGAACGAATGCTTTCTAGCTTCTGAAAGCAAATGATAAAAGCACGTTCTAAAAGTGAATACACTGAAGTCACAAGTAGGTGACCAGTTCCAGTTCTTCTCTCTTTTTACATATGATGAATTTCATGAAACATTAATTCCCGAGGTATATTTGTTTCTGGACCATACAGCTTACATACTTGTTGAGGTGTTATCCTGCATCTACTAGGGTTCAGGAATCTGGAGAAGGGGCTGTGAGTAAATTAATAAAGAGGCTAGAGAAAAAGTATGGATTTGGAAGGCATTTTTTGGGGGAGCCAGGGAAGGCTTAGCTTTAGTAGCTAAGTTCTCTGAGTCTCTGGACCCCTAGCTTTTTATTAACACATTTTGCCCTATGGCAAAGCAGATATACATATCAAAGGTAAGATCTGGTAAACAGTAAGATTATCCGGTTGGGGGAACTGCCCTCAACTGTATGGCAGCAGGCAATAATATATGCAGATCTTCCGGTTTGGGAAATGCTTTCAGCTATTCCAGCAGCAGGTAATATGATTCAGCCCTGCTGAAGCCCCAAGGTTCATCAACCTTTTGATGAACTTCTTGCATTTATGACCTGCTGGAATTAGCCTCCAGCACATACTCTTCTTTCAAAGGCCGCTGCCATCTGCTTTATGACTTCATTGAAAAACAATGTGGCAAGCTAAGAGTGTAGAAGTGAGCGGAATTCAAAAGGAACTGAAAAACCCAAGGTAGAAGTCCTTGGGTAGCCAGGCAGACCTAGACTAAAATGCCAAACAGTCTCCAAATGATTGCAAAGCTTCCCATCAGTGCAGGATGCCTTTACTAAATGTGGTTTCACCATGGTTACTATGGATGTATAGCACTCCAATACAGGTGGAAACCCAATTTCTAATTGTGTTTTGCAGTATCTGGATCTCTTTGATATTATATTGTACTAGAGGCCCGGTGCACGAAATTTGTGCATGGGGTGGGGGGGGGGTTTGTCCCTCAGCCCAGCCTGCACCCTCTCCAATCTGGGACCCCTTGAGGGATGTCCAACTGCCCATTTAGGCCAGGTGGGATCGGGCCTAAATGGGCAGTTGGACATCCCTCTCACAATCCAGGACTGCTGGCTCCCAACTGCTCGCCTGCCTGCCTTCATGATTGCCCCTAACCGCTTCTGCCTGCCAGCCTGATCACCCCCTAACAACTCCCCTGACAGCCTGATTGATGCCTAACTGCTCCCCTGCCAGCCTGTTTTCCCCTAACTGCCCTCCCTTGCAGGCCTGGGTCCCCCCCAACTGCCCTCCCCTGCAGGCCTGGTCACCCCTAACTGCCCTCCCCTGCAGGCCTGGTCCCCCCCCCAACTGCTCTCCCCTGCAGGCCTGGGTCCCTCCCAACTGCCCTTCCGGCAGGCCTGGTCTCCTCCAACTTCCCTTCTCTGCCGGCTTGGTCACCCCTAACTGCCCTCCCCTGCTGGCCTGATCACCCACAACTGCCCTCCCTTGCAGGCCTGGTCCCTCCCAACTGCCCTCCCTTGCTGGCGATCTTGTGGTGGCCATCTGGTGTCCACATGGTGGCAGGATCTTTGACCACATGGGGGCAGCCATTTGTGTGTTGGAGTGATGGTCAATCTGCATATTACTCTTTTATTAGATAGAGGCCTGGTGCATGGGTGGGGGCCAGCTGGTTTGCCCTGAAAGGGTGTCCTGGATCAGGGTGGGGGTTCCCTTGGGGCATGGGGCAACCTGGGCGAGGGGCCTGTGGTGGTTTGCAGGCCGTCCATGCCCCCTGGCGACCCAAGTGGAGGCCCTGGTATCTGGGGTTTATTTATCTTCTACAATTGAAACTTTGTAGCCTGGAGCAGAGCCAAGCCTTCTGCTTGCTCCGTGGCCATTCTTTGTAGCCATTTATTTTAGGATTTATGTATCTTCTGTAATTGAAACTTTGTAGCCTTAAGCGGAGGCCTAGACAGGCAAGGGCAGGCGGAAAGCTTGGCTTCCTCCATTGCCAGGGAAACCCAAGCCTCCCTCCTGCTCTCTGTGGCCGTAGCCATCTTGGTTGGGTTTATTTGCATATTCGCTCCTGATTGGCTGGTGGGCGTGGCTGGTGGGTGTAGCAGAGTGATGGTTAATTTGCATATTACTCTTTTATTAGATAAGATTTTTTTGCATCACGGAACACAATGGTTGTAATCTTCCATTTCTGCTACTACATCATACATTTCATGCATAGAGTATCCTATAATTCTCCTCTCTGAATACTCTTTTTCTTTAGTTTATTAATGGTGCAGCAATTTTAAAGAAAGTTCTTGCATATATCTCCTTGGGCAAAACTGAGGTATGTAGTGGAAGAGTTCTGCTCATCAGTATACCACAGGAAGCTAAGTATCTGATGTTCTGCGTAGGCCCCTGTGCCGAAACCAGGACTCCAGCTGCTACTGGCAACTTTGGATGACATTCCAAGACTGAAACCACCTTTCTCAGGACCCTCTGACCGGTTAGAGCTGCCATGATAGTCTCACTATAAACATTTTTTAAAACTTACTGATTTGAGAGAGAGAAAGAGAGAAAGGGATAGAGAAACATTGATTTGTTGTTCCATTTATTTATGCATTCATTGGTTGCTTCTAATATGTACCCTGAAGCAGGGATTGAACATGCAACCTTGGTGTATGAGGACAAGACTCTAACCAACTGAGCTATCTGACCCTGACTCTTGTTACCTTTAAAAAAGTCTTCAGCCCTAACAAGTTTGGCTCAGTGGATAGAGCGTCAGCCTGCAGACTCAAGGGTCCCAGGTTGGATTCTGGTAAAGGGCATGTACCTTGGTTGCGGGCACATACCCAGTGGGGAGTGTGCAGGAGGCAGCTGATCGATGTTTCTCTCTCATCGATGTTTCTAACTTTCTATCCCTCTCCCTTCCTCTCTGTAAAATATCAATAAAATATATTAAAAAAAGTCTTCAAATCTATTTTTGTCTGATATGAATATGGCTGTAACTCCTTTTCTCTGGATACACTTTGAGTCTATGTGTTTACAGCTGAGATGTGTCTCCTGAAGGCAGCATATAGTTGTGTGTTTTTTTTTTTTAAATCCATTCTGCTACTTTGTGCCTTTTAATTAGTGAATTTAATCTGTTTACATTTAAGGTGATTATTGATATCTGAGGATTTCCTATAGCCATTTTATCTTGTTTACTTGTTGCTCTGTGTATTCATTGTTTCTTTTCTCTTGTGTTTCAGTCTGCTATTTCAGTTTGCTGACATTCTATAATTTTTCCTCTGTTTTACCTTTTTTTAAATTTTATGGGCCTCATTTCTAGATTTTTGTTTTGTGGTTGCCATTATGTCTATGCAAAGAACATTACATATGTACAATAGTCCTTTTTCTTTTGATTGCATGTTATCTCTATTCATTCTTTTTCCCCTTGCTGTATATGTTTTTGTTATCACAAATTATTCCTGTTTATGCTGTGTATAATTTGTTCATTTCCAAATTATGCTAGATATTTTCTTTGTAAAAAATGTTTTACCACTTTAACCTTTATGTTATATTTAGGTGTTTAATATCCTATTCTGAACAAGAATTGCAATTTCCTGCTTCTGTCTATTTGTCATATTAGTCTCAGTTTTGTATCCTTTTGCCTTTTTGTTTCAGGTAGAAGAACTCCTTTTAGCACTTCTTATAATGGAGGTCATGTATTTCCTCAGCTTCTATTTGTGTAGAAAAGCCCTTATTTTCTCATCATATTGAAATGATAACTTTGGTAGATATATCATTCTTGGTTAGTGATTTCTCTTTCAATATTTTGAATATTTGCTTCTTCTTGCTCCTAGCTTCTAGGGTTTCTACTGAAAACTCAAATGATAATCTAGTGGGGTTTCCATCTTCTTCTCCCTGACTGCCTTGATAATTCTTTCTTTGTCATTAACTTTTGAGAGCTTTAATATCATGTATCTTGGAGAATGCCATTTTGCATTGAGGGCTTTTGCTAGCTTCTTGGATTCAAAGTTCCAGCTCTTTCCATAGGTTTGGGAAGTTCTCATTGATTATTTGTTTAAATAGCCTCTCTGTTCCCTTCTCTCTCTTCTCCTTCCGGTATGCCCATTATTCATATATTTCTTTTTCTAATTGTTTTAACTCTCATAGAGTTCTTTCATTTTTTTAAACTCTCAACTTGCTCCTTTCCACCTGAGTAATTTCTATATTTCTATCTTCAATGTCACTAATTCTTACCTTCATCTGGTCTGCTCTGTTTCCTAAACTCTCTAATTCATTCTTCAACTCATTTATTGAGTTTGTCAGCTCCAGAATTTCTGTTTGATTCTTTTTTTTTTTTAATGTTTTATTGATATTTTACAGAGAGGAAGGGAGAGGGATAGAGAGCTAGAAACATCGATCAGCTGCCTCCTGCACACCTCCCACCGGGGATGTGCCTGCAACCAAGGTACATGCCCTTGACCGGAATCGAACCCGGGACCCTTGAGTCCGCAGGCTGATGCTCTATCCACTGAGCCAAACCGGTTTCGGCTGTTTGATTCTTTTTACAGGTTTAATCTCTTTGGTAAAGCACCCCTTTTGTTCATTGATTTTATTTATTAGCTCATTGAGCTGATTTTCTGAGTTTTCTTGTATCTTGTTGAGTTTTTTCAAAATTGCAATCTTGAATTCTCTGTCATTTAAAAGTCTCCCATGCCTTTAAGTTTATTTTCTGGAGATTTTTCATTTTCTTTCTGAACTGCTTTGTGACCTTGATTATTAATTATATTGATGGATTATTTCTCTGCTTGGGTGTTTGAGGAAATGAAATATATACTAGTATACTAGTATATATATTTAAGTACTGTCTCAACTGTTTAGCAGGTTGAGAAGTAGAGATCTTTCTTTTGTTTTCCAGTAGGTGGTGCTATAGCTCAAGTTTTTGTTTTCCCTTACCTTCCACTATTGGGACTTCAGGGATTTCTGTGGTGGTGTCACCTTAGCGGTAGAAAAATCTGTCTTCTCTGAGAAGGTGAGTGTCCTCTTTATGGCCCAGTTACCCTCATCTCAGGGCACCATGGTAGGGTGTGGTGGGCTATGGGTCTCTTGGCTTATGTGTTCCCAGTGCTGCTTTCTTGAAGCCAGAGGTTTCCAGCCACACTGGTCTTCCCGTCTGTGGCTGTTTTCTTTCTAGTGGGTTTAATTGCAATGAGTACAGACCAGCTGGATTGGAAAGTCGCTTCTGCCATTTCTTGATCTGCTGAGTTAGGACTGTAATGCTGGGTGGGCCACAGGATGGTGGGCAGGGCAGATTCCAGCAGTGGTGATGATGGCTTGTTGACCTCTGCCACTCTTTGCAGCACTTCTCCACTCCTAACCCTGGCTCAGCCTCAATATGTACCAGCCACTCAGGCTGACTTGCTGCTTCTGCTCCTCTGGTCTGCCCAGTGGGCATAGCATCCTGACCCTTCACAGTTATCTTATGAGCTGGGACCTCAGGGAGTGCAGACTGCATCTGCCACACCTGTCTCTGTCCTTCCTCCATCAGGCCGCCTCTGCTCTCTCAGATTCACCTTCGTTTATTCACTCAAATACTGACTGAATTCCTGATACTTAAATGCTGTCTTCTGGTCGTTTGGGACATTGTTTTGACAGGACAAAATCTCTGCCACCGTGAGTCTGGTATTGTGGTGGAATATGAATGGAAGATGGCTTTCAAAAATGAACTTCACAGCCTGACCACAGTGCTTGTGCCAGGTAGATGCTAGGGCTTCAAGTTGCTTCTGTGTTTAATTCCATCATGCCTTCCTTGATGGTGAGGTTTTGAAATAGTGTAGTCACTTTGGAAAAGCAGTTTGGCAGTTCCTCAAAAAGTTAAGCATGGAGTTACCACATGACTCAGCAACAACTCAGTATATACCCAAGAAAATGAAAAACATATGCCCATTCAAAAACTTATACACAATGTTCATGGCAGCATTATTCATAACAGCCAAAAATAGCCATTATTCAACTGTCATAAACTGATGAATCAATCAAGAAATTGTGGTACAAACATATAATGAAATATTATTTAACCATTAAATGGAATGAAGTACTGATACACACTACACCACAGGTGAACCTTGAAAGCATTATTTTAAGTGAAAAAGCCAGACAGAAAAGGCCATCTGTTATATGATTTTATTTATATGAAACATCCAGAATAGGCAGATTCATAGAGATGGAAAGTAGTTTAGTGGTTGCCAGGGCTTGGGGGAGAGGAGGATGAAGAGTGACTACTAATGGGTAAAGGTTCCTTTTTGGGGTGATAAAGATGTTCTGGAATTAGATAATGATGTTGGCTGTACAACTTTGTGACTGTACTAAAAACCACTGACTGTACACTTTAAAAGGGTCCACTTTATGGTATGTGAATTATATCTCAAAAAGCCCATGGAAAGAATTATGGGTCTTTGAAACCTTTGATTGATATAAATATCCTCCCCCCATGCTCCATGCTCACCCCTCCTAGGCTAATTTCTCAATGAAGGCGGGAAAGCCTTAGGGGGCACTTAAAATGTCTGGGGATATTTCTGGTCACAATGTTGAAGGGATGCTACTGGCTTTGGGAGACCTGTGAGGAGCCAGGGATGCTACACATTTTGCAATGTCTGGGGCCATTTCACAATGAAGGATTGTCTTGCATTCCACATGACTTTATAATATCTCTCAGGATATTAATGTTGATGATTATCTGAGCTAAAAACTGAACTCTGCTTTATATAATAAGCACCAGGTATATTTGCAAGGTTTTAATATACATGGAATTTCCCTGGAATACTACTACCATGTACATTGGGAAGATTGCACAGCTTGTACAGCTTGATGTCACTAGGCTATCCCTGAAAATAACTGTTCTGTGAAAATGCTCCTGGAAACATCTTTCTTTTCCTTTGATTTATTTTCTTTCCATTATTTTTAAAGGGGAAAATTATATTATTATGTGTCAACCTCAATCCCATAACCAGTTTCCTAGACCTAACTAAAATACAGTAAAATGCTTATATGTGTAACACATGATCATGTTAGGTTGTAAGATGCTTAAAGCTTTGCTTCCTGGTAACCCCATAATTCATATGGACATTAACAACCAGTTGTTCTGTACCTAGGAATCTGGCCTCTCTCAGTGCCAGTGACAGCCAAGAGGCACCATCCGCTTTGTCACTACTTTCATGTTTTTTTTTTTTTTTTCCAAAACAACTAATTGTATTTGGAATGTATCATGATTCTTTTCTTGAACCCTGTTTTGTTAGAAAATGTTTCGAATTTTGGAGACATAAACATATATCCCCCCCCCCCCCATGTAAATACCAGCTAAAAAGTATTGTACTGAAGATACATGTGTTCTACAAAGGAATGGCCTACAGGGAGACTATTAACTGAGGAGGGGGTCTGCGAGGCATGATCCTCTGGTCAGAGCTTGAAGGTCCTTGGAGAATGTCTACCTTCCTCAGTTCACAGGGAACAGATGAAGGAGCTCCGGGACTTGTTTAGGGTCACACAGTTCCAGAATTTGGCATCCAGGTGGTAGCTCTGGGTGCTACACCAAGACCTCGGCTGGCATTGGAGCTGCCGGTGGAAATACAGGCCACCAGACAGGTTTGGTGAGTCTGTCACTTTGCCTTTCAGTAAGCAAACTCTAAACAAGTAAGTAATGGATCACGTTGTCCCTACCATTGGAGAGGAAGGGCCAACACTTAATTGGTAGCATGCCACCTGGCTATTTACAGAACTTGAGGACCAGACTGGGCCTTTAAATACGGTCAAGTCAGGGATGTGGCAGTTGAGCAGAGAGGCTGGGAGCTTTGGGCCTAGCGGTCAGCGAAGCTCATCTATATGCACGTGTTGCGGGAGACGGAGTTTGGGGCAGCCCCCGCTTTAGAAAGAGCCTGTGGTCACAGGGGGAGCTCCTGGCTGGCAGCAGACAGCATCGTGTTGCTCTCTGCGATCTTAATTTCTCCTGGCAGACTGTGCTGGAAAAAGCATCCAGGGGAAACCGGATCTTTCTGGAGCAAAGCCGGGGTTGTCTTTCCACTGCTCCTGTGCCACTGGGTGTGTCCTGCCTGGGAAGAAAAGCGCCTCCTGGCGGTGACTGCGCGCAGCTCGCAGCCCCACAGTGGAGAGCTCACAAGTGCTCCGTGCTCCTTCCCTTTGGCTCTGCCTGCTTCAGTGCTGGGCTCTGGGCCATGGGGCTTCCGTGAAGGGTCTCAGCTCACACCCCCTCTGCAAGGAGGACTGTGGGGAGGAGGCAAGAACTAGGCTTTGAGAGCAGAGGACCTGGGCTTGCATTCCTGCTCCACCAGCAGTTGCCCAGGCAGAGTAGGTCATGGTGAAGCTGGCTGTGTGACCTCAGTGGAGTTTTCCAACCTCTGGGCCGTAGTGTGCTCATCTGTAACTTGGGCATGAGAGTGCTGCTGCCTCACAAGTCTAGTGAACACTAAGCGATAGGAGGTTGGGAGAGTGCTCAGTGAGTTGCAATTAGCCAGCTTGTTAACAGCCCTGACTTACTGCCTGACCTTGGGAAAGTCACTCCCCTCTCTGGGGCTGAGTTTCCTGATGCCTGAAGTAAAGGGGGTGGATGATTGAGTTCACAGGGTCTTTCCAGTGGACAATATGTTGTGATATGATTTGCTATCAACTTTATTAAGCTATAACTTACATATAATAAAACACACTCATCCTAAGTATATTCTTTAATGAGGTATACCACAATCAAGATTTTTTTAAAAATTATTTTATTGCTGATATCTTCCATTTTCTCCCTTTTTGCCCCCATCCACCCAACCCCCCAATTCACCCCCAGGCCTTTCCTGTGCTATTGTCTGTGTCCATGGCACAATGAAGATCCATTTCAGTCTCCCCAGAAAGTTCTTTTGTGTCACCTCAAAATCATCTGCTTTCTGTATCTAGAGCTAAAATGTCATATTAGAACCCTGTAGATAAACTCTTTTTGTATCTGGTTTCTTCCAGAGGTCAGCATACAGTCTGTGGGATTCACACATGCTGTCAGGTATACCAGTTGTGCCTCTGTAATACTGAGGAGTAATTCATTGCATAGTTAGACCACAATTTGTTCACATGCTCATCTATGGTTGGACATTTGGGCTGTTTTTGACTCTCTCCTTTCTTCCTCAGGTTTTGGCTGTTATGAATAAAGCTCCTATGCACATCATGTACAGGTTTTTGTGTGAATGTAAGTTTTCATTTCTCTAGTCTAGGGTAAATAGCTTGGAGGGGTTTGCTGAGTCACGTGTTAAGTATGTGTTTAACTTTGTAAGAAACTGCCAAACTGTTTTTCCAGAGTGGCTAGAGCACTCTGCATTCCCACCAGAAGCAGACGAGGGTTCTAGTTGCTCCATATTCTCATCAGCACCTGGTATTGTCTGTTTTGGTTCTTCTTTCTACTGGTCTGCACTCTCCGCCATTCCCTGAGACCCAAGGCCTGCTGATGTTCCCACCAAGCCAAGATCTCTCACCCTTTCTGCCCCACTTCTCAGGCCTCGTTTAGGCCAAAAATCTGGGGCTGAGCAGGGTAGGTCTGGGAAGACATAGAAACTTTCAAGCTCAACTTGTTTTGGAGACCTGGCCTTAGATAGTTTCAAATGCAGCCTTTCACTCAGCAAAGCAGATAGATTGGGACCTTTTTAGACTGGCTTCTGCAGTGCCAAGAATTTTGTTTTGTTTATTTTAACAGTTATTTTCTATTTATTCGAGTCCATGTTCAAATGTTACCTTCTTAAAGAGGCCATTCCTGATCCACTGGGAGCAGGACCAGACTTTGTGGGGCCTGAAGCTTATCTAATTTTTGAGAATACTCTTTAGGAAAAAGAATCCGTGATTGTGGATACAAAATTTGGTAGGGAAGTATTTAGAATGGGAATACGAAGGGACCTGGTCATGCAAAGAGCTCTGAGGTTTAAGCTTCATTAGCATTGGGGAAGTTCACCTCTGCTGACCCCACAAAATGAAATGGGTGTCTCACCCCCACAAGTCTAGCCTTGTGCCACTTGATGTCATACTCAATCTCTATTTGTTCACTGTCCATCTCCCCCATGCGAATGCATGCTCTATGAGGGTGAGGGGTCATTGGTTCACCGTTGTATCTCCAGAATCTGAAACAGTACCTGGTACATGATGAGCACTCAGTAAATATTGACTAAACAAAGGAGTAAATGTTTGCCAAGTGCTGCTGGTTTTCTATTTGTAGAACTGAGATTGAGTTTTATTTCTTTTTTTCTTTTTTAAAATTTCTTTATTGATTAAGGTATTACATATGTGTCCTTATTCCCCATTACCCCCCACTTCCCATTCATGCCCCCACCCCCTTGTTGTCTGTGTCCATTGATTAGGCTTATATGCATGCATATAAGTCCTTTGGTTGATCTTGAGATTGAGTTTTAAAGGTGAATTAATGTATAGAAAAATATGAGGATCATATTGGTGGTGCACAGAAATGGCAATGATGGAAGCATGGGATGCTATCGGAAGATAGAACAGGAAACTGACATTTATTGAGCACCTGCTGTGGGCAGGACACTTTCTATACATTGTCATATTGACAATTCGCACAGCAATCTTTGATGTGGGAACCATTATCCCCACTTTGCAGGAAACTGAGGCACAGTGAAGTGAAGTCACTTGAACAAGTGTCCCACTGCCAGTGAATAGGCACCTGGGATGTCCATACAGGATATCTTCACTCCATGTTCCAAGGGGAGGGAGGAGTCTCTGAGGGTCAAGTACTTCGAGCTGACGCCAAGGCAGGCAGGTTTACAAGGCCTGGAGAAGAGAGAGGGTCATGACCTCTGACTACACAGGGGAGAGGGAACAGGGAGGCTCTGTCCACCTTCCAAGCCACAGCCTTGCCCAGGTCAGCTTGAACTAGGCCAGCCTGGAATGAAACTGTGTTTGTTGTTAAACAAAGGCTGGGGATTAGGCCTGAAAGAGGGTGAGCTTTGAGTTGCTTCCAGGACTTGATTTGATTTAAAGAGAATAGGGAGAGTACCTGGAGCCCAGAAACAATTCCTGCCTCAGGCGCCAGAAATTCCACCAGTTCCTGCCCCTGAGAACTTGGGTGAGCGGCTGCACTGTCTGTGTTAATGTTTCCTCCTTTCCTCCTGTAGACTCGGGCATAAAACCACTCAATTGACAGGTTGATGTGAGGATTAATTAAAGTCATGGCATGTAAGAGCACTAAATGCCTGTGAATTCTCTCTCCTCGTTGACTGTTATTAAAAGATCATGAACTTCTTGGCTAATCTTAGTCTGGTAACCCTTCATTGCCCCTGCTTGGAACACTCACCTTTGTGCCAAGCTCTGCATCAGATGTTATCTTCATCCCAGTGTCATCATTTTAGTCATAGCAGCTTTTTATTTAACACCTACTATGTGCCAGGCACTGCACATTCATCTTACTTCTTCACCACAACTCTGCAAAGTAAAATTTATTTTTTTCATTTTGCTGATGGAGAGACTGAGTCCCTGCAAATAGTAAGCATAGCTGGGGTAAGGAGCACAGATCTTGCTCCGTCTCTCAGGTCACTTCTCTTCTCTCCTATATTTTTCCCCACTCTCTCCTCAAAGCTGAGAAGCTACACAGTTTGACTTTTAAATCATTTAACATTTATTTTTAATAAACTTTAAAAATATTTTTATTGATTTTAGAGAAGAAGGGAGAGGGAGAGAGAGATAGAAACATCAATGATGAGAGAGAATCATTGATCAACTGCCTCCTGCACACCCCCTACTTGGGATTGAGCCCGCAACCTGGGCATGTGCCCTGACCAGGAATCAAACTATGACCTCCTGGTTCATAGGTCAGCGCTCAACCACTGAGCCACACTGGCCAAACCATTTAACATTTGAGTGCCCACTCTGTGTGGGGCAGGGTCCCAGCCCAGAACAGAGAGTGGCCAGCCTCATCTTTGCCTTCAAGGAGTTCAGAGAGCAGTTGGGGAGAGAGATGAGCAGAAGGAATTCTGAAAGAATGTGGCCAGTGCAGACTAGTGGAATGGATGCAATGCTATGAGGGCTTCTGCTTCTGCGGGGGAGGCAGTGAGCTCAGAAGTGTGAGTGTTCAACATAGAATTCATCAATACACTGCCAGTGTTTGTGTGTGTGCATGTGTGTGTGCATATGTGGGGCTATGCAGCTTCCCCAAATGCATTTGATCTCAATTTCCACTTAAAATGAGACTCCTTTAATTTCATCTTAAAAAGAGAGATTTGATACTAGCCCAGAACTATGGAGCGAAGCTCCTTGATGGTAATTTGACATGTATCTATTTTTTACCAACAGGCAAAATGTTTATGATGGAAGCCCTGACTTCTGACACTTATTAGAGAAACAGACTTAAAATTACACATATAGTTTTAACTTTTTATTAGAGAATTATAAAAACATTTGTAAAAATAGAGAGACTAGTATAATAAAACCTCCACATATCCAGAACTTCACTGTGATGCTTACCAACATTCAGCCATTCCTTGAAGAAATGGACTCTTGATAAGTTAAATAAATTAGAATTTTGCAAAATATTTAATGTAATTCACTTAATGCCTATTGTTGTTTTCCTCTGATAAAAGAAGTAAAAACATTTAAAATATTTGCAGTGTTTATTGAAGAAGCTAATAAAAGCACACATCTCTTTTAACAAAATATTAGCAAATTGGATTAGCAATACATTATAAGGGTGAAATATGGCCAAGTGGGATTTATCCCAGGGATGCAAGGATGGTTTAATCAATCAGTCAATAAATCAAGCAATCAATGTGATAAATCACATTAACAAAATGAAGAATAAGAATCATATGATCATCTCAATATATGCAGAAAAAGCATTTGATAAAATTAAACACATTTTAAGATAAAAACTCTCAACAAGGTGAATGTAGAAGGAACATACTTCAACATAATAAAGGCTAAAGGCTACAACTAATATTATGCTCAATGGTGAAAAGTTGAAAGCTTTTTCAACTCTTTCAGGAACAAGACAGGGATGCTCACTCTCACCACTTTTATTCAACATAGTATTCAAAATTTTAGCCATAGCAATCATAAAATAAAAAAAGATAGTCAAGTCAGAAAGGAAGAAGTAAAACGCTCACTATTTGCAGATGACATCATACTATATATATATCATGTCACCTGCACCAAAGACTCCACCAAAAAACTATTAGAACTAATAAATAAATTCAGTAAAGTTGCCAGATACAAAATTAACGTACAGATATCTGTTGTGTTTCTATACACCAATAATGAAATGTAATACCTCTCACTTTGTTGTTGTTTTTTCAAAGTTATATATCAATATTTATCAATGGAATAAGAATAGAGAGCCCAGAAATAAATTCTCACTTATATGGTCAATTAATCTATGGCCATGAGGGTAGGGATATACAATGGGGTAAAGATAGTCTCTTCAATAAGTTGTTTTGGGAAAACTGGACAGATACATGGATCATTTTCTTACACCATACACAAAAATAAACTCAAAATGGATTAAAGACTTAAAATTTAAGACATGAAACCATGAAACTCCTAGGATAAAACATAAGCAGTAAACTCCTTGACATTGGTCTTAGCAATATCTTTTCGGATGTGGCTCCTTGGGTAAGGGTGAAAAAAACCCCACCAAAACAAGCAAACAAACAAAAAACAAATGGGACTACATTACACTAGAAATGTTTTGCACAGCAAAAGAAAGCATCAACAAAATGGAAAGACAACATAAAAGAGATTCACAAATGATACATCTGATAAGGGGTTAATATCCAAAAATATAAGGAACATATAGAACTTAACACTAAGAAAATGAACAGTCCAATTAAGAAATGGGCAGAGGACCTGAATAGACCTTTCTCCAAAGAGGACATACAGATGGCCAATAGATATATGAAAAGATGCTCAACATTACTAATCACCAGGGAAATGCAAATTAAAACTGTAATGAGAACCCTGGCCAGTGTGTTCAGTGGTTAGGCAGGGGTGGGCAAACTTTTTGACTCGAGGGCCACAATGGGTTCTTAAACTGGACCGGAGGGCCGGAATAAAAGCATGGATAGAGTGTTGTGTGAACTAATATAAATTCAAAGTAAAGGAGCGGAGGGGAGAGCAAGAGAACCCTCCGCTCTTTCGGCTCCGTGTGCCGGATAGAACAGCTGAACGGGCCGGATCCGGCCCGCGGGCCGTAGTTTGCCCATGGCTGGAGAGCATCAGTCTGGGCACCAAAGGGTTGTGGATTCGATTCCTGGTCAAGGGCACATACCTGGATTGCAGGTTCAATTCCTGGCCCTGGTTGGGGCGCATGCAGGAGGCAGCTGAACGATGTGTCTCTCTCACATCAATGTTTCTTTCTCTCCCTCTCCCTTCCTCCCTCCCTTCCACTCTCTCTAAAAATCAATGGGAAAAATAAATATCCTTGGGTGAGGATTAACAAAAAAAGACCTGCAATGAGATATCACTTCCCTATCAAAACAGCTATTATCAAGAAATCAGTAAACAACAAGTATTGGCGAGGATGTGGAGAAAAAGAAACTCTCGTTCACTGTTGGTGGGAATGCTAATTGGTACAGTCACTGGAAAACAGTATTGAAGTTCTTCAAATAATTAAAAATATAGCTGTCAGACAGTTCAGCAATTCCACTTCTGGGTATTTATCTGAAGAAAGCACAAACACTAATTTGAAAAGATATATGCACTCCTGTGTTCACTGTAGTATTAGAACTAGAAGCCCGATGCATGAAATTTGTGCAAGGGGCTTTGCCCTCGCAGCCGTGGCTGCTTGCCTCGGCCCTTGCAGCTGCGGCTTCATCTGGAAGGTCATCCAGAAGGATGTCCGGAAGGACGTCCAGTCTAATTAGCATATTACGCTTTTATTATTATAGATAGCCAAGATATGGAAGCAACCTAGGTGCTCATTGATAGGTGAATGGGTAAAGAAAATGTAATACACACACACACTGGAATATTACTCAGCAACAAAAAAGAATGAAATCTTGCCATTTGCTACAACATGGATGGACCAGAGGGTATTATGCTAAATGAAATAACTCAGACAGAGAAAGACAAATACCATATGATTTCACTTGTATGTAGAACCTAAAAAATAAAAGAAATAAACAGAACAAAGAAAACAAAAATTCGATATTTCTCCATAAATATAGAGAATAAGGTGATGGCTGCCAAAGGGGAGGGGGTCAGGGGAATGAATGGAAAAAAATTAGAAATGGAATTTATTCAGATGTTGCAGGAGAAAAAAAAGATACGTTCTTTTTTTTTGCCTATGGAACTCTAAAGGGTGCATGGTAGAGAACTCAGTCACTTATGCTGTAGAGCATTTGGGCAGGGAAACACCTCACCAACCCATCTCCACGAGACCTAACCTCCTGTGGTTCTCTTACCTATAGAGAGAAATAGCCCATTTATAACTTTTCTATTCTGGTTTTAAATGTGGTGGCAAAGATTCAGGAATGTGTTTGCTTGGAGCTCATAGCCCTGGGACATTCACTTAGAAAACAAGTCTTCCTTGTCTCCTGTTCTGACTCTCAGGACACATTTTAATAAATTGCCTTCAAACCCAAATTGGCTCTAGCCAAATTCATAAGCAGCTGGGGTAGTTTGTGGGGAAAGCCCAAATCTGGGGGTGGAAGAAAATAAGCCTTAGCTCTGCATCTATTAGCTGTGCGGTCCATATCTGGCTCTGAGTGACTGTGGTCTGGCCAAGTGCAAGGAAGGGGTGTGAAACACCACACAACATGCTAGATGTGCATACTTATCCATTTACTTTTGAGGAGATGATATAGTACTGCAGGGCTTGATGTACTTTGGAAAGGTGAATAGTGATTTTCAAGTTTATTAGGTATTGCACAGTGAACAAAAGTGAACCAGATGTCAGCTGGAGGTGCTTAAGATCTAGATCAGCATGTCCTGGATCCCCATTCCAAAGCTCCCTCTGCCTCTCTAAATTCTGTGGATCCCTGAAGGACCCCATGCTCTCAAGGTGCAGACCCAAGAACACTTTCTTTCACTCCACACGACCCACTGCTCCATCTCCACACCCAAGAGATCCATGCACACAAAGATCCTTGAACCTGGCCCACACTTCCACCCACCTGAAGAGGGGCCACACTGAGCACTGCCCAGCACAAAATTTAGAGTCACTCAGCATTCTTTCTTATTTCAGCCTTCTGATGTTCCTCTGTGCCCCCAGCTGCCCCACATTCTCCCACTTACTGGTTTCTCCCTCTCCATTCCTTTTCTGATGCTCTCCCCTTCCCTCACATGGATGTACAAATTCTTTTTCTCCTATTTGGCAGAGCAGTTCAGTACTCAGCTGTTCCAATCTGCACACACCCAAACCTGCCACGGTGCTCCCCAGGCAAAAAGACTTCCTAAACAGGATCAACCTCCTACAGACAGGAGGTGTCATCATAAAGATTATAAAATAGTTTTACAAGGCTACAGCCCTGACACCACTTAGGCAGCATCAGGGGTGATGCTACTACTTCTGACCCATTATCCATTATCCACAGGACTGGGTCACATGCTGTCATGTAGACAGACCTATCCTATGAGAACATTCAGTACCATTTGACACTGCTCGTTCTTCCCTGGCTGCATCCAGCCTCACTCTCCTGGCTGTCCTTTCTGTGAAATCCAGGCTCCTTCTCTTACTCCTTGGCTGGTCCTCTGAGCTGTGTGTATGTGAAAGTGGAGGAGGACACAAGAGTTTGGCTTTGAGCATTTGCTCAATGGGCTCCTTCTGGGGTGTGGTTAGGTGGGGTTCTCTCCTACAAGGTCTCCCACCATGAACCCCCAATTCTGAAGTCTCAATCTTTGGGTTCAATTGGTGAGTCTTCAGTGCTGGTCCCAGAGTGTGAACTTGATCCAGAGATGTGGAGGAAGGAAGAAGGGAAACAGCTACTGAAAACGATGCAGTTTGACAATATTGGGAAGGAGCAGTGCCTAGGAGAGAGAACTAGTCTCACCCCATCCAGTGCTCTCCAGCACTCTCTAGCCTACAGGAAAGCCTGAAGGAAAGATCAGTGCTCTTGTGAAGGGTGGGCTTCGGTTCTGAGTGGGAAATGACTTGCCTTGGTTCCCATAGAGAAGAGAATATGGTCTTGCACCTAGATGTGTGGCTAGGGGACCACAGGAGAAAGCAAAGGAGTGGGGAGAGGGGACTGTGGGTGTATGTGGGCACTTGGCAAATTCGTGTTGTTTCTTTTTTTTAACTTTTTTTCTCCCATGTATTGTTTAATTACTATAATTACTACTAATTGTCACTGTTAAGTAGTTCTAGTGTGAGTTTGTTTAAATAATAGCATTTATGTAATAGGAAAGTAAATAATACAAAATAATATGGCATTTCAAATAAACACCAATTTTTCATATTTTTATATTAAAGTAGTAACTTTGTGTGTCTAATTATCTATTACACTAGAGGCCCTTTGCACGAATTCATGCACAGATGGGGTCCCAGCGATCAAGGCTAATGGGGGGGGGCAGGTGGGGGAAGGGGCCGCAGGAGGTTGGCTGTGGGAGCACACTGACCACCAGGGGGCAGCTCCTGCATTGAGCATCTGCCCCCTGGTGGTCAGTGCATATCATAGTGATTGGTTGACTGGTCCTTCTGGTCATTTGGTCATAATGGTCACTTAGGCTTTTATATATATAGACTATTGGCCTGGTGCACGAAATTCGTGCACATTAAAAGGGGATTAATTAGAGGAAATTCTATCTAATAAAGAGGGAATATGCTAATTGACCATCACTCCATTACAAAGATGGCTGCACCCACAGCTGAGGCCAAGTTCCCATAAGGAGCCTTAACAAGCAATCAGCAGGGACCTGAGGCTACGTCCTCCCCCACCGCCATAGGGCTTGACAGGGGACCTCAAGGTGCGCTTCCCGTTCTGGTGCTGGGCTAGGGGACCTCAGGCTGCTCCCCCCGCCTCAGTGCCAGGTCGGGGGACCTCAGGCTGCGCCCCCCACGCAGCAGGGCTTGACAGGGGACCTCAGACCGCACCTCCCTCCCGGTGGGGTTTGACAGGGGACCTCAGGCCATGCCCCCCACCCCAGCACCAGGCCAGGGGACCTGAGGCTGCACCCCCTGCCTGGCTGGGCTTGACAGGGGACCTCAGGCCATGTCCCCCACCCAGCGGGGCTTGACAGGGGACCTGAGACTGCGCCCCCCTGCCGGTGGGGCTTGACAGGAGACCTGAGGTTGCGCCCCCCTCCCGGTGCTTGGCCAGGGGACCTGAGGCTGTGCCCCCCGGCCTGGTGGGGCTTGACGGGGGATCACAGGCCATGCCCCCATCCAGTGGGGCTTGACAGGGGATCTCAGGCTTTGTCCCCCACCTGGCGGGGCTTGATGGAGGACTTCAAGGCACACCCCCCACCCTGGTCTGGGCTGGGGGACCTCAGGCCATGCCCCTAGTCCTGGTGCCGGGCCAGGGGACCTGAGGCTACACCCCCTGCCTGGTGGGGCTTGACAAGGGTGGGACTGGCCAGGTCTGGATCTAGCCCAATGCGGGGGGGCAGCCGGGTCTGGGTCTCACGTGATTTTGAGGTGCATGTGGGTAGACGGGGACTTGACTCTGGGTCCTGTGGTGAGCCCCAGACTCTGATAGGAGGAAGGTTTTCATATGCATTTTACTAATCTTCTTTCATCTCTGACACTTCTATTATAGAGAAAAGGAAAATAGCAATATTAAATTATTTCCTCTAATTAATCCCCTTTTAATGTGCACGAGTTTTGTGCACCAGGTCACTAGTATTTTAATATTGCTATTTGCCTTTTCTCTATAATAAAAGTGAGAAGTGTCAGAGATGAAAGAAAATTAGTAAAACGTATATGAAAATCTTTCTCCTGTCAGAGTCTGGGGTGCACCGTGGCACCCAGAGTCAAGTCCCTGCCCACCCATAGCGCCTCAAAATCATGTGAGACCCAGATCCAGCTGGCCCCACCCCCACTGGGTGAGATCCAGACCCAGCTGGCCCCATCCCCGTCAAGCCCTGCCAGGTAGGGGGCACAGCCTCAGGTCCCCTGGCCTGGTGCTGGGTGGGGGGTGCAGCCTCAGATTCCCTGTCAAGCCCTGCTGTGTGGGGGGCTGCAGCCTCAGGGCCCCCAGCGCACCCTCAGGTTCCCAGCCCAGTGCTGGGCCGGGAGCTTGGCCTGAGGGCCCCCATCAAGCCCCACTGGGCGGGGGGCATGGCCTGAGGTCCCCTGGCCTGGCTCTGGGGAGGGGGGTGCGGCCTGAGGTCCCCCATCAAGCCCCGCTGGGCAGGGGGCACAGCCTCAGGTTTCCTGTCAAGCCCTGCCAGGTGGGGGATGCAGTCTCAGGTCCCCTGTCAAGCCCCGCAGGGTGTGTGGGGGGGCACAGCTTCAGGTCCCCTGGCGCCAGGGTCGGGGGCGTGGCCTGAGGTCCCCTGGCCCAGGGCAGGGGGCACACCTTGAGGTCCCCCGTCAAGCGCCACTGGGCGGGGGGAGTGGCCTCAGATCCCCTGGCCTGGCACCAGGGTGGGGGGCACAGCCTCAGGTCCCCTGTCAAGCCCCACAGGGTAGGGAGCACAGCCTCAGATCCCCCGTCAAGCCCCGCAGGGTGGGGAGCACAGCCTGAGGTCCCCTAGCGCCAGGGGGGGAGGTGTAGCCTGAGGTTCCCTGTCAAGCCCCACCATGCGGGGGGCAGGCTCAGGTCCCCTGCCCCGGCCCAGCACCACGCAGCCTGAGGTCCCTGCTGATTACTCCTTAAGGCTCATTATGGGAATTCAGCCTCCTCTGTGGGTGCAGCCATCTTGCGTTACAGAATCCCTGCCTCTGCTGTGGGCACAGCCATCTTTGTGATGGAGTGATGTTCAATTTGCATATTCCCTCTTTATTAGATAGGATGCTGGCTCTTGTCCAGCATGGCTGTGTCCTGTGCTAGCTCTTCTACTGCCTGCCCCAGCCCTGCCCAGAACCAGAGTGTGGGAACCTGGAGGAGGAGGAGGGTTCAGAAGACCAACCTGGGACCCACCCATCCAAGCCCCACCCTCATAAAAATCCCACCTCTTCAGTGAGTGGAGGACCCACTCCCTGAACTCCAGGAGTTCCGTGACTGTCCCCGCCTCCTCTGCAATGTCAGGCTTCTCCCCTGGCTGGTTACCCAGATTGGTGGGTAACCGCACAGTCACCTTGGAGGGCTGGCTGCATTCTGCCCGCCCCCCCCCTTTTTTACAGAACATAGAACACTTTTCTTTTCTTTTCTTTTCTTTTCTTTTCTTTACTTTTCTTTTCTTTTCTTTTCTTTTCTTTTTATTTTAATAAATCTTTATTGTTCAGATTATTACAGGTATTCCTCTTTTTTTCCCCCATAACTCCCCTCCACCTGATTCCCCACCCCATCCCATGCCCTTACCCCGCGCCACTGTCTTCATCCATAGGTGTAAGATTTTTGTCCAATCTCTTCCCGCACCCCTCACACCCCCTTCCCCCTGAGAATTATCAGTCCACTCCCTTTCTATGTCTCTGATTCTATTATATTCACCAGTCCATTCTGTTCTTCAGATTTTTTATTCACTTGATTTTTAGATTCACTTGTTGGTAGGTATGTATTTGATGTCATTTTGTTCATAATTTTTATCTTTACCTTTTCCTTCTTCTTCCTCTTCTTAAAGAATACCCTTCAGCATTTCATGTAATCCTGGTTTGGTGGTGATGAACTCCTTTAGCTTTTTCTTGTCTGTGAAGCTCTTTATCGGACCTTCAATTCTGAATGATAACTTTGCTGGGTAGAGTAATCTTGGTTGTACGTTCTTGTTGTTCATCACTTTGAATATTTCTTGCCACTCCCTTCTGGCCTGCATAGTTTCTGCTGAGAAATCAGCTGAGTCGTATGGGTGCTCCCTTGTAGGTAACTAACCGTTTTTCTCTTGCTGCTTTCAAGATTCTCTCTTTGTCTTTTGCCCTTGGCATTTTAATTATGATGTGTCTTGGTGTGGTCCTCTTTGGATTCCTCTTGTATGGGGTTCTGTGTGCTTCCTCAACTTGTAAGTCTATTTCTTTCACCAGGTAGGGAAAGTTTTCTGTCATTATTTCTTCTAATAGGTTTTCAATATTTTGCTCTCTCTCTTCTTCTGGCACCCCAAAAATTCGGATGTTGGTACGCTTAAAGTTGTCCCAGAGGCTCCTTACACTATCTTCATATTTTTGGATTTTTTCTTTTTGTTTTTCTGGTTGGGTGTTTTTTGTTTCCTCATATTTCAGATCTTTGGTTTGATTCTTGGGGTCCTTTGATCTACAGTTGAATTTCTGTATATTCTTTATTTCAGACAGTGTATGTTTAATTTCTGACTGGTCCTTTTCCATTTTTTTGGCATTCTCATTAAGATCTTTAAAGGTCTCAATAAGTTCCTCAGCGGTTTTTAGAAGATTCTTGAGTAACCTTATAAATGTGGTTCTGAACTCTATGTCGTCCAGTAGTTTGCTTTCTTCCATTTCTTTCATTCGTGACATGTTTCTTTGTCTCTGCATTTTGCTGCTTCCCTGTGTTGATGGAGTGGCTTTGTGTGGTAGGTGACCTATAGGGGCCAGTAGCTCAGCCTCCCCAATCACCTGAGGTGGACGCCTTTGGTACACCCCTTTGTGGGCTGAGTGCAAAGTCTTGTTGTAGTTAAGCCTTGATTGCTGTTGGTACACTGGGAGGAATTGACCTCCAGGCCAATTGGCTGTGAGGACCCGCTGTGTCTATAATGGAAGAACTGCTGCACTGGAGACACGCTTATGGGGCAGGACGTGTTTTAGTGGGACTTTGGTGCTCACTGAGTCTGCCTCTTGAATGTGTCACTAATGGATGTGAGGAGTTGAAATCTGGTGTCTCACACTGACCACTAGGTACACTGGCTTCTGGATCTCCAATGGGGTGCAGGTCAGCTACTGTCTGAGGCTACCCAGCAGGCGCTACAGCGAGAACTACAGTTTTCTCCTCTTTGCTTGGGGTTTGGATGTTTTGAAGCTGTCTGAACAGGGCTGCAAGTTTGCTAGGTTAAGCTGCGATAGGGCAGGTCATTCATATGCTAAAGCTGCTGCTTGGAGCTTGGGTGGGTTTGTAGGTTGTGCGGGGCGGGGTCTTAGGGCATCACTAGGCTAGGGCGTAACAAACAGCGATGGCTGCCAGTAAGCCAGCTCTGCGTCTCCAACCGCGTCCCCGTGTCCCGCGCCCCAGCACAATAAACAATTATTCCTGCGCGCAGCCCTGCAAGCAAGCCACCCTCACTTTCCGACCCCACGGCAGACAGTCCAGCTTCTCCCCGTAGGAGTTTGGGTCCCCTGTGTCTCCCCAGAAACTGGAGTTCAGAGTAATCGGGAGCTTGTCTCCCTTCGGGTTGAAAAAGCAGTGCTCCCAGACGCCCGTCGCCAGCCCGGATTGCGCGCCTTTGTACCTCAGCTTTTCAGCACTTGTGCACCTCTTAATGCTGTTTTCTCTTTCCTTCTAGTTGTAGAACTTCCACTCAGCCAGCTTTCCCGTGGTTCTGGGTGATAGATGTTTTGTCTTTTAGTTGTAGTTTTGAAATTGTTGTGCGAGGCAATAGTTTAGGTGTTTACCTACGCCGCCATTTTAGATCCTCCTAGAACACTTTTCTTACATGAGCTAAGATGGGAGGGAGGAGGATTTATTTGACCTTCCAGGCCTTGATTTTCCTCAGCCAGAACTCCAGCTCCTTGCACATAGCCATTTGCTTGGCCACATAGACCTGGTCTTGGAGCAATGCGTGCAAGAAGCCTGCCTGATGGAATGCTCCTTGAGAAGACTGTTGCTTTTGGCATTCTTTTTCCTTTCATCATATTTCTTCTGAATTTGCTTTGATAGTTTTTTGTTTGTTTAAAACTCTTCCTCCTCAGCAGTCAGCATGGCTCCCTTTTTGCTGCCCAGGGGCAGTGCCTAGTGGGGCTGTGGGTGTGGTGTGCTGTCTGTCAGTGAGCACAATGCAGCTCTTTACTAGGGTCCTGGTACAGACCAGTTCGTTGTTGGATGCATTGTAGCCAACATTAATAATCCTCGTTTTGCATGTATAACACTCGGAGCTCCATGAGAAGGTGCCCAAGTCCAGCATCAAGGCACAGTACGTCCTGTTGCCTCCCCACACATGGACTTTGTGTATGCGATGGGGGCCAATCTTTGTGTTGACCACAAGGGTCTCAGCTCATATTTTCACTTCCTGTGGTAGGATTTTCTCTTACCACCAGTCTCACGGCCCTTGTGCCAGTTGTCCTGGGAGATGCCCATGGCTCAGGTTGGCTGGGAAGTGCAGCAAATTCTTCACAGAGATTTGTGAGCTGAGCTTTGAGTATGGATACTTGCAGACTGATCCAGTTTGCCAGGTGGATTAGTGCAGGTGGGAAGGGGCTGAGTAAAAGAAAGTTTACTCTGGGCAGAGAGAGCAAATCTCGTGATGAAGGCATGGCAGCAGAAAGCTGGCCTGTCTGTTGAACCATGAACAACCCCATGAAGTGGCTTGGAAGGGTTGGTGGGGCTTTCGTGGGCTCTGCTAAAGCACTTGGGCTTTGTCTTGCAGGCCACAGTCATTGCAGGGCTTTAAGCAGGCAAGTGCCAATGTTAGGCATGCATCTTAGAAAGATGCCTCTGTCTACAGAATGGCTCCCTGGAGCCATGTGGAGTGGGGAGGCCAGTTAGGTGTCTGTTGCATCATCCAGGCAAAAATGATGACAGGGAATTGTTGGGGAAGATGGAAAGGAGCAAATAGATCACACAAACATCAAGGAGGCGAAATCTATAAAATGTGAGCGTAACATGTATACATCTGGTTTAGTGTAACTGCTGTATGATATTCCATTTTTGTTGTTGTTCTTTGTTAATCCTCACTGGAGAATATTTTTCCAATGATTTTTAGAAAGAGTGGAAGGGAGGGGGAGAGACACACAGAGAGAGAAACATCGATGTGAGGGAAACACATCGATTGGTTGCCTCCTGCACGCACCCCGACTAGAGCCAGGGATTGAGCCTGCAACCGAGGTACATGCCCTTGACTAGAATCAAACCTGGGACCTTTCAGTCCACTAGCTGATGCTTTATCCACTAAACCAGTGGTTGGCAAACTGCAGCTCGTGAGCCACACGCGGCTCTTTGGCCCCTTGAGTGTGGCTCTTCCACAAAATACCACGGCCTGGGTTAGTCTATTTTGAAGAAGTGGCATTAGAAGAAGTTTAAGTTTAAAACATTTGGCTCTCAAAAGATATTTCAATTGTTGTACTGTTGATATTTGGCTCTGTTGACTAATGAGTTTGCCAACCACTGCACTAAACCAAACTGGCCATAAACCACATTTTTTAGATCTCTATTCTCCTAAGGATGGTTACATCTACTTTCTCACTATTATAAGCAGGACTTCAATGACATTTTTGTTACCTGTCTCCCTATGGACCAATAAGTCTCTACTTAGAACTGGTTTTGCGAGGTTTGATCATATTCAAATCTACTAATTGTATTTCTCCTCAAAGTAATTGTATCAATATACTCTCCTGTCAACAAGTACAGGAGTTCCCTTTTTGCCATTGCTTACAAGTCTGTTATCAAACTTGCAAGGTTTTGCCAATCTGATTAGTGTAAAATGGAATCACCCTGTTGTTTCCACTTGCTTCCCTGATTACTAGTGAGATTAAGCCCATTTTTATATGATTATTTATCACCCTGTTTTATTTTGTGAATTGCTTGTTCATATGTTTTTCCTAATTCTGTTGGATTGTTTATCTTGTTCTTACTGATTTGTTGGAGTCCTTTATACACTGAGTGGCCAGATTATTATGATCTCTGAATGCATAACAATCTGGCCACTCAGTGTACTTCTCTTGAGTACCTCATTTATTTGTTATCAAAGATACTATAAATCATGCACCTGATCAGTTTTCCCCTTTGCACTGGCTGATAGAAAGCTCAGGGCAAATAGGCGGTTGATGTCCAGCAAAAGTCTAGAATACTTTTGGTACCCATTTGAGATACAAATACACTGAGTGGCCAGATTATTATGTGTTCAGAGTTCATAATAATCTGGCCACTCATTGTATATTCTGGATACTAATACTTTGCTGGTTAAAATACTTTTTCTCAATCTGTGACTTGTCTTTTCCATTTCATTTAAAAAATTACTAGAGGCCTGATAGGGGGAAAAGATGGTGGCGGAATAGACAGATGTGTTCCGAGCCTTGTCCCGGAGCAGAAAGAAAGAACAGCTGAGGGTCGCATGAGGAGTGTTTGTTGGCAAGTTAAGGGACAGGTAAACTCCAGGAGAAGGTGGGGGACTGCTAGACGGGGTTCCCCTGACCGGGCAGCTCCCACTGCGGCTGGGTCCCCTCCCGGAGCTATGGGCTCAGACGCGGAGACTGTGCCATCTTGAAAGGGAAAGTGGAGCTTATTGGAAGCCTGAAAATCCACAACTGTGGCACCCACTGAACAGCTACGAACCCAGAACACCGGACCCAATTGGCACAAACACATGGATTCAGAGGAGCTCTACACTCCACCACGGAAAGGAGAGAGAGAACTACATAACCAGACATCCAGAGAAGAGAGACCATGGGGAGACAAAGAAACAGCCCTCATATGAAGGAAAAGCAGGCATCACCAGAAAAGGAAGTAAACGAAATGGAGGCAAGAAACCTTCCAGAGAAAGAATTCAGAGAAATGGTCATAAGGTGGCTGAAAAGAATGGAAGACAAATTTGGCAATATGAGTAGGAACCAAGAGGAAATGAAGAAGAACCAAGAAGAAATGAAAATGACATCGCTGCTGTAAAGAACTCAATAGAAAGCATCAAGAGTAGACTAGAAGAAGCAGAGGACCACATCAGTGAGCTAGAAGACAAGATGGGAAAAAATACCCAGGTAGAGCAGCTTCTAGAAAAAAAAATTAAAAAGCAGGAGGAGAGCCTAAGGGAACTTTGGGACAACATGAAACAAAACAACATCCACATAATAGGGGTTACAGAAGGAGAGGAAACTGAGCAAGGAATAGAAAACCTGTTTGAAGAAATAATGACAGAAAGCTTCCTTGATATAGGGAAGAAAAAACCCACATAAATCCAAGAAGCTTACAGAGTCCCAAGCAAAATGAACCCCAAAAGACCGATGCCAAAGCACATTATAATTAAATTGGCAAACACCAATGACAAAGATTCTTTTTTTTTAATTAATTTATTTATTTTTATTTTTATTTTTTTTAAATAAATCTTTATTCAGATTATTACAATTATTTCTCCTTTTTCCCCCCATAGCTCCCCTCCACCCATTTCCCATCCCACCTTCTGCCCTTACCTCCCCGCCACTGTCCTCATCCATAGGTGTATGATTTTTGTCCATTCTCTTCATGAACCCCCCATACCCCTTTCCCCCTGAGAATTATCAGTCCACTCCCTTTCTATGCCCCTGATTCTATTATATTCACCAGATTATTCTGTTCCTCAGGTTTTTAATTCACTTGATTTTTAGATTCGCTTGTTGATAGATATGTATTTGTTGTTCATAATTTTTCTCTTTACTTTTTTCTTCTTCCTCTTCTTTAAGAATACCTTTCAGCATTTCATATAGTACTGGTTTGGTGGTGATGAACTCCTTCAGCTTTTTCTTATCTGTGAAGCTCTTTATCTGCCCTTCAATTCTGAATGATAGCTTTGCTGGGTAGAGTAATCTTGGTTGTAGGTTCTTGCTATTCATCACATTGAAAATTTCTTGCCACTCCCGTCTGGCCTGCATAGTTTCTGTTGAGAAGTCAGCTGACAGTCGTATGGGTGCTCCCTTGTAGGTAATTAACTGTTTTTCTCTTGCTGCTTTTAATATTCTCTCTTTGTCTTTTGCTCTTGGCATTTTAATTATGATGTGTCTTGGTGTGGTCCTCTTTGGATTCCTTTTGTTTGGGGTTCTGTGGGCTTCCTGGACTTGTAAGTCTATTTCTTTCACCAGGTGGGGGAAGTTTTCGGTCATTATTTCTTCAAATAGGTTTTCAGTATCTTGCTCTCTCTCTTCTTCTGGCACCCCCATAATTCTGATGTTGGTACGCTTGAAGTTGTCCCAGAGTCTTCTTACATTATCTTCAACTTTTTGGATTTTTTTTTTTGCTTTTTGCTTTTTCGGTTGAGTGTTTTTTGCTTCCTTGTATTTCAATTCTTTGACTTGATTCTTGTGTTCCTCTATTCTGTTTCTGGGTCTCTGTATAATATTTTTTATTTCAGTCAGTGTATGTTTAATTTCTAGTTGGTCCTTTTCCATATCTTTGAGGGTCTTGTTATATTTATCGGCCTTTTCTAGGATATTCTTAAAAAGTCTTATAACCGTGGTTTTGAATTCTATATCCAGTCGTTTGTTTTCCTCCATTTCTTTCGTTTGTGATCTGATTCTTTGACCCCGCATTTTCACTGATTCCCTGAGTTGGTAAGGTAGATATTTGTGCTAGGTTTCCAATATGGCCCAGTGGGTCTGCTTCCCCAGTTAACCTGAGGTGGACACTCTTGGTGCACCCCTTTGTGGACTGTGTGTACAGCCTTGTTGTAATTAAGTCTTTATTGTTGTTGGTATCACTGGGAAGAATTGACCTCCAGGCCAGTTGGCTGTAAGGATCAGCTGTGTCTATGCTGGGAGAAGTTCGGTGCTGGAGACAGCCTTATAGGATTAGACTTGCCAAATTGCAATAGCCTCTGTGCTCAGCTTGGATGGGGTGGAGTCTCAGTCTTGGCTTCCTGTCAGCCTTGCCCTTGCGCGCATGTGTGCTTTCAGTCCTCCGCCTTCACCAGCTCGAGTCTCCGCCTGAGAGTCCAGACTCCCCCCACAAGAGCGTGGGTCCCCAGGGGCTCGCCTGGAACTGGGGTTCACTGCAGTCAGAACTGGGGCTCAGTGCAGTCAGAATCCTCTGACTCCCTTCCACTAGGGAAAGCCTGTGGCAACTTCCGCAGCCTTTGTGCGCACTGGCACGAGCGCGTGCGCACTTTCAGTCCTCCGCCTTCCCCGGCTCCCGAGTCTCCGCCCGAGAGTCCAGACTCCCCCCACAAGAGTGTGGGTCCCCAGGGGCTCGCCTGGAACTGGGGTTCACTGCAGTCAGAACTGGGGCTCAGTGCAGTCAGGATCCTCTGACTCCCTTCCACTAGGGAAAGCCTGTGGCAACCTCCGCAGCCTTTGTGCGCACTGGCCCGCGTGCGCCTTCAGACTTCTGCCTTTCCCAGCTCGAGTCTCCGCCCGAGAGTCCAGACTCCCCCTGTAAGAGCGTGGGTCCCCAGGGGTTCGCCCGGAACTGGGGTTCAGTGCAGTCAGAACTGGGGTTCAGTGCAGTCGGAGGCTTCCTTCCCTGTTCCGCCAGAGAAAGTCAGCCAGGCTCTCAGCCGACCTTCCTCTCTGCGTGCACAAAGCCCCTTTGCCGTACCTCCAATTCTCTGTGAGCTTTTCTCTTTCCTTCTAGTTGTAGAATTTTCACTCAGCCAGCTTTCCTGTGGATCTGGATGGTGTCCGTTCTGTCTTTTAGTTGTAGTTTTGAAATTGTTGTGCGAGGCAGCAGTTTAAGTGTTTACCTATGCCGCCATCTTGGTTTCTCCTCGACAAAGATTCTTAAAAGTGGCAAGAGAGAGACAGAAAGTTACATACAAAGGAACCCCCATCAGACTAGCAACTGATTTCTCAACAGAAACTCATCAGGCCAGAAGGGAATGGAATGAAATATACAAAGTCATGCAAAGGAAGGGTCTGAATCCAAGAATACTGTACCCTGCAAGGCTATCAATCAAAATTGAAGGTGAAATCAGGAGCTTCACAGATAAAAAAGGACTAAGGGAATTTATTACCACCAAACCAACAATGCAAGAAATCCTAAAGGGTCTGATGTAAAAAAAAGAAATAGGAAGCGAAGAAGGAACACAGGGCTAAAGAATAAAAATTGCAACAAGTAAGTACCTATGAATAATAACTTAAAATGTAAATGGATTAAATGCCCCAAGCAAAAGACATAGGGTAATGGACTGAATAAGAAAACAAGACCCATATATCTGCTGTCTACAAGAAACCCACTCAGAAAAAAAGATGCACACAGACTGAGGGTGAAGGGATGGAAAAAGGTTTTTCAGGCAAATGGAACTGAAAAAAAAAAAGCTGGGGTAGCAATACTTATATCTGACAAATTAGATCTCAAAGTGAAGGACATAACAAGAGATAAGGAAGGCCACTTCATAATACTAAAGGGAGCAATCCAACAAGAAGAAATAACTCTGGTAAACATATACACACCCAATACAGGAGCACCCAAATACATAAAAAATCTCCTGGAGAATATCAAGGGAGAGATTGACAGCAATACAATCATAGTAGGAGAATTTAATACCCCACTATCACCATTGACAAATCCTCTAAACAAAAAATCAGCAAAGAAACATCAATCCTAAATGACTCACTAGACCAGATGGAACTAATTGACATCTTCAGAACATTTCACCCCAAAGTCACAGAATATACATTCTTCTCAAGTCCACATGGGTCATTTTCTTTTTTTTTTTTAAATATATTTTATTGATTTTTTACAGAGAGGAAGGGAGAGGGACAGAGAGCTAGAAACATCGATAAGAGAGAAACATCGATCAGCTGCCTCCTGCACACCTCCCAATGGAGACGTGCCCGCAACCAACGTACATGCCCTTGACCGGAATCGAACCCGGGACCCTTCAGTCCACAGGCCGACGCTCCATCCACTGAGCCAAACCGGTTTCGGCCACATGGGTCATTTTCAAAGAGAGACCATACGTTGGGACATAGGCAAAGTCTCTTCAAATTCAAGAAGATAGAAATCATATAAAGCATCTTCTCAGATCACAGTGGCATAAAACTGGAAATCAACTACAATAAAAACAATCAAAAGAAATCAAACACATGGAGACTAAACAGCATGCTATTACACAATGACTGGGTTACCAGAGAGATCAAGGAAGAAATAAAAAATACCATGGCCAAAAATGTCAATAAAAACACAACAATCCAAAATCTATGGGACACAGCAAAAGCAGTCTTGAGAGGGAAGTTCATAGCTCTACAAGCATACTGCAAAAAAACAAGAAACAATGGTAATAAATTACCTAAACCTACAACTCAAAGAGTTAGAAAGAGAGCAACAAGAAAAGCCCAGTGTAAGCAGAAGGAAGGAAATAATAAAGATCAGAGCAAAGCTAAACGACATAGAGACCAAAGAAACAATACAAAAGATCAACAAAACCAAGAGCTGGTTCTTTGAAAGGATAAACAAGATTGATGAACCTCTAGCCAGGCTCATCAAGAAGCAAAGAGAGAGGACCAAAATAAACAAAATCAGAAACGAAAGAGGTGAAATAACAACAGATCCTGCTGAAATACAAAGGATTGTTAAAAAATACTACGAGCAACTCTATTCCAATAAACTGGACAACCTGGAGGAAATGGAATATTCCTAGAAAAATATAACCTTCCAAAACTCAATCAGGAAGAATCTAAACAGCTCAATATGCCAGTAACTATGGAAGAAATTGAAGCAGTCATCAAAAAGCTTCCAGCAAACAAAAGCCTGGTGCCAGACGGCTTCACAGGAGAGTTTTACCAAACATTCAAGGAAGAATTAAATCTATCATCCTCAGACTATTCCAAAAAATTCAAGAGGAAGGAACACTTCCAAGCTCCTTCTATGAAGCCAGCATCACCCTAATACCAAAACCAGATAAAGACAACACAATGAAAGACAATTACAGGCCAATATCCCTCATGAACGTAGATGCCAAAATCCTCAACAAAATTCTAGCAAATTGGATCCAGCAGTACATCAGAAAGATCATACACCATGACCAAGTAGGATTTATCCAAGGGATGCAAGGATGATACAATATCTGCAAATCAATTAATGTGATACATCACATAAACAAATTGAGAGATAAAAATAACATAGTCATATCAATTGATGCAGAAAAAGCTTTTGACAAAATCCAACACCCTTTCTTTTTTTTAATTTTTTAAATAAATCTTTATTGTTCAGATTATTACAGGTATTCCTCTTTTTTTCCCCATAACTCCCCTCCACCTGATTCCCCACCCCACCCCATGCCCTTACCCCCGGCCACTGTCTTCATCCATAGGTGTAAGATTTTTGTCCAATCTCTTCCCACATCCCTCACACCCCCTCCCCCCTGAGAGTTGTCAGTCCACTCCCTTTCTATGTCCCTGATTCTATTATATTCACCAGTCCATTCTGTTCTTCAGATTTTTTATTCACTTGATTTTTAGATTAACTTGTTGATAGGTATGTATTTGATGTCATTTTGTTGTTCATAATTTTTATCTTTACCTTTTTCTTCTTCTTCCTCTTCTTAAAGAACACCCTTCAGCATTTCATGTAATCCTGGTTAGGTGGTGATGAACTCCTTTAGCTTTTTCTTGTCTGTGAAGCTCTTTATCTGCCCTTCAGTTCTGAATGATAGCTTTGCTGGGTTGAGTAATCTTGGTTGTAGGTTCTTGCTGTTCATCACTTTGAATATTTCTTGCCACTCCCTTCTGGCCTGCATAGTTTTTGCTGAGAAATCAGCTGAGTCGTATGGGTGCTCCCTTGTAGGTAACTAACCGTTTTTCTCTTGCTGCTTTCAAGATTCTCTCTTTGTCTTTTGCTCTTGGCATTTTAATTATGATGTGTCTTGGTGTAGTCCTCTTTGGATTCCTCTTATATGGGGTTCTGTGTGCTTCCTGAACTTGTAAGTCTATTTCTTTCACCAGGTAGGGAAAGTTTTCTGTCATTATTTTTTCTAATATGTTTTCAATATTTTGCTCTCTGTCTTCTTCTGGCACCCTAAAAATTCGGATGTTGGTATGCTTAAAGTTGTCCCAGAGGCTCCTTACACTATCTTCATATTTTTGGATTTTTTCTTTTTGTTTTTCTGGTTGGGTGTTTTTTGTTTCCTCATATTTCAGATCTTTGGTTTGATTCTTGGGGTCCTTTGATCTACAGTTGAGTTTCTGTATATTGTTTATTTCAGACAGTGTATGCTTAATTTCTGACTGGTCCTTTTCCATTTTTTTGGCATTCTCAATAAGATCCTTAAAGGTCCCACTAAGTTTCTCGGCGGTTTTTAGAAGATTCTTGAGTAACCTTATAAATGTGATTCTGAACTCTATGTCGTCCAGTAGTTTGCTTTCCTCCATTTCTTTCATTCGTGACATGTTTCTTTGTCTGGGCATTTTGCTGCTTCCTTGTGTTGATGGAGTGGCTTTGTGTGGTAGGTGACCTATAGGGGCCTGTAGCTCAGCCTCCCCAATCACCTGAGGTGGATGCCTTTGGTACACCCCTTTGTGGGCTGAGTGCGAAGTCTTGGTGTAGTTAAGCCTTGATTGCTGTTGGTACACTGGGAGGAATTGACCTCCAGGCCAATTGGCTGTGAGGACCCGCTGTGTCTATAATGGAAGAATTGCTGCGCTGGAGACACGCTTATGGTGTAGGACTTGTTTCAGTGGGGCTTTGGTGCTCACTGAGTCTGCCTCTTCAGTGTGTCACTTATGGATATGAGGAGTTGAAATCTGGTGTCTCACACTGACCACTAGGTATACTGGCTTCTGCATCTCCAATGGGGTGCAGGTCAGCTACTGTCTGAGGCCACCCAGCAGGCACTACAGCGAGAACTACAGTTTTCTCCTCTTTGCTTGGGGTTTGGAGGTTTTGGAGCTGTCTGACCCGGGCTGCAAGTTTGCTAGGTTAAGCTGTGATAGGGCAGGCCATTCATATGCTAAAGCCGCTGCTTGGAGCTTGGTTGGGTTTGTAGATTGTGCAGGGCGGGGTCTCAGGGCGTGACTAGGCTAGGGCGTGGCAAACAGCGATGGCTGCCAGAAGCCGGCTTCGTGTCTCCCACCGAGTCCCAGAGTCCCGGGCCCCAGCACAGTAAACAATTATTCCTGCCCGCAGCCCTGCAAGCAAGCCTCCTTCACTTTCCGACCCCACGGCAGACAGTCCAGCTTCTCTCCTTCTCCGTAGGAGTTTGGGTCCCCCGAGTCTCCCCAGAAACTGGAGTTCGGAGTAATCGGGGGCTTATCTCCCTTCGGGTTGAAAACAGCTGCGCTCCCGATTCGCGCCTCTCTGTACCTCAGCTTTACCGCGCTTGTGCACCCCTCAATGTTGTTTGCTCTTTCCTTCTAGTTGTAGAACTTCCACTCAGCCAGCTTTCCCGTGGTTCTGGGTGATAGACGTTTTGTCTTTTAGTTGTAGTTTTGAAATTGTTGTGCGAGGCAGCAGTTTAGGTGTTTACCTACGCCGCCATCTTGGATCCTCCCCAACACCCTTTCTTGATAAAAACTCTCAACAAGGTGGGAACAGAAGGATCATCCCTCAACATAATAAAAGCTATATATGATAAACCCACAGCTAACATCATACTCAATGGGCAAAAACTAAAACCATTTTCCCTAAGAACAGGACAAGACAGGAATGCCCACTCTCACCACTCCTGCTCGACATAGTACTGGAAGTATTAGCCATTGCAATTAGACAAGAAGAAGAATTAAAGGCATCCAAATTGGAAAAGAAGAAGTAAAGCTGTCCTTATTTGCAGATGACATGATATTGTACATAAAAAACCCAAAAAACTCCATCAAAAAACTAACAGACTTAATAAATGAATTCGGCAATGTAGCAGGATGCAAAATTAATGCCAAGAAATCTATGGAATTTCTATACACCAATAGTGAACTTACAGAAAGAGAGACTAAAAAAGCAATCCCATTTACCATCGCACCAAAAAAATTAAGATACCTAGGAATAAACTTAACCAAGGAGGTAAAAGACCTATATGCGGAAAACTACAGGACACTGAAAAAAGAGATAGAGGAAGATGTAAACAGATAGAAGAACATACCATGTTCTTGGATTGGTAGAATCAACATCATTAAAATGTCCATACTACCCAAAGTAATCTATAGATTCAATGCACTCCCCATTAAAATACCAACGGCATATTTCACAGACCTAGAAAGAACTCTCCAAAAATTCATCTGGAATAACAAAAGACCTCCAATAGCCACCGCAATCCTGAGAAAGAAGAATAAAGTAGGAGGGATCTCAATACCAGATTTCAAGCTATATTACAAAGCCACTGTTCTCAAAACAGCCTGGTACTGGCACAAGAACAGACATATAGATCAATGGAATAGAATAGAGAATCCAGATATCGACCCAAACCACTATGCACAATTAATATTTGACAAAGGAGGCATGAACATACAATGGAGTCAAGACAGTCTCTTCAATAAATGGTGTTGGGAAAATTGGACAGATACATGCAAAAAACAAAATGAAGCTAGATCACCAACTTACACCATACACAAAAATAAACTCAAAATGGATACAGGACTTAAATATAAGACGGGAAACCATAAAAATACTAGAGGAATCCACAGGCAGCAAAATCTCAGACATATGCTGAAAGAACTTCTTCACTGATACTGCCCCTAGGGCAATGGAAGCCAAAGAGGAAATAAACAAATGGGACTACATCAAAATAAAAAGCTTTTGCACAGCAAAAGAAACCATCAACAAAACAACAAGTAAGCCCACTGTATGGGAGAACATATTTGCAGATGTTATCACTGATAAAGGTTTAATCTCCAACATCTACAGGCAGCTTATACAACCTAATAAAAGGAAGATAAATGATCGTATAAAAAAATGTGCAGTGGACCTAAATAGAATCTTTTCACAAGAAGACAGAAGGAAGGCCAAGAGACACATGAAAACATGCTCAAAGTCACTAATTATCCGAGAGATGCAAATCAAAATGACACTGCGGTACCATCTCACACCTGTCAGAATGGCTATCATCAACAAATCAACAAACAACAAATGTTGGTGAGGATGCGGAAAAAAAGGAACCCTCGTGCACTGCTGGTGGGAAGGCAGACTGGTGCACCCACTGTGGAGAACAGTATGGAGTTTCCTCAAAAAACTGAAAATTGAATTCCCATTTGACCCAGTAATCCCACTCCTAGGAATATATCCTAAGAAACCAGAAACACCAATCAGAAAGGATATATGCACCCCTATGTTCATTGCAGCGCAATTTACAATAGCTAAGATTTGTAAACAGCCTAGGTGCCCGTCAGCAGATGACTGGATCAGAAAACTATGGTACAGCTACACAATGGAATACTATGCTGCCATAAAAAGAAGGAATTCTTACCATTTGTAGCAACCTGGATGGAATTCGAGAACATTATGCTAAGTGAAATAAGCCAGTCAATGAAAGAAAAATACCACATGATCTCACTCATTTGTGGATAATAAAAAATATTATAAACTGATGAACAAAAAGATAGATACAGAGGCAGTAAAGCATCAAACAAACTGTCAAATTACAGTGCGAAGGTTAGGGAGAGGTGGGGGAAATAAGAGATCAACAGAAGGACTTATATGCATGCATATAAGAGTAACCAACGGATGCAAAGCATTGGGGGTGAGGGCATGTATGGGAGTGGGGTGGGGGGGCAATGGTAAGATATGTACACATATAATACCTTAATAAAAAAATTTTATTTAAAAAAATAAATAAAATTACTAGAGGCCCGTTGCATGAAATTTGTGCAAGGGGCTTGGCCCTCGCAACCCCAGCTGCTTTGCAGCCCTGTGGCCCTGCCCAGTGGTTGTTCTAGAAAGTTGTTCCACCTTCCAGTCTAATTAGCATATTAGCTCTTTACTAGAGGCCTGGTGCACGAAATTCGTGCACAGGGCGGGGGGCGTGCTTGCCCCTAACTGCCCCCCCTGCCAGCCCTGTCACCACACGCAGCCTGCTGTTCAGTCGTTTGGTCATCCCGCACTAACCCCCCTGCCAGCCTTGTTGCCCCATGAAGCCTGCTCTTCGGTCGTCCATCTGTTTGTTTCGGTCATGATGGCCCCTGGCTATTTATATATTAGGAGGATTTGTCAGAGAGAAGTGTTAAAATCCAATATATTCCAACACTTCAACATTTTTCTTTATAGTTTTTCTTAATATATCTTGATTAAAATTTTCCTATACTGATGTTATGAAAATTTATTTCTCTTATTTTTCTAAAAATGTTGATTTTTTTCACATTTAGATTCTTAATTTCCTTCAAGTGTGTGTGTGTGTGTGTGTGTGTGTGTGTGTGTGAGTGTAGAATGTGAGGAAAAGGCCTAATTTTATCTAATTTTCTAAATGGCTAGCCAATTTTCCAGTACCATTTATAGAACAATACATTTCTTCATTAATTATTTATAGAATAGTTCAATATACTGATTTGCAGTTCTACTTCTGTTAAATATTAGCTACACATATGGATTTATTTTGGGGCTCTATATTCTGTTTCATAGTTTGTTTATCCCTGGAACAATACCACATTGTTTTAATGACAATAACTTTATAATAATTCCTTATATCTGACAATAGCTTTGTCTTGCTAGATGTAAGGAGGTATTATAAATCTATTGTTATTAAAACAGTGTGGACTTGTCTTTAGATTTTTTAGTTATGGGTAAGCCTTTAAGACTTCCAATTCTAGGGACCCTCAAGCCCTCTGAGTGGTCCTCCTCAAGCCTCTCTCACATGGTTGGAGGTAAAGGGGATGCACCTGCTTACACACCCATCTCCAAAGCCATCTTCCTTTCTTCCAGCCCTCTCTAATTTGGACCCTTGTAGTAGTTAGACATGGTGAAGGTGCTGGAAAACTGGTTTCACAAAACCTTAGCTTACCTGGTGGAGATGAGGAGGTTTGGCATGTTGGTTAGGAATGGGGAAGCATTTGGCAATTGTCTTGGTCTGTGGAACCTCAGCTGAAACAGATGGAGAAAAATCCCATTTTAATATCCTGTTACACATTTTTCTAGATCATTACTTGTTTTGTCTGTTTTAAAATTTATTAGCATAGACTTGGTCATAGTATTCTCTAAAGAGTTTAACAATCTCTGCTATATCTATAGTTGAATCCTCATTTTCACTTTGAATATATAGGCCTTCTATCTTCCTTTTTTGATCAATCTTGCTAGAGCTTTGATTACTTATTAGTTTTTAGAGAATACTAAGAGTTATCACTATTCTTTCTTTGCATTCTATTTAATTAATTTATGCTCCCATTCTTTTCTTTTACTTTTTAAAAATATATTTTTATTGATTTCAGAGAGGAAGGGAGAGGAAGAGATAGAGAGAAACATCAATGATAAGAGAGAATCATTGATCAGCTGCCTCCTGCATGCCCCCTACTGGGGATCAAGTCTGCAACCTGGGCATGTGTCTTGACCGGGAATTTAACCATGTCCTCCTGGTTCATAGGTCAACACTTAACCACTGAGCCACACCAGCTGGGTTCTCTTTTACTTTTTAACTGTGAAATAAATAATACATAAAAAAGCATGTACAAAGTATGTGTGCTTTAGGAATAACAAGATGAATAATCGTGTATCCACGACTGAGTTTAAGAAACTGAGTGCTAGGAGCAGGGAAGCACCAAACACATTTCCCTTCTCACCCCAGAGTAGCCACTATCCTAAATGTTGTGTTAATAATCTATTTACTTTTTATAAATGTTTTTCACTTGTCTATGTATCATTAATATATTGTTCAGTTCAGCATTTTTCAAAGGAGCCCAGGTGATCACAACTGGATAAATAAAAATCCTTGTTTCATGACATACTCTCATCTTTGGCACGTGTAGGACTCCCTTTCTCTTCCCTCTTCCCTCCACTTCTCCCTCCCTCTTTTTATTTCTTCCTTCCTCCCTTTCATAATCTTTATTTTAATGTAATAAGCACCTGTAATTCCACTCCCAATAAAAGACAGGACCTTAATCATAGCACACATTTAACTATAAGATGACATTTCCCCAATCCAAGTAACCATGATTCTGAGTTCTGTGTTTATCATTGGTTTGCTTTGCTTATTATATACTTTTATTTTATTTATATGTATTCTCAAGAAGCATATTTTTAATTTGGATTGTTTTAACTTTATAAAAAGGACATTATACTTTGTGTCATCTCTGGAAAAATTTTTCTTTACTTAATGTTATCATGACTAAGTTACATCTATACTGAGTTCACTGTAGTTAAATTTGTTATTATTATGGTAAAATATACATAACATAGAATGTACCACTTTAACCATTTTTTAAAAATATGTTTTTATTGATTTTTTAGAGAGAAAGGAAGGGAGAGGGATAGGGTAGAAACATCGATGAGAGAGAAACATCATCAATTGGCTACCTCCTGCACACTCCTTACTGGGTATTTAGCCCATAACCTGGGCATGTGCACTGACTGGGAGTCAAACAGGTGACTTCTTGGTTTCTGGGTCGACACTCAACCATTGAGCCATACTGGCTGGGATTTAACCATTTTTAAACGTAACTTCAGTGGCATTAAGCACATTTATATTGTTGTGCAGTCATCATTCATTGCCATCCATCCCCAGAACTTTTTCCATCCTCTGAAACTGAAATGCCAGTTACCTTGATTTGACTGCTGTATATTCTGGGAACAAACCACAGATTACTTGCTTGTTCTCCTGTTGATGGACAATAGTGAATATTTCCAAGGTCTTGCTATTGTGAGCAATGCTGCTATGATCATTCTTGCAATGTTTACAGAGGAGCATGTGTTTGCTGTTGAGTTTTAGGTATGTGAATGTTCAACTTTAGGAGATAAAAACTAAGCTTTTTACAAAGTGTGTAAGAGATGCCAGGAATCCACATCCTTACCAACACTTGACATGTCAGCATGATATGTTGACAAATGAAGGTATGAAAGTTTTGTAAACCAAGTGCTATGTTACAAGTGGGGTAGGAGGGCTTGCTAGTACCTGCCCTTGGGGTCTTTTAGAATGCTCAACTTTCAAGATTCTTTTAGAGGCTTTATTGTTTTTAAAAAAATGTATTTTATTTTTATTTGTTGTTATTATTATTTTAAAAATCCTTACCTGATGATATTTTTCCATTGGTTTGCAAAGAGAGTGGAAGGAAGGGAGGGGGAGAGAGAGAGAGAAACATTGATGTGAGAAGGAAACATCAGTTGGTGCCTCCCTTAGGTGCTCCAACCAAGGATCGAACTGGCAACCTGGGTGTGTGCCCTAATCAGGAATCAAACCTGCAACCTATTGGGTGTATGGGACTATGCTCAACCAAATGAGCCACACTGACCAGGGCTGGAGTATTTGTTTTTAACACTGGTTTGTATAATATTTCTTTTTAATGTACAAGTTGGAATTTTATGTACTATTTTGTAACCTTCCCCCTCTGCTTAACATTATGCTCAAACTAGAGGCCCGGTGCATGAATTTGTGCACGGGTGGGGTTTGGCCCTCCTGTCTCGATGGAAGCCCATTGAGCTGGGCCGGTGGGGGGGAGGGGCCATGGGTGGTTGGCTGGCTGGCCCCACCCCCAATCAGGGTGGGGGAGTGATCGGGGGTTGGGATGGCTGGCTGGGGGGCTGATCAGGGCCTGGATCAGGCTGGTTGGCTGTTGCAGTGCACATCATAGCCACCGTTTGTTCTGTCGTACCGGTTGTCCCACCATTCCAGTCACTGGGCTTTTATATACTAGAGGCTGGTGTACAAAATTCATGCACAGGGGGGTGTTCCTCAGCCCAGCCTTCACCTTCTCCAATCTGGGACCCCTCAGGCGATGTCTGACTGCCGGTTTAGGCCCAATTCTGCAGGTATTGGGCCTAAACCAGTAGTCGGACATCCCTCTCACAATCTGGGACTGCTGGCTCCTAAACACTCACCTGCCTGCCTGCCTGATTGGCCCTAACTGCTTCTGTCTGCCAGCCTGATTGCCCCGTAACCATTACCCTGCTGACCTGATTGATGCCTAACTGCTCCCCTGCCGGCCCGATCGCCCCCAACTGCCCTTCTCTGCCGGCCTGGTCGCCCCCAACTTCCCTCCCCTGCTGGCCTGATGGCCCCCAACTGCCCTCCCCTGCCGGACTGGTCGCCCCCAACTTCCCTCCCTGCTAGCCTGATCTTGTCCCCAACTGCCCTCCCTTGCCAGCCTGGTTGCCTCTAACTGCCCTCCCCTGCCAGCCATCTTGTGGTGGCCATCTTGTGATGATGTGGGGGTGGCCATCTTGTGATGATGTGAGGGTGTTGTGTGAGAGTGTGAGGGCCACCTAGGCTTTTATTAGTATAGACTAGAGGCCTGGTGCATGAAATTCGTGCATGGGTAGGATCCCTAGGCCTGGCTGGCAATCAGGGTTAATCTGTGGGGTGACTGGTGGGGCAATTGGGGCCCCCACTGGCACCCGCCTTGGCTGGTGGTCTGGCACCACCCGCTTGTCAGCCCCGCTCCCTGCCACTGCCGCTGGTCCCCTCCCTCTGTGGGGCGACTGGTGGGGTGATCAGGGGCCCCCTGATGACACCCACCTTGGCTGGCAGCCTGGCACTGACTGCTTGTCGCCCCAGCCCCCTGCCACCGCCACCTGTGTTGAGTGTCTGCCCCCTGGTGGTCAGTGCACATCATAGCGACTGGTCGTTCTGCTGGTCTGCCATTCAGTCGATTTGCATACTAGGGTTTTATTATATAGGATAATATTTCTCAGTGTTATTGAATATTCTTCTACAAAGTGGTTTTTGAGCACATATAATCCCATCATTTATTTATTTATTTATTTATTTATTTATTTATTTATTTATTATTTTTTAATAAATTTTTATTGATTTCAGAGAGGAAGGAAGAGGTAGAGAAAGATAGAAACATCAATGAGGAGAATCATTGATCAGCTGCCTCCTGCAAACCCCACACTGGGGATCTAGCCTGGGCATATGCCCTGACCAGAAATTGAACCTCCTGATTCATAGGTCGATGCTCAACCACTGAGCCATGCTGGCCAGGCTAACTTGAGTTCTTTCATTTTTTTTTTAATAAATCTTTATTGTTCAGATTATTACAGGTATTCCTCTTTTTTCCCCCCATAGCTATCCTCCACCTGATTCCCCACCCCACCCCACTCCATGCCCTTACCCCTCACCACTGTCTTCATCCATAGGTGTAAGATTTTTGTCCAATCTCTTCCCGCACCCCTCACACCCCCTTCCCCCTGAGAATTATCAGTCCACTCCCTTTCTATGTCCCTGATTCTATTATATTCATCAGTCCATTTTGTTCATCAGATTTTTTATTCACTTGATTTTTAGATTCACTTGTTGATAGGTATGTATTTGATGTCATTTTGTTGTTCATAATTTTTATCTTTACCTTTTCCTTCTTCTTCCTCTTCTTAAAGAATACCCTTCAGCATTTCATGTAATCCTGGTTGGTGGTGATGAACTCCTTTAGCTTTTTCTTGTCTGTGAAGCTCTTTGTCTGACCTTCAACTCTGAATGATAGCTTTGCTGGGTAGAGTAATCTTGGTTGTAGGTTCTTGTTGTTCATCACTTTGAATATTTCTTGCCACTCCCTTCTGGCCTGCATAGTTTCTGTTGAGAAATCAGCTGACAGTCATATGGGTACTCCCTTGTAGGTAACTAACCATTTTTCTCTTGCTGCGTTCAAGATTCTCTCTTTGTCTTTTGCCCTTGGCATTTTAATTATGATGTGTCTTGGTGTGGTCCTCTTTGGATTTCTCTTGTATGGGGTTCTGTGTGCTTCCTGAACTTGTAAGTCTATTTCTTTCACCAGGTAGGGAAAGTTTTCTGTCATTATTTCTTCTAATAGGTTTTCAATATTTTGCTCTCTCTCTTCTTCTGGCACCCCCAAAATTCGGATGTTGGTACGCTTAAAGTTGTCCCAGAGGCTCCTTACACTATCTTCATATTTTTGGATTCTTTTTTCTTTTTGTTTTTCTGGTTGGGTGTTTTTTGTTTCCTCATATTTCAGATCTTTGGTTTGATTCTTGAGGTCCTTTGATCTACAGTTGAATTTCTGTATATTCTTTATTTCAGACAGTGTATGCTTGATTTCTGACTGGTCCTTTTCCATTTTTTTGGCATTCTCATTAAGGTCCTTGAAGGAGTCACAAAGCTTCTCGGAGGTCTCATCAAGTTTCTCGGCGGTTTTTAGAAGATTCTTGAGTAACCTTATAAATGTGGTTCTGAACTCTATGTCATCCAGTAGTTTGCTTTTCTCCATTTCTTTCATTCATGACATGTTTCTTTGTCTCTGTAATTTGTTGCTTCCCTGTGTTGATGGAGTGGCTTTGTGTGGTAGGTGACCTATAGGGGCCAGTAGCTCAGCCTCCCCAATCACCTGAGGTGGACGCTCTTGGTACAATCCTTTGTGGGCTGAGTGCAAAGGCTTGGTGTAGTTAAGCCTTGATTGCTGTTGGTACACTGGGAGGAATTGACCTCCAGGCCAACTGGCTGTGAGGACCCACTGTGTCTCTAATGGAAGAACTGCTGTGCTGGAGACATAGGTGCAGGACTTGTTTCAGTGGGGCTTTGGTGCTCACTGAGTCTGCCTCTTGAATGTGTCACTTACGGATGTGAGGAGTTGAAATCTGGTGTCTCACACTGACCACTAGGTACACTGGCTTCTGGATCTCCAATGGGGTGCAGATCAGCTACCGTCTGAGGCCACCCAGCAGGTGCTACAGCGAGAACTACAGTTTTTCTCCTCTTTGCTTGGGGTTTGGAGGTTTTGGAGCTGTCTGACCCAGGCTGCAAGTTTGCTATGTTAAGCTGTGATAGGGCAGGCCATTCATATGCTAAAGCTGCTGCTTGGAGCTTGGGTGGGTTTGTAGGTGGTGCGGGGCGGGGTCTCATGGCGTTACTAGGCTAGGGCGTGGCAAACAGCGATGGCTGCCAGTAAGCCAGCTCTGCGTCTCCAACCATGTCCCCGTGTTCCGCGCCCCAGTGCAGTAAACAATTATTCCTTCATGCCGCCCTGCAAGCAAGCCACCCTCACTTTCCAACCCGATGGCAGACAGTCCAGCTTCTCCCCATAGGAGTTTGGGTCCCCCGTGTCTCCCCAGAAACTGAAGTTTGGAGTAGTCGGTAGCTTATCTCCCTTCGGGTTGAAAAAAGCAGTGCTCCCAGTTGCCCGCCACCAGCCCGATATGCACGCCTCCGTACCTCAGCTTTTCTGCCCTTGTGCACCTCTCAATGCTGTTTTCTCTTTCCTTCTAGTTGTAGAACTTCCACTCAGCCAGCTTTCCCGTGGTTCTGGGTGATAGACGTTTTGTCTTTTAGTTGTAGTTTTGAAATTGTTGTGCGAGGCAGCAGTTTAGGTGTTTACCTACGCCACCATCTTGGATCCTCTAATCCCATCATTTAAATGCACCATAATTTTAAGCAATTGTCCTCCAGTCTCCTGTTCTGTGAAACGGGTACTTGATTTGGACAGAAAGACTTCTAAAAATCTTTTGTACATAATATATCAATAGATAGTTTTGTCCATAAATTATTACATTCATTCATAATTATTTTTTAGGAGAAATGCCTAAAAATGGATTTGCTGGAGATCATGACTTTTGAAAAAGACTTCCTATCAAATAAACCTCACTTATCAACTAACAGTTAATTAGAGTGCACATGTATGTTAATGTGCTACCAAGCAGAGTTTCTGGCTAACAGAGATAATGGGTGTTTCCACTGTACACTGAAAGAACATTTTAGTCCAAAGCAAAGAAACTTGGCCCTTCAATTTATCTGGAGAAATATCATCAGAGTGTTTGAAATCTTGATGATAGCCTGGAGGTAACAGGGCCATGTTTGTGGGTCCCTTGTTGTGTGGGACCCCATGTTTGGAAGCCTCAGCTGATCCTCCCTTCCCCATAAAAAGATGGGGTGTAAGGGTGGTGGTGTAGAATTTGGCCCAGGCATTGTGGAAAGGCAATTGTTTTAGGTGAGTTCCATGTGAGGTCAGTGTGATATCAGAAATGCCTCATCAAGCTGGTGAGGCTGGGGGTTCTGCTGGGGTGGTAGGAATAATCTTCCATCCCTTTGGGCCACCTTGGCTCATGAAATGGCCCCAGACTTCATCCCATTTAATCCTCATGGCCTGAGAAACCAGCAGGACAGAGTGTATTGTCCCACTGTAGAGATGAAGAGACTGACAAGGACACACATAGAGGTCAAGTAAAAAACTGCTTTTGGACACCAATTCAAGTGCTCTTTCTACTGTCCCATTATGCCCTATGGGGACAGACAGGCTTCCCAGTCCTATATCATGTTCTACCATTATACCACAAATTCCTGAAGCTGGGGGAATAGCAGGAAAGGAGGTAGAGTGTGCCCTGCAACCCTTGGGAAGAAGGCACTTGAGTCCTTGGACACTTGGCTCAGTGACCTAGGGAAGAACCCAGCTGGCTCTTCAGGGGACAATATGCCAAGTGAGGGGTCAGACAATAAGTAACCCACTGTGTGGCCTTAAACAAGTCCATCCCTCCTGGAGCCTCTAGTCTCCTGTTCTGTGAAATGGGTGCTTGATTAGGAGAGAAAGCCCTCAGGTTCTGTACTGCTGACAGTGTCCACTCTGGAGGACTGGTGGGCCCTCACCGCATCCAGTAGGGATCCATCTCCATGGCAAGGGTTTTCATCCGAAGGAGCGCTTGCTCTTTCTCAGTCTCTGTGTCCCAGGCCAATGATGAGGTCTTCTCCTGCACCAAGGCTTCCACTTGCAAGGTCTCCGAATTTCTTCCCCCTGCCCATGGGGAGGGGCTTGTGAGGGTCAGCAGGTGCTTTTCCTTGCCTCACTCTCAGGGGAAGAAGGGCCATCTCACTGGAGTGGGACTGCCATCTCAGAGCTCACCCAATAAGGATCCCCAGAAGTGTCCCTGTGAACAAGCAAGAAAGAGTGAGCTCCAGGGCTGCACCCAACACTGCAATCCCAGGGCACCCACTGGAGACCATGGCACTGGATGGCATCACCTGGAGATGGGCAGCACAGTGGCCCTTCTATGGAACCTGAACCTGAGCTACTCCCTGGCCGACTCAGCTTAAAATAAGAAGCAGCTGGAATTTCTCTCTGTTTATTAAGGTAGAATGAGTAAGAGTAAAACAGCTAGAAATCATCTAGTCTCTACTTCCTGCCAGTGCCTTGTGCTATGTCCAGTGGATTTCAAAAGAAGTAAAAACTTTTTCTTGCCCTAACTGATTTGGCTCAGTGGATAGAGTGTCGGCCTGCGGACTGAAGGGTCCCAGATTCGATTCCGGTCAAGGGCATGTACCTTGGTTGCGGGCACATCTACAGTAGGGGGTGTGCAGGAGGCAGCTGATCGATGTCTCTCTCTCATCGATGTTTCTAACTCTCTATCCCTCTCCCTTCCTCTCTGTAAAAAATCAATAAAAAAATATATTTAAAGAAAAAACAAAACAAAAACAAAAACAAAAACAAAACCTCTTTCTTAAAAAAATTTAGCTGGAGCAGAAAATGGGTTGGTCCCTGGGGTCTGGTTCCAGAAAACTTACAGCTCCAAGGAGCACAACCTGAAAGCCACTGTGCAGTGCAGTGGGCTCAACTCATGCTTTCTACCTTCTCATGGCTTCTCTAGAAGGTCCCTTACCTCCCTCCCCACTCAGCTTGTAGCTGAGGAATGGGCCTTGGCCAAGCCTTATACTTTTGTTTGCAAGTAACAGGATCCTACCCAAACTGGCTTAAGTATGAAGATGAGTTGATTGGAAGAGAGAGGGTTAGGAAACAGAACACAAGGGTGATCGGCTTCACAAGGCCTGATGCCAATGAGAACCCTGGGAGGACTCTTCCACTCTCTCTCCCTTTGTACTTCTCCTAGTCTCTCTGTCTCTGTCTCCCGCTGATTCTGACTTTCTCTTTCTCTCCCATTTGGACCATCTGATTTTGCCAGCATGAGGCCAGCTCAGGACAAATCTCATCCAAGCCCATCTCCAAGATGTGTCTTCAAGCTCTGTCTGCCTCTGGGCTCTACATTCCAGACTGGAGACTATTGATATTTTCTGCAGCAAACCCATGGCTGAGGAGAGCTGCACTCCGCCACCCTCCCCCCCCCCCCCCCCCGCCCTCGCCCGCCCTGTGAGTGAAGCACATACCCGGTGCACTGTCAACCCCACCCCTGCCTTTCCTACAAGGAAGCAGGAGGGAGTACATGAGATTAAGAGGGACGATGCTATAGGTATAACCTTAAGTCCTCTCCAAGTTATACTATTAGATGAACCATTCACAAACCTTGTGATAAGTTATTTGCTCCACACATCACAGCTGATCACTGCATAGAGGATGGTCACACACTTGGCATGCAAATTATTCTTCCAGGTGACTGAGGGTTTAGTACAGGATGAAGGATAAGAGGATGGATCCTACCATTGGCCTCCAAGTATTGAAGATTTTTGCATTTTAAGTCACACATGGATGGACCGTGTGTGTGTGTGTGTGTGTGTGTGTGTGTGTGTGTGTGTGTGGCATTTCAGGACTGCCTTGAAGAGTTTTGATAGATCAGTCCCCCGACCTCTGGCCACTTCTCTTCTGGGTGCAGATGGAGAGCAAGTGCTGTGACTTCAGAGCAGAGGGAACCAATTATAGTTCCCCCTTCTTCTTCAAGGAAACTCACTTTTAATTTCCTTTGTGATTATCCTGCTTATTGCTAAACATAAGCTGATGGCCGGTTTCTCTTTGATTTCTCCTTTCAGTGAGTCTCCTTTCCCACCGCCTTTCATTTTTATGGTTTTATCCCAAGACAGTTGAGAAAACATGCAATGCTTGCAGCCATACAAGTCTCCACACTTGTTCTGGGTTGACTTCAGGCACTGGTTCAGCATCCCTTGGTCTCTGAGGCAATGGGCCCCTGGGATACAAGGGAGCAAAGCTGAAGCATCAAGGTTTGAGGATAGAGCAGAGCCAGTATTTAAAATTTTCGGTTGAGTCCTTAAAAGTTAAAGGGGTCCTTGCACTCTGGCCCACCCCATTCTGTTGCAGTGACTGAAACTGCCATTTGTTCATTCATCCAACAAGTATTTATCGAGCACTTGCCACGTGTCAGATCTGAGGATGGTGTTCAGGATTCAATGGTGAACAAAGTGGCTGTGCCCCTGTTCCCCTGCAGTCTACCCCCTTCTCATTGTAGAATCTTACAGAGAAGGTTGCCTGTGCCTCTTCATGACTGGATTTGTATGCTGGACTTCTGGCTGTTACAGAGTTTCTGCATCAGAGCAGGACCTAAACTGGGGTAGGGACATGGCAGGTTTTAATGATGGGTTTGGGGCTGGGAGGTCTGCATGACATTGATGGCGGGCTGGGAAACCTGAGGGAGCAATGAGTGCAAGGCCCTGGCTGGGTTCGAGTACCTGTAGTTAAAGAAAATTGAGGGGAAAGGCCTTTGAGATCATTGAGTTGGTCTCTTTCATTTTCATCATGAGGATCATCAGGCTGAGGGCAGGCCTTGCTGGAAAGGAGTGATAATCCCTTCCCTGCCCTGAACACTCTGGGCCACACGTTAAAGTCCCTTTCTGTCTCATGTGGTTGACATCCTTCTTTGTTCACAGACCTCAATTATGTTCAGTCTGATTGTTGAGAGATTTGGGAGCAGGAAGGTCACCATATGAAACCTCTGTGTAGTGCTGATGCGATGGCCCTGCTGCTCCATCTGAAGGTGCTCTGGGATCTGGATGAACAGAGGTCTGAACTTCTACCTGGGCTCCAGGTGCCTGGGTCACTCTGCTCCCAGTACTTAGATGACTAAACTTCTGGGGACAAAAGCAGTTCCAGCTGCCATGGAGAATGACTTGATCTTGGGGCTTGGCCCAGAGTGACCTGGGAGACTGGACCCTAGGGAGGGCTCAGTGGCCCACCAAGCACAATGAGCTATTTTTAGGGTCCTACTCTCCTGCTCAGTCAAACTTGCAGGCTGACCATCTGCATCTGACTCTCTGAGCTATGGGCCTAAACTACTTGTCTAGTCCCTTGTCTCTTCCTGAACCCACTGCACTAGTTCTGTTTATCTCTCCCTGCCCACTGCCTGTTTTGTCAGCTCTGCTGGCATCATTTATCTAGGAGCTGGAGAGACAAAGTCTTAGGAAATACCATCTAAGAAGAGGCTCCCAAAGAAGAGTATGAGTTTTCTAGGGATGCTGTAACAAAGCACCATAAGCTGGCTGGCTCAAAACAACAGAAACTTATTTTCTCACGGCTCTGGAGGCCAGAAGTCTGAAATTAAGGTGTTGGTAGGGCCTTATTTTCTCTGAAGATGTAGGCAAGACTCTGTTCCTTGCTTTTCTCTTAGGTTCTGGAGTTTGCTAGTAATCATTTGCATTCCTTGGCCTGTGGCTACAGAACTTCAATCCCTGGCACTGTCCTCACATGGCTGGTTCTTCTCCTGTGTGTCTATCTCTCTGTCTCCTCCACTCTTCTTATAAGAACATCAGTTATGCTGGATTGAGGGTCCACCCTATTCTGGTATGATCTCATCTCAACAAGTCTAACATCATGAGGGGAGGCATGCAGGTTTTTGAGAGTCAGAAAGCAGTGGGACTTGATGTATGAGAAGGGAACCCAGGCACAGCTGTTTCTCAGATAAAATGTTAGCCCAGACTGCCTGGCAGCTAGTGGGTGGAGGCGAGAAGGGGAGAGACCAGGAGGGAACTGAAGAGAATAGAAGTCGAGTTTAGACTCATTTAGTGTTAGAGTTGGGAGTCTTACTTACAGATAGAGAAAATGAGGCCCAGAGAGGTAAAATGACTTGTTTAATGTTATAAGGGCTTCCACTTTTGTGGGATGGCTCACTTGCATATTATATAGGAACTAGAGGCCTGGTGCATGAAATTTGTGCATGGGGAGGGGTCCCTCAGCCTGGCCTGAACCCTTTCCATCCCTTGGGGGATGTCCGAATGCCTCTCACAATCCAGGACTGCTGGCTCCTAACTGCTCGCCTGCCTGCCTGCCTGATCACCCCTAACCACCTCTGCCTGCCTTCTTAATCACCCCTAACTGCTGCCCTACTGGCCTGATTGCCCCTAACTGCTCCCCTGCTGGCCTGATCGCCCCTAACCGCCTCTGCCTCATCCCACACCTGGGACCCAGGATTCCCTCCTCCGGCTGGTTGCAGGCACCCAGGACCCAGGCCGGCTTCACCCAGGCTGGCCACAGCTGCAGGGGACCGTGGGCAGGCAGCTTTGCCTGGGCCACAGCCGCAGGCTCTGGTGCCCAGGATGGGTGGCTTATCCCTCTCCCGGGCCACAGCCTGCCTGGTCACCATTCCTCTCTCTCGAGCTCATTTGTGCCTGGCTGGTCCCCACTCATCTCTTGTGAGCTCATTTGTGCCTGGCTGGTCCTCATTTCTCTCTCCCCAGTGTTGAGTGTTTGAGCCATTCTGGTGTGACGCATGAGGGCGTGATGACCATTTGCATATTAGCTCTTTAATATATAGGATTTTCCCTATGATAGCTTATGTAAAGAGATTAAGGAAAATAAAAAATGGGTGTCCCCTTTGGGTGGTGCTGAAAGAGCTCTGGGCTTGGAGTCTTCTCTCACATTCCATTGGCAAGAACTTGAACACATGGCCACACCTAATGCAAAGGAACCTGGGAAATGTGGTCCATAGCTGGGCTACAATGTTATTACTCTGGAGGAAGGGGAAGGGATTTTGACTGACAGCTGGCATTCTCTGCCACAAGCTGGAAGTAGGTGTGTACAAAAAATCTTCAAAGTTGTGATTACTAATAAGCTCTTCTAGGTTTGATTAAATTCACTATCAGATTAATAGTGATGTATTTTACAAAACTAAAGAAAATGCAATAAGAGTAAGAAAGGGGGAAGACTGAACCATGTATTTATTAACAACCCTCTACATAGACTAAAGGGCTGTCTAAGGAAAGGATGTCATCTTCATCCTCATGGGTAGTTTAGTTGTCAATCGAAAACACACCTGAAGAATAACAAACACCTAAACCATGTGCTGTAGACCAGGAATGCAACAGAAATTCTGGAGAGGAAGGGACAAGGTGTACTGGGATGGTCAGAGAAAAGCCTCTTGTGAGAGATGCTTTGAACTGGGTCCTAGTGATTAATGGTTTGGGACAGATTAACGGCAGATCATTTCAGTATGGAATGGGAATAGGGGAGGGGGATGACATCTATTGGGCACTTCCTCTATGCCATTATCAAGTTGTTTCAAGGAATCTCCACAGCAGCCCATGATCTCTTGTCCCCATCACTTGCTTGAGGAGCTGAGATTTAAATCCCAACTAAACAACAGGGTCCTAGCCATCTTCCCTCAAAAAAGAAACAACAAACCATTTTGGGACCAAAACTTCTGAATGCTTGTTAAATCACAAGTGCTGAACTTTCTGTTACCATCTCAGAGAAGGTCTGGCTTATCGTAGTTATATCTCAGAGGACATGATGGGGTGAATGCAACTTTGTATGTGTAGGTGTATGTGAAAGAGAATGACAATTCTGTTGACTTCCAGCTGTTTGACTTTGGACAAGCCATGTACCTTCCCTGGGCCCTAATTGCAACCTGTGAATAATTAGCTTAATTACCCTTGTATGTGTGTAGGTAGGTGTTTGTAAGGGATGCATGAGGTAGGTCATGAATGACCACACACTTTTAAAAAAAATCTTTATTGTTGAAAGTATTACATATGTCTCCCTTTCCCCCCATTGACCTCTCCCTACCTACTCCCGCCCCCCAGCATATGCCCTCACCTCCCTACTGTCCATGGGTTATACTTATATGCATGCATACAAGTCCTTTGATCTCTTTCCCTTCCCCCAGTCCCATGCCTTTCCTCTGAGGTTTGACGGTCTGTTTGATGCTTATATGTCTGTGTATCTATTTTTGTTCATCAGTTTATGTTGTTCATTATAGTCCACAAATGAGTGAGATCATGTGATATTTATCTTTTCTGACTGGCTTATTTCACTTAGCATAACCACACACTTTGTTGAGCATAAGGTGCAGACATACTGCCAGTGTGTTGCTTGGCCCCAAAGGCTGGTGATATGTTGAATACCATCGGTAAAGAAATGGAAAGAACACAGAAAACATCACTTACTCATGTGCAAAACCAGGAATTCCTGGTGCAGTTTGGGGTCACCATTAACTAAAAAGCGTGGGGCCCAAACAACAGGTTGTGGATAGCTGGTTCCACACCTGGGACCCAGTGCTGCAGTGTGAAGGCGTCTCCAGTGCCCAAAACTATGATGTAGCAAATTCCTTGCAGAGTGCTCACAGCCCTGGACTGGCTCCTGAAAGGCCTGGCCTCCAAGCCTTGAAGCTTGGGTGGTGGTAATTGTTAAAGGACTAAATGGAATATTTGTTTTGCACGGCAGGACAAAAACTACTGGATTTGTACAGTGCATTACGGTTCTATACCATTCAGCCTTTTTGATAATAAAGGACACAGGCCCCTAAAACTTCCTTCAGAAAAAGGGAGTTTATGGTGGGAAATGACAAGACTGGAAAGCTCAGGGAATGAAGCTGATCCTTGAAATACCAATGTGACCTGTAACCTTATCCCCATTTTACTGAGAAAGAAACTAAAGCACAGAGATGTGAAGCAATTTTCCCAGGGCTAGTTATGTGGTGAAGCACATAGTTAATGACAAATAGACACGCTTTTGGATAACATTATAGCTGCTCCTTCATGTTCAATGGCGATTTCACACGTGAGGAGAAAACATAGTACAGAGGAGTTCTATCCCAGCTACCATAGTTCAAATGCATGGAGAGGTCTCAGCCTGACCTTTGGAAGGTCCACGTTAGTCACAGATCTGCTTTTTTTTCTGTACAAGTCCTGGCCACCAAGCCCCATGTGACCTAGAAGCTGTCCCAGGAATACCAGAGGGTGCCCTGGTTATCACTGTGATCCTGGCCTCTGGCTGATATGTTTGTTATATTTGCCTCCTCCTTTTGAGTCTGAGCACCATTCTAGTCTTTCTATTTATCCCCAAAACTTGAAGACTCAGGCAGGGTATGCCTCCTTCCTACCTCCTTTCAAAGAACTTCATCTTCAGACACATGGCTTTTTACCCTTGCCTGACCCACTCCAGGTCCCAGGCATCTTGTTAGATTTAATGGGTCAGCAGGCCATATCGCCATAAAGGTCTTCAACTGAAATGAAGTTTGGAATCTGTACTCATTTATATTGGCCGATAAAAAGTAATTGTGTGTTTCTCTTTTTGTTTCCCAATGTAATGAGATATGTATTTAAAAAAGAAAGTGTAGGGCCCAGAGACGAAAGTTTGTGAAGCTGCTCCGGGGCACTTATGTTATAGGCCAGCCCCAGCCCCAGCCCCAGTCCTCGTTTCATCTTTATAGGTCTTTAGCACAGGTTTTTAAGTCAAACATTCAGCAAGTCTTCATTAAATGCTTAGTGACTACAACTGGGGGAATCAAGCCTCCTGAGAGGGGTCCTGGCCTCAAGGGGTCAATATTCTGGGTCCTTGAGGAAACAGAACAATTGACAATGCAGTTGAAGTGCTAAGTTGGGTGGAGAAGAGCAGCCTGGCTGGTTCAGATGAAAAAAGACTTAATCAAGGGTCTCGAATACACAAGAAGGGCTCATGGAATGAGTTTGGTTTGAATCTAGTCAGCTTTGTGTGTGTGTGTGTTTTAAATCTTTATTGTCAAAAATATTACATATGTCCCTCTTTACCCTCATTGACACCTTCCAGCGCGCCCCCACCCGATGCCCAGCCCTAGGCCTTTACCCCCCTATTGTTTGTGGATATGGATTATGCACATATGCATACAATTTCTTTGGCTGATCTCATCCCACCCACCACCCATTCCTGCCTTCCCTCTGAGGTTCAACAGTCTGTTCATGCTTCTATGTCTTTGGATCTATTTTGTTAAACAGTTTATTTTGTTCATTAGATTCCACATATGAGTGAGATAATATGATACTTGTCTTTCTCTGACTGCCTTATTTCACTTAGCATGATACTCTCCAGGTCCCTCCATGATGTCTCAAAGGGTAAGAGATTCTCCTTCCTTTTTACGGCTGCATAGTATTCCTTGGTATAAATATACCACAGCTTTTTTATCCACTCATATACTGATGGGCACTTAGGCTGTTTCCAGATCTTAGCTATTGTAAAGTGTGCTGCTATGAACATAAGGGTGCATACATTCTTTCTGATTGGTACTTCGGATTTCTTAGGATATATTCCTAGAAAATGACAGTTCCATATTTAAATTTTTTGAGGAAACTCCATACTGTTTTCGATAAAGGCTGTATTAGTCTGCATTCCCACCAGCAGTGTACTAGGGTACCCTTTTCTCCACATCCTCGCCAGCACTTGTCATTTGTTGATGGTAGCCATTATGACAGGTGTGAGGTGATACCTCATTGTTGTTTTAATCGCATCTCTCTGATGATCAGTGACTTTGAGCATTTTTTCATATGTCTCTTGGCCTTCTGTTTGTCCACTTTGGAGGAGTGTCTGTTTAGGTCCTTTGCCCATCTTTGAATTGGATTGTTTGTCTTCCTTTTTGTTGAGTTGTATGAGTTCCTTATATATATTGGATATTAACCCTTAATCTGATGTATCATTTGCAAATATGTTCTCCTATACAGTGGCCTTCCTTTTCATTTTGTTGATGGTTTCTTTTGCTGTGGAGAAGCTTTTTATTTTGATGTTGTCCCATTTGTTTAATTTCTCCTTAGTTTTCTTTGCCCTAGGAGATGTATCTGTAAACATATTGCTATGAGAGATGTCTGAGATTTTGCTGCCTATGGTTTCTTCTAGGATTTTTATGGTTTCACAACCTACATTTAAGTCTTTTATCCATTTTGAGTTTATTCTTGTGTATGGTGTAAGTTTGGGGTCTATTTTCATTTTTTTCCTTTGCCCATATTTTATTTATTTATTTATTTATTTTTATTAATTTCTTTATTGATTAAGGTATCACATATTTGTCCTCATACCCCCATTCCCATCCCAAACCCCTCCCCACGCATGCCCCCACCCCCCTGTTGTCCGTGACCACTGGTTAGGCTTATATGCATGCATACAAGTTCTTTGGTTGATCTCTCCCCCTTACCCCCACCCTCCCCTACCTTCCCTCTGAGGTTTGACAGTCTGATCGATGTTTCCCTGTCTCCAGGTCTATTTTTGTTCATCAGTTTATATTGTTCATTATTTCCCTTAGATGAGTGAGATTGTGTGATACTAGAAACACACTTATAAACACCGAAAATGAGACAAGCAATAATGGTTATGCTGGGAGGCAAATTAACCAGTCTGTAGTGAGTTTCTTTCTGGGCCAACAGTTCTTTTGAGTCCCAATTTCAATGTCAAACAGTTCCTTATGTGTACATGTCAGCCATGATATTTCAGTTCTGGATGGTGGACAAATGGTGGTAATGCAGGTCCGACCCTCTCTGGTTTGGTCCTGGGCAACCTGCTGTGATGCACAGCTGCTGACTGCTAGTATGGTGAGGCGTTGTCAGTGTCTTCCATCTCTGGACTGTTTCTCTTCTGTCTTCATGGTTGGAGCAGTCCTATCAATTCCTCTCTGTTGCAGGAATCCACATGGCCTTGGAGGTGTTTTCTGAAAATATACAAACATATTCTCGACCAAAAGTTATTAAAGGAATCTTTTCTATAAATTTGACTTGGGAACCTTTTTCATTTTTTGCCCAAACGATTTTCCTTTGGCTTGTTTAGACACCATGTGTTTTTTTCATGGGTGTCTTGCTGTTAGCATTTCAAATGAAAGTTAATTTTCTAAAGTAAATTTTTTCTAGATGTAATTTATTTACAGGATATTTTTCCTTACATGATATTCTTCCACTATCCCCCCTTTTTTGATTTAAATATTAGGAGGCTTTTGGAAATTTTATAATGTAGTCTTGATAGCTCTTAAATTTTATTTTTTTGCACTAAAATATGACTGCTTTAGGTTCATTACATGTTATGCAATTTTACCATGAGATGAACTACCAATAAAAATTTTAGTTAACACTTTAGGAACAGCTTTTTGTCCAGTACCATTAATTTTTCTAGAATATTCGCTTATTTCACTTAGCCAATTTAAATTAGGCTGAGAACTTGACTACTATTTTACTGTCAAATTTAATACTCTAACAACAATCTTATTTTTTTAAAAAAATATATTTTATTGATTTTTTACAGAGAGGAAGAGAGAGGGATAGAGAGTTAGAAACATCGATGAGAGAGAGACATCGATCAGCTGCCTCCTGCACGCCCCCTACTGGGGTACATGCCCTTGACCGGAATCGAACCCGGGACCCTTCAGTCCGCAGGCCGACGCTCTATCCACTGAGCCAAACCGGTTAGGGCAACAATCTTATTTTACCCTGTAAATATTAGTGGAAAGGATTATTTGCCTTCTTGAGTAGGCCCTGAGCATTCCTGGTGCTAGGTTGGGTTTAGATATCAAAAACCCACTTCCCCATACCATGGGTACAAGATAACTCAAACAAGTCTTAGTTACATTTTCTGCACCTCTCCCAGGAGCAAGTAGTGATAGTCCCTTCCTTTGGTGTCCATGTGAGCCAGAAACCTCTCCACAAAGGAGAAGTGGTTTGATTTTGTGTCATACAAAAGGGAAGCTGGGTGGCGACCCCTGTGTAATTATACTTCCTTGCCCCACCCATGGTCCTCCTGGATGACCAAGGTGTTTGGAATTATTGGTGACTACATTAGGCGGGGGATCAGCCCATGTAAGGGCTCTTACCCATGAAGGGTCAGGAACATAAATCCAAAATACTTCCGCATTTTCCCCAGGTAATATTACTGTACAGCTGATGAGTGCTAGCATGGCAAGAAAGACGTTCTCAGGCATTCCTGGGGTTCTGGTTACCTCACAATTTCTTTTCTATTTTTAAAAAAATTTTTATTTTTTTAATTATTTTTATTATTATTTTTTTACATATGTGTCCTTATTCCCCCATGACACCCCAACCCCCACTCATGCCCCACCCCCCTGTTGTCTGCGTCCATTGATTAGGCTCATATGCATGCACACAAGTCCCTTGGTTGATCTCTCCCCCTTACTCCCACCGACCCCCTCCTTCCCTGAGGTTTGAGGTTCTGATCGACATTTCTCAGTCTCTGGATCTGTTCTTATTTATCAGTCTACGCCGTCATTATATTCTACAAATGAGTGAGATCATGTGATATTTATCTTTCTCTGCCTGGCTTATTTCACTTAACATAATGCTCTCCATCTCCATCCATGTTGTTGCAAATGGTAGGAACTCCTTCTTTTTACCTCAGCGTAGTATTCCATTGTGTAGATATACCACAGTTTTTTTAATCCACTCATCTGCTGATGGGCCTGTAGAGTTTCTGATGAGAAATCAGCTAACAGCCTTATGGGGGCTTTTTTTGCAGGTAACTCTTGAGTCTTTGCCTGATTTAATTGGGGACCCAGGGTTAGGAAAAGCAGACCTTGGTGCACATCTTTGTCCTTTCCAAAGGCACCCAGTCCCAGAAGATGGAGCCATAAGCTGTGGATTGCTGATAGCTCCAAACAGGGTACTCGGGCCTTTTTGTAGGCTGTTTTTCTCTTTCTGGCTTAAAGATTCTCTCTTTGTTGTTAATTTTTGGCATTTTAATTATGATGTGTCTGGGTGTGGGCCTGTGTGGGTTTTTCTTGCTTGGGACTCTCTGTGCCTCCTGAACTGTGTGACTCTTTCCGCCATTAGAGAAGTTTTCGCCATTATTTCTTCAAACACATTCTCTATCCCTTGTTCACTTTCTTCCCCTTCTGGTACTCCTATAATGCGAATATTTTTACATTTCATATTGTCCCACAGCTTCCTTATGCTATCCTCCTGTTTTTTAATTGTTTTTTCTTTTTGGTTCTTTGATTGAGTGATTTTTTTTTCTACCATGTCTTCTAATTTACTAATCTTATCCTTGGCTTCCCTTAATCTGCTTTGTATTCCTTCCACTGTGTTCTTTATTAGTGCTATGTCATTCTTCATAGTTGCTATAACTTTTCTCATGCTGTTGAGAATCTTTGCTATCATTATTCTAAACTCTATGTCTGATGAATTTCTTATTTCCATTTCACTTAGCTCTTCTGGAGAATTCTCTCATTCTTTCATTTGGAGCTTGCTTTTTTGTCCCCCCATTTTGGCTGTCTATGTATTAAGTAGATATGCTATGACTCCTAATCTCTAGTGCAGGACAGTGTCAGATACTGTTTATGACTGGTTCTGAATGCCCTGTTTGTATATATCAGCAATCCAAAGCTTGTGGCACCCTCTGCTGGGTCTGGGTGCCTTTGAAAAGGACCAATATGTGCACCAAGGTCTGCTTTTCCTAGCCTTGGGCCCTAAATTAGATCAGACAAAGACTCAAAGCCTCCAGAGGCCTGCCTCTGCCTGCAATATTATTGTTATTCAGTCTTAATTAGCCTGAGGCTATTGACCACAGGGTGGGATAAGAGGTTTTCTAAAAGGGTGGGGTAATTGATTCTGCCTGGAAGCTGACTATTATTATTAACCTCTTAATGGGCCTAAGAAACTCCACAGGGTGGGCAATGGGTTTTCCAAGACTGGGGCAGTTGCTTCCGCCTCCTCTTCCCCCAGGCAAAAGCTCCCTGAATAATAAAGTCTGCAGGGGAAAGATGTCCTCTGCAGTATGAAGGAATGACTCAGCACAGGAAACCAGGGTATCTGCCTTCCAAGCTCTAACCCCAAAGCCCCTAAACCTGACTTCTGCTCACACAGCTCCAGTGCAGTCTGCCCTCCCTCTGCCAGAGCCCAAGGTGAGTGGCTTCACACAAAATTTTGTGTGTTTGGTCCTTTAAGAGGGTGCCTGCTTTTCCAGCTGTCTTTCCCTGGTAGGCAGCAACCCTACTACTTCTCACTGCCAGATGTTCTGTGGGCACCTTTCTCAGTTCTGGTGCTCTGGGATGGGGAGCCCTGCTTGGGGATTAGGCCCCAGAGTTCTCAGTGGGGAACCACCCCCAGCTGAGATATCTCTCCAGACCTTCAGCTGCTGTCTGTGGGAGCCTGGTCAGCCCTCTCATGCTTCACCCTTTCTACCAGTCTCTATGTGGTCTTCACTTTTTGTCCTTGGTTATCAGGGTTCTCTCCAGTAATTCTTTAGTTGATTATTCAGGTTCATTTTTCTGTATTTTAGTTGTAATTCCAGTTTGGTCCTGGGAATGTGTCAGTGTAGCTTCCACTTACTCCGCCACCATTTTGGAATCCTCCTATTCATGGACTTGTGTGCTGGGCAGTGAGTTTCCAAGTGAACAAGAGAGACACCATTCCTGCCCTCTTGGAGCTTATGCAGATCTTAGCCTTGAGAGTGGTGGTGGTGAGCACCAGCAAAGCCTGTCTTGAGGAAATAATAGTTGAACAAAGACCTCAGTTGCAGGATCGATCCTCAGCCCTGGCCGGGGGCCTAGTCAGTTCTGTTTTTGAATTCTGACCTATTTTTTTACTAGCTCTGTGATTATAAATAAGTCACAACCTTTCTGCACCTTAGTTTCCTCCTCTATTTGGGTATAATCATATCTGCTTCATGAGGTTGTAATGTGACTTTAAGTGAAATCACGAATGTGACATAACTTAGTACATACATCCTTAATAAACATTAGTTTTTTTCCCCCCATCCCTTCCTATCCCAGTTATAATTTGGCTTTCCTATGAGTGAGAGACTCCAAAATACCAGTGGCTTCTACAAGACAGAAGTTTATTTTTCTTTTGTGTAAAAAATGGTTTGTGTTCCAGGGCTGGTACTCCATGGTGTCTGGGATGCAAGCTCTTCTATTTTATTGTTTTGCATTCATGGCCTTGATTCCCAAGATTACTTTGTAATCTATCCGGGGGCTCTGGTCCTCATCTGTGCATTCCAGTCAGTAGAAAGGAGAGAGTTATACCTTCTTCTGTTAACAACGCACTTCAGAAGTTGCACATATGACATATCTATGACCACATCTAGCCAGCTGTCAGGGAGGCTGCCAAACCGAGTCTCAAATCCAGATGGCTACTAAAACTTGGGATTTATTACTTTAGAAACAATAGAAATTGAATGTTGGGGTATACCCAGTAGTTGCTACCACTTTTTCTTCCCAGGGCAAATGCCTCTTCAATTTATTGTGCCAGGAGAATGGTGTGCTAGGGAGAAGGAGAGAAGAGCAAGACTCAGAGAGAGAGCAGGACTCAAAAGTCATCAATAAGTACAGATATAGGAATCAAAGCAGTGCAGGATTAGTGTAAGGATGGACAAATAGATCAATCAATGGCTAATACTTCCAGTATTATGTCGAACAGGAGTGGTGAGAGTGGACAACCCCATGTTGCTAACAAACCAACTTTAGAGGGCAGCTTGGCCGCTCCCGCGTGCAACCAAGTGCTGTGAAGACAGACACAAAATGTGGATCGCTTGAAGCTTCAAACAGGTTGCTGAGAGCCCAAGGAGGACAGTTTCTGACAGTGGTTGGCACCCAAGTACCTCTTTGGAAGCCTAGAATCGGCAGACAGAACAGTCAGCCTCAGCCATCAGAAGAGCAGGATACAAAGGGAGCTCCCAGGGGCACTAAACTCTGCTGAGATGAATGCCACTTCACTTTTTTCCCCTTTATTTTCTTCATCTTTCTTCTTTATTGATTTGTTATTGTTTTAGTCACTTTTTTTTCTTTTTTAAAATAATTTTTTAAAATTAAGTTCTAGAGAGAGGAAGGAAGAGGGATAAAGAGATAGAAACATTGATGAGAGAGGAACATCATCCAGTAGCTGCTTCCTACACGTCCCCTGCTGGGGATTGAGTTAGAAACCCCAGCATATGCCCTGATCGGGAATTGAACTAAGAGCCTTTTGGTTTCTGGGTTGGTGCTCAACCGCTGAGCCACACCAGCTGGGCTTAGTCTTTGCTTTTTCTTTCATAGATCTAATTCTTCTCTTCCTTTTTCTTGCCATATTTTAAAATTCTTTCTCCTTGTTTTACCTTTTCTTATTTTTTTTTGTTTATTTGCTTTCTCCTCTATTTTCCTTTTTACAATTATTTTCTTCCTCTTTTCCTTTATATTGTTGTCCTTCCCCTATTCTTTTGTTCTGTTGTTAATCCTTACTTGAGGATATTGTTTCCATTGATTTTAGAGAGAGTGGAAAGGAGGGATGGAGGTTGTGTGAGAGGGAAATATTGATGTGAGAGAGACACATTGATTGGTTGCCTCCTGCACACGCCCAAACAGGGGCTGGGGATTGAACCCGCAACCCAAGTACATGCCCTTGACTGTGATTGAGCCCGTTACTCTTCAGTGTACAAGCCCGACACTCTAACCAGTGAGCTCGCCAGTCAGGGTTTCTTCCCCTATTCTTTTGTTCAAAATATATTTTATTTTATTATTTTATTATCTTTTTTATTTTTATACATATGTGTCCTTATACCCCCATGACCCCCCAACCCCCACTCATGCTGCACCCACAAGTTGTCTGTGTCCATTGATTAGGCTCATATGCATGCACACAAGTCCCTTGGTTGATCTCTCCCACTTACTCCCACCGACCCCCTCCTTCCTGAGGTTTGAGGTTCTGATTGACATTTCTCAGTCTCTGATTCTGTTCTTGCTCATCAGTCTATGCCGTTCTTTATATTCCACAAATGAGTGAGATCATGTGATATTTAACTTTCTCTGCCTGGCTTATTTCACTTAACATAATACTCTCCATCTCTATCCATGTTGTTGCAAATGGTAGGAACTCATTCTTTTATACCTCAGAGTAGTATTCCATTGTGTAGATGTACCACAGTTTTCTAATCCACTCATCTGCTGATGGGCATTTAGGCTGTTTCCAAATCTTAGCTATGGTGAATTGTGCTGTTATGAACATAGGGGTGCATATATCCTTTCTGATTCGTGTTACTAGTTTCTTGGGATATATTCCTAGAAGTGGGATCACTGGATCAAATGGGAGTTCCATTTTTAGTTTTTTGAGGAAACTCCATACTGTTCTCCACAGTGGCTGCACCAGTCTGCATTCCCACCAGCAGTGCAAAAGAGTTCCTTTTTCTCCCCATCCTCGCCAACACTTGTTGTTTGTTGATTTGTTGATGATAGCCATTCTGACAGGTATAAGATGGTACCGCATTATTGTTTTGATTTCATCTCTCTGATGATTAGTGACTTGGAGCAGGTTTTCATATGTCTCTTGGCCTTCCTTCTTCTTCTTTCTAAAAGTGTCTATTTAGATCAGTTGCCCATTTTTTGATTGGGTTGTTTATCTTCTTTTTGTTAAGTTGTATGAGTTCTCTGTAAATGTTGGAGATTAAACCCTTATTGTTGATATCATTGGCAAATATGTTCTCCCATGCAGTGGGCTTTCTTGTTTTATTGATGGTTTCCTTTGCTGTGCAAAAGCTTTTTATTTTCATGTAGTCCCATTTGTTTATTTTCTCTTTGGCTTCCATTGCCCTAGGGGCAGTATCAGTGAAGAAGTTCCTTCGGCATATGTCTGAGATTTTTCTGCCTGTGGATTCCTCTAGTATTTTTATGGTTTCCCATCTTATGTTTAAGTCCTTTATCCATTTTGAGTTTATTTTTGTGTATGGTGAAAGTTGGTGATCTAGTTTCATTTGTTTGCATGTATCAGTCCAATTTTCCCAACACCATTTGTTGAATAGACTGTCTTGACTCCATTGTATGTTCATGCCTCCTTTGTCAAATGTTAATTGGGCATAGTGGTTTGGGTCAATTTCTGGGTTCTCTATTCTATTCCATTGATCTATATGTCTGTTCTTGTGCCAGTACCAGGCTGTTTTAAGAACCATGGCTTTGTAATACAGCTTGATATCAGGTATTGAGATCCCACCTACTTTGTTCTTCTTTCTCAGGATTGCTGCAGCTCTTCGGGGTCTCTTTTTATTCCAGATGAATTTTTTGAAGGTTCATTCTAGGTCTGTGAAATATGCCATTGGTATTTTAATGGGAAGTGCATTGAATTTATAGATTGCTTTGGGTAGTATGGACATTTTGATGATGTTGATTCTCCCAGTCCATGAACATGGTATGTTCTTCCATCTGTTTTTATGTCTTCCTCTATTTCTTTTTTCAGTGTCCTGTGGTTTTCCACGTATAGGTCTTTTACCTCCTTAGTTAAGTTTATTCCTAGGTATCTTAATTTTTTTTTGGTGTGATGGTAAATGGGATTGCTTTTTTAGTCTCTCTTTCTGTACATTCACTATTGGTGTATAGAAATGCCATAGATTTCTTGGCGTTAATTTTGTATCCTGCTACATTGCCAAATTCATTTATTAAGTCTATTAGTTTTTTGATGGAGTCTTTCGGGTTTTTTATGTACAATATCATGTCATCTGCAAATAAGAACAGTTTTACTTCTTCTTTTGCAATTTGGATGCCTTTTATTTCTTCTTCTTGTCTAATTGCAATGGCTAATACTTCCAGTATTATGTCGAACAGGAGTGGTGAGAGTGGACATCCCTGTCTTGTTCCTGTTCTTAGGGGAAATGGTTTTAGTTTTTGCCCATTGAGTATGATGTTAGCTGTGGGTTTATCATATATAGCTTTTATTATGTTGAGGTATGATCTTTCTATTCCCACCTTGTTGAGAGTTTTTATCAAGAAAGGGTGTTGGATTTTGTCAAATGCTTTTTCATATCAATTGATATGACTATGTGATTTTTATCTGTCAGTTTGTTTATGTGATGTATCACGTTTATTGATTTGCGGATATTGTACCATCCTTGCATCCCTGGGATAAATCCTACTTGGTCATGGTGTATGATCTTTCTGATGTACTGCTGGATCCAATTTGCTAGAATTTTGTTGAGGATTTTGGCATCTACGTTCATGAGGGATATTGGCCTGTAATTGTCTTTCATTGTGTTGTCTTTATCTGGTTTTGGTATTAGGGTGATGCTAGCTTCATAGAAGGAGCTTGGAAGTGTTCCTTCCTCTTGAATTTTTTGGAATAGTCTGAGGAGGATAGGTTTTAGTTCTTCCTTGAATGTTTGGTAAAACTCTCCTGTGAAGCCGTCAGGCCCCAGGCTTTTGTTTGCTGGAAGCTTTTTGATGACTGCTTCAATTTCTTCCATAGTTACTGGCATATTGAGCTGTTTAGATTCTTCCTGATTGAGTTTTGGAAGGTTATATTTTTCTAGGAATATTCCATTTCCTCCAGGTTGTCCAGTTTGTTGGAATAGAGTTGTTCGTAGTATTTTTTAACAATCCTTTGTATTTCAGCAGGATCTGTTGTTATTTCACCTCTTTCGTTTCTGATTTTGTTTATTTGGGTCCTCTCTCTTTGCTTCTTGGTGAGCCTGGCTAGAGGTTCATCAATCTTGTTTATCCTTTCAAAGAACCAGCTCTTGGTTTTGTTGATCTTTGTATTGTTTCTTTGGTCTCTATGTCGTTTATCTTCGCTCTGATCTTTATTATTTTTTTCCTTCTGCTTACACTGGGCTTTTCTTCTTGCTCTCTTTCTTACTTTTTGAGTTGTAGGGTTAGGTAATTTATTTTCATTGTTTCTTGTTTTTTGCAGTAGGCATGTAGAGCTATGAACTTACCTCTCTAGACTGCTTTCGCTGTGTCCCATAGATTTTGGATTGTTGTATTTTCATTGTCATTTGTTGCCATGATGTTTTTTATTTCTTTCTTGATCTCTCTGGTAATCCAGTCGTTATTTAATAGCATGCTGTTTAATCTCCATGTGTTTGATTTCTTTGGATTGTTTTTATTGTAGTTGATTTCCGGTTTTATGCCACTGTGATCTGAGAAGATGCTTGATATGATTTCTGTCTTCTTGAATATGAAGAGACTTTTCCTATGACCCTACATATGGTCTATCTTTGAAAATGACCCATGTGGACTTGAGAAGAATGTATATTCTGTGGCTTTGGGGTGAAATGTTCTGAAGATGTCAATTAATTCCATCTGGTCTAGTGAGTCATTTAGGATTGATGTTTCTTTGTTGATTTTTTGTTTAGAGGATTTGTCAATGGTGATAGTGGGGTATTAAAGTCTCCTACTATGATTGTATTGCTGTCAATTTCCCTTTGCTATCCTCCAGGGTTTTTTTTTAAATGTATTTGGGTGCTCCTGTATTGGGTGTGTATATGTTTACCAGAGTTATTTCTTCTTGTTGGATTGCTCCCTTTAGTATTATGAAGTGGCCTTCCTTATCTCTTGTTATGTCCTTCACTTTGAGATCTAATTTGTCAGGTATAAGTATTGCTACCCCAGCTTTTTTTTTTCATTTCCATTCACCTGAAAAACCTTTTTCCATCCCTTCACCCTCAGTCTGTGTGCATCTTTTTTTCTGAGTGGGTTTCTTGTAGACAGCAGATATATGGGTCTTGTTTTCTTATTCAGTCCATTACCCTATGTCTTTTGATTGGGGCATTTAATCCATTTACATTTCAAGTTATTATTGATAAGTACTTACTTGTCACAATTTTTATTCTTTAGCCCTGTGTTCCTTCTTCGCTTCCTATTTCTTTTTTTTACAGCAGACCCTTTAGCATTTCTTGCATTGCTGGTTTGGTGGTAATAAATTCCCTTAGTCCTTTTTTGTCTGTGAAGCTCCTGATTTCACCTTCAATTTTGATTGATAGCCTTGCTGGGTACAGTATTCTTGGATTCAGACCGTTCCTTTGCTTGACTTTGTATATTTCATTCCATTCCCTTCTGGCCTGATGAGTTTCTGTTGAGAAATCAGTTGCTTGTCTGATGGGGGTTCCTTTGTATGTAACTTTCTGTCTCTCTCTTGCCGCTTTTAAGAATCTTTGTCATTGGTGTTTGCCAATTTAATTATAATGTGCTTTGGCATTGGTCTTTTGGGGTTCATTTTGCTTGTGACTCTGTGAGCTTCTTGTATTTGTGTGGGTTTTTTCTTCCCTATCTCAGTGAAGCTTTCTGTCATTATTACTTCAAACAGGTTTTCTATTCCTTGATCAGTTTCCTCTCCTTCTGCAACCCCTATTATGCTCTTCTCATGCTTTTTTTTTTTTAAAATAAATCTTTATTGTTCAGAATATTGCAATTGTTTATCCTTTTTCCCCCAATAGTTCCCCTCCACACGGTTCCCACCCCATCCTCTGCCCTTACCTCCCCCCAACTGTCCTCATCCATAGGTGTACAATTTTTTGTCCAGTCTCTTCTTGCACGCCCCATTCCACTTTCCCCCTGAGAATTATCAGTCCCCTCCCTTTCTATGCCCCTGATTCTATTATATTCACCAGTTTATTCTGTTCATCAGATTTTTTATTCACTTGATTTTTAGGTTCACTTGTTGATAGATATGTATTTGTTGTTCATAATTTTTATCTTTACTTTTTTCTTCTTCCACTTCTTAAAGAATCCCTTTCAGCATTTCATGTAATACTGGTTTGTTGGTGATGAACTCCTTTAGCTTTTTCTTATCTGTGAAGCTCTTTATCTGACCTTCAATTCTGAATGATAACTTTGCTGGGTAAAGTAATCTTGGTTGTAGGTTCTTGCTATTCATCACTTTGAATATTTCTTGCCACTCCCATCTGGCCTGCATAGTTTCTGTTGAGAAATCAGCTGACAATCATATGGGTGCTCCCTTGTAGGTAATTAACTGTTTTTGTCTTGCTGCTTTTAATATTCTCTCTTTGTCTTTTGCTCTTGGCATTTTAATTATGATGTGTCTTGGTGTGGTCCTCTTTGGATTCCTTTTGTTTGGGGTTCTGTGCACTTCCTGGACTTGTAAGTCTATTTCTTTCACCAGGTGGGGGAAGTTTTCAGTCATTATTTCTTCCAATAGGTTTTCAGTATCTTGCTCTCTCTCTTCTTCTGGCACCCCCATAATTCTGATATTGGTACTCTTGAAGTTGTCCCTGAGGCCTCTTAACTATCTTCAACTTTTTGGATTCTTTTTTCTTTTTGCTTTTCTGGTTGAGAGTTTTTTGCTTCTTTGTATTTCAAATCTTTGACTTGATTCTTGCATTCCTCTAGTCTGCTGTTGGGTCTCTGTATAATATTTTTTATTTCAGTCAGTGTATGTTTAATTTCTAGTTAGTCCTTTTTCATATCTTTGAGGGTCTGCTAAATTTATTGGCCTTTTCAAGATATTCTTGAAAAACCTTATAACCGTGGTTTTGAATTCTATATCCAGTTATTTGTTTTCCTCCATTTCTTTTGTTTGTGATCTGTTTCTTTGACGCCGCATTTTCGCTGCTTCTCTGAGTTGGTAGGGTAGCTTTGTGTGCTAGGTTTCCTATATGGCCCAGTGGGTCGACTTCCCCAGTTAACCTGAGGTGAACACTCTTGGTGCACCCCTTTGTGGACTGTGTGTACAGCCTTGTTGTAGTTAAGTCTTGATTATTGTTGGTATCACTGGGAGGAATTGACCTCCAGGCCAGTTGGCTGTGAGGATCAGCTGTGTCTATGCGGGGAGAAGTTCAGTGCTGGAGATAGCCTTATAGGATTAGACTTTCAAAATTGCAAAAGCCTCTGTGCTCAGCTTGGATGGGGTGGAGTCTCAGGGCAAAGCAGACAGTCTTGTCTTCCTGTCAGCCCTGCCTTTGCGTGTGTGCCTCCAGACTTCTGCCTTTCGTAGCTTCCCTGAGTTTCCGCCTGACAGTCCAGATTCCCCCCGTAAGAGCATGGGTCCCCAAGGACTCGCTTGGAACTGGGTTTCAGTGCATTTGGATCTAGTGTTCAGTGCAGTCAGGAGCTTCTGACTCCATTCTGCTAGGGAATGCCTGCGGCAACCTCTGCAGTCAGTCTTTTCTGTGAGCACTCGTGTGCACGCCTCCAGACCCCTGTCCGCCGTGGCTCCCCCGGGTCTTCGAGTGCCTTTCTCTCTTCCTGACAGTCCAGACTCCCCCTGTATGAGCTTGGGTCCACGGGGTTTTGCCCGGAACTGGGGTTCAGTGCAGTTGGAACTGAGGTTCAGTGCAGTCGCGGGCTTCTTTCTCCCTTCCGCCAGAGAACGTCAGCCATGTGCTCAGCCGCCCTTCCTCTCTGCACGCATCTCCGTACCTCAGCCCTTTGCCACTCCTCTGATTCTCTGTGAGCTTTTCTCTTTCCTTCTAGTTGTAAAATTTCCACTCAGCCAGCCTTCCTGTGGTTCTGGATGATGTCCATTCTGTCTTTTAGTTGTAGTTTTGAAATTGTTGTGCGAGGCAGCAGTTTAGGTGCTTACCTATGCCGTCATCTTGGTTTCTCTCTGTCTCTCCTCCTGCTTTTTAATTTTTTTTTCTAGAAGCTGCTTTACTTGGGTATTTTTTCCTACCTTGTCTTCTAGCTCACTGATGCGGTCCTCTGCTTCTTCTAGTCTACTCTTGATGCTTTCTATTGAGTTCTTTACAGCAGTGATGTCATTTTTCATTTCTTCTTGGTTCTTTTTCATTTCCTCTTGATTCTTACTCATGTTGTCAAATTTGTCTTCCATTCTTTTCAGCCACTTTATGACCATTTCTCTGAATTCTTCCTCTGGCAGGTTGCTTGCCTCCATTTCGTTTACTTCCTTTTCTGGTGATGCCTGCTTTTCTTTCATATGTGGGCTGTTTCTTTTTCTCCCCATGGTCTCTCTTCTCCGGATGTCTGGTTATGTAGTTCTCTCTCTCCTTTCCGTGGTGGAGTGTAGAGCTCATCTGAATCCACGTGTTTGCGCCAATTGGGGACTGGTGCTCTGGGGTTCGCAGCTGTTCGGTGGGTGCCGCAGTTGTAGATTTTCAGGTTTCCAATAACACCCACTTTCCCCTTCAAGATGGTGTGATCTCCGTGTCCCAGCCAGGGGCTCCGGGTGGGAACACAGCTGCAGTCGGGCTGCCCAGTCAGGGGAACCCTCTCCAGCAGTCCCCCACCTTCTGCTGGAGTATAGCTGTCCCTTAACTCTCCAACAGACACTCCTCGTGTGACCCTCAGCTGTTCTTTCTATCTGCTCTGGGACATGGCTCAAGACTCATCTTTCTATTCCACCGCCATTTTGGTTCTCCCATCAAGTTCTTATTAAGCAACTGTTATGTGCCAAACAAATAGTATTAGATACACCTTTTCCCTTTGGCAATTGGCAATCCAAAAGGGGCAAGATAGGACCAACATAAATAAGTGTGCTAAGCACCTCTGTTTACCCTCAAAAGGAGTTCTATGAAGGGAGAGAGCCACTTACTTAGCTCGAGGTGTCAGGAAGAACTTCATGGCCTTCAATATATTTTATTGATTTTTTACAGAGGGGAAGGGAGAGGGATAGAGAGTTAGAAACATCGATGACAGAGAAACATCAATCAGCTGCCTCCTGCACATACTGGGGATGTGCCCAAAACCAAGGTACATGCCCTTGACTGGAATCGATCCTGGGACTCTTCAGTCCATAGGCCGACACTTTATCCACTGAGCCAAACTGGTCAGGGCATCTTCCCCTATTCTTTATTCTTATTTTCTTTCTTTTGTCTCTGCACCTTTTTGGCTTGTTAGTCATAATAAGTGTCTGTTATTGGCAACCAAGAACCCATCAGAATGATCAGCTGAGGCCAAATGATTGGAGCCTTTAATACCATGGTGAGAAGGAGTACAGACAATGGGAAGCCATGGGAGGCAAGTAAGCAAAGGAGTGCCTTGATGCACAGATCCAGGAAGAGTCATCAGTAGACTGGAATGGGAAGGAATGAGACTATGGGGGATGTGAGGGGCTGAACCAGAGCAATAGTAATGACAAAGGAGAAAATAGCACCGTAACAAGGGTTGCTGGATAAACTGATAGGATTTTACAACTGGCTGGATATGAATACACATGGTGGCATATTTCCTATCTGGTCTTCTCAATAATCATCTCATCTGTTTTGATTTATGGCCTGGCGTGGGGGAAGGTTGTAGATCACGGTGGCAGGGGGCGGGCCTAGCTTTCCAGCCTCATCTGGGAGGTGACTTCCCCTTGGAGTTGTGCTCTGCATGTGAGCAGACAGGAGAGCTTAGGAATGATTAGCTTCTATGGGTAGGGGAAGAAAGCGACCCGTAATTCCTCTTTAATAACACATGTTAGTAGGTAATGTTTTCAACATGTTACTGTGTCTGCAGCCCCAGTCAATGGGTCGCTATCATTTTTGAGCAATAAACAAAAGACTGCTTTTAATTACTTCTGTGAAATTGCCCAACCCATGCATCATTAAATATTCATTATGTAGAATGAGGCATTTTCTTTGCATATAGATCCATATTAAATTTAGCTGGCAACCTGCTGACTTGAATAGTAGTAATACACTTCTTGTAATGGCCTGCAGCCCTTCCTGAGGGCTCCAGCTCTTCTCTCTCAGCTCCTCCAGGTTCCAGTCTAGCTATCTCTGTCACTTAAAAAAATTGAGGGGAAATTCACAGAACATACAATTAATTATTATTATTTTCTTTTTTTTCTTTATTGATTAAGGTACTACATATGTGTCCTTATTCCTCCATTGCCCTCCCCCCCCCAACTTATGTCCTCACCCCCCTGGTGTCTGTGTCCATTGGTTAGGCTTATATGCATGCATACAAGTCCTTTGGTTGATATCTTCTCCTTACTCTCACCCGCCCCTACCTTCCCTCTGAGGTTTGACGGTCTGATCGATGCTTCTCTGTCTCTGGATCTGTTTTACAATTAATTATTTGAATATGTACAATTCAGTGGCATTTAGTGTAACCACCACTTGTCTCTAGTTTCAAAGTGTTTTTTATTCCCTCACACCCTCAAAGAGCACCCCATATTCATTAAGTAATCACTCCCCATTTCTTCATCTTCCTGTCCCTTGGCAATCACTCTGCTTTCTGTATCTATGGATTTGCCTATTTTGGATTTTTCATATAAAAGGAATAATATAATGTGTAACATTTGTGTCTGGTTTCTTTAACTTAGCATAATGTTGTTGTTGTTTTTTTTTTTACTTGTTTATTTTTTTAATTAAGGTATTATATGTGTACATATCTTACTATTGCCTCCCCACCCCACTCCCATACATGCCCTCACCCCCCAATGTTTTGCATCCATTGGTTACTCTTATATGCATGCATATAAGTCCTTCAGTTGATCTCTTATTTCTCCCACCTTTCCCTAACCTTACCGCTGTAATTTGACAGTCTGTTTGATGCTTTACTGCCTCTGTAACTATCTTTTGGTTCATCAGTTTATAATGTTTTTCATTATCCCCAAATGAGTGGGATCATGTGGTATTTTTCTTTCATTGACTGGCTTATTTCACTTAGCATAATGTTCTCTAATTCCATCCAGGTGCTTACAAATGGTAGTAATTCCTTCTTTTTTATGGCAGCATAGAATTCCATTGTGTAGATGTACCATAGTTTTCTGATCCAGTCATCTGCTGACGGGCACCTAGGCTGTTTCCAAATCTTAGCTATTGTAAATTGTGCTGCTATGAACATAGGGGTGCATATATCCTTTCTGATTGGTGTTTCTGGTTTCTTAGGATATATTCCTAGGAGTGGGATTACTGGGTCAAATGGGAGTTCCATTTTCAGTTTTTTGAGGAAACTCCATACTGTTCTCCACAGTGGGTGCACCAGTCTGCATTCCCACCAGCAGTGCACGAGGGTTCCTTTTTCTCCGCATCCTAGCCAACACTTGTCGTTTGTTGATTTGTTGATAATTGCCATTCTGACAGGTGTGAGATGGTACCGCATTGTCGTTTTGATTTGCATCTCTCAGATAATTAGTGACTTTGAGCATGTTTTCATGTGTCTCTTGGCCTTCCTTCTGTCTTCTTTCAAAAAGATTCTATTTAGTTCTGTTGCCCATTTTTTTATTGGATCATTTATCTTCCTTTTATTAAGTCGTATAAGCTGCCTGTAGATGTTGGAGATTAAACCTTGATCAGTGATAACATTTGCAAATATGTTCTCCCATACAGTGGGGTTTCTTGTTGTTTTGTTGATGGTTTCTTTTGCTGTGCAAAAGCTTTTTATTTTGATGTAGTCCCATTTGTTTATTTCCTCTTTGGCTTCCATTGCCCTAGGGGCAGTATCAGTGAAAAAGTTCTTTTGGCATATGTCTGAGATTTTGCTGCCTGTGGATTCCTCTAGTATTTTTATGGTTTCCCGTCTTATATTTAAGTCCTGTATCCATTTTGAGTTTATTTTTGTGTATGGTGTAAGTTGGTGATCTAGTTTCATTTTTTTGCATGTATCTGTCCAATTTTCCCAACACCATTTATTGAAGAGACTGTCTTGACTCCATTGTATGCTCATGCCTCCTTTGTCAAATATTAATTGTGCATATTGGTTTGGGTTGATATCTGGATTCTCTATTCTATTCCATTGATCTATATGTCTGTTCTTGTGCCAGTACCAGGCTGTTTTGAGGACAGTGGCTTTGTAATACAGCTTGAAATCTGGTATTGAGATCCCTCCTACTTTATTCTTCTTTCTCAGGATTGCTGTGGCTATTCGGGGTCTTTTTTTATTCCAGATGAATTTTTGGAGAGTTCTTTCTAGGTCTGTGAAATATGCCGTTGGTATATTAATGGGGAGTGCATTGAATCTATAGATTGCTTTGGGTAGTATGGACATTTTAATGATGTTGATTCTACCAATCCATGAACATGGTATGTTCTTCCATCGGTTTACATCTTCCTGTATCTCTTTTTTCAGTGTCCTGTAGTTTTTCGCATATAGGTCTTTTACCTCCTTGGTTAGGTTTATTCCTAAGTATCTTATTTTTTTTTGGTGTGATGGAAAATGGGATTGGGACTTTTTTAGTCTCTCTTTCTGTAAGTTCACTGTTGGTGTATAGAAATGCCATAGATTTCTTGGCATTAATTTTGTATCCTGCTACATTGCCGAATTCATTTATTAATTCTGTTAGTTTTTTGATGGAGTCTTTCAGGTTTCTTATGTACAATATCATGTCATCTGCAAATAAGGACAGCTTTATTCTTCTTTTTCAATTTGGATGCCTTTTATTTCTTCTTCTTGTCTAATTGCAATGGCTAATACTTCCAGTACTATGTCGAACAGGAGTGGTGAGAGTGGGCATCCCTGTCTTGTTCCTGTTCTTAGGGAAAATGGTTTTAGTTTTTGCCCATTGAGTATGATGTTAGCTGTGGGTTTATTATATATAGCTTTTATTATGTTGAGGTATGATCTTTCTATTCCCACCTTGTTGAGAGTTTTTATCAAGAAAGGGTGTTGGATTTTGTCAAATGCTTTTTCTGCATCAATTGATATGACTATGTGATTTTTATCTTTCAATTTGTTTATGTGATGTATCACATTTATTGATTTGCGGATATTGTACCATCCTTGCATTCCTGGGATAAACCCTACTTGGTCATGGTGTATGATCTTTCTGATGTACTGTTGGATCCGATTTGCTAGAATTTGTTGAGGATTTTGGCATCTACGTTCATGAGGGATATTGGCCTGTAATTCTCCTTCATTGTGTTGTCTTTATCTGGTTTTGGTATTAGGGTGATGCTAGCTTCATAGAAGGAGCTTGGAAGTGTTCCTTCCTCTTGAATTTTTTGGAATAGTCTGAGGAGGATAGGTTTTAGTTCTTCCTTGAATGTTTGGTAAAACTCTCCTGTGAAGCCGTCTGGCCCCGGGCTTTTGTTTGCTGGAAGCTCTTTGATGACTGCTTCAATTTCTTCCATAGTTACTGGCATATTGAGCTGTTTAGATTCTTCCTGACTGAGTTTTGGAAGGTTGTATTTTTCTAGGAATATGTCCATTTCCTCCAGGTTGTCCAGTTTGTTGGAATAGAGTTGTTCATAGTATTGTTTTTTCTTTGAAAAGTAAAAAAGATTATTAAGTCTGTTGCAGTTTTAGCAGCTGTCTTGTAATTCCTTCCCACAGATCTAACACACAGTTCTGTGAATAAAGGAAGCAACATATTTATTCTATGAGGCGTTTCCAACGATGTAAGTCTCATAGTATTTTTTAACAATCCTTTGTACTTCGGCAGGATCTGTTGTTATTTCACCTCTTTCATTTCTGATTTTGTTTAATTGGGTCCTCTCTCTTTGCTTCTTGGTGAGCCTGGCTAGAGGTTCATCAATCTTGTTTATCCTTTCAAAGAACCAGCTCTTGTTTTTTTTATTTTTTTTCCAAATTTTTATTAAGGTATATGTGTACATATCTTACCATTGCCCCCCCACCCCACTCCCATACATGCCTCACCCCCCAATGCTTTGCATCCGTTGGTTACTCTTATATGCATGCATACAAGTCCTTCAGTTGATCTCTAATTTCCCCCAACTCTCCCTAACCTTACCGCTGTAATTAGACAGACTGTTTGATGCTTTAATGCCTCTGTAACTATCTTTTGGTTCATCAGTTTATAATGTTTTTCATTATTCCCAAATGAGTGGGATCATGTGGTATTTTTCTTTCATTGACTGGCTTATTTCACTTAGCATAATGTTCTCTAATTCCATCCAGGTGCTTACAAATGGTAGTAATTCCTTCTTTTTTATGGCAGCATAGTATTCCATTGTGTAGCTGTACCATAATTTTCTGATCCAGTCATCTGCTGACGGGCACCTAGGCTGTTTCCAAATCTTAGCTATTGTAAATTGTGCTGCTATGAACATAGGGGTGCATATATCCTTTCTGATTGGTGTTTCTGGTTTCTTAGGATATATTTCTAGGAGTGGGATTACTGGGTCAAATGGGAGTTCCATTTTCAGTTTTTTGAGGAAACTCCATACTGTTCTCCACAGTGGGTGCACCAGTCTGCATTCCCACCAGCAGTGCACGAGGGTTCCTTTTTCTCCGCATCCTAGCCAACACTTGTCGTTTGTTGATTTGTTGATGATAGCCATTCTGACAGGTGTGAGATGGTATCGCATTGTCGTTTTGATTTGCATCTCTCGGAAAATTACTGACTTTGAGCATGTTTTCATGTGTCTCTTGGCCTTCCGTCTTCTTTCGAAAATATTCTATTTAGGTCCTTTGCCCATTTTTTTATTGGATCATTTATCTTCCTTTTATTAAGTTGTATAAGCTGCCTGTAGATGTTGGAGATTAAACCTTGATCAGTGATAACATTTGCAAATATGTTCTCCCATACTGTGGGGTTTCTTGTTGTTTTGTTGATGGTTTCTTTTGCTGTGCAAAAGCTTTTTATTTTGATGTAGTCCCATTTGTTTATTTTCTCTTTGGCTTCCATTGCCCTGGGGCAGTATCGCTGAAAAAGTTCTTTTTGCATATGTCTGAGATTTTGCTGCCTGTGGATTCCTCTAGTATTTTTATGGTTTCCAGTCTTATATTTAAGTCCTGTATCCATTTTGAGTTTATTTTTGTGTATGGTGTATGTTGGTGATCTAGTTTCATTTTTTTGCATGTATCTGTCCAATTATCCCAACACCATTTATTGAAGAGACTGTCTTGACTCCATTGTATGCTCATGCCTACTTTGTCAAATATTAATTGCGCATAGTGGTTTGGGTCGATATCTGGATTCTCTATTCTATTCCATTGATCTATATGTCTGTTCTTGTGCCAGTACCAGGCTGTTTTGAGGACAGTGGCTTTGTAATACAGCTTGAAATCTGGTATTGAGATCCCTCCTACTTTATTCTTCTTTCTCAGGATTGCTGTGGCTATTCGGGGTCTTTTTATATTCCAGATGAATTTTTGGAGAGTTCTTTCTAGGTCTGTGAAATATGCTGTTGGTATATTAATGGGGAGTGCATTGAATCTATAGATTGCTTTGGGTAGTATGGACATTTTGATGATGTTGATTCTACCAATCCATGAACATGGTATGTTCTTCCATCTGTTTACGTCTTCCTCTATCTCTTTTTTCAGTGTCCTGTAGTTTTCCGCATATAGGTCTTTTACCTCCTTGGTTAGGTTTATTCCTAAGTATCTTAATTTTTTTTTGGTGCAATGAAAAATGGGATTGCTTTTTTAGTCTCTCTTTCTGTAAGTTCACTGTTGGTGTATAGAAATGCCATAGATTTCTTGGCGTTAATTTTGTATCCTGCTACATTGCCGAATTCATTTATTAATTCTGTTAGTTTTTTGATGAAGTCTTTCGGGTTTTTTATGTACAATATCATGTCATCTGCAAATAAGAACAGCTTTACTTCTTCTTTTCCAATTTGGATGCCTTTTATCTCTTCTTCTTGTCTAATTGCAATGGCTAATACTTCCAGTACTATGTCAAACAGGAGTGGTGAGAGTGGGCATCCTTGTCTTCTTCCTGTTCTTAGGGGAAATGGTTTTAGTTTTTGCCCATTGAGTATGATGTGTGCTTTGGGTTTATCATATATAGCTTTTATTATGTTGAGGTATGATCCTTCTATTCCCACCTTGTTGAGCGTTTTTATCAAGAAAGGGTGTTGGATTTTGTCAAATGCTTTTTCTGCATCAATTGATATGACTATGTGATTTTTATCTTTCAATTTGTTTATGTGATGTATCACATTTATTGATTTGCGGATATTGTACCATCCTTGCATTCCTGGGATAAACCCTACTTGGTCATGGTGTATGATCTTTCTCTTGTACTGCTGGATCCAATTTGCTAGAATTTTGTTGAGGATTTTGGCATCTACATTCATGAGGGATATTGGCCTGTAATTCTCCTTCATTGTGTTGTTTTTATCTGGTTTTGGTATTAGGGTGATGCTGGCTTCATAGAAGGAGCTTGGAAGTGTTCCTTCCTCTTGAATTTTTTGGAATAGTCTGAGGAGGATAGGTTTTAGTTCTTCCTTGAATGTTTGGTAAAACTCTCCTGTGAAGCCGTCTGGCCCCGGGCTTTTGTTTGCCGGAAGCTCTTTGATGACTGCTTCAATTTCTTCCATAGTTACTGGCATATTGAGCTGTTTAGATACTTCTTGATTGAGTTTTGGAAGGTTATATTTTTCTAGGAATATGTCCATTTCCTCCAGGTTGTTCAGTTTGTTGGAATAGAGTTGTTCGTAGTATTTTTTAACAATCCTTTGTATTTCGTCGGGATCTGTTGTTATTTCACCTCTTTCATTTGTGATTTTGTTTATTTGGGTCCTCTCTCTTTGCCTCTTGGTGAGCCTGGCTAGAGGTTCATCAATCTTGTTTATCCTTTCAAAGAACCAGCTCTTGGTTTTGTTGATCTTTTGTATTGTTTCTTTGGTCTCTATGTCGTTTATCTTCGCTCTGATCTTTATTATTTCCTTCCTTCTGCTTACACTGGGCTTTTCTTTTTGCTCTTTTTCTAACTCTTTGAGTTGTTGGGTTAGGTAATTTATTACCATTGTTTCTGTTTTTTTGCAGTAGGCTTGTAGAGCTATGAACTTCCCTCTCAAGACTGCTTTCGCCGTGTCCCATAGATTTTGGATTGTAGTGTTTTCATTGTCATTTGTTGCCATGATGTTTTTTATTTCTTCTTTGATCTCTCTGATAACCCAGTCATGGTTTAATAGCATGCTGTTTAGTCTCCATGTGTTTGATTTCTTTGGATTGTTTTTATTGTAGTTGATTTCCAGTTTTATGCCACTGTGGTCTGAGAAGATGCTTGATATGATTTCTATCTTCTTGAATTTGAAGAGACTTTGCCTATGTCCCAACATATGGTCTATCTTTGAAAATGACCCATGTGCACTTGAGAAGAATGTATATTCTGTGGCTTTGCGGTGAAATGTTCTGAAGATGTCAATTAGTTCCATCTGGTCTAGTGAGTCATTTAGGATTGATGTTTCTTTGCTGATTTTTTGTTTAGAGGATTTGTCCAATGGTGATAGTGGGATATTAAAGTCTCCTATTATGATTGTATTGCTGTCAATCTCTCCCTTAATATCCTCCAGGAGTTTTTTTTATGTATTTAGGTGCTCCTGTATTGGGTGTGTATATGTTTACCAGAGTTATTTCTTCTTGTTGGATTGCTCCCTTTAGTATTATGATGTGGCCTTCCTTATCTTTTGTTATGTCCTTCACTTTGAGATCTAATTTGTCAGATATAAGTATTGCTACCCCAGCTTTTTTTTTTTTCAGTTTTATTTGTCTGGAAAACCTTTTTCCATCCCTTCACCCTCAGTCTGTGTGCATCTTTTTTTCTGAGGTGTGTTTCTTGTAGACAGCAGATATATGGGTTGTGTTTTCTTATCCAATCCGTTATCCTATGTTTTTGATTGGGGCATTTAATCCATTTACATTTCAAGTTATTATTGATAAGTACTTACTTGTCGCCATTCCTATTCTTTACCCCTGTGTTCCTTCTTCGCTTCCTATTTCTTTTTTTTTTTTTTTTTACAGCAGACCCTTTTGCATTTCTTGCATTGCTGGTTTGATGGTAATAAATTCCCTTAGTCCTTTTTTGTCTGTGAAGCTCCTGATTTCACCTTCAATTTTGATTGATAGCCTTGCTGGGTACAGTATTCTTGGATTCAGACAGTTCTTTTGCATGACTTTGTATATTTCATTCCATTCCCTTCTGCCTGTTGTGTTTCTGTTGAGAAATCAGTTGATATTTTGATAGGAGACCCATTGTAAGTAACTTTCTGTCTCTCCCTGGCAGCCTTTAAGATTCTTACTTTGTCGTTGGTGTTTGCCAATTTAATTATAATGTGCCCTGGTGTCGTTCTTTTGGGGTTCCTTTTGCTTGGGACTCTGTGAGCTTCTTGGATTTGTGTGGGTTTTTTCTTCCCTATATCAGGGAAATTTTCTGTCATTATTTCTTCAAAGAGGTTTTCTATTCCTTGCTCAGCTTCCTTTCCTTTTTGAACCCCTATTATGCAGATGTTGTTTTGTTTCGTGTTGTCCCAAAGTTCCCTTAGGCTCTCCTCCTCCCTTTTAATTTTTTTTTCTAGAAGTTGCTCTACTTCGGTATTTTTTCCCATCTTGTCTTCTAGCTCTCTGATGCGGTCCGCTACTTCTCCTAGTCTACTCTCGATGCTTTCTATTGAGTTCTTTACAGCAGCGATGTCATTTTTCATTTCTTCTTGGTTCTTCTTCATTTCCTCTTGGTTCTTGCTCATATTGTCGAATTTGTTTTTCATTCTTTTCAGCCACCTTATGACCATTTCTCTGAATTCTTTTTCTGGAAGGTTGCTTGCCTCCATTTCGTTTACTTCCTTTTCTGGTGATGCCTGCTTTTCTTTCATATGTGGGCTGTTTCTTTTTCTCCCCATGGTCTCTCTTCTTTGGGTGTCTGGTTATGTAGTTCTCTCTCTTCTGCATTGATTTAAAGGCACAAAATACAGCACTACCAGGTAAAACACCCAAGGCACTGAACAGAAATGTATTCACGATATTAATAACCTCCAATAAAGGTGACCACCAGAGAAAGGCAAATTAGGGAATAGGAGAGAAAGCAGAAGAGGGAAAAGGAAGAAAGAAGAAAAAAAAAAAGGAGTGTCAAAATGAAATTTGGAAAAGGGAAAAAAAAAAGTAAGAGCGACAAGAAAGAGACTAAGAGAGAAAGGGGAACAGACTATATGTATTGGGGATAAAACTCCAATAGAACAATCACTAATCCCAGCAAATGCCAGCAATAAGTACCTGGGGATTAATACAAACTACAACACCAACTAATATTGAGTGAGGCAAGGGAAAACAGAAGCACAAAACAAAAAAAAATACACAATAGAAGAATAAGCAAAACAATCTCACAAAAAAGCATAAAAATTCAATATAATCTACGTTCAAGCGAACAACAACAAAAGGACAGAGAGAAAAACAATTTTTTGGATAGTTAAGACAGCGAAGAGAGAGGTGTGTATGGACTTGGAGCAGGGGATTGGAGATTAGATATGTAAGTAGGGTGAAATTTTAACAAGGGGTAAACAGAAAGAATAGGGAAAATCTAAAGCAGGAAAGGTGTAAGATAAACAGGACACCGAAAGGGGAAGGTTAGGAAGAGAGTGATGGCATAAAGGTAGATTTGAGATAGAGTAAAACGATTCTAAAGGAAAGATAAAAATAGAATGTACAACACTAATCCCAAAATAAAATGAAGAGATAATAAAATGACACTTAAAAAAAAAAGATAAAATAGCAGTAGTAATAATACGAATTGAAAATAAAAATGTAATAATTAAAAAGGTAAAATCAAGTGAGGAAAAAAGAAAAAAAATTAGTTTCTTGAGTAAAAGATGAAAAAATGAAAATAAAAAAAAATAAAATGTGGAGTAGTGAAGTTCATTCACTTCCTCTGTTGTTCTGTTTGGCACGCCTGTTTCTCAGTCTGGACAGTATTGCAGTTCCCTGCATTCCACTACTCTTCAGTGTTGTAAGCTAGTCCTGATTTTAAGCAGGCAGTGTGTCTTAATTTCTCGTATTCCTTTATATTTGATTATACAAGAGTCAATTTGTGATTCAGCCCCTGGGTGGCAGTGTTTCTGGATTGACTTCTGGGTCTATCTATGGCCTCTCTAGGCAGTGTTAGAGCCTTCTTTCCCTGTGGCACTCACTACCGGTTTGTGGGAATGGGCTGCCTCAGAGCTGGCTCTCCGATTGTCACTCCCTGCTCCGATCCCCAGGTTCCAGAAAAACACTTTCCCCTGCAGTCTCCCAGGGTGTCCCCAACTGGGTGATCCTATGTATTGGGCTTAGTAATCAGAAACAAGGATTTGAAGAGGAAAAAGCCCAAGTGTGCGAACTCCGGGGCTGCGCGTAAGTCTAGGCAGCCGGCACACCCCTGAAATTCTTAGGGTGTCCCTGCACGTCAGATCAAAATGGGTTGCTTTTTAGAGAGCCCTTCTGTTAGCAGCTCTGAGGACCCCCTTCCACATTCACAGATCACGCCAGCCCCAACAGCCACGGATTTTTCTAGGCTCAGACTTCCCTGGTCCTCCAGCTCCCGCAAAACGCGTGTTCCTCTCTCCCGCCGGGACCAGAGACCTCACCTTATCCCAGGTGAAATCTGACCTTTCCGTGGTGGAGTGTAGAGCTCCTCTGAACCCATGTGTTTGCGCCAATTGGGGAGCGGTGTTCTGGGGCTCGCAGCTGTTCCGTGGGTGCCGCAGTTGTGGATTCTCAAGCTTCCGATAAGCTCCACTTTCCAGTTCAAGATGGCACAGACTCCGCATCCAAGCCTGCAGCTCCAGGAGGGGACCCAGCCACAGTGGGGGCTGCCAGGTCAGGGGAACCCCGTCTAGCAGTCCCCCACCTTCTTCTGGAGTTCAGCGGTCCCCCAACTTGCCAACAAACACTCCTCGTGCGACCCTCAGCTGTTCTTTCTTTCTGCTCCGGGATAAGGCTTGGAACACGTCTGTCTATTCTGCTACCATTTTACCTCCTCCTCTTAGCATAATGTTTTTGAAGTTCATTCAAATTATAGCATGTATCAGTACTTTATTCCTTTTTACAGCTGAATGATATTCTATTGTACGGATATACCACAATTTTGTTTATGAATTCATCTGCTGATGGACATTTGGGTTGTTTCCACATTTTGGCTGTTATAAATGAACACTAGAGGCCCGGTGCACGAAATTCGTGCACGGGGGTGTGTGTCCCTCAGCCCAGCCTGCACCCTCTCCAATCTGGGATACCTTAAGGGATGTCCGACTGCCCGTTTAGGCCCGATCCAGGTAGGATAAGGCCTAAACGGGCAGTCGGACATCCCACTCACAATCCAGGACTGCTGGCTCCCAACTGGTTGCCTGCTTGCCTTCCTGATTGCCCCTGACCGCTTCTGCCTGCCAGCCTGATCATCCCCTAACCCAGCCGTGGGCAAACTACGGTCCGCGGGCCAGATCCAGCTGTTCTATCCAGTTCTCTTGCTCTCCCCTCCGCTCCTTTACTTTGAATTTATATTAGTTCACACACACACTCCATCCATGCTTTTGTTCCGGCCCTCCGGTCCAGTTTAAGAACCCATTGTGGCCCTCAAGTCAAAAAGTTTGCCTACCCCTGCTAGCCACTCCCCTGCCAGCCCGATTGATACCTAACTGCTCCCCTGCCAGCCTGATTGCTCCTAACTGCCCTCCCCTGCAGGCCTGGTCACCCCTAACTGCCCTCCTCTAAAGGCCTGGTCGCCCCAACTGCCTTCCCCTGCAGGTCTGCCCCCCTCCCCCAACTGCTCTTCCCTGCAGGCCTGGGTGCCCCCCAACTGCCCTTCCCTGCAAGCCTGGTCGCCCCCAACTTCCCTCCTCTGCCGGCCTGGTCACCCCTAACTGCCCTCCCCTGCAGGCTTGATCGCCCCCAACTGCCCTCCCTTGCAGGCCTGGTCCCTCCCAACTTCCCTTTCCTGCTGGCCATCTTGTCGCAGCCATTTTGTCTCCACCTGGGGGCAGCCATCTTGTGTGTTGGAGTGATGGTCAATTTGCATATTACTCTTTTATTAGCTAGGATAGAGGCCTGTTGCACAGGTGGGGGCCAGCTGGTTTGCCCTGAAGGGTGTCCTGGATCATGGTGGGGGTTCCCTTGCGGCGTGGGGTGGCCTGGGCGAGGGGCCTGTGGTGGTTTGCAGGCTGGCCATGCCACCCGGCGACCCAAGCGGAGGCCCTGGTTTCTGGGGTTTATTTATCTTCTATAATTGAAACTTTGTAGCCTTGAATGGAGCCAAGCCTCCTGCTCACTCCGTGGCCGCAGCCATTTTTGTTGGGATTTATTTATCTTCTATAATTGAAACTTTGTAGCGGAGGCCAAGGCATGCCAGGGCTGCGGGAGCTTGGATTCCTCCATCACCGGGGGAAACTCAAGTCTCCTGCTCTCTCCAGCTCCGTGGCTGCCAGCATTTTTGTTGGGATTTATTTATCTTCTATAATTGAAACTTTATAGCCTTGAGTGTAGTCCTGGGCTAGCCACGGTGGCAGGGAAGCTTGGCTTCCTCCATTGCCGGGGAAACCCAAGCCTCCTGGTTTCTGCAGCTCCATGGCTGCAACCATCTTGGTTGGGTTAATTTGCATACTTGCTCCTGATTGGATGGTGGGCGTGGATTGTGGGAGTAGTGGAGGTAAGGTCAATTTGCATATTACTCTTTTATTAGATAGGATTTGTGTACAAGAAACTATTTGGTCATGTGCTCTAATTTCCCTTAGGTATACACCTAGGAATTGAATTGCCGAATCATATTAATCCTATGTTTAACTTTTTGAGGACTTGCCATACTATTTTCCACAGCAGCTGCATCATTTCATATCCACCTTTCCCAGTGGATATTATCAGGGTCCCTATTCTCCACATACTTACCAATACTGGTTATTTTTTAAAAGTATTTTTATTGATATTTACAGAGCGAGAGAGGAAGGAGGAGGAGGAGAGAGAGATAGAAACACCGATGAGAGAGAAATATCAATTGGTTGCCTCCTGCATACCCACTACTGGGGATTGAGACTGCAACCCGGGCACATGCCCTTACTGGAAACTGAACCTGCAACCTCTTGGTGTATGGGTAGATGCTCAACCACTGAGTCACATTGGTTGGGCTATTTTGTTATTATTATTATTATTTTTTATTAAAGTCATCCTAGTGGATATGTAGTGATATCTCATGGTGGTTTTGATTTGTATTTCCTTAATGACCAGTGATGTTGCATGTTTTTTTATGTGCTTGTTGGCCATTTGTATGTTTTTGGAGAAATACCTATTCAAACCATTTTTTTATTTCATTAATTGGGTTTATTTTTTTGTTGTTGTATTGTAATTCTATATGTATTCTGGATACTTATCACACATATGATTTGCAAATATTTTTCCCATTCTGTAGGTTGTCTTTTCACATATTGATAACATCCTTCGATGCACAAAAGTTTTAATTTGTGTGAAGTCCAATTTACCAATTTTTCTTTTGTTGCTTGTGTTTTAAGTGTCAAATCTAAAAATCCATGGCTAAATTTAAGGTCAAAAGACTCCCTTCTGTTTTCTTTTTTTCTTTAATAAATCTTTATTGTTCAGATTATTACAATTGTTCCTCTTTTTTCCCCCATAGCTCCCCTCCACCCGGTTTTCACCCCACCCTCTGCCCTTACCCCTCCCCCTTCCCCCACTATTCTCACCCATAGGTGTACGATTTTTGTCCAGTCTCTTCTTGCAACCTCCACACCCCTTTCCCCCCGAGAATTACCAGCCCACTCCCTTTCTATGCCCCTGGTTCTATTATATTCACCAGTTTATTCTGTTCATCAGATTTTTTTATTCACTTGATTTTTAGATTCACTTGTTGATAGATATGTATTTGTTGTTCATAATTTTTATCTTTACCTTCTTCTTCTTCTTCTTCTTCTTCTTCTTCTTCTTCTTCTTCTTCTTCTTCCTCTTCTTCTTCTTCTCCTTCTTCTCCTTCTCCTTCTCCTTCTCCTTCTCCTTCTCCTTCTCCTTCTCCTTCTCCTTCTCCTTCTCCTTCTCCTTCTCCTTCTCCTTCTCCTTCTCCTTCTCCTTCTCCTTCTCCTTCTCCTTCTCCTTCTCCTTCTTCTTCTTCTTCTTCTTCTTCTTCTTCTTCTTCTTCTTCTTCTTCAAGAAAACCCTTCAGCATTTCATATAATACTGGTTTGGTGGTGATGAACTCCTTTAGCTTTTCCTTATCTGTGAAGCTCTTTATCTGACCTTCAATTCTGAATGACAGCTTTACTGGATAGAGTAATCTTGGTCGTAGGTTCTTGCTATTCATCACTTTGAATATTTCTTGCCACTCCCATCTGGCCTGCATAGTTTCTGTTGAGAAATCAGCTGACCATCGTATGGGTGCTCCCTTGTAGGTAACTAACTGTTTTTCTCTTGCTGCTTTTAATATTCTCTCTTTGTCTTTTGCTCTTGGCATTTTAATTATGATGTGTCTTGGTGTGGTTCTCTTTGGATTCCTTTTGTTTGGGGTTCTGTGCGCTTCCTGGACTTGTAAGTCTATTTCTTTCACCAGGTGGGGGAAGTTTTCAGTCATTATTTCTTCAAATAGGTTTTCAGTATTTTGCTCTCTCTCTTCTTCTGGCACCCCCATAATTCTGATGTTGGTACACTTGAAGTTGTTCCAGAGGCTCCTTATACTATCTTCATATTTTTGGATTCTTTTTGCTTTTCCGGTTGAGTGTTTTTTGCTTCTTTGTATTTCAAATCTTTGACTTGATTCCTGCGATCCTCTAGTCTGCTGTTAGATCTCTGTATAATAGTTTTTATTTCAGTCAGTGTATGCTTAATTTCTAGTTGGTCCTTTTTCATATCCTTGAGGGTTTCACTAAATTTATTGGCCTTTTCTAGAAAATTCTTGAAAAACCTTATAACCGTGCTTTTGAATTCTATATCCAGTTGTTTGCTTTTCTCCATTTCTTTCATTTGTGATCTTTTTCTTTGTCTCTGCATTTTGGCTGCTTCCCTGAGTTGATAGAGTGGCTTTGTGTGCTAGGTTTCCTATATGGCCCAGTGGCTTAGCCTCCCCAGTTAACCTGAGGTGGACACTCTTGGTGCACCCCTTTGTGGGCTGTGTGCACAGTCTTGTTGTAGTTAAGCCTTGATTGTTGTTGGTATCACTGGGAGGAATTGACCTCCAGGCCAATTGGCTGTTAGGATCAGCTGTGTCTACGCTGGGAGAACTTCTGTGCTGAAGACACCCTTATGAGACAAGACTTTCAAAAGCCTCTGTGCTCAGCTTGGATGGGGCGGAGTCTCAGGGCAGAGCAGACAGCATTGGTTTCCCTTCAGCCCTGCCCTAATAGGCCCCTGTGTCTCAGTGTCCCATGGTAATCGCTGCATGCACCTCTAAGAGAAAGCCGTCTTCGAGTTCTGCACGCTGCCAGACAGTCCAGTTTCTCCCCGAATGAGTCTAGGTTCCCAGAGTCTTGCCCGGAACTGGAGTTCAGTGCAGTTGGGAGCTTTTGTCTCCCTCCCGCTTGAGAAAGCCAGTCACGTACTCAGTTGTCCGCCCTCTCCACATGGGCCTCAGTATCTCTGCCTTCCACAGTTCCTCTGAGTCTCAGTATGCTTTTCTCTTTCCTGACAGTCCTGCTTCACCCCATATGAGTCTGGGTCACCAGAGTCTTGCCCGGAACTGGAGTTCAGTGCAGTCGGGAGCTTTTGTCTCCCTCCGGCTTGAGAAAGCCAACTGCGCACTCAGTTGCCAGTCTTATCTATCCGCGCACGTGTCTCAGTACCTCTGCCTCCTGCAGATCCTCTGAGTCTCAGTGTGCTTTTCTCTCCTTCTAGTTGTAGAATTTCCACTCAGCTGCCTTTCTGTGGTTCTGGATGATGTCCATTTTGTCTTTTAGTTTTAGTTTTGAAATTGTTGTGTGAGGCAGCAGTTTAGGTGTTTACCTATGCCACCATCTTGGTTTCCTGTTTTCTTCTAATAGTTTTATATAGGTTTTCTTCTTATATTTAAGTTGTTGATCCATTTGAGTTAATTTTATAATATGGATTGAAGTCTGGGTCCAACCTGATTCTTTTGCATGCAGTTATTCAGTTGTCTGGGCACCATTTGTTGAGAAGTCTATTCTTTCCTCCATTGATGTCAGTCCTTTGTCTCTTCCTATTTTCCTCTCTCTATCTCTCATTTGATCTCCCTCTGTCTCTACCTTCCTCATATCTTGCAGACTTGTATTCTATACATATTTTTGCGGACTTGTATCTACTATCCATATTCTTTACCTTTAACCTGTCATCTTGTGATTCTAGCATCCCATATGGAAGGGGAAATGATGGAATTTGGGTGTGACCTGGAGAAAGTAATCAACCAAATGAAGAGATATTATGGAAAGAGTCTGGAATCACTTGCCAGCTAAATGCTTTGATAAAGAGACAGAGGGGACTCAGGGCTGAAGTAGGAGTAAAGGGTAGAATTGGCCTTTATTTTTAAAACCAGATTAGGATTACTGTAATATATGTACATTATTTTATTATATTCTGAGTCCACCTCTTGATTTTATATTTCCATTAGACCTTGCAGAAAATTAACTGTATTAAATCAATATATGATTCAAGTTTTTAAGTTTATTTTTCTCTCTCTTTCTTTCTGTTTCTCCTTTCCCCTAACCACCTCATTATTCAGAGGTGGCCACACAGCATTTTGGGCAGCTGTCCCGGGACTCAATTTAATCCAGACCAGGTATACTATCTACTAGCTTAGCTCCAGGCAAGTAGCAACACATTTCTGGGAGTTGGTTACCTCATTCCTAAAATGAGCAATGAATGTGAAAGGACTGTATTAACTGCAGAGCAAGAGGTTATGTTATAATAATTACAGTACAAGTAATTTATTGTTGTTTTAAAGCCACAAAGGTTAAATAAAGAAGTGACAAGTTGCAGAAAATCAGAGGGAGTCTTCCTTTAGTGAGCGAAAATGCTGCATAGCAGTGACATGGGTGAGAATGGTGACTGAGAACCTCACCACCGCCAGAGCTTGGTGACTCCATCCCCATTCTCTTTGCCTGCCTATACTCTGACTTCCTTGAAGGGCCTTAGAGATCATTGGGTCCTACCTGCTTATTTTACAAGTGAGGAAACTAAAGCCCAGGAAAGGATTTGTCCAGGACATCATTGATGGAGTCTGTCCTCCTACCTCAAGGTCTGACTCTGTTCAGGGTGCCCCTCTGTCTCTTCAGATAGATTCCTGGTGGTAGTGTTCATTCTCAGGCAGTATTATTGCTTTTCTAGGCAGTTGGCATCTCCCAGGGCATAGGAAAGAGAGGGGCGGTTCATGGGGCCACAGAGCCCAATAAGAGCCCAAAGGCTGCCCCCTTCTCCAATTATTGCTGGAAAGGAAATACTTTAGTGGGAGCATGTTTGGGGCTCAGTGTATTTGTTTTTTAATAAAATATTCCAGATATGCAAAACCATATACCCACCATTCAACTTAAGAAACAAAGAAAAACAAATTTAGCAAAGTTGCAGGATATAAAATCAACACACAAATATCACTATCAATGAAAAATTTGAAAGAAAATTAAAACAAATTCATTTACAATAGAATCAAGAAGAATAAGATACCTAGGAATTAACTTAAACAAGAGGCAAAAGACTTGCACACTGAAAACTAGAAAACCTTGTTGAAAGAAATCAGAGAAGACATAAATTAATGAAAAAACATCCCATGTTCATGAATGAGAAGACAATATTGCTAAGATGTTAATACTATGCAAAATGATCTATAGGTTCAATGTAATCTCTATCAAAATTGCAATTATGTTTTTTTGCAGAAACAAAAATTCACCTAAAATTCATATCTCAAGGGATTCTGGATAGCACAAATAATCTTGAAAAAGAACGTGATGGTGTTCACACACCTGTTGATTTCAAAACTTACTACAAAGAATGGCAATAAAAACAGTGTGGTACTGGCATAAGGACAGACATAGAAACCAATGAAAAATAACGGAGAGCCTAGAAATAAATTCTTGAAATGATTTTTGACAAGGGTGTCAACACCATTCAATGGGAAAAGCACAGTCTTTTCAACATCTCATATTGGGAAAATTGAATATCCACATACAAAAAAATGAAGTTGAAACTTTGCCTTACACCATATATAAAAATTAAATAAAAATAGATTGAAAACTTACAAAATCTGAAACTATAAAACTCTTAGAGAAGACATAAGAGGAAAGCTGCAAGACATTGGATTTGGCAAAGATTTCTTAGATATGACACCAAAAGCATAGGTAATAAGAGAAAAAATAGATAAGGTGGATTTCATCAAAATTAAAAACTTTTGTGGTTCAAAGGATACTATCAATTGAGTGAAAAGGCAACCCATGGAAAGGGAGAAAATATTTGCAAATTATATATTTGATAATAATTGATATCCATAATATATAAAGAACTAAAACATAGGCACAACAAAACAGGTTGATTAAAAAATAGGCAAAGGCCCTGACCAGTGTGGCTCAGTTTGTTGAAGCATCCTCCCATATACTGAAAGGTCATGGGTGAGATTTCTGGTCAGGGCACACACCTAGGTTGTGGTTCAGTCCCTGGTTGAGGTGCGTAAGAGAGGAAACCAATCTATGTTTCTCACATCTATGCCTCTCTCTCTTTCCTCTCACTCTCTCTCTTTCTCTCCTTTCTAAAAAAAATCAATCAACACATCCTCAGGCGAGGATTGAAAAAAAATAGGCAAAGGACTTAAACAGACATTTCTGCAAAGAAAATACACAAATGGCTAATAAACTCATGCAAAGATATTAAACATTACTAAATCATTAGGAAAATGCAAATCAGAAGCACAATGAGATACCATTACATACCCAGTAGGATGGCTATTATAAAAAAACCTGGAAAATAACAACTGTTGGCAAGGATGTGGGGGAATTGGAAACCTTATACATTGTTGGTGGGGGCCATTATGGAAACTGGTATGGCAATTCCTCAAAAAATTAAACATATGTAATTCCACTCTGTGTATATCCAAAAGAAGTGAAAGCAAGGTCTTGCACAAGTATTTGCACACCCATGTTTATAGGAGCACTATGTACAATAGCCAATGGTGGAAGCAACCCAAGTTTCTATTGACAGATGAATGTACAACAAAATGTGTTATATACACTGAGGGGCCAGATTATTATGATCTCTGAACGCACAATAATCTGGCCTCTCTCTCTCTCTCTATATATATATATATATATATACATATACATATATATATATATATATATGTATATATATATTTATTTATTAGAGGCCCGGTGCATGAATTCGTGCATGAGTGGGGTCTGGCCAGCCTGGCCAGGGGGAGGGGACATGGGCGGTTGGCCGGCCTGCCTGCTGGTCGAACTCCTGATCGAGGGGACAATTTGCATATTAGCCTTTTATTATATAGGATATACACTGAGTGGCCAGATTATTATGCATTCAGAGATCATAATAATCTGGCCACTCAGTGTACATACAATGGAATACTATTCAACCTTTAAAAGGAAAAAAATTCTGACCCGTGCTACAACATAGATAAACTTTGAAGACATTGTATTAAGTGAAATACACCAGTCATAAAAGGAGTCATATAAATATTGTATAACTCCATCTTTATGAAGTAGGTATCTGGAATAGTCAAATTTAGAGAAACAGAAAATAGAATGGTGGTTGCCAAGGGTTAGGGGGAGGGGAATGGAGAGTTATTGTTTAATGGACACAGATTAAAAAATTATTTTTATTGTTGAAAGTATTACAGATATCCCATTTCCCCCCTCAATGAGCCCCTCTACTCCCCCGTCTCTCCCCGACCCAGGCCTTCATCACACTATTCTCTGTGTCCATGGGTTATGCATATATGGATATAAGTTCTTTGGTTAATCCCTTCCACCCACCCACCGACCCACCCCCACCTTCCCTCTGAGAATTGACAGTCTGTTCCAGGCTTCTATGTCCCTGGATCTATTTTGTTCATCAGTTTATTTTATTTATTAGATTACACATTTGAGTGAGATCATGTGATACTTGTCCTTCTCTGACTGGCTTATTTCACTTAGCATGATACTCCCCAGGTCAATGGGTACAGATTTTCAGTTGGGAAGATGGAAATGCTCTGGATATAAATGGTGATGATTTCACAACAATGTGATTATACATAACTAGAGGCCTGATGCATGAAATTCGTGCAAGGGGGCTCGGCCCTTGCAGCCCCAGCTTTGTCCAGAAGGTCATATGGACAGTTGTTTTGCTGTTTGGTCTAATTAGCATATTAGCTCTTTATTGTATAGGTTGTCACCGAACTGTACAGTTGAAAATTATTAAAATGGTAAATTTTATGTTACATATATTTTACCACAATTTAAAAAAGCTGAGTAAAAAAGAGAGACATAAAGAAACAGGAGAAGAGTCTATTCTCCGAAAGTGGAGCTTTTTCTAAATATTCCTCAGGCACTGTGGACATCAGAGTTTGCTCTTACAGAAGTACTTGCTGGGGAAACTGCGCCATAGGAAGGCAGGCCCTGGGGACCTGCGGAAGGGACCAAAGGCCTCTGAGGAGCTGTCTGCTTCTTTGGCACCAGAAATACAGGCTCAACTGGCCCTGCCCTGCCCAGCCCTGCCCCTAAATTCAACACAGGATTTGAGACTTGGCTAAATTTTAATTTCAACCCTGTGTCCCCATAGCAGCTTTCTGGAGCTGTTCCACTCCCAGACTGTTATAGGGAGATGTTTTGAGAGGGTTTCTATTTCGTGCTTAACTTTAATTTATATTTAAAAACTGATTTATATTTAAAAGCCTCTGGTCAATACAGTTACTGGAAAATATTTAAGCATGTTTGGAACAACCTGGTTTTATGAATATACTTATTTAACTATAAACTTTATGAAATCTAAGTTCAGATCAAGTATTTTATTTAAAAAAAATATTTTCATTGATTTTTTTTTACAAAGAGGAAGGGAGAGGGATAAAGAGTTAGAAACATAGATGAGAGAGAAACACCAATCAGTTGCCTCCTGCACGCCCCCTACTGGGGATCAAACCCGCAACCAAGGTACATGCTCCTAACCAGCATTGAACTCAGGACTCTTCAGTCCATGGGTGGACGCTCTATCCACTGAGCAAAACTGGTTAAGGCCAGATCAAGTATTTTCAATGTAAAATTAGTGTCTGAATTGGGATGTGCTGAAAGATGTTCTAAAATATTATTGAATTTTCAAAACTCGTCCAAAAAGGTGTGAAATAGCTGAATAATAATTTTTATATTGATTACATGTGGATATAGTAATGTTTTGACTATATTGCATTAAATAGAAATATTACTAATATTGATTTCACCTTTTAACTGTTTTGCCTTTTCTGCAATGTGGATAGTAGAAAATTGCAAATTACACGTGTGGCTCGCATTATAGTTCTATCGGATGGTGGCTGGACTAGAGTATCCTGGGGAAGCTCAGATTAGCTGAGAAACTTGCACAGTTAATATGCAGCAGAACCAGAGTTTCAAACTAGATCCCCAAAGTTGGAACTCTTTCCTTTTGGTTAATTGGAGATCATTGTTGGTTTGCTTAGGACCTTCAACAAAAGCTGCCTGAGCAAGCAATGTTTCTCACCCTCAGCTCCACAGGGTCCCAGCATCTGTGGCCAAAGGACTGCTCCAGTGTGGATTGCATTGGACAAACCCTCCCCCCACTCTACAGTAACCCTCCCCCAACTCTACAGCAACCAGTTCAACCAGAGAGCCCTGCTTTTATTATTTCTTTTATACACTGGGCATAAGATTTCATTTGAGAACACAATTTCTATTTAAAATAAAGTGAAGAGAGAAGGCTTTGGACTCAAGCAGGCCTCATACTTCTGAACTGACCTTGGGCAAGTTAATGACTCAGCCTCAGTTTCATCCCCTGTAAAATAGTGATCCATGTTACCCGAACTGAAAGATCAAGGCAATCATGAGATAGTGGAAGATATAATACATGACTCACAGCAGGTGTGCAATGCATATGACTTTTCTCTCTTCTCCTCAACGCTACCCTGGATTCAATTCTGTGTATGTGTGTGTGTAGGTGGGATGAAGTGGAGAGTCTATTGAATATGAAGGGATCTTTTCCCTCCAGTAGTTTCTTGCCTCACGTTTTCTCTTTCCACAGAATTATTTGTTTTCAGTGGTAGGTTTATATTCATCTATAGTCAGTGAGGGACATGAGAGAATGAAATAAAATGCAGGATGACTGTGCATGCTAAATATTGTACCTGTGACTGTATTTGATCGCATGGGCTTTCTCTGCATATTTGATGAGAAATAGAGACCTGCAGGGGGCAGCACATGACCAGTACTTCATCCACGAGGGACTGGCTCAGGGGCCCAGGAGCTCATGGACTTTTCAAGAAATCAGAGCCTTCCTAGGCATTGGGGAACATTGGGGATTTCTGGAAGAAGCCTCAATTCTGATTTTAAGATGCTCATTATTATACCCTGTAAGGCAGTGATGTTAGTAAAATTGGGGTCCTTAGGATTCCTGGTCTCCCAGTCTCTGTGGTCCAGCCAACCTTTTCCCTATCCCTCTAGGACCCATTTATAAAATCTCCCAACTTGAGACCTGAGAGAAACCTAAGTGAGGATCTAATCCTAACAAATAATTTTACCAACACAGGAGACAACCAACCTTGTAAGGTAGGTATGTGTGTATGCCCATCTTACAGAATAGAAAATAGAGACTTAGAGAGATACACTGATATTGCTAGGTCCTGTAGATAAGAAGTGAAATGTTAGTTTACTTTTTTGTTTTGTTTTGTTTGTTTGCAGGCAACAGATAATGACTAGTTAGCTTAAGCAAAGGGGAGGAGGTGGATGCTGGGTCATCTCAGAATAAGAGACTTGACTGGCTTGGCCACCAGGCTGCCCAAGAACCCAGACAGTAGTTTGTAGCCCTTTCCATGCTGTAAGTGCCTGCATGAATGAGCCCCAGCTCCAGCTCCATCCAGGCCCTGTATCTCTCAGGCTGAAATTCAGATTCTTTCGAGAGAGGTTCTGAATGGACCCACCTGGATCACTCATCAGTGGTCAGGGGGTCAGGGTCACTAGTACAGATGTGGAGGAACTGTTTCGGGTCCTGAAGTGAAGCCCAGACACGTCCACCACAGGTGTGTGCATCTTCTCCCTGCTGGTCTGATTCTCAGCCAGGGCCTTTGCTCTGCCACACACAGTGCTCTCAGGTAGCTGCAGGCCAGCTAGGAAACTAAAGGTGCTAATTGCATTTTTGTAAAGGATGTCCTGAGACCAAAGGCCTTTGGGTCCTAAAAGACCAATTCTCCTGAGTGATGGAAAGTCTAGGCACTGGAACAGATGAGACAACAGTGATAAGGAGCCCATGCTTAGTACCTCACATCACGCTGCACAACGGTGCCCCCAACTCTGAAGCTCCCCTGTTTATCTTGCTTCCTCTTGATCTCTCAACTCCATTCCATCTCCCTCTCCAAGGATTTCATAATACGTTGTCTAGTCACTACTGCTGCCGTTTCTCCTCCATTAATCCATTTTAATTGGAAAGTTATCATAATGCAAACTCTCTTTGGTATTATTTGCGGCTCTCCATTATTAGAACTTCACCAACTCACTTCCCCAGCAAATTAAACTTGCTATGGAAGCGGGGAGATCAGCTGCTCATATTAAATCAGACTGCTCATTGTTAAGCAGGCTGGGGAATAAGGCTCCCTCAGCTGGGTGGGGTGCCATTGCTGGAGGCGTTCACAGTAGCACCACTGTTTCCATGCTGGGGATTTGCCCTCTGTGTCCAGTTCTCCTCTTTTTGGCTGAGCACTGTGTGTTGGAAGTCAGAGACAGGGGAAAGGAGACAGAAGCCGCTGGTGATATCTGGCTTTGCACTCAAAATACAGGGCAAATGGCAATGACCAGAATGTACATGGGCCTACCACTTGATAGATTACAAAGCACGTTCAGTCCTTGGAACCTAGTGAGGTAGGCATTTCCATTCTTGTTGAGAGCTGGAAACCAAGGCTCAGAGAGGGTAACTGAATTTTCTCAGGGTTGCACAGGCAACCTTGTGGCCGAGGGTTGTGCAGAGGATGTGATACAGCAGGGACCCCATGTCCTCTGGGTCCCAAACCACACCACTCTAAGGGACAAAACTCAGACCAAAGAAAGCAAACATCTCTCTCAGGGCAGATCCTGGAACTGGTTCATTTTAGCTGGATGGTATGAAAAGCAGTTAATAAAGTGATTATCCTATTTGTGGATTATCCCCTGCCTCAGTGTCCAACTTTTCCCATTTACCCAATTAGTAGAACAATACGGTAGACACTTTCTACTTCCTTGCTACTAGGAACCCGATTTTGTTGGGCAGAAATGTGCCCAGACCCAAAGGAAAATTCATGATTGGTCTAAACCAGTCATGGAACTCTGTTTCCCTTTGCCGGTGATGGGTCAAAGGCACGTGCCTCAATTCTGATCAATTGCAGGAAAGGGAAAGCCTTCCAGGACTTTCTGGGAAAACCGCTTCTCTGATGACAGAGTGGTGTGGAGAGGAGGCCTCTCCTTCCTTTCCTCTCTTCCGGTTTGGACACTATTTGTGGTGGTTTCAAAAATATGACCGCCAAGTCTTTGGCCTTCCTCCTTCCCAACGGTGGAGCCTGGTTCTCCCCTTGACTGTGGGGCAGACTTAGTGATGATCTAATGAAGAGAATGTGATGGAAGCGAGGTTGTAACCCTTTGATGGAAGTGAGGGTGTGCCCCTTTGATGGAAGCAAGGATGTGCCCCTTTGATGGAAGTGAGGGTGTGCCCATTTGAAGACAGGCTAAAAAGGCAGCTTCATCTCGTGTTTGCCCATCTGGGGGAAGCCAGTGCCATGCGCTGTGGACACTCAAGCAGCCTGTGAGAGACCTATGTGAGGAGAAATGGAGGCTTCCTTCCAACAACTGGCAGCAACTTGCCAGCGTGGGAATGAGCCACCCCGGAAACTCATTCTTCCAGCCCAGCCAAGCCTTCAGATGGCCATAGCCCCGGCCAGCATCTTGACCGCCACCTCATGAGAAACCTCAAGCCAGAGCCCCCAACATCCAGCCAAGCTGCTGCACAATCCTAATCTATGGGAACTGTATGAGATTATGAGTGTTTATTGTTGTTTTAAGCCACTAAGTTTTGGGTCATTTGCTACACAGCTATAACTGCTGAGTATGTTGTCATGCAGCCATCTTGGAGCCATGTGACAAGGGGTTGCCTATTTTGGGACTTATTACATGAGATAATAAGTCACTGTTAGTCAGGGATTTGGTTACTTGTAACCAAAGGAGGAAGCCCACCAGACCCCTACTGCCCCACCCTGGTACGGGTACTTCCAGTCACATTTCACTGGCCAGCAGAGGCCACATGACCTCCATCCAACTAGAAGGGAGGCAGGGGGATGAGAAGTGCCTGGAGGCCTGTAGGAGGAGGTGGGCATTGAGTTAGGCACAAAGGACAGATAGAATTTAGATGTTGGGATGGAGAGAGAAGAGGGAGAGGGCATTTCAGAGAAGTCGTCTGAGGAAAGCAGTGTATCGTGGGTGTGGAGTGAGTTCCCATCTTTCCATGGCCCCACTGGAGGCTGGCCAGCGCTCCTGTCAACCTCCTCACTGAGGGTGACGGTGGGCCCAGCTGAGGTGAGATGTCTCTGATTCCTCAGTTGCCATGCAGGGGGGCCTTGTGGGAGGCTCTGTGGCTCTTTCTACCTCGGCCTATGCTCCTGGCTGGAAGTCATGTTCCTTTGTGGGGTGGGTAAAGGGGCTGCGTGGCCCTGGCTCTGCAGGTCTGTGCAGCACGGGAAATGAACCCCAGGAAAGATTTTTCTGAACAAAACTCAGACCTTGCTAAGGGCCTAAATGGTGCATGTACATTTATAAGTTGGGATTTTACAGATGCCTTCTGGGGACAGAGTATTCCTCTCCCTAATTGCAGAAGGTCAGCTACTGTGATGGGCCCGGGGGCTCTTGGGACCTTGGGTAAGTGATTGTCTATATGACACACAGGGTGATATGTATAATAGCCACTCGTTGAAAGGCTGGCTCTCAGTGGTTGATGTTTCTGAGAAGCTAAGACAGCAGCTTTCTTATGGCAGGTGGACTCGGAGGCATCATGTCAGCACAACCCCAAGGTGCCTGAGAGCTGCACAAACTGTCCTGCCCCAGCCCCACCCCAAAGGACAAGGAACCGATGGGTCTGGTATTGGATATTGTCCCCCATTCACCACTAACTGTGCAAGTTAGTTAAGTATGAGAAACTGCTCTTTCCTCACTCGAACACAGACCAGTAAGACTGTAGAGGCAGCGGTGTGGTGTGCCCTGCAGACCTGCAAGGGACGTAGAGGTGCAGGGGTTCTCCAGAAGGTGCCCAAGTGCACAGAGCTGGGGAGATACATGTGCTAGGCCCAGGAATCAGCATTTGCCTATACGCTCTCCAGGTTATCCTAACTCACTCTGCATGTTTGAGAGCCGCCCGATGATCCTGTCTGTCCCCTAGGATGGCCTGGTGAGCGGGCGGGACAGTGTCGTCAATCTGCATTGGGGAGCTATAGAAGCCGAGGGTCACTCGCCGAGGGCCACTCAAGGGCAGGGTGACTAGGAATTTCATTCCTGCTGTCTTGATGCTGCATTTCCTTGGATCCATGACTGCCCACCCCTCCTAGGAGGGTAAGGTCAGTTTGTGCAGCTTTCAGGCACCTTGGGGTCCTGCTGACATGATGCCTCCGAGTCCACCTGCCTTAGAAACCTGCTGTCTTGGCTCCTCAGAAACATCAACCACTGAGAGCCAGAGGGCGAGATCTTACCCTCCTCATGTGATTAGGGGAAGCAGGAGCTCTTACCATCCCCAGCTCACATCCTGGCTCCAGGAATACTAATAAAAAGAAGAAGCGTTTACTGGTATATAATGCATCCTGTGTGCCTGAGCACTTCTTAAGTGCTTTGTGCTTGTACTGACTCAATGAATCCTCACAATTACCCCATGACAGTGATTTTCAACTGGTGTGCCGTGGCAGGCACACTGATGTGCCACAGAATTTTTAAAACATGCGATACCTGACTATTTAGTCAGGGGCAGTGACCTCTTTTCCCTTTGATTGTCAAATAAAAAAAAATGACATCAGCCAGCACAACAATAGCTGACCAGTTTGAATGAATCAAAATTATACCTATATTTTTGGTCAGATTAGCAAATATCTAATACATTTCTTTGGTGTGCTGCAGAATTTTAGTAATTAGTTTATGTGTGCCATGAGATAAAAAAAGGTTAAAAATAGCCGCTCTATGAGATAGGCACTATACTCCCCCACCTTACAGATGAGGATACTGAGGCACACAGTAGGTACTGAAAGTCCATTCTGACTCAGTCCCTAAAGCTGCTGAGTGGGCATTCCCTCTGGGCACTCCTCCAAGGCCTTGCTTTACAGAGACACAGCTCAGGGAGAGAAGGGACAATTGAAGTTACACACTTGGCCACGGCAGGGCTGGGCCCCGGGTTCCAGCCTCCCAGCGAGGCTGCCTTCCTCAGAAAGAGATGCTTCTGGGCTGCTCTGGCCACAGGGATCATTACCGATGGTGCAAATTGAATGAAATAGCTGCTTGGTTACAAATTAATAACAGATTTGTTTGTCATTAAGGCAGCATTGTTTAATAAAATTAGTTCAGCTGAGCATAATTACCTTCCTATAAAATTCCCCCTTAAAAATTGCTTTGATGAATCTAAGCCAATTAGGTGACATAAAGACTGGGGTGTAGGGTTTGGCTCTGAGCTTAGTTTGGGTCCCTGCAGTGATGTCCCCTGGGCGGCAGTTCAGTTCCCAAAGCCCCTGGGCCATGCCCCCCATGACCTTGAAGGCCCAGTGGAGAACATGTAACGCAGCTGCTCTAGGGCCCTGGACTGGCCTTAGCCTGAACCCAAACAATGCTCCTCCCGAGTGGGCCCTGCCGGTGTTGCTCTCACTACCCTTCCACCCTTCCCGGTCATTTCTCACTCAAAGACTTTCAGGAGCTTCCTATTGCCCATAAGACACTATCCAAAATCTTGACCTTGTTATTCAAGGCCCTGCAAGTTTGGCCTCTTGGTAATTAAGGAAAATGATAACCAAATTGGGGATAAGGACACTGAGGTCTTACCCAGCTCTGGCCTGGCCATGCTGGGGGTTCTCAGACAGGCAACTTCACCTGTGTAGGCTTCCACTTACTCCCTGTAAAATGGAAACAGGTTTCCTTCTCAGGTGGTGTGAGGATCACAGGAGATGATGACTATGGCACTTCATAAACCGCAGACCCCTGTTGAGGCCTCCCTTCTGCCCTCTAACTCCTTTAGCAGCTGGTCTGCTTTCCTGGCTGGCCACTCAGCCAGGAAAGTGGTGAGGTGAGGCACTCACCATCATTTCTGGGGCTCGTTGTTGCTGGGGCCACATAGCCCTTTCTGAAACACCCTTCCTGTTCCTCTCTGGTTAGTTAGCTTAGGTTTTAGGGTTCAGTCAATACCTTCTGCCCTATATGCTTCTCCCACTTGCTCTGCTGGCCCCCAGCCTTCTCCCTGAGTCCCTGAGCCTGTCCCTGGCCAGGAGCAGGGATGAGTGTAGGGCATGGTGCTGCACAACTCCAGGGGGCACCATTCATAGACTGCTTTAACCCTGGCCTTGCATAGTGCACAGGCTGTACAGCTGTATACTGTGCCCTGGGGCGGAGATTCAGGGGGGACACAGGCAGGTACGGAAAAGACTCAGCTGCAACTGCAGGGAGGTGGTTGAGACAAGGAGGGAAGCAGGACATGCAATCAGGCAGGACAGAGAACAGACCCCCTTTTCACAGAAAGCCCTGTATTGGGCTTGTCATGGAGAACATTTGGGCCTGCAGGATGACAAACTCACTCTGTGGCTTTTGGCCTCAGTTTTCTCATTTGTAAAATGACAAAAACAAATACTTATGAGGGTGTGTAATGAGAAAATAGATGGGAAGTGCTTCAAAAGTAGACAGTGAAATCTGAAAGCCAGTGATGTCAAAGCAAATGACCAGCTGTCAGCGCACAAGGAGTCCCTCCCCTCTGCTCCAAGCCCCAAGCCTGAGATGATGGAGAAGACCCCTTTTCTGGTTGGAATTCAAGCTTTCACCAGGGAGCCACGAATTTGGGAACAGTGTGTGCTGTGGGGGTGGGGATGGGGGTGGGGTGAGGTGAGGCACTTGCCTCATTCCTCAGCAGAGAGAAGGTAGGATATTCCCTTTGGCCCTCAGTTTCTCCACATTATCAGGGTCCAGACTCCTGGGGTGGCCCCTCTGGAAAGGTCTCACCGTCACCCAGCCAGAGGGCTTGGGTACGGGAGGGGCTGGGGGACAGCAGCACGCAGGGACTGAAAAATTCAGAAAATGGCCTGAACACCAGCCCTTTCCCAGCCCCCAGATCCCTCTAAAGCCCCTTTTGAAGGGGACCTCAGAGCTCTAATGGGTTGAGAGCTTTTATGGGAGCTCAGGCAAACCAATTAGGTTTGCTTAAAAATATTGTATTCATTAGCATGAAAATAAAGCTGAACTTTTTAGAGATAATTGCATCTTTTAAAATGTGGTAGTCTTTGTCTGGGCTTGTCTCATAAATATGCATGCTGCATAATCCTTTTGGAACAGTGGTGGCAATCATGAGTAACACACAAATGCACGCAGGGTGTTAATATTCTGACAAGCGTGGGGCCTCTTGGGCAGGCAGGCGGTGCCGCCACTGGCCTCTGGAGGCGGTCCTGTTATCCCCAGCTGCAACCGCCCGCTCACAGGATGAAGTGCAGAGCTGCGTTCCCGATACCACACACCAGCGCTCCAGTTGTAATCGCTCCTTTTGTGCTGATGTCTGCAAGGAGGTGGGCTGCAGGATTCTTGGGCTTGGCTGAAGGTGCTGAGAAGGCGGGCACAGTGGCTGAACTTAATTTACAGCTGGGGAAATTGAAGCCTCAGGGTGTTAGGTGGGTTTGCCAAGGTCACCCAGCATGGATGGGACCCAATGGAGCCCAGTTGCCATCTCAGTTTGCTCATTATCTGAAATCCAGTGAGGGTCCCTGCCAGGGGGCGGGGGCGGGGGTGATGGTGGTGGTGGTAGGAGAGCTCAAAGACAGGATGTAATGAAACTGTCTCACAGTTTGAAGGGGAGTTGGCCAGGGAAAGGGCTTGCCAGCAGATGAAGTGCATGACTAAAGGTTCCAGATGATGTAGCCGGAGAGGAAGGTGGGAATTGGCTCATGCTGCATGCGGTGTTATGGAGTTTGGGTTTGATCCCCAGAACAATAGGGTGCTGCTGACAGATTTTAACTGAGACTGACCCTGGGACCTTAGTGTGGCCTATATGTGGGGCATGGTCTGCTCATTTAACCAAGGACAGGAATCCCATAATTCCTATATTTAATCACTTGGTTATCCAATTTGGAGCACAAACAAATCCAAAGGATATTAAAGGTCTAAGAAAAAAGGACTAAGTCCTAGAAACAACTAACTTTTATTTAATATCAACTATGTGCCAAGAATTTTCATAGTACAGTATTGATGTTGTCAGTATATGGCCAGATAATGTTTACACAATATAAAACCTCATTGTAACCTCAGATTCTGCAGTTGTGATTCCCATTTTACAGATAAGAAAAACAAGGCTCAGAAGGCTGAGGTCCAAGAGCTAGTTAGCAGCAGAGCTGGGACTATACTGCAGGACCTCACACTTCCAAATCCAGGAGAGTTTCCACCCCTCTACAGTTGCATCTCATTATAAAAAGGAGCTAGTTCTCAGCCTGGGGGTGGGGGAACAGGCAAGGGTCTTTCTTGGCCAAGTTTTATTTAATTTTCCATCAGTAGGTGTCAACTGTGAACTAGTCAGAAATGCTAAAACAACAGCTTAAAAACATAGGAACAGAAATGGAAATGTAATTTTAGCATTTCACCAGCCCCTCCTGAAAGATAAGTGTTGCTTATGGAGTATCTGTTTCAGAAATGTAACACTTAAGGACTAAACTCACAGGAATTGCTGGTGATGTGCAATTTAGCAACTTGGGCCGTTAAAGAAGAAGGGAGGGAAAAAAGGTCTCCACAGGCAGAAAATTGAAAACAAAAGGAAATGGAGAAAAAAGCAACATAGCATTCCTGCCTCCGGTTGTAGTTCCTCCTAATGGCTTGGGAAATAGCTTGTTGGATAAAAAAGTTTTGCCTGGCAGAAACATTAACTCAGAGATGCTTTGGATGGAAAAGGAGGCTGGATTTAGCCAATCAGGCATCAAGGCCTTTGACAGGTCAATGAGCCAGGACGTATTCAGCACCTATCATGTGCCTGCAGTGATATTCTACCCAGTGGGGCTTCAAGACAGAAGGCCAGCATTCCTCCACCAGGGAATTACTGTTTGAATTTGGATGTGACACCTGCTGGGACCATAAAGAGATGATGGAAATGCAGGACAAGAACCAGAGATGTGGAGATGCACGGGAACAGATCTCACACTGAGGGGAAGGAGGGGGTACAGCTTGGGCTTGGGCGGGCAGAGGAAGGTGAGATGGAGACTGCATTCCAGTCTCAGTTCTGGCCAGGATATTCTGTGTGAATTGGTACATACCATTTCACCTTGCAGATGCATCACACATTAAATAGTGGAAGTTGATCAGATGGTTTCTAAGGTCCCTTGTAGGCTCTGACAACTACGATTCTATGAGAATTGTTAGTAATATTCTTTCAGTTGCCAGTAACAGAAATCCTGCTCCAACCAGCTTTATAAAAAAAGGGGGCATTTATTGGCTGAAGAAAGCTAGAATCAGATATAGATGGATCCAGGAATGGACAATGAGTTGTTTTGGCTTTGTCTCCCTCCTGTTTCACACTCTCGTTATGTTAGGGGGGACTTATAACCTAATAGATGGAACACTTGAATTAATCTGAAAAGTAATCATATTATTTTAAATCTTAGAACACTTATACTTATGTGAATAGGGGGTTAAGTTTCTTATATATGAATAAGGGGTTAAGTTTCTCTAAAAGTTGCTTTCTCAAGGCCTGTGTGAAATGATTAAGGAGGTGACTCAGCTGTGAATTCAGCAAGCAGAACTAATAAGCATGGTCAGGCCGACCCACCAGGAGTCAAAACATCATCTCATCAACATCATCTCACCAATGACTAAAGACAATAGCTGACGTCTGAGGACCCTTGGGGCTGCACGTAGCACCCTAGCCCAGTGGTCGGCAAACTGCGGCTCGCCAGCCACATGCGGCTTTTTGGCCCCTTGAGTGTGGCTCTTCCACAAAATACCATGTGCTGGCGCACACGTACAGTGGGATTGAAACTTCGTGGCCCATGCTCAGAAGTCAGTTTTCAGCTCTCAAAAGAAATTTCAATCGTTGTACTGTTGATATTTGGCTCTGTTGACTAATGAGTTTGCCGACCACTGCCCTAGCCCCTTTCCCTTTATAATCATGTCCCCTGTACCTTGCTGGGAGGCAGGATTTGATGCTTGTAAGAGCCCTGTCTTCTTGGTTGGCTAGCTTTCTCAATAAATGCCTAATACGATTCAACACTACCTTCATTATTGGACACAGCGACAGGCAGCCCCAGCCCAACCAGGGGTTTCCCAGTAACAGTTATGCTTTATTTTCTCTGGGCCAGTCTGTCTTTCTATAAGGAGACAATATATTTTTTGGATATATGCAAAGGGCTAACCCCTAGAACTCAGGTCTACCTAAACCTCAGGGAATGGATTTCTTCCAGAAAATAGGGCTTCAGGCAACCAGTTAAAAGGGTATAGAATTGATGGCAGGCAAAGATGACAGGTGATCTCCACTCGGGCCTTGAATGAATCTTGGGTTCAGATGGAAGAAGTGGAGGAGGGGAGGAGCATTCCAGGAGAATTGCAGGGTCACAGCTATGCCAAGGCCTGGCCAGAACCTTTGTGGGGCCCAGGGCAAGAGTCTAAATGGAGGCCACAGATCATAGGCCTAAATATTAAGATGTCATAAGTCACACTAACAAACTTTCAGAGGTTTTGTAACAGGGTATAGGGTATAAAAAGACCTCACATTTCATTAACTAAATGACCAAAAATTAAAAATAAGAATATACAAACAAAACATATAGTCTAAAATGTTAATAGTTTCATATTTAAAAATATTACAGGCAGCAGCAGTTCCAGTTCCCCAGACATCAGCAATAAAACCCACAGAGAGGAAAAAATGCCAGACACTGACACACACACAAGATGATTATTAAGACACTAGAGGCCCAGTGCACGGGTGGGGTCCGTAGGCCTGGCTGGAGATCAGGGATGATCAGGTTCCCCGCCTCCCCACCTCCTCCTTCCCTCTCCGCTCATGTCAGCTGCCACCCACCCCTGGTTCCCTGTCCCAGCCCAGGGCCCTGCCCGATTAGGTGATTGGGGCCTGTCGGCCAGGGGGAGGGACCAGGAGGTTGGCTATTGGCTCTGAGGAGGGGTCATGTCTGCCGCCACCCACCTCCCTGTTCCCCATCCCAGCCCGGGGGCCCAGCCCCAATCAGGCAATCAGGGCCTGTGGGCTGGGGGCAGCTCCTGCATTGAGCGTCTGCCCCCGGTGGTCAGTGCTCATCATAGTGACCAGTTGTTTTGGTCGTTCCGTTGTAATGGTTGCTTAGGCTTTTATACTGTATTTATAGAGAAGCCTGCCATCTTCTCAATTAGTCAGCACCTGAATAAATCACTTTCCATCCATTAGCACCTGTGTCGTGTGTTTGGCTATACGGCAACAAGCAAAATAACCTGAGGTTCATTTGGGCTGTTTTCAGTTTTGGTGAGCCAGTCAAAGAGCCAGGTGGGAGACCCCTGGTAAATCCCTGGACTTTGGAGGGGGTCCCCATGGCTGCCTGTGCCCGACCCCTGAGAGGATCTGGAAGTCCCTGGCAGCTGCCAAGTGATTTTGCTTGGGGGTGCCCAATGCTCTCTCTTGATATGGGTCACCTGCTACACCTGGCTGAAGGAGGAAGTGAGTAGCTGGTGGATAGATGAGTCCAAGCTAGGTGGGCTCTGGTGTGCACAACCAGGAGCCTAGTGCCCTGCCATCTGAGTCCTTTGAACCATCTGGATCTCAGAAGAGATTAATAGGCACCACTTGGTGGAAGGCAAGGCTTAGTGATTAAGAAAAGTCCTAGCACCCCAGGTGGGGTTCGGTCTGATTTGCACACTTTCAAATTCGTTATGGGAGTTCTCATTTGTCTGTTGTATTCTGTTCTGTTTGAGAGCTCTCTGAGAGCTCTCATCTGCCTGAAACGAATTTGTTTAGCTTTTTTAGCCTGTTAAAAGGGGAAAAAAGCTTTTCCTATATCTGCCTAGAGCACAAAGATTCTATGTATTATTAAAATAGTTATATGTCATATTATTTTAATCAGGTACTAGATTACATAAAACCCATCTCCTTAATCCTAAGAACTAAAGTTCTACTAGTCTACATTTATATTTAATACCTTCTATTGTCACTTTAAATAAATACATAATTTAATAATGTTTAAGATTAATATATAATCTTTTGGTTAAATATGTTTGACAACCTTCCCGGGGTTTAACTTTTTTTTAAAAAAATTTTTTATTGATTAAGGTATTACATATGTGTCCTTATTCCCCCATTACCCCCCACCTCCCATTCATGCCCCCACCCCCTGTTGTCTGTGTCCATTGATTAGGCTTATATGCATGCATATAAGTCCTTTGGTTGATCTCTCATCCTTACCCCCACCATCCCCTACCTTCCCTGAGGTTTGACGTTCTGATTGATGTTTCTCTTTCTCTGGATCTATTTTTGTTCATCAGTTTATGTTGTTCATTATATTCCACAAATGAGTGAGATCATGTGATATTTATCTTTCTCTGCCTGGCTTATTTCACTTAACATAATGCTCTCCATCCCCATCCATGTTGTTGCAAATGATAAGAACTCCTTTTTTACTGTAGCGTAGTATTCCATTGTGTAGATGTACCACAGTTTTTTAATCCACTCATCTGCTGATGGGCATTTAGGCTGTTTCCAAATCTTAGCTATGGTGAATTGTGCTGCTATGAACATAGGGGTGCATATATCCTTTCTGATTCGTGTTACTAGATTCTTGGGATATATTCCTAGAAGTGGGATCACTGGGTCAAATGGGAGTTCCATTTTTAGTTTTTTGAGGAAACTCCATACTGTTCTCCACAGTGGCTGCACCAGTCTGCATTCCCACCAGCAGTGCATGAGGGTTCCTTTTTCTCCGCATCCTTGCCTGCACTTGTCATTTGTTGATTTGTTGATAATAGCCATTCTGACAGGTGTGAGATGGTACCGCATTGTCGTTTTGATTTGCATCTCTCTGATGATTAGTGACTTGGAGCAGGTTTTCATATGTCTCTTGGCCTTCCTTCTGTCTTCTTTTGAAAAATGTCTATTTAGATCAGTTGCTCATTTTTTGATTGGGTTGTTTATCTTTTTTTTGTTAAGCTGCATGAGTTTCCTGTAAATGTTGGAGATTGAACCCTTATCGTTGATAGCATTGGCAAATATGTTCTCCCATGCAGTGGCCTTTCTTGTTGTTTTATTGACGATTTCCTTTGCTGTGCAAAAGCTTTTTTTTTTTGATGTAGTCCCATTTGTTTATTTCCTCTTTAGTTTCCATTGCCCTAGGAGCAGTATTAATGAAGAAATTGCTTCGGCATATGTCTGGGATTTTTCTGCCTGTGGATTCCTCTAGTATTTTTATGGTTTCCCGTCTTATGTTTAAGTCCTTTATCCATTTTGAGTTTATTTTTGTGCATGGTGTAAGTTGGTGGTCTAGTTTCATTTTTTTGCATGTATCTGTCCAATTTTCCCAACACCATTTATTGAAGAGACTGTCTTGACTCCATTGTATGTTCATGCCTCCTTTGTCAAATATTAATTGAGTGTAGTGATTTGGGTCGATTTCTGGGTTCTCTATTCTATTCCATTGATCTATATGTCTGTTCTTGTGCCAGTACCAGGCTGTTTTGAGAACAGTGGCTTTGTAATACAGCTTGATATCTGGTATTGAGATCCCACCTACTTTGTTCTTCTTTCTCAGGATTGCTGTAGCTATTGGGGGTCTTTTTTTTATTCCAGATGAATTTTTGGAGAGTTCTTTCTAGGTCTGTGAAATATGCCGTTGGTATTTTAATGGGAAATGCATTGAATTTATAGATTGTTTTGGGCAGTATGGACATTTTGATGATGTTGATTCTCCCAATCCATGAACATGGTATGTTTTTCCATCTGTTTATGTCTTCCTCTATTTCTTTTTTCAGTGTCGTGTAGTTTTCCGTGTTAAGTTTATTCCTAGGTATCTAATTTTTTACCTCCTTAGTTAAGTTTATTCCTAGGTATCTTAATTTTTTTGGTGCGATGGTAAATGGGATTGCTTTTTTAGTCTCTCTTTCTGTAAGTTCATTATTGGTGTATAGAAATGCCATAGATTTCTTGGCATTAATTTTGTATACTGCTACATTGCCAAATTTATTTATTAAGTCTAATAAGTTTTTGATGGAGTCTTTAGGGTTTTCTATGTACAGTATCATGTCATCTGCAAATAAGGACAGTTTTACTTCTTCTTTTCCAATTTGGATGCCTTTTATTTCTTCTTCTTGTCTGATCGCAATGGCTAGTACTTCCAGCATTATGTTGAACAGGAGTGGTGAGAGTGGGCATCCCTGTCTTGTTCCTGTTCTTAGGGGAAATGGTTTTAGTTTTTGCCCATTGAGTATGATGTTAGCTGTGGGTTGTTCATATATAGCTTTTATTATGTTGAGGTATGATCCTTCTATTCCCACCTTGCTGAGAGTTTTTGTCAAGAAAGGGTGTTGGATTTTGTCAAATGCTTTTTCATATCAATTGATATGACTATGTGATTTTTATCTCTCAGTTTGTTTATGTGATGTATCACGTTTATTGATTTGCGGATATTGTACCATCCTTGCATCCCTGGGATAAATCCTACTTGGTCATGGTGTATGATCTTTCTGATGTACTGCTGGATCCGATTTGCTAGAATTTTGTTGAGGATTTTGGCATCTATGTTCATGAGGGATATTGGCCTGTAATTGTCTTTCATTGTGTTGTCTTTATCTGGTTTTGGTATTAGGGTGATGCTGGCTTCATAGAAGGAGCTTGGAAGTGTTCCTTCCTCTTGAATTTTTTGGAATAGTCTGAGGAGGATAGGTTTTAGTTCTTTCTTGAATGTTTGGTAAATCTCTCCTGTGAAGCCGTCTGGCCCCAGGCTTTTGTTTGCTGGAAGCTTTTTGATGTCTGCTTCAATTTTTTCCATAGTTATCAGCCTATTGAGATTTTTAGAATCTTCCTGAGTAAGTTTTAGAAGGTTATTGTTTTCTAGGAATATGTCCATTTCCTCCAGGTTGTCTAGTTTGTTAGAATAGAGTTGTTCATATTATTTTTTGATAATCCTTTGTATTTCTGTGGGGTCTGTTGTTATTGCTCCTCTTTCATTTCTGATTTTGTTTATTTGGGTCCTCTCTCTTTGCTTCTTGGTGAGCCTGGCTAGAGGTTCATCAATCTTGTTTATCCTTTCAAAGAACCAGCTCTGGGTTTCATTGATCTTTTGTATTGTTTTGGTCTCTATGTCATTCATCTTTGCTCCTATCCTTATTATTTCCTTCCTTCTGCTCACTGTGGGCTTTTCTTATTGCTCTCTTTCTAATTCTTTGACTTGTTGAGTTAGATGATTTATTACCATTTTTTTCTTGGTTTTTTTTTTTTTTTTTTTTTTCAGGTAGGCCTGTAGAGCTATGAACTTCCCTCTCAGGACTGCTTTCATTGTGTCCCATAGCATTTGCATTGTTGTGTTTTTATTGTCATTAGTCTCCAGGCTGTTTTTAATTTCTTCTTTGATCTCATTGATAACCCAATCATTGTTTAATAGCATGTTATTCAACTTCCAAGTGTTTGAATTTTTTGGAATGTTTTTATTGTAGTTTATTTCTAATATTATGTCATTGTGGTCTGAGAAAATGCTTGGTATGATTTCAATCCTTTTGAATTTGGGAAGACTTTGTTTGTGACCCAATATGTGGTCTATTTTTGAAAATGTCCCATGTGCATTTGAGAAGAACGTATATTCCGTGGCTTTGGGGTAAAATACTCTGAAGATGTCAATTAGGTCCATCTGATCTAGTGTGTCATTTAGAATTGCTGTTTCTTTGCTGATTTTTTGTCTAGACGATTTATCCAGTGATGTCAGTGGTGTATTAAAGTCCCCTACTATTATATATTGTTGTCGATCTCTTTCTTGATATCTTCCAGGAGTTTTTTTTTATGTATTTGGGTACTACTGCATTGGGTGCATATATGTTTATCAGAGTTATATCCTCTTGTTGTATCGATACCTTTATTATTATGAAGTGGCCTTCCTTATCTCTTGCTATGGCCTTTACTTTGAGGTCTATTTTGTCAGATATAAGTACTGCTACCTCAGCTTTTTTTTCATTTCCATTTGTCTAAAAGATGTTTTTCCATCCCTTCACTTTCAGTCTGTATGAGTCCCTTTTTCTGAGGTGGGTCTCTTGTAGACAGCATATATATGGGTCGTGTTTTTTTTTTTTTTTTTTATCCATTCAGCTACACAATGTCTTTTGATTGGATCATTTATACCATGTACGTTTAAAGTTATTATTGAAAGGTACTTATTTGTAGCCATTTTTATTTTTTGTGTCTGTGTTCCTTCTTACCTTTTTATTTCTTCTTTTTACACCAGTCCCTTTAGCATTGCTGGCTTGGTAGTGATAAACTCCCTTAGCGTTTTTTTTTTTTTTTTTTTTTTTTTTTTTTTGTCTGTGAAGCTCCTTATTTCCCCTTCAATTTTGAATGATAACCTTGCTGGATAGAGTATTCTTGGATTCATTCCCTTGGTTTGCATCACTTTGTAAATTTCTTTCCATTCTTTTCTGGCCTGATGTGTTTCTGTTGAGAAATCATTTGATAATCTAATGGGAGCTCCCTTGTATGTAACTTTCTGTCTCTCTCTTGCAGCCTTTAAGATTCTCTCTTTGTCCTGAATATTTGCCATCGTAATTATGATGTGTCTTGGTGTGGGTCTTTCGGGTTCATCCTGTTTGGGACTCTCTGTGCTTGTGTGACTTTTTTCTTCACCACATCAGGGAAGTTTTATTTTATTTTATTTTATTTTATTTTATTTTTTTATTTTTTTAAAATAAATCTTTATTCAGATTATTACAATTATTTCTCCTTTTTCCCCCCATAGCTCCCCTCCACCCAGTTCCCACCCCACCTCTGCCCTTACCTCCCCCACACTGTCCTCATCCATAGGTGTATGATTTTTGTCCAGTAACTTCATGAACTCCCCCATACCCCTATCCCCCTGAGAATTATCAGTCCACTCCCTTTGTATGCCCCTGATTCTATTATATTCACCAGATTATTCTGTTCCTCAGGTTTTTAATTCACTTGATTTTTAGGTTCACTTGTTGATAGATATGTATTTGTTGTTCATAATTTTTCTCTTTACTTTTTTCTTCTTCCTCTTCTTTAAGAATACCTTTCAGCATTTCATATAGTACTGGTTTGGTGGTGATGAACTCCTTCAACTTTTTCTTATCTGTGAAGCTCTTTATCTGCCCTTCAATTCTGAATGATAGCTTTGCTGGGTAGAGTAATCTTGGTTGTAGGTTCTTGCTATTCATCACATTGAAAATTTCTTGCCACTCCCGTCTGGCCTGCATAGTTTCTGTTGAGAAATCAGCTGACAGTCGTATGGGTGCTCCCTTGTAGGTAACTAACTGTTTTTCCCTTGCTGCTTTTAATATTCTCTCTTTGTCTTTTGCTCTTGGCATTTTAATTATGATGTGTCTTGGTGTGGTCCTCTTTGGATTCCTTTTATTTGGGGTTCTGTGCGCTTCCTGGACTTGTAAGTCTATTTCTTTCACCAGGTGGGGGAAGTTTTCGGTCATTATTTCTTCAAATAGGTTTTCAGTATCTTGCTCTCTCTCTTCTTCTGGCACCCCCATAATTCTGATGTTGGTACACTTGAAGTTGTCCCAGAGTCTTCTTACACTATCTTCAACTTTCTGGATTTTTTTTTTTTTGCTTTTTGCTTTTTCGGTTGAGTGTTTTTTGCTTCTTTGCATTTCAATTCTTTGACTTGATTTTTGTGTTCCTCTTGTCTGTTTTTGGGTCTCTGTATAATATTTTTTATTTCAGTCAGTGTATGTTTAATTTCTAGTTGGTCCTTTTTCATATCTTCGAGGGTCTCGTTATATTTATCGGCCCTTTCTAGGATATTCTTAAAAAGCCTTATAACCGTGGTTTTGAATTCTATATCCAGTCGTTTGTTTTCCTGATTTCTTTCGTTTGTGATCTGATTCTTTGACGCCGCATTTTCACTGCTTCCCTGAGCTGGTAAGGTAGATTTGTGTGCTAGGTTTCCAATATGGCCCAGTGGGTCTGCCTCCCCAGTTAACCTGAGGTGGACACTCTTGGTGCACCCCTTTGTGGACTGTGTGTACAGCCTTGTTGTAATTAAGTCTTGATTGTTGTTGGTATCACTGGGAAGAATTGACCTCCAGGCCAGTTGGCTGTGAGGATCAGCTGTGTCTATGCTGGGAGAAGTTCGGTGCTGGAGACAGCCTTATAGGATTAGACTTGCCAAATTGCAATAGCCTCTGTGCTCAGCTTGGATGGGGTGGAGTCTCAGTCTTGGCTTCCCGTCAGCCTTACCCTTGCGCGCACATGCGCGCCTTCAGACCTCCGCCTTCCCTGGCTCCTGAGTCTCCGCCCGAGAGTCCAGACTCCCCCCACAAGAGTGTGGGTCCCCAGGGGCTCGCCTGGAACCGGGGTTCAGTGCAGTCAGAACTGGGGCCCAGTGCAGTCAGGAACCTCCGACTCCCTTCCACTACGGAAAGCCTGTGGCAACCTCCGCAGCCTTTGTGCGCACTGGCCCGCGTGCGCGCTTTCAGTCCTCTGCCTTCCCCGGCTCCTGAGTCTCCGCCCGAGAGTCCAGACTCCCCCCGTAAGAGCATGGGTCCCCAGGGGCTCGCCCGGAACTGGGGTTCAGTGCAGTCAGAACTGGGGTTCAGTGCGGTCGGGGGCTTCCTTCCCCCTTCCGCCAGAGAAAGTCAGCCAGGCTCTCAGCCACCCTTCCTCTCTGCGCGCACAAAGACCCTTTGCCGTACCTCCAATTCTCTGTGAGCTTTTCTCTTTCCTTCTAGTTGTAGAATTTTCACTCAGCCAGCTTTCCTGTGGTTCTGGATGGTGTCCGTTCTGTCTTTTAGTTGTAGTTTTTAAATTGTTGTGCGAGGCAGCAGTTTAGGTGCTTACCTATGCCGCCATCTTGGTTTCTCCAGGGAAGTTTTCTGACATTATTTCTTCAAATAGGTCTTCTAACCCCTGTTCCTCTTCCTGTTGTTCTGGCACCCCTATAATTCATATGTTGCTTCGTTTCATGGTGTCCCATAGCTCTCTTAGGCTCTCCTCCTGTCTTTTAATTTTTTTCTCCAGTTGCAATTCATTTTGGCTGTGTTTTGCTTCCCTGTCTTCTAATTCGCTCATTCAGTTCTCCGCTTCTCCTAGTCTACTGTTGAAACTTTCCATGGTGTTTTTTATTGCAGCTATATCACTCTTAATTTCTTCTTGATTCTTACATAAGTTGTTGATTTTTTCATCCATTTCTTCTTGATTCTTACATAAGGTGTTGATTTTTTCTTCCATCTGGTTTATGAACTCTATGACCCTTATTCTGAATCTTTTTCTGACATATTGCATGCCTCTGTTTCACTTAGCTGCTTTTCTGGCGATTCCTCCTTTTCTTTCCTTTGTGGGTATCTTTGTCTACCCATTTTTGGTCTCACCAACTGATCTAGATGTTGAGCTGTGCAGGGGCTGCTCCTTGGGTGGCAGTGGCTTCTCTGGCTGCGGTTGCTCCTTGGGCGGTCACGGTAGCAGCTACTTCTCAGTTGGCAGCGGCTCCTCTGGTGGGTGCTGTTCGCAGCAGTGGTGCCTCCTCTGGCTGATGGGGGAGGCTGCTCGTATAGCTGCTATTCCTTGGATGGGGGTGGGCTGATTATGAGGTTGCTGCTCCTCAGAAGGGGACGGGTTGCTTGTGTCCACTTCTCCTTGGACGGGGGCTGGCTGCTCACGTGGCTGCTGCTCCTCGGACAGGGGCAGACTGCTTGCGTGGCTGCTGTTCTTTAGATGGGGGCTGGCTGCGTGCTGCTGCTGTTCCTCAGATGGAATGGGATACTTGTGATGCCGCCGCTCCTTGGACAGGGGCAGGTTGCTTGCAGGGCTGCCGCTCCTCGTATGGGTGTGGGTTGCTCATGCTGCTGCTTCTCCTCGGGGGGTGGGGGGGGATGTCTGCTTGTGCGGCTGCTGCTCCTCGTGTGGGAGTGAGCTGCTCGTACTGTTGATGCTCCTTGGACAGGGACAGGCCGCTCACCTGGCTCCTTCTCGTTGGGCAGGTGCAGGCTGCATCTGGGTGCTGCTTTTTGGTCCAGTGTGGACTGCACAGGGCTGCTACTCCTTGGACATGGGTGGTCTGCTTACGTGGCTGCTGCTCCTCAGATTGGGGGAGACTGCTTGTGTGGCTGCTGCTCCTCAGAAGGGGGTGGGCTGCTCACATAGGTGCTGCTCCTCGGATGGGGGCAGGTGGTTCATGTGGCTGCTGCTCCTCGGAAAGGGGTGGTCTACTCACACATATGCTGCTCCTCGGATGGGGGCAGGCTGCTTGCACAGCTGCTGCTCCATGGAAGGGGGCTGGCTGCTCATGCGGCACAGCTGCTGCTCTTCAGACAGGTGCAGGATGTGGGCTGCATGCAGCTGCTGCTCCTCAGCGGGGGGCGGGCTGCGTGGGGCTGCCGCTCCTCAGTAGTGGGTGGGCTGCTCAAGCAGCTGCTGCTCCTCGGATAGGGCAAGCTACTTGCGTGGTTGCTGCTCCTCAGATGGGGGAACTGGCTGCTCACACAGCTGCTGTTCCTTGGACAGGAGCAGGCTGCTCAAGTGTCTGCTCTTCAAGTGGTTGCAGTGTCCTGGGCTAAAGCATTGGCCCAGTCAGAGGGGAGCCTGCTTCCGAACTCACAGGAACTTGCACCCAGGGTGGCTGGAGCTTCGTTGACTGTGGGATCACAGCCTAGGTAGCATGTCCCTAGCAGGAGTGGCTGTAGAGTCCCAGGTATTATCTGAGGGCACTCTGGGTGGAGGTGAGGCTGGGAACCCAGTTACAGCAGCTCTCCCCTTCACAAAGGCTAGGCCTCTGAGGACAAGCTGGCCTCCCGGTACTGTTTGCAATGGTAGCAGAAGCTGTCTAGTTAGGCGAGCCTGATTAACCTGTCCCTGAAGGTCCTGTGGGATATAACTCTCTCTCTCTCTCTCTCTCTCTCACACACACACACACACACACCCCACCTGACCACACACTCCTCTTTTACTCCCTCACTCACTCATGCTCTTTCCCTCACTGCTGCATTTTTCCTGCCTCTATAGTTGAGTCTGGGGTGTTATTGACCTGTTCGTGGATCGAGTTTCCTCTCCAGGTGTCTGGTTATGTGGCTTTCTCTCAAGCCCCTTGGCCAGACTGGATAAAATTCACCTCAATAAGACACAACACAGAGGGAACTAAGCACAAATGTACACACGACACCAATAACCCCAATGTAAGTGACCACCTGAGAAAAGAGAGTTAGGGCAGAGAAAAGAGAGCACAAATGCTATCAAAGAGAGAGAAAAAGATAAGGGATAAAAGACAACGGAATAAAAAGGAGAATGTATGTGGGGGTAAGACACCACAGAACCAACAGATAAACCAAAAAAAAAAAAAAAAAAATACAAACACCACACACCCAGCAAAGAGGATTGGGGCAGTATCTGTAGAGGCTGAGCTTATATGGTGAAAATAAGATTAAGAATTGGATGAATATGGGGAGGACCTCAATTTAGTATTGAGGAAGTAGATAGGAAATAAGTGGATGAGAAGAATGAGAATAAGAAGAAAAAAATAATAAATTTACAAAAAAAACAGATTTAAAAAATGGTATAAAAAATTAAAAATAGCAAATAAAAATAGTGATGGAAAAATAATGTGAAAGGAAATAGAAAATAAAGCAACAAACAAAAACAGGAAAACACAGAAGAAAAGAAGAAAAAAAGAAAAAAAAGGGATAATAAAAAAAAAGTGAAAAAAGTGAAGTGTCGTTCCTTAGGTTGGCTTATGATTCCAGTCATCTGTACTGTACTGTTTCTCAGTTTCCCATTGCTGGGGCTAAAGATTTTTCTTTAGGCCAGTTCCTATGACTTCAGGGAGTATTCAGATTCCTTTGTATTATTCAGGGTGGGATCTGGGTGTGGCTATATTGGTTGCCTGGAGACTGGAGGGAGGGGCTATCTCTCAGGAGAAAATGATTCAGCACCAGACTCGCTACCACCTCTCCTGGACCGCCGCCTACTCTCCCCAGATTCCACAACTCCACACCTTCTCCTGCACCTCAGCCTTGAGTAAGTGTCTGTATCTGAAAGGTCCTATGAACTAGGTTCAGTGGAGAAAGGCACAGGCCCCAGCATGAGGAGGGACTGCGTCCCTGCAAGCTCCTCTCTTGCCGGCACTGTGCAGTCCGGCCAGCTCTTCAGGGCTGCCTCTGAGCTCAGATCCAAAATCCAGACTCCAAGGTCCAAAATCTCTTACCTCCTGCAGCCCCGTGGGCCCTTGTTTCACAGTCAGATGCTTTACCTTTCCTCAGGGCTTGGCACCCTGTAGTTTATCCCTGACCCTTTGGGCACACAGGTCTGGCAAACTCTCTTGCCTAGATCCTTAATTTCACCTTTATCCAGGGGACCTCTGCCCTTCCCAGCTGCAAACTGTCTCACCAGCTGCATCTCCTTCACCAATTCGGGCTGAATTCCACTCGTTTTCGCCACTCACTCTATTTGCTCTGGGACAAAGCTCAGGACACGTCCGTCTATTCCAACGCCATTTTGTCTTCTCTCCTGGGGTTTAACTTTTAAGAAACTTTTCTTGACCTAGAATTGGATTTTGGTTATTCTGATAGGCCCCTGGAATGCCTTGGGGGATTTATTCTTTCTCCTTATGAATAAGAAATTTTGAGATGATTAGACCTACTTGGTATACTTGAAAATACATGAAAAGCTTTGTCAAATAAAAAGTAAATGAAATTGAAAATATATCTGGGCTTGAATGAAGATGGCGTTGAACTTTAGGCTAGAAAGGGGTTCCATGCTCTGGACCTGGCCCAGTTGTGGCCCTCTTCTGGCCATACCCTTCTCCTTGAAGCAAGCAGTCTAAAAAGCCAAGAGGAAGTTCCTACCTGGAGCCTACATACCCTCTCCCTGCCACACTCCAGCATCCAAAAGCACAGAATTAATCAGAGAGCACAGTCCATGAACTGGGCCTCATTCCTCCAAGCATAGGGACTTCCCTAAACTAAACCCCCCAAAATATTAGTGAAGGGAAGGCGATTACTGCAAGAAATACCAGGGAGGTGGGGTCAAACAACAGCACATTTTAGAGAGTATCTCTTATGCTTACCTCCTCAGAGACTTTAGGCTTTTATACTGTATATATAGATAAGCCTGCCATCTTCTCAGTTAGTCAGCACCTGATTTCTAACTCCCAGACCCCTTTAAAAACACATCTAGAACCTGACTGCTTTCTCCACCACTCCTTCCAGCCAAGGACCAGCAGCCACCATCCTTGCTCACTGGATTATTGCGTCCTCTCCTAATTTCCCCCTCTTATCTCTGTCTATTTTCAGTGCAGCAGCCTGTGAAATGTTAAAGCATGTCTTCTATGATGGCTTCCCATCTCACTCAGAGTAAATGCCAAAGTCCTGACAAAGGTTTAGAAGGAGCTTGTATTCACCCAGATCCCCTGGGGACCTTATGAAAATGCAGATTCTGGTCCAGAAGATCCAGGTGCCCCTGAAACTCTGCATTTCTCACAACTCCCCCGGTGATTCCATGCTGCAGGGCGAAGGAGGGCCACACTGTGAGCAGTGAGGCCCCGGCATGGTGTCCCCTTCCTCTGGGCTCAACTGTCCTTGTTTGCCTGGGACTGTCTTGATTTTAAAAATGCAAGTTCCACGCCCCAGGAATTCCCTCAGTCCTGGGCAAACTGGGACTGTTGGTCTCCCCCGCCCTCCCTTTCCTTCAGGCTCACTTGCTGGGAGGGTGGTTCTCACTCCAAAGACCCCTCTCAGGGAGGCTTTCTCTTTACAACTGCCCACCCTCCCTACCCCACATTCCCTGTTCCTCTTCCCCACTTAGTTTTTCCCCTTAGGAGTTATTATCCACTAATGCACTATCTATTTTATGTATTTATCTCACTTATTGTCTGTTTCTACTAGAAAATAAGCTCCACAAGAACTAGGTTATTTTCTCTCTTTTGTACTTGATGTACTGCCAGAGCCCACAACAGTGCCTGGCATATAGTAGATGCTCAATAAAAATGACAGAATGATTAAATGAATGCCTGAGTCTCCAGATCAGTGCTTTTCAGACTTGAATGTGAGTCCTCTGGGGAAATTGTGAAACTGCAGATTCTGATTAGTAGGTCTGGGGCAGAGACTGAGATTCTGCATTTCTGAAAGCTCCAGGTGATGGGGATTCAGCTAGTACAGTGGTCGGCAGACTGCGGCTCCTTGGCCCCTTGAGTGTGGCTTTTCCACAAAATACCATGGCCTGGGCGAGTCTATTTTGAAGAAGTGGCATTAGAAGAAGTTTAAGTTTAAAAAATTTGGCTCTCAAAAGAAATTTCAGTCATTGTACTGTTGATATTTGGCTCTGTTGACTAATGAATTTGCCGACCACTGAGCTAGTTCATGGACGAAGGGATCTAAAAGGTGGTCCCATTTCTTCTTTTCCACAGGTGCTTCCACTCTCAGGGAGGGAGGGCAACCTGGATTTGGAGGTGGTGCAAGGGCTCCTTGGAAGTGAGGGGAGCTGGTGGGGCCATCCAAGTCCTTGTGACAAGGTGGCCACCCAGCTGGTCCATCCGACTGGTTGACTCAATGGTGGAAATGGCCAGGCCCACACTCTCCCTGATCTGTGCTGACTTGCAGAAAGAACTGTTCCCCCTCCTACTCATCACCGTCTCTACAGCTGACTTGACCAAGCAAAAGATTTCTCTCCAGAGCAGGGCTCTGTTTGGCTTTGCACCTGCTGCTGGCAGTTGTTGCCAAAATTTCTGTTAGTGGCACAAATGGAATCTCTAATGGCCGGGGCTAACCCCTGGTTGGCAGCAGGGCTGGGTGTGTTCAGGCTGTGCAGACAGATGGGAGTTCTGCCAACTATCGGGACCCAGGCTGTGCTGTCAGTCAGGAAGGCCAGACAACCAATTCAGAATCTGCACCCTGAGAGGCTGTTTTCGGGGACTCAGGGCAAAGTGTAGACAGGCTTTCAGCCCTTTAGGAGCTCATGTATTAGTTGAGGTGGGAAGTCTTTGACATGGAAAAAACTCAGAGGAAGAGAAAAGACCTGAGTAAAAACCTGGGCAAAAACCTGGGCCCGAGTTTTGTCTGTGAAACCAGATGGAGAGCTGCAGGAATTCTGATAAACTGGAATATTTCTTCACCCAAAGACTTTAACTTTAATAGAGTGTTTTAAATTTAAAACTGAGATGTTCTTTGTGATATTGCATGTTGCTCATTAGAAAGTTGTGACATGTGAAAACATTTTAATTTACAGATGTAAAATAAAATCATGGGTGGAACTCACTGGCCATTATTTAAAGTTGCTAAGAACTCTTAAGGATTATAATGGTTTGTATTTATCTGATTGTTTTTGGAATTTCTAGCTTTTAAAAATAACCATGTGCTCAAATATGTCCCCCAAAATTAATCATGCTGATGCTGAGAATATTCCATGTGCCAGGCACATAATCTCACTGCTTCCTCATGACACTCCATGAGGTCATGGTGGCCACCCAGGTTTTATTTGCCCTTCATTTGGTCACTGTGTCCTAATTCCTCTGAGCGGGGGGCGGGCATCCTCCCCAACTTTCCTTCCTTGTGCTTCTATAGGTGACCCCAGTGCAGAGGTGTAATGTGTGACTCAGGCCTGGCAAGTCAGAGTATTTCCCTGGCAATGGGGGTTGGCTCAGGGATGGTCACATGACCAAGGAGAACCAATGATGCTTGGAAACAAGATATTACTTTTCCTTCAAGAATGTGCAACTGAGAGGATGTAAAACCAAGAGTTTCTATCTCCAGCTTGTGACTGTGAGAGGAGAGCCTCTCTGAGAGCCATGGGTAGGTGGTGCCTCCTCAAGGCAGAGAGCAGAGCTGAGCCTTTAGATAGAATCCCAGACCTTCTGATATGTTGGCTAAGTTTTTGTGTTTTTTAAATATGTGTTTATTAATTTCAGAGAGGAAGGGAGAGGGAGAGAGAGAGAAACATCAATGATGCGAGAGAATCATTGATCAGCTGCCTCCTGCATGCCCCACACTGGGGATCGAGCCCACAACCTGGGCATATGCCCTGACCGGGAATCAAACTGTGACTTCAAGGTTCATAGGTTGACGCTCAACCACTGAGCCACTCCAGCTGGGCTGTTGGCTAGGTTTTGCTTGAACCATTTTGAGCAATTGGTTTGTTACTTGTAACTCAAAATATCTTGATACAAAGCTGACACAAAGGCAAATATTCATATTCCCCCATTGCAGACAGGAAGGCTCTATCTTTAAGCAGGGGATAATGACAGTTTGAACTGGTATCTACAAGGTGCCATGTCCGATGTGGGGCTGAGCGAGGGGGCCAAAAGTTTTTGATGGCATGGTTAGGTGGAGGTGGGGCCCTGCACTGAGAGAGAGCCTAGGGGAGAGTTATTATTTGTCTGGCCCCTTCTCATCTGGGTGCTGGGGAGTAGGTGAGTGGATTGCCCTCAGCTTAAGGTCTTAGGATGGTGTCCCAGCATTCAGACTCCATGTATGCTATTGGGAGAATATTGTCTTTGCCAGCAGCCAGCATTTCTACAGAAGCTCAAACAATTGTCCCAGAGGACTGTCTATTGTGAGTCAAAGCAGCCTAGACCCTGGCTGGGATGATCAAGAGCCCGAGGACCCCTGGGGAGTTGACCTTTCCTCTGGAGGGGGTCCCGCTACCCTGACCTGACTGACAGTGCAATGGCATCCAGGCAGGCCACGGAAGAGCTTCAATTTGCAGGTTGAAGTGATGGAAATTCATCTTCTCTGTTTTTTAATCTGTAAAATAGATTTCTGCAGTGTCAGAAACTCTGCTTGCTTCAATCTTTGTTAAGGAACTGAACTCTGGAGTTGGATGTCTGTTTCATTCAGAACTTTAGCAGTCCCCAGATATTGGGGCCACTTTGATGTCCAAGGCTTTTGGAAATTGAGCTGATCCGGCCAGGGAAGTTTCCATTTCAAATTGTGCTTTAGTTTACAGGTTTTATTCACAAGGCACAACAGAGTTCCTACTGAGGGCAGAGGCAACAGAATAGCCAACTCCCACATAACAGCAATAATATACTCCCATTGCAATATTCCCTAATGATCCTTGGGTTGAAAATGAAGCTAATCTGTGGCAGGGCCAAGGTCACCCAGCTAGTGAGGGTGGAGTTGACATTACACCCTAGCTCTCTGGAGACCTAATGCTCTCTGCACTCTAGCCTGATGCCATCTCTAGCCCTGTAGCCAGAAGACCATAGACTTTGAGTTTACTGGGTATGGGTTTCGACTGTGCTTCGGGCCACAGTGTGTCGTTGGGCATGCTGTCTACCTTGACAGAGGTTCAGTTTCCCCATCCGAAGAGTAAAGAGACAGAGAGCGTGCGCGCGTGAGAGACTATTTGACATTGAAATATGGAAAGATAATAGGAGGGCTGGAGAACAGGATTCAAGGAGAAGGTGGCCAGAATGGGGGCTATGGAGGCAGGTTAGGGTTGGATCTGCAGCCTAGTAAGCCATGCAATATACTTTAGACTTTATCCTAGGACAATGGGGAGCCATAGACGCTGGGAGAAAGGTCAGATATGGATTGAGAGCCCCACTTTCACTGCTGTGTGGGACTAGGTCAGGAACAGCCCTATGCTGAGTCCCATGGCTTAATGAGTGTGCAGCAGGCTAGATTTCAGCCCCCTTTCCCCCTTTGGACAGGTAGGTGCCATACACAACCCTCTGCGACAGTCCTGCTTCTGTCAGAAGCACTTGCTAAGGTATTATCTCAAACCAAGACTGATTTTCCCAGAGGGATTCTTGGGCCAGCTGTGATGACTTTCTACCACTTCATCCTTGTCACATTCCTAGGAGGTGGAGGTACTATCTCCACTTTATAAATGAACAGGCAGATACAGAAGCTTAATTGTAGGTCCAAAGCCACAGTGAGGGGCCAACTGGGGACTCCAACTGAGGTCTTCTGAACCTAAAGTTGCTGCTCTCCCATCCCTCTCCTTGTGCCATTCATTCATCCTGCTCTACATGTACCTCAGTCTGTCCTCAAAAGTCAAACACAGAGCTACCTGTGACCTAGAAGTGCCACTTCTGGTATATAACCCCAAAAGCTGAAATCAGGGACTCAAACATACTTGTACACTAGTGTCCATAGCAGCGTGATCTGCAATAGCTAAAAGGTAGAAACAAGCCCATCAGAAGATGAATAGATAAAGACAATGTGGTGTATACAGTCTTTGCCCCTTATCTATGGGGGATACATACTAAGACCCTCAGTGGATGCCTGAAACTGAGGATAGTACTGAGCCCTATACATACTATGTTTTTTCATATATATATATATATATATATATATATATATATATATATATATGATAAAGTTTAATGTGTAGATTAGGTACAGTAAGAGATTAAGAACAATAACTAATAACAAAATAGAATAATTATAATAATACTAGAAGCCTGGTGCACAAATTTGTGTATGGGTGGGGTCTGACCAGCCCGCCTCAATGGGAGGGACCGATTGGAGGCAGAGCCAGCCATGGGGGCCCATGGGAGGTTGACTGGGCAGCCCCACCCCCAATCAGGCTGGGGGCAGGGGCCACGGGTGGTTGGCCAGCTGGCCCCATCCCCGATCAGGGTCGGGGGGGGGCCGATTGGGGGCCAGATCAGCTTGGGGGAGGGGCCACAGGAGGTTGGGGGGTGAGCGGGGCCCCAATTGGGCCAGTTGGCCCCCCCAAGTGCACATCATAGCGACTGGTCGTTCTGGTCATTCCGGTCGTTCCATTGTTCTGGTCGCTTGGTTTTTATATATATAGATACTATAATAAAAGTTATGAGGATGTGGTCTCTATCTCTCTCAAAATATCTTACTGTACTGTACTCACCCTTTGACTAAAAGGAAGTGCTTTATGGTTTCTCGTTGGCATATCCAATTGCCAGCATCACCACTCTTGTGCTTTGGGGCCATTACTAAGTAAAATAAGGGTGACTTGAACACAAGCACTGTGACACTGTGACAATTGATCTGATAACAGAGATGGATAACAAATGACTAAAGGGTGGGAGCACAGAGATGCTGGACAAAGGATGATGCCAGAGTTCATCACGCTACTCAGAACAGTGCACAATTTAAAACTTATGAATTGTCCTGAAAATTTCCATTTAGTATTTTCAGACTGTGTTTGGCCGTGGGTAATTAAAACTGTGGATAAGGGGGGACTACTGTATGTACAATGGAATATTGTTCATCCTTTAAAAGGAGGGAAATTTTGACACATACTAGAACATGGATGAACCATGAAAATATTATGCTAAGTGAAATAAACAGGCTTATAAAGACAAATATCGTATGATTCCATGTATATGAATTACCTAGAACAGTGGTCAGCAAACTCATTAGTCAACAGAGCGAAATATCAACAGTACAATGATTGAAATTTCTTTTGAGAGCCAAATTTTTTAAACTTAAACTTCTTCTAATGCCACTTCTTCAAAATAGACTCACCCAGGCCGTGGTATTTTGTGGGCCAAAGAGCCGCATGTGGCTCATGAGCCGCAGTTTGCCGACCACTGACATAGAATCATCAAATACATACAGACAAAAATCAGAATAGTAGTTACCAGGGATTAATTATTTAATGGATACAGTTTTAATATGGGATGATGAAAACTTCTGGAAATAGTGATGATGGTTGCATAGCACTGTGAATGCACTTAATGCAAATGAATTGTACACTTAAAAATGGTTATAATGGTAAATTTTTGTTATGTATATTTTACCACAAAATTTTTTTAAGTAAAAAATATGCCTTAATGCACACTGCATTATAGCTTTCTGTTCAGAAGAAGGTCTCCTAATGGGGGGCTGTGGGCTCCCTCAAGGCAAGACCATCTTGTCTTATTTATATCTGTGTGTTCTGTGGCTTTTAATCACACCCCACAAATTTGCTGTGTGCTGAAGTGGGGGTGGGTCCCCCAATAGCCTGGAGGCTGGGTCTAATCCTTACAGTCTAGCTGACATAGTTTGAGTATAAATAATGCCCCTTCCATTAGTGGCCAAAAGAGCAGGGTATGTGCTGCCACATACTCAGATTCTCCAGGAGCCTTTTCCCAGCTGTACAAGGGGCTGTGCAATCTGTTCCCAGAGCTGGAATAAAGTGGCAGCCGCTTGAGGCCAGAACATGCTTCATACAGGGGTGGGCAAACTTTTTGACTTGAGGGCCACAATGGGTTCTTAAACTGGACCGGAGGGTCAGAACAAAAGCATGGATGGAGTGTTTGTGTGAACTAATATAAATTCAAAGTAAAGGAGCGGAGGGGAGAGCAAGAGAACTGGATAGAACAGCCGGATCCGGCCCACGGGCCGTAGTTTGCCCACGGCTGGTAGCAGCTGCAGCACCAATGGGACTATTGCCAAGTCAGGGGCAGCTGAGGCCTGGAGGGGGCTCAAGAAGATGCCCTGCTGGCTGCAGCAACTGGCATTCGAGTGTGGCATCTCTGGTCAGTTCTAAAAGGCACCGCCAGGGGCTGGACCAGGGTTCCTGGGGTTGCCTCTGCAGTACTCATTCCAGTTCAGAGTTTGCAAATTCTCAGAGGGTGAGCACGAGCAATCCTGTGATCCCGTTAATTAATGCCCCACATGCCTAAGAGAGTTAGTTCTAAGTGCAGACCAGTGAAGAAACTGTTGGTTGCAAGTTTAAACTCAATTACTTTGAGAAAATGGCGGGGGTTGGGGGGAAAGGGGAACGTGAGTCAGGATGGTCACTGGTGGTTTCAGACTCACAGTCTCTCAATTTAGCAAAAGCAATTGAGAACGTTTATCTTCCTTGTTAACTCTGGAAGAAAAGCCCCAGGGAAGCCTCTAATTGGTCACCCCAGGATCATTTATGACTCCCTGAGTTAATCGCTGTAGTCCCTTTTAGAGGGGTATGTATTCTCATTGGCTGGCAGGACCTTTACCTAGGGAAGGTGGCATTGCATGATTGACAAGGCTACCAGGACCACCAGGGATGGGGAGCAGCATGTCCCAGGAAAAGTGGAAACATTTTCAGAGTAGGGAGATGGGAAGGCACAATGGGCCCCCAAAGGCTTTGGGAACCAGAGTCCAGAACAAGCCCCAGATGGGCAAGCTCCCAGTGGGCTATTTTTCAGACTCATTCCCAGATCTCCTCCGCCAGAGTGTGGGGCTCTCTCAGAAGAGCTGGCTCAGTCCAGGTTCTAGGGTCTACAGCTGCCCTAACCCAGAGCCCTCATTTCCCTGGTGACCATTTTTTGTTCCAGCATAGAAGTCATCCCCCTATGCCTGGACCCATCCCTGTCTCAGTGCAGGCAGCCTTTTCGGGAAAAACTTCACCTGGTCAGACTTGCAGTTTGGGCGCAGCTCTGGATGCATTGAAGACACTCAAAGAGGACTTGCTTCACCTGCTCACCCTCCTGGTCATGTTCCCCCTCTCTCCAGGCCCTTCTGCATCGTAGATTTCAAGAAGAGTCAATCGTGGTGAAAGGATGTGTGGTCCTGAATGGGAATGGCATGCCCTAGGCAAAGGAGTGCGAGAATGAAGAGTGAATAAGGGAGTGAATGAGTGAATGATTCTGTGGGTTGACTGACAGACTGTGCTAAACTTCAGAAGAAGATGAAAAAAATGAGACAATGTTCCCAACAGGGATTGGCAAAAGGGTCTTTGGCCAGCTCAAATCTACAATCTATCATATCCTAAGTCAATTTTCAGACTTAGAACAAAAATGCTTATCTTTCTCCTCCTGGTCCTCTCCCAAAAGAATGCGTCTGTGGGGACAGATGGCCCTGTGTCAGCGTCCCCGTGTGATATTGATGTGAGCCTCGAGAAAAGGCGATGTGTCTCGTGGTTGTAAAAATAGATGTGCATTAGGAATGCATGAAGTCAGACCCCTCCTCCAGCCGCGCAGGCGGCTATTCTAAGCCCAGCACTCATGGGCTTGGTATCCAAACACCCGGCAAGGCAGAGCAATGGTCTGGAACTTGACATTTAAAGGATTTGAAAGAAATAGAAAGAGGCCGGGGGATTTCTTTTTTTAAGTCAGTCTGACTATTTCTGAATGGGACATGCCAGGGAAATAGGAGATCAAATTCACAGCATTTTGAACCATAGCGTCTGAGAGATGGAAGGCTGGAGGAATGGTTCTGTCTGGTCTCCCTCCCAGTGCAGGGATTCCTCCCATGAAGCCTCTGAGAGTGTCTAGTTTCTGGTTGAATACCTCGAGTGATGGAGCACTCTCTACCTTAAAGGGCAGTGTTTCATTGCTAGGAAGCTACTGCAAAGTGCTTTTTTTTTTTATTGTTTGAAGTATTACATATATTAATACATATGTCATCTTTTTTTTTCCCCACTGACCTTCCCCCAGCCTCCCCTAACCCCTGTCCCATGCCCTAATCCCACCTCCCAAGTGTCTTGTGTCCATTGGTGTGCTTATATGCATGCATACAAGTCCTTTGGTTGATCTATTTCCCTCCCTCCCCAACACTCCCCAGCCTTCCCGCTGTAATTTGACAGTCTGTTCAGTGCTTTATTGCCTCTGTATCTATCTTTTTATTCATCAGGTTATAATGTTCTTTATTTTCCATAAAGGCGTGAGATCATGTGGTATCTATAGATTGCTTTGGGTAGTATGGACATTTTAATGATGTTGATTCTACCAATCCATGAACATGGTATGTTCTTCCACCTGTTTAAGTCTTTCTCTATCTCTTTTTTTAATGTCCTGTAGTTTTCTGCGTATAGGTCTTTTATTTCCTTAGTTAAGTTTATTCCTAGGTATCTTAATTTTTTTGGTGCGATGGTAAATGGGATTGTTTTCTTAGTCTCTCTTTCTGTAAGTTCACTATTGGTGTATAGAAATGTCATAGATTTCTTGGCGTTAATTTTGTATCCTGCTACATTACTGAATTCATTTATTAAGTCTGTTAGTTTTTTGATGGAGTCTTTCGGGTTTTTTTATGTACAATATCATGTCATCTGCAAATTAGGACAGCTTTACTTCTTCTTTTCCAATTTGGATGCCTTTTATTTCTTCTTCTTGTCTAATTTCAATGGCTAATACTTCCAGTACTATGTCAAACAGGATTGGTGAGAGTGGGCATCCCTGTCTTGTTCCTGTTCTTAGGGGAAATGGTTTTAGTTTTTGCCCATTGAGTATGATGTTAGCTGTGGGTTTATCATATATAGCTTTTATTATGTTGAGGTATGATCCTTCTATTCCCACCTTGTTGAGAGTTTTTATCAAGAAAGGGTGTTGGATTTTGTCAAATGCTTTTTCTGCATCAATTTATATGACTATGTGATTTTTATCTGTCAGTTTGTTTATGTGATGTATCACGTTTATTGATTTGCGGATATTGTACCATCCTTGCATCCCTGGGATAAATCCTACTTGGTCATGGTGTATGATCTTTCTGATGTACTGCTGGATCCAATTTGCTAGAATTTTGTTGAGGATTTTGGCATCTATGTTCATGAGGGATATTGGCCTGTAATTGTCTTTCATTGTGTTGTCTTTATCTGGTTTTGGTATTAGGGTGATGCTGGCTTCATAGAAGGAGCTTGGAAGTGTTCCTTCCTCTTGAATTTTTTGGAATAGTCTGAGGAGGATAGGTTTTAGTTCTTTCTTGAATGTTTGGTAAAACTCCCCTGTGAAGCCATCTGGCCCCAGGATTTTGTTTGCTGGAAGCTTTTTTTTTTTTTTTTTTTTAATATATTTTATTGATATTTTACAGAGAGGAAGGGAGAGGGATAGAGAGTTAGAAACATCGATGAGAGAGAAACATCGATCAGCTGCCTCCTGCACACCTCCTACTGGGGATGTGCCCACAACCAAGGTACGTGCCCTTGACCGGAATCGAACCTGGGACCTTTCAGTCCGCAGGCTGACGCTCTATCCACTGAGCCAAACCGGTTTTGGCTGCTGGAAGCTTTTTGATGACTGCTTCAATTTCTTCCATAGTTATTGGCCTATTGAGATGTTTAGATTCTTCCTGATTGAGTTTTGGAAGGTTATATTTTTATAGGAATATGTCCATGTCCTCCAGGTTGTCCAGTTTGTTGGAATAGAGTTGTTCATAGTATTTTTTAACAATCCTTTGTATTTCAGTGGGGTCTGTTGTTATTTCACCTCTTTCATTTCTGATTTTGTTTATTTGGGTCCTCTCTCTTTGCCTCTTGGTGAGCCTGGCTAGAGGTTCATCAATCTTGTTTATCCTTTCAAAGAACCAGCTCTTGGTTTTGTTGATTTTTTGTATTGTTTTTTTTTGGTCTCAATGTCATTTATCTTCGCTCTGATCTTTATTATTTCCTTCCTTCTGCTTACACTGGGCTTTTCTTGTTGCTCTCTTTCTAACTCTTTGAGTTGTAGGGTTAGGTAATTTATTTCCATTGTTTCTTGTTTTTTTGCAGTAGGCTTGTAGAGCTATGAACTTCCCTCTGCAAAGTGCTTTTAAGAAAATATTGAGTTGATAGCTGTCTCTCTGTAATGCCCCTCCACTGACTGTAGGGTTTAGGCCTTTTTTATGGTCTTGAAATTTACTATGTATCCACTGGTATTTCCCCCATCCCGGCTTTCTGCTCAGCCCTGGATATGGAGCTGTGGAGGCTTAAAGAGAAGACCTAGTTTCCAAAAGCCAGCTAGCACACAATCTGGGGAGCTAATGGGCCTGTGTGGAATAATGAGCCAGTGGGTGGCAACAGGATATCATTGAATGTGACATTGTGTGATACTCCATGTTTCCTTCCCAGCCAAAATCAGTGACAATTTTCACCACTCCCAAGTTGGTTACTGACACGTACAGTTTAGTGGTCTCTCTGGTTTAGGAGCTTGGAATGATCTTGGCTAATTCTTACTTGCTCCCTCCCCATCTGGCCCCTCACCTAGTCCTGCAGAGTTGTCACTCATAAGCACCTCCCACCCTCCATCTTCTCTCTGCTCACACTGTTGCCACCATCTTCATCTTGGGATCCAGACTCCCTCATAATTCAGTCCCACATCACTCCCCTCTGACTTTGCCTTCTACTCACAGCTCCTCCACAAGCCCAGCTCTGGCCACATGGCTGTACCTACCATCTGCCTCGGCTGCCTTCTGCCTCCTCCCCTTTATGTCTTTGCTTCCACCATTTCTCCCTTCTTTCTTTCTTTTTATTCAAATTCTATCACTTCTCCGAGGTCTGTGGAAGCTTGCCTTCTCTGTGGTCCCTGAATATGAGAATGAACAGGTTACATATTTCCCAACAACTGCAGTTTTCTCTTGCAAAACTGCCAGCTACCCCCTGAGCCCAATCTTCGTGTTTAAGGATCACTGCTCCCTATGATGGAAAAAAAAGGACTTGGGTTCAGAATACCTGGCTTTGTATTGTGATTCCGCCACTTACTAGCTGTGTTCTCTCTCTCTCAGGCAAGTCCCTGACTCACACGGGCCCTTGGTTTCCATTGGAGGAGTAATTCCATCCACCTCCCTGGATAGCTGATTAATTAAGATAGTGAATGTGGTATGCCTTTGCCAAATTGAATGCCTTACAACTATTGGTTATTACTATGTTCATGTCTTTTATTTAATTTATTTTTTAATATATTTTTATTGATTTCAGAGAGGAAGGGAGAGGGAGAGAGAGATAGAAACATCAGTGATGAGAGGGAATCATTGATTGGCTGCCTTCTGCATGCCCCACACCGGGGATCAAGCCCACAACCGGGACATGTGTCCTGACCAGGCCTCACGTCTTCTTTTAAAGAGAAGGAAGCTGGGCTTGAACCCTTCTTATATCCTTGGAATTTATATCAGCAAGTAGTTATTGGGCACCTGCTGTTTGTCTAGCCCTGTGCAGTACACTTAGGAGGTTAAAAGTGAAGGTATGGTTTCCAGCCAATGAGCTCACACTTTGGGGAGAAAATGAACACATATGGGGTAATGAGGCTGTGGGATTGGACAGGGTTTTTTTTGTTATGCCCAGATTTCGTGATCCCCAAAGACCACCAGGGAGCCGAGTCCGATGCAAAAGCAAAGAGCCTTTATTCGAGCTAGCTCGAGCTCCCCGTCCACCACACTTGCTGACGCAGCGGCAAGAGGCAGAGAGATAGCCCCAGGCCCCAAACGCGCTGATTTATAGGGGGCCTGGGAGAGGTAGGAGGGGTGAAGTAGTGTGGCCTCTGCTGATTGGTCGGGGTCAGGTTGCACATGGGGGCAGGGCGCGGCTTACTTTCCTCTTGCATTTCTATTGGCTAATTCAAAAGTGTGGGTTGGGCTCTTGGAGAGGTTCTAGGGCGGGAACCTGACTCCACGAGGTGGAGGACATGGAACAAAGGGAACATGGAGTCGGTCTCTCCCCGCCCTTTCATTATTAAATTTGTTGTTGTGTTAGCCTGCCTGAAAACATGGTAGGGGTTCTGAGAAGGGGGGTGGGAGGGCTAGAATGATGGAGGAAGGCTTCCTGGAAGAGGCAGCCTGAAGCCAGAGCTTGAAGGGTGGGTAGCCCCTGGGCAGGTGAAGAGGAAGCAGGCGAGTTTTCTCTGGGCAGGGCTAGCTGTCAGAGGGACTCCCCTTCAGTCTGGAGCTGTGCTGGGTGCTTATTTGCATCTCACCACAACTAGGGGGAGGCTGTTTGGAAGCCGGAGGGCTGCTCCTAGATAGTTCCTCATTTGCAGATGAGACGCTGCAGCTGGGCACTGATTGGTAGGAGGAAGGAGTAGGGTGCTTGCAGGCCTATCTGCATTTGACAAGTGAGAAGAATTAGCATTTGGATCCAGCATTCTCTGGTTTGACCTCCTCTAGCTTCCTGGAGAGGGGCATTCCTGAGCATTGCCTCCCCCTGATGCATACCAGGCATAAACTGGCAGTGGGGGCTCCAGAGTGACTCTGCAGAAGGGGCTTAGGAGTGGTGCTGGTCTGGGTGGCACAGTGGTATATTGCACTCACAGATAGATTAGATATAAATTCAGAGAGGGGCTGATGGAGATGATGCTGGGGCTGAACCTCATAAGCTATCTCTTGGTGAGACCTCTGATTCTATAATCTCTTGGGCTTGCTGTTATTAGTTCTATGCATTTTACTGGTTGACTAATTCATGTACCTACTGTATTGCCAGGGTGCCATCACTTTCCCAGTTCCTGGTGAAGTTAAAGATATGCTATCAGGAGTCCATTCAGAAAGCGACTGTCTCCTGTCTAATCTTTATAGCCCCACATCTCAAGCAACCTTGACCCCCAGCCTGTTCAGGGGGTGGGGTACTGAAGGCTGCCCAGCTCAGTGGGAGAGCAGGTGATAGATAGCAATGCTGAGGTGCTGCTCACAGTCTCCTTTGTTCTTTTATTTGCCCAACCTTGAGCAAAAAAGTCACAATAAACTACATGGCCTTTGGATATTGAAAATGCAAAGAGAAAGAGTCTGGAAGAACAATAAAGGAGCCGTTTGTGCAGGAGGAGATTACACTGTCTAATTCCACCCAAAGGCACCATGGTTCCCCAAATAAGAAGTGATTATCTGAGGCCTGGGGGAGAGAGTCTGGTATCTGAGTTTCTCTCTTAGGTTAACCTTATTTGACTGGATGCTGACTCAGATTTTGTAGGCAGGACGTACACACCCATTTTAGCTAAGCTCCATGAATGGTACAAGACAATGCCAGCTGTCAGAAACTCCAGCCTTATTAGGGGACAAAGTCAGGGAAGAACAAAGCAACTGGGGAACAATAAAGGCCCAAACTAAGAGGCAATGGTTCCCTAAGCACAGACACCTCTTCCAGGAAGCCTCGGTCCTTCCCCTGGTGATCAATTGCTTCTTCCCTCTTCCTCTGCAATCCTCGACACTTGGTCGGCACTTCTGTTATTCCGAATTAGGGTTATACCTTCATATAATACCGTGTTTCCCCGAAAATAAGACATCCTCAGAAAATAAGACCTACTTACAGGTTTCCTTCTGAGTGAAATATAAGGCATCCCCCGAAAATAAGGCCCCCAGGCTCTGTCTCAGAATGAAAATTAATTTACTGTAAACTGGTCACTAGGGCCGCCCTGACTGGTGTCTAGCAACCAGTGACGTTACGTGGAGACCTGACGTCACTGCTGTGTGGAGTCGGAGCGGAGGTCGGAGTGAGCGGTGAGCACGGGGCGGGAGAGAGGAGGAGACTTTCACAGATGCGTGTAGAAGAACAGGAGGATTAGAGCGGACAGGACGCGGCGAAAGTGGTGAGTGCTGGTCTGTCTCTGGTGACACTACCTGATGCTCGCGGCTGCCTTCATGATGACTGAAGGTTCTCAGTCAGTGGCAGACCCTGCTCCAGCCCAGATCCAGGCCTCAGCAAGCCCAGTGACAGTCCCCAGGCAGGCCCCAGGGGGTAAATGTCTGATAAAGGGGTAGGGGGGATGTCTAGTGAAGGTGTTCAGTGGCACAGGGGTGGGGGGGAGGGGGATCACTCAAAATGACACAGGAGAATCAGAGGGGGCAATCAAAATGACACAGGAGGAGCAAAAGGGGTTACTAAAATGGTAACCCCCCCTCTGATTCTCCTGTGCCATTTTGATTCCCCCCTCTGATCCCCCCGTGTCATTTTGAGTGATCCCCCTCCCCCCACCTTGATATCCCAATTCCTTTTTTTTTACCCCTAGAAATGAGCGCAAATAGAAAAAGCTACTCCATGGAGTACAAGAAAGGAATCGTGGAAGACTCTTGGGGCCAAAATCTTACTGCTTTCTGCAAAGAGAAGATGTTGAGTATCCGATTGGTCCGAAAATGGCGAGCAGAGTATGGTAACCTCATTGAACAAGTGGACAAGGGAAATGCTAAAAAGCGCAAGTGTGGATCAGGTCGGCAACCGTTATTTTCCGAGCTGGAAGACCTGATCTGTGAATGGGTTGTTGACAGGAGAGCAAAGGCTTTGGTTGTGAATAGGGCTCAGATTCAAGAATTTGCCCTTGCAATGGCACCACAGTTTGACATAGCCCCCGAAGACTTCAAAGCATCACAACACTGGCTGGATAATTTCCTTCAGCGAAGTGAACTGTCTTTGAGAAGATCTACAACATTGTTTAGGTTGGAAGATACTCAAGTTATTAAGTGAGCACTTGCATTCAAGTCCTTTATTGATGATGCTGACTTCTCTAAATACAATCTTTCCAACATGATTGCTATGGATGAAACTGCAGTGTTTATGGGCCAATCGTCTCAAACAACAATTGAACAGCGGGGTGCCTCCTTGGCGTACATTCCCTCCACTGCTTACGAAAGTGCACGTGTTTCCTGTATTTTGGCAATTCGTCTAGATGGCACTAAAATCCCACCTTTAATCATTTCTAAGGGCAAGAAGGAAAAGATTGAACGTGTTTTGGGCGTTTTTATTCTTGAAACTGAAAAAGCCTGGGCCACACAAGCAGTTATAAGGAAGTGGGTCGATTTAATGCTGCCGCTTGTTATGCGAGGGAGCCAAAGAGGTCTGCTAGTCTGGGATGCAGCCAGCACTCACCGCATTAAAGACATGAAGACATTTCTTCATGAAAGAAAAATAGATCAGATAATGATTGCCGCAGGAATGATGGCCTATCTCCAGACTCTTGATATTGCAATTAACAAGCCATTCAAAAACAATTTGCGCATGGAAATTAATGACTACATTGAAAATAGAATGGAGAGAAATCAGCGTGGAAACTTTGTGAAACCTAAACTGCAAGAAGTTGTGACTTGGGTGAAGAATTCATGGGAGAAAATCACTGACAGTTGCATTGCAAATGCACTGCGAGCAGGCTACCTTGACAAGAAGTACTCATTTAAAGACAGTGCTGTTGCTAAACATGAGAGATTTGGTCCACTGATTCTGAAAGAAATGGAGTCATAAGAAATTCACCAGGAAATTCAGGAATTGGATTGTTATGATGATGTTCCAGAAGATGATGACATGATTGTCATTGAATAAATGAGTAAATTCTTGATACTGTAGGATTCACAGTTTGTCTGGTTTGTGTTGACAACTACCGTACTACCGTACCATATACAGGTAATAAATTTCCTTTATTTTCATTTAACAATAAATGTGTACCGTATTCTCCTTCATGGAAAAATAAGACATCCCCTGAAAATAAGACCTAGCGTGTCTTTGGGGGCAAAAATTAATATAAGACACTGTCTTATTTTCGGGGAAACACGGTAGATTCTTTATATGTCTATCTCTCATTAGTCCAGGGGTCAGCACAATATAGCCCATGTAGTTTTTGCAAAAAATGGTTTATTGGAACACAGCCACACATTTATTTGTGCATTGTCTCTGGCTGTTTTTGTGCTAGAAGGGCAGTTTATTCTTGCAATAGAGGTGGTCTGCAAAGCCAAAAATACTTACTATTTGGTCTTTTACAGAAAAAGGATGCCAACTCCTGATTATACAATAATAGGAGGGTGGGGACTGGCTCTTATTCATATATAAATCCCTGTGCACACTGCTTTGAGCAATAATGATTAATTAAAGGAAGTGGTGTCCAAGCAAGAGAAAATGAAGAACATCAAGGGGAAACAGTTCAATCACTTAAGAGCAAGAATCATTTTCAAGGACTTTAAAAGCCTTCATTTACATATTTGGAGTTGATAAGCTAACTGTACAACAATATTGTCCTAACTTCAAGAAGTCCCTCATTGTCTCATTAGATAACACCTGCTGTTTCTTGACAATAATAAAGTTCAATTTTTTTCTTTCTTTCTTTTTTTGAATCATGTATGAATGTTTATTTCAATATGCTGGCAGTGTGGGAGAGCAGCAGGTCATCCACAAAAATCTGCTCTGCAGCCCCTCATAAGCCAGCTGCTTATATAGGGTAGGACAAAGATTACATGGGGAAGTACGGAGTACAGGCATAGGGAGGTAGGAGGCTGGGGTGGGACCCCATTGTTTGGGCAACAAGGTGTTAATCTTTCCATGATAATAAGCAGTTCCTGAATAAGAATGGTTCCAAGGTTGACTCCCAGGTCATGGGAGCGTACAACTCCTAGCAAGGTCAGAATGTCCTTTCTTTAAACAACACAAGGCAATCATGGTTAACAGAGCATGATAATATTTCCCATAACAATAGCTAGTCCCCAATATTCTATTTTTGCCCCTAACATTTTTCCATCATCTCATCAATGAGATTAGTTTTAGATGAAAAATCTCATCCTGCTGGACTTTCAAGGCATCTGCTTCTGCCTTGAAAGCAGTTCCCAGGAATGGAATACACCAAATGCAGGATCTTGGATATGTTTTCTATCAACTGAGATTTGTCAGAAAGATTAAAACAACACATTCCTTTAAAGTCCTCATAACCATGGTTATGCTGCAACAGCAAATAATCTATTGCTGCCCAATTTTGTAGAACTGCCTCCCTGACCTGGCTCACCTCTTGATTTATCCCATGTACTAGTATAGCCCTGGAGGTGGCAGTCAGGGCTTTTACCATGCTACAAGCCAGCGAGGTCTCTTCTATGTTAAGGGAGCCTACCATTACCATCATGACAAAAATGGTCAAAGCAATACAGTCAGCAGGGCTCCACAGGTGGAGATCGTCATTTCAGTATGGTGCCACCATCTTGAAAAAGTCTCTTTGGGTTCAGACCCTGTGATGTTTCTGGGGCATTAAGACAGCCAGTTATTCTAAGGAACACGGCCCGCTGGTGCTGTGAGCAGGGATAAATAGTTACCCCACATATCAGAAACCAACCAACCAGCAGCTTAGTATGTCCATTACTATAAGAGAGGATGAAATTATCAGAAAAATTCATATTGTAGTTATCAGATACTTAAAGACAATAAGTAGAACACCCAGTAAAAGTCAGACATTCACCACAGGGAACGACTGCATTAACCTTTAGAGGAAACATCCCTGCATCCTTTTCTCAGACAGTGGGTCCCAACATATAAAGGTCTCCATCTATGACTTTTTTCCCCCAAAAATGAATGGAATAGTTCTATATATTATCAATAGGTGTCTTAACTCATACTAGGCAAGATGTAAAGATCTGTTCTACATAGATTCCTCCATTTCCAGCTTCACAGCAGTCGGAGTGGTGAGAAGAACATCTCAGGGTCCCATCCATTTCTCTTCCAGTTGGCCCATCGTCCTTTCTCTGCTCATGTCTGTCTAACTGCCTACCACATACTCTCAAGGATGGTGGCTCTGAATTTTTTTCAGAGAAAAGGGATGCAGGGTCTCTTCTGTAACTGCTTCATGATGAAAAGGGGTGAAGTTTTCCTTCAGAGCCAAGAGATCCTTGCTCTCTGTCAGAAGGACGATGAGGCCTGGTCATGGAAGGAGGTGGCCATGGTGTCCTGAATGTGAGTAGGGCTTGTAACCTGGTGGAGACAAACTGTTTTATAAAATTTAGTATTATTGGGTGAAAATTAGAATGGCGAGAATTATGATAAATGGTCTGGTGGAAGAAAAAAAACATTTTAGTTCTAATAATTTCTTATTGAAACACAATTTTTTCTCCCTAAAATAACCCTCATTTTTGTTAAAGAGCCAAATTAAGACCAATTTATTTACTATATTAAGTCTAGTTACAATTTTGCCCGATAGTTTGCATGAACACAATAAGAATAACAGTTGATCACATATAGGCTATTTTAAAAAGATATGCTTTGTTGGAATTTCATGTCAAGCTTTAATTAGCCCCACAGAGCAAAGAAGCTGAGCCACCTAGCTGCCATCAGGTTTGCCTGCAATACCTGTAGATTTGGGTGACTTCCTCAAGTTGAGGTCCCCAATGATGTCTGAGGTTCCTTCTTTGCCATCTCTCAGGAAAACAACCTGATTTGTTACCTGGAAAGACTGCCATGAACCATGTGACCAAGCAAGGTACCAGGCTTTCTCCACGGTAATCTTATTGGCTTCATTTCTTAAAGCTTTCTGGTGACATCCAGAGTCCAGGCATGTCTCTCTTGGACATAACATTCCAGTCAAAGTCTTGGTTAATATAGCTACAATTGGAAACAGGTCTTATTGAATTCATGCAAAGGAATGTATTGCCACTTATTAAGAATTGCCAAGTTCTGGAGGGACAGGTAGGGAGAAAAACATATAATTTACCAAATTGCTTTAAAAATGCTTCCTTATATTTAAAAAACAAAAAGTTTAAGAATCAGTAATACTTTCAACAAAAGTTATAAAAACTATATAATTATTTTCTGTTCATTCAGCCCCATAATTAAATTTTTGTTTCTCCTGATTTTTCCTGCCAGTAATTCTATAAATCCAGATACTTTATAGAGTAATGCAAATGACATGGAATCTTGTCTTTCCTGCAAAATACAATATTCCAGAATAACAATTAGAGCTATAAATGAAAGCATAATATAGTTATTATTATTTGACAAAACTTCCCATGTACCTTAAGCAGAAACTTTTCCTTCATGAGAGAAAACAAATGCTTGAGGCATTCCGGGGCCTATTGCAATGACATAAAGCCAATTTGAGGTTAAGAAAAGTTTCTTAAAATTCAAACTCTGGAAAGATTGTCAAACTCATTTTACCAGAAGATCATATATCAAATTGACAAAAGGGCATTAGACACAAATATAGGCTAGCAAACTTCAGTTCCCATGATTAAGAAGATGACTTTAAAAAAATAATCAAGTGCCTAATTAATATAACAAATCATTTCAATAACTTATAGAACTTTTGCTTCCTGGGCTAACCAGGAAAGACTTTTAATAGACTAGACTAGAAAAGGACTAACCAAAATGAGGTTTATTCTCTAACTTCTTTGTCCTTGGATGTGGTCAGCAAATGACACTAATTGGATTTTTGCTATCTGTCTCCTGAGTATATTGATATAAGCTATTTACCCTCTGGTTAGGTAGGCAAAATGCAAATAATTTACTCTTAAGTGTCCTTGGTTTAGGGAAGATAGGATTTACTAGTTAGCTCCAAATTGCTGTTTAACCATCTCAGTTTCCCTAGTCTACTACTCCTGGCCTATTGGCCTGTGTCATTTATATATCTTCCTTTCAACATTTCTCTTTATCAATATTTTACAACTTTCACAAACCTTTCTTCACAAACCTTACAACTTTCAGAAATAACCAACTTTAGAATCCACTTTCTTTTTTCTTTAAAATGCATCTCCATGTCTCATGCCTTCTATTATATCAAAACCATAATTTCTTTCCAAGGGTTAGAATTCTTAACCCTTAGAAACCTTAATTTTTAGGTGACATGTAATTAATTAACAATAGCAACACATTCAAATTTTAAGAGATATTTCAAATAAAATATAAGACATTCATTAACAGATTCAAATCCATCCTCTAGATTCTCCAAATGAGGCAAATTCAGATTAATATTTCAGTATCCTGTTATTTAAAAATACCTAGATATTTAATAACTAGAGGCCCAGTGCATGAAAATTTATGCACTGGAGGGGGGTCCCTCAGCCCAGCCTGCCTCCTCTCACAGTCCGGGAGCCCTCAGGGGCAGGAGGTGACCCGGTGATCAGGGGAAGGCAATGCCCCCATCACACCTCTGCTGCTGCCACTGTCAGCAGTGCAAGCCTCTGCCAGCCCTGGTTACCTGAGCCTCGGGCAGCCCTGCGTAGCTGGGCAGCCAACATCTGAGGCTTGCCTGCACCTCAGGCCAGCCCTGGGTGGCTGGGCAGCCACCATCTGAGGTTTGCCTGTGCCTCGGGCCGGCCCTGGGTGTATGGGGGGCTGAGGGGACTGGACGCCACCATCTTGTGCCTGTGGGTGCTGCCATTTTTGTGAGGGCATGATGGTCAATTAGCATATTCCCTCTTTATTAGATAGGATTTGTATTAGTTAACTCAGCAAACTCCAAAGTTTTAAGTTACCAAAGACTTTAGAAAACTATGTTTAGGCATATAACTATCACTGAAAAAGCTTTATCATATACCCTTCATTTTAGTTATATTTATTTTGCCTTAACAACTTTGGGATTTTAAAGCCAATTGTTATTACCCAAGGCATTTTCTTGGCAAATTTTATAACAGGGATAACTCACTGGCCTTCCGTGGCTTTAATGTGAAAGTACTATTTTATTTTATTTTTCTTTGCAAAATTCAAGTGGCCCCCCACTGCTATTTCTGCAGCTTGCTGGAGGGAACTTCTGTAGATCCAGGCCTCCTAGGAAAAAAGACTTGGGGGGGGGTTTAGAAAGTTTTATTTCCCATATTTTTTTTCTTTCTGAGTAGACTAACAATATGAAATCTTGCATATACCATAAGAACAGATCTTAAAAACAGAAACAGAAAAAACCCCTACAGTAAATTAATGAGTACTCACAAAGGGGTGGACTGGGACATTAGCCTTAGAATCTTATCTCACACTAACCCAGCACAACAAATGGGTTCTGAGTGGCACAAAGCCCAAACAGCAGAGATAGAGGATTTCCTATGTTCATAAAATGGTGAAGCACACACTAAGTCCCCCAAATATAAGAAAGCAAGCAAAGGACATCAGTAACCAAGTTACATTACAGACAGACAAGAACTTTCCCTAGCTAAGAGTTTCCAGTGGCTGATGCCTTGAAAGGGAGGGCAGAAAGGATCCCCAAGATTAAGAATTCTTGGCAGCTGCTGGGAAGTTCCTGCAATCCCTGCCATGGGTTCAGACTGCCACTGAACCTGCAGCTGGGGTCCCTAACAAAGTGAAATATGCCCATCTTTAAACAAATTAAACCAAACAAAGACACAAAAAAACAATCAACAGAGACACTCTATGTACAATATTTACAGGCACGCACAACCCACAGACAAGAACTTCACACCATGCTCCTTGTCTGTCCAGCCACAGAAACCTCAGAATGCCCTGCATTTAAAATTGACTGAAGCAGAGCAATGTCTTTTGTCCCAGAGTGGATCAGACTAAGGGCTCAGAGACCAGGCAAGGACCGCTTGAGGTCCCTTGCCACCCCGAGCTGAGCAGGCTTGCCCAGAGGAGAGGTAGTAAAATGCCTCCCATGCAGTACACAGTACTGCCATACACGGTACATAATTCCTTACAAGGAAACCCAGATGAGAGGCAGCAAGTGCTTCTCCCGCCATACAAACATGCTTGATCCCTCCTACAAAAATGCTTGATTCAACTTAGGTCTCAGGTGAGATGACAGGGATTGCTGAGGCTGTGGCTGGGACTCAGAACAGGAAAATTCCTGGCAGCACTGCAAATAAGAGTCCAGGCCTCAGCCCCAGGAAACCCCAGTCCAGGCAGCAAGCAGGATCCCTGGTACCCACCCTAGAGGAGTCTCTTGCTTACATCCCATCTGGGTCACCAGAATATGTAACTGGACAGTCAATGGGTCCGTGCTGCCTGTCACTACTTGAGCCAATTAAGCAGAGACAGGGTTGAATCATACATGAGCATTTATTTTAATACTACTGGCAGTATGTGAGAGCAGCAGGTCATCCACAAAAATCTACTCTCTAAAGTTCAATTTCTATAGTCCAGACTTATTCTTTCCCCACCACTCTAATCTCTCTTTAGTCTGAATTAGATATTAGCTAGGTAGTTCCTCAGAATTGGAAATGGCTATGAAAATGTCTAGCAGAGCATTTTCAAACTGCAGAGGCTGGTGAGTACAGCACCTTTTTGTCCATTATGCATTGAAGACCTGGTACTCATGGCCTCCAAGCTTCCCTGGAGCTAAGAAAATGATTGTGACATGGAAATTAAAAAAAACTGTTGTCTACAAAATTAACATTCCTTGCAATCAATCAAAACCAGTATGAAAGAATGTTTAATTAAAAGCCTACTAAGCAAATGACATCATACCATCTTTGTCTTAACTCTTAGAGTTATTTATAAATTACTAGAGGCCCAGTGCACGAATTCGTGCACCAGTGCAGTCCCTCGGGCTGGCCTGTGGGATCCGGCTGAAATCGTCTCTCTGACATCCCCCGAGAGGTCCTGGATTGTGAGAGGGCACAGGCCAGAACAAGGGACCTCATCAGTGCACAATTGGGGCTGGGGAGGGACACGGGAGGTTGGCCAGCTAGGGAGAGAGGGCTCCCAGGCATGTCCAGCCCATATTGCTCAGTCCTGATCAGCTGGTCCCCAGTAGCAAGCTAACCTACCAGTCAGAGCGTCTGGCCCCTGGTGGTCAGTGCACATCACAGCTACTGGTTGACCGGTCAACTGTCTGCCCCCTTGTGGCCAGTGCACATCATAGCTACTGTTTGACTGATCGACTGTCTGCCACTGGTGGTCAGTGCACATCATAATGAGCAGTTGAGCAGCCTTAGCATATCATTAGCATATTACACTTTGGTTGAATGGACAACTGGACGACTGGACACTTAGCATATTAGGCTTTTATTATATAGGATATTAAATGAGAGAGGCAAGTGCATTTTAAGATATTTGGCATGATGTAGAGATGGGGCCTCCATATGTGGGAATAGGTATAGAAAAGGATGCACATTTTGTGGGGTATAAAGTTCATGTAATTTTAGGGGCTCTCTTTAGGAATATAAATACAATAATATCTAACTTTTACAAACATTATACAAACATATGAACTGGCTTTGTTAGGGCACTTCCAGAGCCTTGGAATGACCTCTGGCAGGTGATGGGCACTGAAGGTCCTAAAAATTTCCTTTCCTCAAAAAAATAAATAAAATTCTTCAGCTCAGAAATCAATGCACAAATAAATGAATGTGTGACACACCCCTGAGTGGGTGGGTTGTTAGAACAATGTACTCAAATAAGTTGGGGAAGTTTGGTTAGCCCAGTGGTCGGCAAACTCATTAGTCAACAGAGCCAAATATCAACAGTACAACGATTGAAATTTCTTCTGAGAGCCAAATTTTTTAAACTTAAACTTCTTCTAATGCCACTTCTTCAAAATAGACTCGCCCAGGCCGTGGTATTTTGTGGAAGAGCCACACTCAAGGGGCCAAAAAGCTGCATGTGGCTCACGAGCCGCAGTTTGCTGACTACGGGGTTAGCCTATGCTTGGAGAGTCACAATTTCCAGGAATTCTTTAGAGGTTCTTAGAAGTCTTGTAGTTCAGAACATTAATGCTACCTGATCCAGAGTTTCCAAAACTTGTTTTTACCATAAAGACTCTCTCTCAGCAAATATTTTTGTTTTGAACCACTGAGAAGCAGCCTGGGAAAGGCTGATTTTGTCATCCTGGTTCTCCCTCCTCGAGTTGCAGACAGCAGGTCACAAAGATGCTTTTCTGGCAGAGCCTGGTTGGGAGGAGAGGGGTCAGCTCAGATGACAGGGTCAGACCTACTCATAAGGGATTTGTAATGTAATAAAAATCCTTTCCTCAAAAAAGATAAGCAAATGAGGGGAGATTCAAGATGGCAGCGGATTAAGTGGAAGATATACTAACCTCTTCTTAGGACCAAACTGGAATTACAACTAAATTTTAGAAAAATCATCCTGAATAACCAACTAAAGACTAGCTGGAGAGAAGCCTTATAACCAAGGACATACAAAAGGAGCCACATCAAGACTGGTCGGAAGTACTGAGGCATGAGAGGGCTGGCCATATTCCCATGCTGAGGCAAATTCCAGCATCTGGACTTCCAGAGGGATATTTCATCTGTGGGGGGTTCCCCCTGAGTAGTCTGAGTCTAAACCACAAGCTGGGCTCCCCAGCCTAGAGCACCAGATCAGGAATGGTACCTCTACAACATCTAGCTGTGGAAAGCAGCAGGATCTCTGTCTGCCAGGGAGAGATGGCTAGAAACACAGGCACCACCCTCTTTAAAGGGTCAATGCACAAAATTTTGTTTGTAGCCACTCACCCTGGTCTATAGTGGAAGAAGAGCAGAGTGGATAGAGCTCTGTGGAGATTCTGGGGTTGGTGGCTCTGGGGAGAGAGCAGAAGGGTCAGCTGCCAGGATCCCTGTGCTGAGTCATTCCCCCACATTGCAGAAGCCATCTTTCTCAGGCAGAGCACTGCCCTACAAGTGGGATCAGCATGGGGGAAAGTAGTAGGCCTACCCTGTGGAGCTTAGGCCCTGCTGAGGCGAACAGCCAGAGGCTCTTTCAGTGACTAAGCCTAACAGATAGCCTGCAGGTGGAGTTGGATCTCTGGGTGCTTTGAGACTTTTGCTGACCTGCCCCTAGACTCAGTGCTGGTAAAAGTCAGCTTTGATGTTCATACCTAGACCAAGCAGAGAGAGCCACAAGCTAGGTATCACTGATAGCTCCAAACAGGTTACCTAGGGCCAGTCACAGGCAGTATCTGATATTGGCCTACACCAAAGTCCCTCTGAAGAGGCCTCAGAACCAATACAACCAGTGGCCAGATTCAGACAACAATAGAGCAGGATCCAATAAATTTCACAAGCAAAGTATGCACAGGGAGAACTCGGCAGGCACCATAACCTGCTGAGGCAAATTCCACTTTGTGTGAGCAGCACCTGCATAGCAGCTTCCACACTGTGTTGGAGTTAAGCGTTACAGTCAGCCAGACTGAGGGTTGATCACACATGAATAGGCCAATATTAATTAAGACTCGATTACAGCAGGAGGACCCACATAATATCCACAAGGGACATTCCTAGAGATCCAGCTCAGGTGATCAGGGAGGCTATGCCACTGTGTCCTACAGGACACTTACTATATAAGGCCACCCTACCAAGACTGGGAGTCATAGTAGATCTACCTTAGACATAGAAACAAACAAAAAAAGGCAGCCCAAATGAGGAGACAAAGAAAAAGGCCCCAAATGAAAGACAACAGAATTTTCCAGAAGAAGAGCTAAATGAGATGGAGGCAGGAAATTTGTCATATATAGACTTCAAAGTAATGATTATAAGGATGCACAACAGTATAAGAAAGGACAAACATTATACAAACATATGAACAAGTTTTAGAAACCATAAAAAATGACCGGTCAGAAATGAAGAATACAATATCTGAAATAAAGAATGCACTGGAAGGAATAAATAGTAGGCTAGGTAAAGCAGAGGATCAAATCAGTGACTTGGAAGACAAGATAGGGAAAAACACCCAATTGAAGCAGAAATAAGAAAAATAATATAAAAAAGTGAGGATAGTTTAAGGGACCTTTGGGACAACGTGACACATAACAATATCTGCATCATAGGAGTACCAGAAGAAGAGAGAAGCAGGGATCACGAACCTATTTGAAGAAATAATGACTGAAAACTTTCCTAACCAGGTGAAGGAAAAAGACACACAAGTTTAGGAAGTGCAGAGAATTCCAATCAAGATGGACCCAAAGAGGCCCACACCAAGACACATCATAATTAAAATGGCAAAGGTTAAAGACATAGACTGAATACTAAAAGCCACAAGAGAAAGGCAGCTAGTTACCTACAAAGGAGCTCCCTTAAGATTGTCAGCTGGTTTCTCAACAGAAACACTTCAGGCCAGAAGGGACTGGCATGAAATATTCCAAGTGATACAAAACAAGGACCTACAACCAAGGCTATTTTACCCAGCAAGGTTATCATTTTAACACATTGTGGATGGATCATGAGAATTCATGTGTTTTCAGATTACACAGTGTTTTACAAAGTATCATACTTTAAAAAGATATTAGCTTATAAGAACATGTAATAAATAACTTCAAAATGCAATGGGTATTTAATTTTAAGGCACGCCTTTAACATTTATGTAAAAATATTTTTTGTACTCGTTCAATAAAAACTTATCTGGCCACTCGGTAAAGCTAGCATTAAAACTACTGGTCCACAATGTGTTAAAATAGGAGGAAAAATAAAGAGCTTTCCAGACCAGAAAAAGCTAAAGGAGTTTGTTACCATCAAACCAGTATTACAAGTATTAAAAGAAATGTTAAAGGGCTTGCTAGAAGCAGAAGAAACAGAAGCAGAAGCAGGAGGAGAAGAAGAAGAAGACAAAGAGAAAGAAAGAAAGAAAGAAAGAAAGAAAGAAAGAAAGAAAGAAAGAAAGGAAGGAAGAAAGAAAGAAAGGAAGAGAGGAACATAGTTAAAAAATGAAATGCCAATAAATATGTACCTATCAATAATCACTTTAAATGTAAATGGCTTAAATGCTCCCATCAAAAGACATAGGATAGCTGAATGGATATGAAAGCAAGTCCCATATATAAGCAGTCTATAGGAGACCCATCTCATAATGAAAGATACACACAGACTAAAAGTAAAGGGATGGAAAAAGATATTCTATGCAAATGGAAAGGATTGAAAAAATGAGGTAGCAATACTTATGTGACAAAAATAGACTTTAAAACAAAGTCTATAGTAAGAGACAAGGGACACTACATACCGAAAAAGGAAGCAATCCAACAAGGGGCTATAACTATTATAAACATGTTTGTACCCAACATAGAAGCACTTAAATATGTAAAGCAAGTCTTGATGGACATAAAGGGAGAGATCGACAGTAATGCAGTTATAGTAGGAGATTTTAACACCCATTGGCATCAACGGATAGATCTTCCAGACAGAAAATCAACAAGGAGATGGCAGCCTTAAATGAAAGCACTAGATTAGGTGGATTAAATTGATATATTCAGAGGATTTCACCCCGAAGCAGAAGAATATACATTCTTTTAAAGCACACAAGGAATGTTTTCTAGGTTAGACCACATGTTAAAACACAAAACATGTCTCAATAAATTTAGGAAGACTGAGATTGTATCAAGCATCTTCTCTGACCATAATGCTATGAATATAGAAATCAACCACAAAAAGAAAACTGAAAAACATACAAAAATGTGGAGGCTAAATAGCATGTCACTAAACAATGAATGGGTTAATAATGAGACCAAAGAAGAAATCAAAAGGTATTTTGAAACAAATGAAAATGAGAACACAACAACCCTAAATCTGTGGGACACAGAGAAAGCAGTCCTAAGAGGGAATTTCATAGCACTACAGGCCTATCACAAGGAACAAGAAAAAGCTCAAATAAACAATCTAACTTTACACTTAAAGGAGCTTGAAAAAGAACAACAAAGTCTAAAGTGAGTAGAAGAAAGGAAACAATAAAGATCAGAGAAAAACAAAAAAACAAAAGACAAACAACAACAATACAAAATGGAGTCTAAAAAGCAATACAAAAGATCAATGAAACCAGGAGCTGGTTCTTTGAAAAGATGAACTAGATTGAGAAACTTTTCACCAAACTCAACAAGAAAAAAAGAGAGAGGACCCAAATAAATAAAATCAGAAATGAATGAGGAGAAGTAATAACTGACATCAAAGAAATATAAAGGATTGTAAGAAACTATTATCAACAACTATATGTCAACAAATTTGACAATCTGGATGAAATGGATAAATTTCTAAAAGCATACAATCTTTCAAAAGGAAATCAGGAAGAATCAGATAATCAGAATAGACAGATTACAACTAGTGAAATTGAAGCAGTAATCAAAAGACCCCCAACAAACAAAAGCCCTGGAACAGGTGGCTTCACAGGTGAATTTTACCAAACATTCAGAGAAAAGCTAACACTTATCCTTCTTAAATGATTGCAAAAAACTCAAGAGGAGGGAAGACTCCCAAGATCATTTTATGAGGCCAACATTATTCTAATTCCAAAACCAGACAGACACTACAAAAATAAGAAAATTATAGGCCAATATCCTTGATGGACATAAATGCTAAAATCCTCAACAAAACATTAGCAAACTGAATCCAGCAATACATAATAAATATCCTACACCATGAGCAAGTGGGATTTGTTCTGGGAATGCAAAGTTGCTACAATATCTGCAAATCAATAAACGTGACATACCACATGAACAAAACGAAGGATAAAAAGCACATGATCATATCAATTGATGCAGAAAAAGCATTTGATAAAATCCACCACACATTTATGATAAAAACTCTCAGAATAGTGGGAATATAGGGAACATAACTCAATATAATAAAGGCCATATATGATAAACCCATAGCCAACATAATACTCAATGGGCAAAAACTACAAGCGCTCCCCTTGAGGTCGGGAACATGACAGCAACATCTGCTTTCACCACTCTTATTAAACATAGTACTGGAATTCCTAGCCATAGCAATCTGAGAAGAAGAAGAAATAAAAGGCATCCAAATTGGAAAGGAAGAAGTAAAACTGTCATTATTTGCAGATGACATTATACTGTTTATAAAGAACCCCAAAGATTCCATTGAAAAACTATTAGAACTGATTAATGAATTCAGTAAAGTAGCATGATTCAAAATAAATATCTGGAAATCAGTTGTATTTTTATACACCAATAATGAACATTCAGAAAGGGAAACCAAGAAAACAATCCCATTCACAATTGCTTAAAAAAAAAAAACACCCACCTAGAAATAAATTTAACCAAGGATGTAAAGGATCTGTACTCAGAGAACTGTAAGACATTGAATAAAGAAATTGAAGAAGATACAGATAAGTGGAAGCATATATTGTGTTCATGGATAGGAAGAATAAACATCATTAAAATGTCCATACTACCCAAAGAAACCTACAGATTCAAAGCAATTCTTTACAAGATACCAATGGCATATTTCACAGAAGTAGAACAAATATTCCAAAAATGTATATGGAACCACAAAAGATTCCTAATAGTAACAAAGATCTTGAGAAAGAAGTATAAAGTTGGAGGAATCACACTACCAAATATCAAACTATACTACAAGGCCATAGTAATCAAAATATCATGGCACTGGCGTAAAAACAGACAAAGAGATCAATGGAATAGAATAGAGAGCCCAGAAACAAACCCATGCCTTTATAGTCAATTAATATTTGACAAAGAAAGTAAAAACAGACAATGGGCTAAAGTGGTTTTGGGAAAATTAGACAGATACATGTAATTAGCAAACATGTAATCTTTAAAAATAGACAATGGGCTAAAGTGGTTTTGGGAAAATTAGACAGATACGTGTAAAAAAATAAAACTAGACCTCCTTCTTATACCACACACAAGAATAAACTCAAAATGGATTAAATATTTAAATGTTAGACTTGAAACCATAAAAATCCTAGAAGAAAACATAGGCAGTAAAATCTCAGAATTTCATGTAGTAATATTTTCTTTGATATATCCTCTTTGGGCAAGAGAAACTAAAGGAAAAAACACACAAATGGACTACATCATACTAAAATGTTTTTGCACAGCAAAGGAAATCATCAACAAAATGAAAAGACAACCCACTGAATAGAGGACATATTTGCCAATGATACATCTGCTAAGGGGTTAATATCCAAAATTTATAAGGAACTTACAAAACTCAACATAACCCCCCCCCCCCCCCAAAACAATCCAATTTAAAAATGGGCAAAGGACCTGAATAGACACTTCTCCAAAGACGACATAGAGATGGCCAATAGACATATGAAAAGGTGCTCAATGTCACTAATCATAAGAGAAATGCAAATTGAAATCACAATGAGATATCACTTCACACCTGTCAGAATGCTATCATCAATAAATCAACAAACAACAAATGTTGGCAAGGATGTGGAGAAAAGAGAACCACTGTGCACTGTTGGTGGGAATACAGATTGGTGCAGCCACTGTGGAAAGTAACATGGAGTTACCTCAAAAAATGAAAAATCAAGCTGCCTTCGACGCAGTGATTCCACTTCTGGAAATTTATCTGAAGAAACCTGAAATACTAATTCAAAAGAATATATGCACCCCTATGTTCATTGCAGCATTATTTACAATAGCCAAGATTTGGAAGCAGCCCAAGTGCCCATCAGTAGATGAGGGATAAAGCAGATATGGTACATTTACACAATGGAATATTACTTGGCCATAAAAAGAAGAAAATTAACTTTTGGGGCAACATGGTTTGACCTGGAGAACATTATGCTAAGTGGAATAAGCCAGTGAGAGAAAGAAAAGTACCACATGATTTTACTCGTGTGAAATCTAAGGAACAAACTGAACTAACAAGTAAAATAGAGACAAACTCATAGAAAGCAGGCTGACAGCTCTGGGGTGAAGAGCAGGCATGGGAGGTGGAGCGATTCTGCAAAAAAGGAAAAAAGAGAAAGAGTTCATGGACTTGGAAAATAGTGTGGTGATTGTGAGGGCAGAGACGTGAGTGGAGGTGGAAGAGGGTATAGATGGGATAAATGGTAATGGAAAAATATAAAATAAAATTAAATTAAAAAGAGAAAAGCAAAGAAAAGATTCTGTAGCTCAGACTTGGCCTGTTCAGAATTTTAAAACAATGGGGCATTGTGATTCAAATGAGGGCAAAGGGGCCTGACTGTGGATTCCTGTGTCTCACTTTCTATTAGCATCATCTTATTTTTTTCAATTTTTAAAATTATATTATTTTTTTATTGTTTAAAGTATTACATATATCACTTTTTTCCCCCACTGACCTTCCCCCAGCCTCCCCTAACCCCTGTCCCATGCCCTCATCCCACCTCCCAAGTGTCTTGTGTCCATTGATGTGCTTATGCATGCATATAAGTCCTTTGGTTGATCTATTTCCCTCTTTCCCCAACACTCCCCAGCCTTCCCGCTGTAATTTGACAATCTGTTCAGTGCTTTATTGCCTCTGTATCTATCTTTTTATTCATCAGGTTATAATGTTCTTTATTTTCCATAAAGGAGTGAGATCATGTGGTATTTTTCTTTCATTGCCTGGCTTATTTCACTTACCATAATGCTCTCCAGGTCCATCCATGCTGCTGCAAATGGTAAGAATTCCTTCTTTTTTATAGCAGTGTAGTGTTCCATTGTGTAAATGTACCATAGTTTTCTAATCCACTCATTTGCTGATGGGCATTTAGGCTGTTTCCAAATCTTAGCTATGGTGAATTGTGCGGCTATGAACATAAGGGTGCATATATTCTTTCTGATTGGTGTTTCTAGTTTCTTGGGATATATTCCTAGAAGTGGGATTACTGGGTCAAATGGGAGCTCCATTTTTATTTTTTTGAGGAAACTCCATACCGTTCTCCACAGTGGCTGCACCAGTCTGCATTCCCACCAGCAGTGCACGAGGGTTCCTTTTTCTCCACATCCTCGCCAGCACTTGTTTGTTAATTTGTTGATGATTGCCATTCTGACAGGTGTGAGATGGTACCGCATTGTCGTTTTGATTTGCATCTCTCAGATAATTAGTGACTTTGAGCATGTTTTCATGTGTCTCTTGGCCTTCCTTCTGTCTTCTTTCGAAAAGATTCTATTTAGGTCCGTTGCCCATTTTTTTATTGGATCATTCATCTTCCTTTTATTAAGTTGTATAAGTTGCTTGTAGATGTTAGAGATTTATCAGTGATAACATTTGCAAATATATTCTCCCATAAAGTGGGCTTTCTTGTTGTTTTGTTGATGGTTTCTTTTGCTGTGAAAAAGCTTTTTATTTTGATGTAGTCCCATTTGTTTATTTTCTCTTTAGCTTCCATTGCCCTAGGAGCAGTATCGGTGAAGAAATTGCTTTGGCATATGTCTGAGATTTCTCTGCCTGTGGATTCCTCTAGTATTTTTATGGTTTCCCGTCTTATGTTTAAGTCCTATATCCATTTTGAGTTTATTTATGTGTATGGTTTTAGTTGGTGGTCTAGTTTCATTTTTTTGCATGTATCTGTCCAATTTTCCCAACACCATTTGTTGAAGAGACTGTCTTGACTCCATTGTATGTTCATGCCTCCTTTGTCAAATATTAATTGTGCATATTGGTTTGGGTCGATATCTGGATTCTCTATTCTATCCCATTGGTCTATATGACTGTTCTTGTGCCAGTACCAGGCTGTTTTGAGAACAGTGGCTTTGTAATACAGCTTGAAATCTGGTATTGAGATCCCACCAATTTTGTTCTTCTTTCTCAGGATTGCTGTGGCTATTCGGGGTCTTTTTTTATTCCAGATGAATTTTTGGAGAGTTCTTTCTAGGCATGTGAAATATGCCATTGGTATTTTAATGGGGAGTGCATTGAATCTATAGATTGCTTTGGGTAGTATGGACATTTTAATGATGTTGATTCTCCCAATCCATGAACATGGTATGTTCTTCCATCTGTTTACGTCTTCCTCTATCTCTTTTTTTTTTTTTCAGTGAGCATCATCTTACCTTTGTTTTAAGAGTTTGGTGGAAGACCAGTGACATAAGTTGTAGGCCCCTGTGGAAAATGAAAATACTGGGGGCCCTTGTTCAGAAATTATTAAGAACATCACATGAGGGGCCCTTCTGAACTCAGGCCCTGAGTGACTTGCAGGGGTCGCATAACCATGAAGTCAATTCTGGTTTGGAGTAGATTTGTTTACTTATTTCAAAGTTGGAAGTTCTGAAAATATTTAAACTCTGTATGGAAGATCCCGTGGTTAAAAAGAGGACAGTGATTTTAGCTAAAGGGCCAGATCTGGGCACCGCTGTGAATGTGCATTTTTACAGGGCTGATCATTAACTGAGCATTCTCAGCATCACTCAGCCTTTTCAGTGATTCATCCGCAAGGCTGCTGCTACTGTGTAGTTCACATTATCGTAATTAGCTGGCGCTTCTCAAGTCAAAACCCTGCTCCAACCTGGGTCTTTTCAATAACAGTGCTCGTGACTATGGATCTGGGTAGATGGGCTCAGCATACAATAACTCCCTCTTTTCCTGGCTTGTAAAGATTAACCTCTTCTATCAGGGGATCCAGTCTAATTGTCTGGGCAATTATGAGGAAAGCAATAGGATGGGAAAGTGGGAATTCAGGAGGGAACTTCTTTTTCCAGGCCCTGCATTTTCAGCAGCTGCAGGAATGTGCCACGCGCAAAGTAACAGCAGGGGAATTAGCGGCTAAGCCTTTCACTACCGTGTGGGTTAGGCTTTCCAAGGGGACTGCTCTGCCATGAGGCAAAGCAGATATTCAAAAGGGATTTCTGGGCTCCTGCGTCCAAATGTGGACCTCTAATCTGCTCTGGGTCAAGGTGCTCATAAACCCCTTTCCACAGTGCAAGCTCGTTGGACCTCTGCTTCCAGGCCTTGCACCCACTCCTGCCCCCAAACAGAAGCTCCTCCAGGTCTGCAGAGTGCCCAGAATCTTCCCTTCAAGAAAGGAGGACTTTGTCCATCAGCAGTGAGAGTGAGGTCTGGAACCTGAGGATGATCAGGGGAGGGCGGCTGGTGCCTGTACTTCTAGGCCAGTGGGGGTAAGTGTCCTTGACCCTTGAAAACAGCAGTAGTAGCATTTAACAAGTTTACCCCTTTTTACTTTCAACATCTTTTTGGTTCCTGGCAGTGAGCATCCATGTCACTGTCTGCAGAACTGAGGGGAGAGGCAGGAGGGAGGGAAAGTGGGGGGCCTGACAGGGGCCTCTGCTTGTGATCCTTGGGGCCATGGAGTGGGGGAGTTCAGCCATGGTGGACTTTGGCCAAATGCATGACCTAGCCTAAGAGCCTTCTCCTTAAGGGAGGAGGGGGGAGTCTTCCATGTTTACTCAGAGGTTATGCCATGTGAATCGGGAGAATAGAGTCATTTCTTCTTAACCCATGCCACAGTTTACCCTGGTGTTTGTGTGTCTTTGTGTTTACTCTCTTGTTCCCAAAGCAAATGGTTTTGAGACAACCTTTGCTGAGATACACATTTCATTGAGGGCTGGTTAATCATTAGGTTGAGAGCAAGTGTGTCAACACAGGTACAGATCACATATTTGTTTTTAATTGTAGTAGAGAAACCTTCATTAATTAATAAATTTCTGGTGAGGGGAGATTAATCAGGTCACCTCCCACTCCTTTTTAAGACTAGCTTTAACTTCTTCCTGATAACCTGTCAGTGTTTTTGCCTTTGAAGACTTTCCTTATTGCCATAACTGGTCCTCTCTATGACCTTGGGCAAGTGTCTCCCTTTCTCAAGGCTTCCGCTGTCCCATCTACAAGTAAAGGACCCTTTGTCTTCACAGCCTGGAGCTCAGAACCTTGGGTGGTCTATTTGCAGCGGAAGCAGTCTGAGAAGCTCCCACAGGTGGTGTTCTCAGACACTTAGTGAATTTCTCCGCCTGCATGGCGCCCACTCTGTGCTGACCCCAGCCCTATGGTAAGTTTTCTAGGCAAGGCTGGTGGGCTTTCTCACTGGGAACAGTGGCATCCCCCAATAGTCACAAATTGGCAGTGACAACTTGTTTTCACTAGGGTCTGTCCTGCCTATGTCACAGAAACAGTAATAAGTCTTCACTATATACTGAGGGGTGAAAGGATGCACTGAGAGACCAGCATTCAGTAGCCCATTTAATCCTTATCACAATCCCTTCAGAAGTGTATTATTATTTCCATTTTATAGGGAGGAGTGTTGAAGTTCAGAGAAGTTAGATAACTTGCCCAAGGCCACACAGCTAGCAAGCAGCAGAGCTGGGTTTCTACCCAAGGCACTTGACTCTGAAGCCCATACTCTTAACCACTTCACTTATATCCTTTGGTTAAATGCTTAAATGCATGTTTAAAGATCTGTTAAAATTAGGAATGCCCCCTTCTCAGAGCCACATTCTTCTTTGATTTTTCTTATCATTGTGAGACCAAATGTGAAATGCCAGAGATAGCCAAAATGGTTTATAAGCTTCTTTACTCTTATAAAATGCTGTCAAGTAATACCTGGGGTTACCCACACTGCTCATGGCCTCCGTTGAAAATAGGCTTCAGTCTTCCTGATGGGCCAGGACCCAGCATAGGATTGCCCACTCACTGTTTGGGGTACATGGCTGAGCTGTGCCTAGGCTCTGCCTGCACAACCAGGGCAGCAGGCCAGGCTGAAGAAGGGGTCAGAGGGCAAGGGAGCAGATCTTATTCTTTCTGTGGCTTTTCTCAGGAAGACCTGATGAACAGCAATGACATCTGCTCACAGCTCTCCAACCTCATTTGAGACACTGAGGAGCAAGTACGTATTTTTTACTCTATTATTTTACAGAAACATTAGAAGGCAATAAAACATGGTTTTAGACTTTTCAAGCAATTTGCAAACATCCCTTCCCCCGACCACCTTCTGGGCAAGGACACTCAGGTCCAGTCAGTCACTTGCCTTGAACAATAGATGATAGTCACAGCCATGGTCCATTCCATTGCCACATGGTGATGTCAGAGGGTCTAGAGTCCTGGAGGGCCACCTGCCAGGGTCTCCCAGCAAACAGCCCAACTCCTTACACTGGGGCAGTGTTTTTGGCTCCAGAGTGTACTCTGAGTTAGCTTGGGCCTTTGGGTATGCCATCTTCCCTTGGGAGGTGATGATGGAGGGCGCAGCCAGGTGGAGCCAGCAGCTGCAGCAAAACCAGGTGTCTTGGCATTGATTCTGGGATTCCTTCCACTGACCAGCTCTCATGCATGGAGAACTCAGTGGTCAGATAAAGCATCTTTATTTCTGGATTTTCTTCTACTCTGCTGAAGCCTTCTGAATCATGTTCAGATTTGCCTCCTCTCAGCTTGGTACTTGCACCTAGAAAGTGTCAATGTAAAGCTGCTACCTCTAACAAGAACAGGAAGTCCCAGTTGGGCTTATGAAGAATGAAATCAGCTCCCAGCCCCTAGCTTTCTGAAAAGTTGTTATTAAATTCTGTGCATGGTCCTAACCTGGATTTAAAGATTTGCAAGAAGACAAATTCCAAACAGATGCCCATTAGGGCCCTGACAGCGCAGCCTAAAGATAACATTTACATTCTGCCTGGGTTTGTATCTCTCTGTTGCCCGCTCAGCCCCTCTCCTCCCTCCAACGGGATCAATACCTCGGTTGAGGTTACGTGGAGGTGGCCACATTCTTTTAAGCTGTTTGCTCAGCGCTTGGTTTGCTTTGCTAACATGCCAGGCACTTCTTCCAACAGGCCTGTTTGCCCAGTATTAGGGCTGTTTGCTGAAACACCTACCCCAATCCGAGGGGGCTCAGCTTTCCAAACAGTTGGTCCCCGCATCTGTCAATCAATAACACCATTCAGGTTCCTGATAGGGACAGCAAATGTGGCCAAGTCCAATATTTGCCCAAACATGGCCCCCTCCCCCTGCACCTGACTCTCCCTGAGCTTGACAAGGGCGGACTTTCTCCAAGCGCACAGGCTGCTGGGAAGAGACGATGCTGCAAACGAGGAGGTGATTCCAAGAAAGAAGAGCACACATGAGCAAACACAACGCTCCTTTATGGGAGGTAATTTGGTGAAATACACAGCGATTACCTGCTCATGCAGCCCTGGTGTAATTAAAAATGGCAGGCTCAGGTTCCTGGTTTCCCCAGCACTGGCGAAGGAAACTGGGTTTCATCTTGTGAAGCTGGAGCTTGGACCAGGAGTTGGCTTGGAGTCCTAGGAGATCAAAGGGACACTAGGATATTATCAAGCTCAGGATATCAATTCCTGACAAGGACAAAATGATAGCAAGAGAAAATCTACCCTAAGAGGAGGGTGACATTTAATGGGTACAGGCTTTTTGAGTTTTGGAACTTGATAGAGGTATTGGTTCACAATGTTGTGAATGCACTAAATGCTACTGAATTGTTTGCTTAAAAATGGTTAATTTTATGTTAGGTGAATTTCAACTCAGTTGGAAAAAAAAGGGTGAATCTCAATGAGCCTAGGACATTTACATTTGAGAAACTCTAATGCCTAACTCAGGCTTTGGCTCAGAGTAAATGCTTAATAAATGTTTATTGAAAGAACAACCTAACATTTGCACAGTCAACAAAGCTCTTTGTTACACATTAGCTCATTTCATCCTTAAAGAGCCTTATGAGGTGGGCAAAGGGAAGCATTTTTCCCTAGAAAAGGGGAAACTGAGGCAAGTGTGACTAGCATACTATCACACATAGTAGTAGTGCTGGGATTTGAACACAAAAATATCTAGCTCCAAAATTTGTGCATGTAAAAAACTACACTAGTATTTTGTATACCTCATGGCTTCCAGGACAGAAGAGAAATAGGTTCTTATAAATGCCCCCTCCCCCACTTCTTTTAGGGTCTTTATTACTAAAAATGTATCCCTATGTTCATAGCAGCACAATTTACCATAAAACTGGCGAAGCCACCCATTCTCCCCCACAGTTCCTAGCACAATGCTTGATAAATATTTGCTGACTCATTTAGCTGCAGAGACCAATCTCTGGTTGCTGTGGCGACTGTCCAGAGCAAAGCTCAGGCAGAGCAGGGCATCAGTGAAGCCAAGGACTCTGGGCCTAAGTGTCTAAGAGGAGGAGCTGGGTCTGAGGTGATGACTCTCAGAAGCCTTTGCTAAGGGCAAGGTGTCCACTACACACCAATGGTACAGGAGTCTGGTGGTGCTGGGGCCATCTTGCCACTGTAACTTTTTATTATTATTGTTTTATTTTTATTTTTTTCTTTTCTTTTTTTCTTTATTGATTAAGGTATTACATATATGTCCATATCCTCCTATTGCCCCCCCGCCACACCCCCCCAGCCACCCCTACTCATGCCTTCATCCCCCTGGTGTCTGTGACCATTAGTTAGGCTTATGTGCATGCATACAAGTCCTTTGGTTGATCTCTTCCCCTTACCCCCACCCTCCCCTACCTTCCCTCTGAGGTTTGACAGTCTGATCGATGCTTCTCTGTCTCTGGATCTGTTTTTGTTCATCAGTTTATGTTGTTCATTATATTCCACAAATGAGTGAGATCATGTGATATTTATCTTACTCTGACTGGCTTATTTCACTTAGCATAATGCTCTCCAGTTCCATCCATGCTGTTGCAAATGGTAATAATTCCTTCTTTTTTACCACAGCATAGCATTCCATTGTGTAGATGTACCACAGTTTTTTAATCTACTCATCTACTAATGGGCACTTAGGCTGTTTCCAAATCTTAGCTATGGTGAATTGTGCTGCTATGAACATAGGGGTGCATATATCCTTTCTGATTGGTGTTTCTAGTTTCTTGAGATATATTCCTAGAAGTGGGATCACTGGGTCAAATAGGAGTTCCATTTTTATTTTTTTGAGGAAACTCCATACTGTTCTCCACAGTTGCTGCACCAGTCTGCATTCCCACCAGCAGTGCATGAGGGTTCCTTTTTCTCCACATCCTCGCCAGCACTTGCCACGGTCACTTTTTAGTCTAAAGTGGTAGCGATGTGGCCTTTTATTAAAAAAATTATTAAGAATTTTAAGAAAGCATAACATTAACCCAGCACACCTCTGAGGACAGGGCCTGAGGGTGGCTTGTTGTGCAGTGGCCCCAGGGTGGCATTGCCTGGCCTCCTGATGGGCAGCTCTGTGGGATCTATGTGTGGAGCCAGGAAGCCAAGGGCAGGAGAAGTAGAAGGTTAGCTCCTCCCCAGGGCATCCTCCACTCCCTTGGGGAGCACTCCCATGGGGTAGACAAAGCTGGCTCCAGACCAACTGGGTTTCCATCCTGGTTCTGCCATCAAGATGGGGGCACTTAATTCCTGGGGGCCTCAATTTCTCAGTTATAAAATGGTACCAATACTTTTCCCATTCGATTATTGGGGGTTGAATGAGAGGATGCAAAAGATACTGGCACAGTGCCAGATACACGGTGCCCCTCTTCCCAGATTCCTGCACCTCTCATACCAAACTAAGCTAGACTGAGTTTCCTCCCTACTCCACAAAAGATATGAGTTGGCTTACAAAGAGGTATAAGAAAGAAAAAAAAAAACACAAGTGGCTTGAAAACTGAACCACTTTCAGAGGCTAAGCAGAGAGTAGATATGAAAGAGACAGGCTACATACAGGGCAGTTCTAAGGGAGTGGTGGGGATTATGGCAAACTGGAGGTTTTGTGCCCTACCTGAAACCATCTAAAGTCAAAATTTAAACTTGCAGAAGGATTCTGTAAGTTAATTAGGCTGTGGGAGTTCATTTTGAAACCTTTGAAACAATATGAGGAAAGTTGGGACAGGTATGCATGAGGTTGATAAGGGGAGAAATCAAAATGCCATAAGATCCTACATGGTGAACTATAAACTTGTCTCTGAACTTCTTGGAGCCAATGCAATAAAGGCAACATAATTAGTTACATGCTTCTCATTGTCTGTGAAGAAAAATATATAGTGTTTCCTGTTAGCCAGCTCAAAAAGACACCTCAAGGCATCATTTAGAGTATCTTGACTTGTATACTAAGGGTGGCATGACGGGCGCTGTCCTCTGGTGCACGCAATAAACAGGTGCAGAAGAGTTTTAAAAAAACAATGAATTTGACTGGAATTAGGTCTGCTCTTAGTGCCACTGTACATTGACAATTGTAAACAATGTCAGCAATAAGATACTTCTTCATGAAAAATCTTTTTTTGGCTTAAAGTATAAACAATTACCTTATTGCAGAATATGTAGAAGTAAAAGTAAAAAAGTTTCACATTCGGACAATTTTATCACTTATCCTTTAATCAACATTTTATTGTTCATGGAATTTACTTTGGAGAGGTGGCTCCCAAAACGTGGACCTCCCACATGCATTTAAGAATTACTTCATCAGGTGACAGATCATGCATTCCTTTTGGGTACAGTCAGTGCTTCCAAGCCCCGGGGCATCACATATTTTTGTGTTTAATAGTAAACAGTAGATTTGAAATGAACAATGATAGCGCAGTGGTTGTAAAGATGAAAAAATGCAACTTGAGTACTTTCCGTCATTCTAGGTAAGTACTGGAGTTTATTTTTGTTTAAAATTTAAAGTGGTAAAATTGTGTGAACTGTCAGGTGTGCTATTTTTGTTAGTAACTGTATAGTTTAATTCATGCTTGACTTACTTTACTAAATTTTAATATTTTTAAAATTAAAAATTGTTTTTTATTTCTTTTAAAATGACAGAACAAAATCCAGAAAACAGACTTATCAAAAAAATTATACCTTTTGTGAGAAAGAAAAACAAAGTTGGAGGGATCACAATAACAGATATCAAGTTATTCAACAAAGCCACTATAATCAAAACAGAATGGTACTGGCACAGAACAAGCTAATAGATCAATGGAACAGAACAGAGACCCCAGAAATCGACCTAAGGCATTACATTCAATTAATATTTGACAAAGGAGGCAAGAGCATACAATGGAGTAAAGATAGTTTCTTCAATAAGTGGTGTTGGGATAATTGGACAGATATATGCAAAAAATTGAAACTAGACCACCAACTTACAGCATACACAAAAATAAACTCAAAATGGATAAAAGACTTAAACGTGAGGTGGGAACCATAAAAATCTCAGAAGAAACCATAGGCAGCAAAATCTGACATCTCTCGTAATAGTATATGTTTGCAGATATATCTCATAGGTCAAAGGAAACTAAGGAGAAAATAAACAAATGGGACTACATCAAAATAAAAAGCTTCTGCACAGCAAAAGAAACCATCAACAAAATGAAAAGGGAGCCCACCATATGGGAGAACATATTTGGCAATAATGCATCTGATAAAGGGTTAATATTCAAAATATAGAAGGAACTCATACAACTTAATAAAAGGAAGACAAACAATCCAATTAAAAAATGGACAAAGGACCTAAATAGATACTAGACATACAGATGGCCAAGAGACATATGAAAAAATGCTCAAAGTCACTGATCATCAGAGAGATGCAAATTAAAACAACAATGAGGTATCACCTCATACTTGTCAGAATGGCTACTATCAACAAAATTAACATATGACAAGTGCTGTAGAGGTTATGGAGAAAAGGGAACCCTAGCCCTAACCGGTTTGCTCAGTGGATAGAGCATCGGCCTGCGGACTGAAGGGTCCCAGGTTCGATTCCGATCAAGGGCATGTACCTTGGTTGTGGGCACATCCCCAGTAGGGAGTGTGCAGGAGGCAGCTAATCAATGTTTCTCTCTCATCGATGTTTCTAACTCACTATCCCTCTCCCTTCCTCTCTGTAAAAAATCAATAAAATATATTAAAAAAAAAAGAAAGAAAGAAAGAAAAGGGAACCCTAGTACACTGCTGGTGGGAATGCAGACTGGTGCAGCTGTTATGGAAAACAGTCTGGAGTTTCTTCAAAAAATTAAATATGGAACTGCCATTTGACCCAGTGATCCCACTTCTAGGAATATATTCTAAAAAACCCAAAACACCAATCAGAAAGAATGTATGCACCCCTATATTCATAACAGCACAATTTACAACAGCTAAGATCTGGAAACAGCCCAAGTGCCCATCAGTAGATGAGTGGATAAAGAAGCTGTGGTACATTTATACCATGGAATACTATGCAGCAGTAAAAAAGAAGGATCAGATCCTTTGAGACAGCATGGAGGGATCTGGAAAGTATTATTCTAAGAGAAAAAAGTCAGTCAGAGAGACAAGTATCACATGATCACACTCATATGTGGAATCTAATGAGAAAAATACACTGATGAACAAAATAGAACCAGAGATATGGAAGCATGGAACAGACTGTTAAATCTCAGAGGGAAGGTGGGGGGTGGGTGGATGGGTGGGAGGTGATCAACCAAAGAACTTGTATGCATAATGCATAACCCATGGACCCATAGGGTGGTGGAGGCCTGGGGCAGGAGGCAGGGGCGGTCTATAAGGAGTCAATGGAAGAAAGGGGACATATGTAATACTTTCAACAATAAAGATTAAAAAAAATACAACTAACAAATTATACCTTTTGTTGACATTTTGGGCTTATTAAAATCCTCTTACTAGTTACTGGATAACTATTTACATAAATTATTATTATACTAGACTGTAACCAAAGGATCAAAGTTCAAACTGATAGGAGTGTATAAATCAGGGAATCTTTACGTCCTGTGGGAAGCTGGAGTAACTTGCAACCTCTTGCAGTATTGTGAAACCGGCAACTGGTTCATAATTGTTCTGAAGCTGTAAAAAAATTCAGGTGGGACACCTGTACCAATATGAAACCATACAAATTTAGTGGAGCTCAAACAAAGAACAATGAAAAGAAAAAAAGAGGAGGATATATTTAAAATATGTAATGCATTCAAAATCATGCGTAGTTAACGAAAATTCTGAAGAAATACCAACTAGCATGTCTAGTGCATCTATGTTATTGTTATTCATTGCATTTCATGATTTTTATAAAAGTAATTTTGTTGTATGGAAGAGGAGTAAGTTTAAAAATGACCTGCCTGGTTGTCAAGTGCTCTGGTTATATTGCTGATTTGCTATCTCTGGTTGGGCTACGTGGGCTGGGGGGGTCTCTTACCAAAGTGTGGCAAAGTCCGTTATTATCACACCCCCTTTCCTGACTGGCTCCTGCTCCCTTGAAAAGGGACCTCTACTTGGGTTATTATGTTGCAAGGAGCAGACACCCATTTAGGCTGGCTCAAGTTAGTGGGGTTCAGCTGTTCATCATCCGTCCACAGCCCTGTCTCATCCTGTCCTCAGGCTCGGAGGCTGGCAGGGAGACTTGGGGAATGTCACCCAAGGTTGCCCCAGGTCAAAGCAGCCCTCTGTCTGCTTCTAGACACTTGTTTTTAGAGTGGGGTCATCTAAAAGAGGCACATAGCTACCAAGTTTCTCCAAAGGCCCTCTGGGAAATTCTTATTAATTCTTATCAACACAGTCAACAAACATGTATTAAGCGGCTTCTTTAGGGCCAGGCCTTGTGCGGGGCACTACCAGTAAGAAACAAAGACAAGACACAGTGCCTTCCCTCACCATGAGCATGGCTGGAAGCAGAAGCTGCTCTAAGAGAGAGGCAGGTACAGTCTTTAGGGGAGGTTGAGGAAGGGTGGGAGAATTTTTCCCTTAGAGGGTCTGCGAAGGGCTGGGAGCCTTGTAGAATCTGAGATGGCTGAGAGAGAAGACTTTTGAAGGCAATGTTTTCTGATCATACGCTGTGTTTGTATCCAAGAGCCACCACTTACCAGCTCTGTGACTTGAGCAAGTCCCCCCTGCCTTTTGGGATTCAAGCTCCCTCCTCTGAGAAATTGGGTGGGGGGCAGGAGTCCAACCTTATGGCTGGATGTAGTGAGGACAAAGTGAGGTGTTGTAAAGCTCCAGCCCCTCCCCAGAGGAAGTGCTTAATAAATGCCGGTGGATCTCAGGCTCCCAGGCCTCCCACGAGACTCCCCTTCAGATGGTTTTCCAGGCTGACTCACAGCAGGATCCAGGGCTTCACTCAGGGAAGGCCTTTCTGCAGGGGCTGAGCTCACTTGGGGCACGTGGTTCTCTGGTGAGTGAACCAAGCCAAACTAGGACTGTCTAGAGGAGCAGATGAATACCATGGCCCTGGCACAGCCTCCCTCAAATATAAATGGTCTCAGTGGAGCTTTGAGAAAAGCTGGATAGCTCTTGTAAGATATATATCATCATTTTTGTTGCTAATAATAATAATGATAATAATTCCTGGGCTTCTGCCCTGAGATCATAGTCTGTTTGTAGGCAACTTTCATCACTCACCCAAGGACTAGCCTAGCACCAGAATAATAATTTCAGCATCCCCTACCCTCAGAGCTTATTAGGACTGTGCCAGGACCTCCTGACTCATCTCTAGGTTTGGCACCTATACAAGGGCCTATTAATGTGCCAAGTCACATATTTTTCAGCTGCTTTTGATATATCACCTAATTTAATCTTGTAGCAGCCCCGTGAGGCAGTCACCTTATCTCCACTTTACTGTGCCTCAGAGAAGGTAAGTGCTTGTCCAAGTTCAAGTTCACACAGCTTTCAAAAGCCAGAGTTGGGATTTGAATCTGAGCCTGCCAGAGGCCGGAGCCTAAGCTTCCAAGTCCAGCCTCATTGTTATGAGACAGAAACAGTTCAATTTCTGGGAGTTACAGACCAAGATGGCAACCCTGAAACAGGCTTCCGAGAAAAGGAAAGAACTTAAAATAAAGGTCTTGACCTAATGACTTATACTCAGTCACCACCAAGTCAGAATTTGTAGAAGTCTGGTCAGTCCTGGGCAGAAGTTGCGTGGAGCCTTCTCAAGGTGGCAAGAAGCTGTTGAATTAATAAATTGCATTAAGATAATTGCAAGGGAAACACTTAATCTAGAGAGGGCAATGCACTATTTGGAAGCATTTTTCAAGTACTCTGGAATACACACTTTTTCACACCAATAATTGATAGTTTAACCTCAAATTGTCCTTATTTTTTCATCAATATAAGTCCCCCAAGGGTTCACTGTCCAACACTTTATTAGCCTGGATTGAGTAATATATTTTAAAGTAATAAAACAACATTATTTTAAATTTATTTTTAAATGTGGACTTTCTAGCCACTGACTGCCCTCTCTGATAGATCTGAATTAGTGAGTTTTAATTGTGTGTAAAGAGCAATAAAATAATCATTTACTAAGATGATGGGATGCTTCATTCATGGCAGACACTGAGCTGGGTATGGCACATGCATTGTCCCACACAGCCTCACAAAAATCCCGAGATGAGAACAGTATATACCCCCACTTCATAGATATAGAACTCATGTTCTAGGGGTTAAACTTGCCCAGAGTCTCTGGGTGAATGAGTGGTGAAGCCAGGAGTCAAGCCCAGGTTTGTTACCTCTTTGAATATGGTCAAGGTGCCAGCTTCAATGGTGCTAAGTGAGGCTGAGTCTTTGGGCCTAGAAGACCTATGTTAATAAAAAATGGGAAGGGGAGAAATGTGAAAGAAAAGAGAAATCAAAATATATCATGGAATACTTAGGACTCCTTGTTATTTATCTGTTCAAGATTGGCCACCCCTAAGTGCCAGGTGGGCACACAAAGGTGAATGACAAGGGGTATGATGTTAATTTATGTGTCACTTGGCTAGGCTATGGTGACCAGTCACTCTTTCAAACACCAGGTTAGATGTTGCTATAAAAGTGTTTGTTAGATGTAGTTAACATTTAAATCAGTAACTTTCAAGTAAAGCAGATTACCCTCCATAATGTGGGTGAGTTTCATCCAACAGTTGAAGACCTTAAGGGCAAAAACCGAGTTTCCCAAGGAAGAGGGAATTCTCCTCAATACTGCATCATAGAAACAGCCTGGGTTTCCAGCCTGCTGCTCTAGAATCTGAACTCAAGATTGCTACATTAACTCTTACCTCCAACCTGCCTGAAGATTTTGGACTTGCCAGCTTCATGATTGTATGAACCAATTCCTTAAAATCTGTCTCTCTCCCTCCTTTCACTACTCTCTGTCTCTGTACACACACACACACACACACACACACACACACACACACACACACACGCATGCATGAGTATATGTATCTATAAATACACTCATGTGTAAATATATGTATATATGTGTGTCTATATACATATATGTGAGTATATGTAGGTATATATGTGTCTGTCTATTATCTATCTATCATCTATCTATCTATCTATCTATCTATCTATCATCTATCCTATTGCCTACTAATTCTGCTTCTCTAGAGAACTCTAATACAGGTTGTGGTGTGATCCCTTCTTTCAGGAAGCTCGCAGCTTAACATGTTACTGAAGGTTGATCAGCACAGAAGCAGACAATTATAGGAAGGGGCCTAGGGTTCTAAAATAGTAGGTGATTTTCTTGTAAGTGGTGGCAATATTGGGCTACACATTAGGGACTATGGGAGGAAAGTTAAGAGTGAGAGAATAATGGGGGGGGGGAGTGTGTGCATCCTGGCCCCATTACCTACCCCACTAAACTTGAAGTGTCTCTCCCCCTAAGGCTGATTTTGTTTTATTATTCCAAGCAAGTTTTAGCTCTAATGGGATATCACGACAAGGAAAAGCAAATCTTTCATTTTACAGATGGGGAAACCATGTCTCTGAGAGCTTTTTATAAAAGTGGCAAAGGTACCAGATCATGGTGACTAGGACTATTTGCCCAGATAATAGCAACTATCCATACACATTTGATTTCAGTGCACCTTTCTATGGCTGTGATACAATGAATTGCAGCCCCACATATCTGAAATTTTTACCAGATGTGACCTCCTTGAGAACCAAATAAGACAAATGACTCTCAGGGATTGATCTGGAATGCCACTCTGAGCCCATCTGGGCTCCAAGTCCACTTAACGCCATCTCCTGCAGTTGGCCTGGTCCAGCGCCAGGTGGCGCTGCTTTCAGCCTGGCAGATGCACATCAGCAAGGTCAGGTCTAGGCATGGTCCCAGCAAGGGACTCTCAGGAAGCGTAGAAGGGTTTGGAACCACACAAGTGGAAATCAAAGGGGCCTTAATTTTCTAGAAAATTCAATTCTCCAGAACATGCAGAGAACCAGTTTCTCTCCTGGAGTTCTTTTATCAGGTAGCATTGAGGCCACTCCTGCTCTTAGCTTTTATTTAGATACTAGAGGCCTGGTGCACAAAATTCGTGCACTGCGGGGAAGGGGAGGGAAGTGGGGTGGTTGTGGGGTGAGGTGGTACCTCAGCCTGGTCTGCGCCGTCTCGCAGTCTGGGACCCCTCTTGCAGTCCTGGACTCCTCGCTCCTTACTGCCCGCCTGCAGCGGAGGTGGGAGAGGCTCCCACCACCACCACCATTATGCTCGCCAGCTGTGAGCCGGTTTCTGGCTGAGGGGTGCTCCCCCTGTGGGAGTGCACTGACCACCAGGGGGCAGCTCCTGCGTTGAGCATCTGCCCCCTGGTGGTCAGTGCATGTCATAGCAACGAGCCATTTTGTTGGCTGTTCTGCTGTTCGGTCAATTTGCATTTTAGGGTTTTATTATATAGGATCACCTCTATAAAGAGATCAAAGTCCTGTAAGGAACACCAGCTCATGCCCCCTCATCTTCCCCTCCACTCCTATAGAAGAGAGGTAATGGAAAACTGAAGATCATTCCCATTTCACAGAAAGAGAAACTGAGGTGAGGAGAAGGGCACCACTAACTTCTGACCCTGGGTGGCACCTGTGGTGAACCAGGAAAGCAGCACTGGGAGGAGAGACCTGTAGGCATTGGCCCCAGGGAGTCCTGGGCTGTCACTGTAGGAGGACAGGGCACCGATTAGCCAGGCCTTGCAAATTAGAACCGGCCCAGCTGCTCCAAAGAGATCCAGGCCAGTGATAGGGGAACGTGTGGATAGCCTTAAAGTCATAATTTCTTTTTTTCTTTTCTTCCAGTTCACTCAGATCCAAGGCAACCCACTTCGTGGTGATGCTCTGTGAGCCTCTGTGCCCTTTCCCAGGGGAGGGAAGTGAGGGTTACACCCTGAGTCTAGTCTTGCAGACTCTGGCATATGAGGGGTAGTCTCCCTGGGGACTAGGGGTTTCAGTCATCAGCCAGAGGGTGTGGGAGAGACATCATCGCTGAGGTAGAAGATGAATATGGTCTGGATACCTGGATTTAATCCCAGTTCTTAATTTTTTTATTTTTTATTTTTACTAGCTGTGTGACCTTAGGCCTATATGTTAATTCCCCTGGGGGATATGAAAAGATTTAAATAAAATAATAAATGTGGCCATGTTGTATACCTATCATTGTTTTCCATACACCCTAGAGGGGATGCGGGAAGTAGGGACCTAGTATTGGGGAACTTTGCTTTCTCTAAATCTCATGTTAGAGTGAGGTCACAGTCCAGAAAGTGTATGCAATCTGCCCCAAATCGCAGAGGAGGAGGAAGGAAGATTGGATTTGGGTATGGAGGGTGGGTGGGGAAGAAAAGGGTTTGTCTTCTTAGAGCCCAGGGACTGGACCATGATGAGATCCACGAGGATCTGAGGAGGAAGTTGCCATGGCAGGGGCAGCAAAGTTGCAGGGACGCAAGGCAGGAAGTGCCCCAGTGCCTGGCTGAGGAGTCAGTACTGTCACTGGGGGAAATGCCATCCCTGCTTATCAAAACCTGTGTAGGGTCCTCTGAGTGCAAGGACACAGGGATGGGTGCAAGCCTCACCTGAGATGTGACTTTTGGTTCAGAAACAGGGTAAAGCGAACAGATAAGCCAGCTCTGCAGACCACCTCAGACCCAGGGCTAGACAGGTGGGGCAGGGGTGCAGGGAAAAGGCAGAGTCCCCAGGGAAAACACAGCACTCTCATTTCCTGAGGTGAGAAATGTGGGCCATAGTGGTTAGCCCTCATCAAAACCATGTCTGTGTCACTTTTGGTTAGAATTTAGAAAACATGGGATGAGAAAGTGTATATCTACACAAGTACTGTGCCCACATAGCTCTCAAAAGCGAGTTTACCACTAAAAATGACCTGAGGATTCTGGTAACAAGAATCATTCAAATTTGGCCTTGACTCATTTCTCCCATGAAGGACGAAACAGAAATCAGCCCTAGAGTGAAGAACCCATATCTAGGTGGATCTTGATCTGTCTCTCCTGCCTCCCATCTTCCAAAATATTATCCCCTTTGATCTCGCTCACTGCCTTACATTTCACCATTAGAAATTTATTCCTTTGGTTATTCAGTCTCCAGGATTTCTCTACACAAATGCAAATGTTCCTGGGAAAGGCAACAGGTAAGCTTGGAAGGTGACGCAGCTCAGGCAGCTAGAATCTGTGATTGGTTTCATTGGGGCCCTGGGGGGCCAAAAGGTGAGTGGGGAAGAGTAAGGACAGAGATTATCATCCCACTTTACAGAGGAGGAAACTGAGACTTAGACAAACAATGAAAGCAATTAGCAGTCTGAGGTGGGAGAAGGCCAACCCTCATTTTCTTCCCCCAATTGTGTCTTTTTCAGAGTTGTTCAAAGGCAACTCCAATTTGTTTCAAATAAAACAATCATTCGTGGCCTCCCCACTCTTACTTCCATTGTGACCCAGGAAGCATGTGGCCCTTTCTTGAGAGGGCCCATTCATAAGCTGGATGGTAACTATGACTTGTGTGCCTATGACTTATGTGCCAGTCAGATGAGTCTTCTCTCTCTCTCTGGAATTTGAACTAAGACCCAAGGAACATTGCAATTGGTGTCACGCTGGACCTTGGCGGTCCAGCAGACTCAGTGTAGGGTGGCCATTACAGGGCTACAAACATCCTCAAGTTTGGAATATGGAGAAACTCAGGGAGCCAGACAGGGGAGAGGGGAGCAGAGTAACAAAGAACCAGGAGGAGTGGCTGCTGATCACGAAAATGGACCACTCCCAGGGCAGCAACTCTTAAAATGTCTGCTCAGTGGGTGTCAGGATTGGTGTGGAGCAGTGTCTGTTGAGGTTGTTGTCCACCTTTCCTCCTTCTAACTGGGTGCAATTATTGATGATATCTTGTACTTGTTCTATTACTGAATATACAGTTTTGGGGACAGATAACTTTAATTCTTAGGTCTCTGGTCTTTGTATCAAGAGGCACTACACCTGTAGGTGACAAAGTGATTATTGCCCCTCATTGCTGATGTGGAGACACCAACATACCACCCTGAACCTGGTAACAAGAATCATTCAAGTTTGGCTGTTTATCTCCTTTGGTCTCCCGGGGGACTTGGGGCTGTTCCCTGGGGAGGGGTGGGTGTATTGTACATGCAGGAAGGAGAATGACCCGAATTGCAAATGAACCATGAGTCATCACGAGTGCAGTTTTCTAAATATTTCTAGCTCCCTGATTTCTGGGCACATCCAGAACCCTTGTTAGGCTGGGGCCATGAAGCCTAATCTGACCAATGAGATGTGAGTGGGAGTTTAATGGTTTACTTGAGGCCCTTCAGTCACTTGTCCTCTCACAGTAGCTGTGACAGTCAAGGTGGTGGCTGCTCCCTCCTCCTGGATCCCGGAGAGAGGAAACCTGGGAGTCAGCTTTGTGTTAGAAGCCATATCACTCTGGGGTTGTTTGTTGCCATGATACACCCTGGGGTGCTCGGCCTGCCCTTCCCAGGGCTCAAGCGTGGCATTTTCCCTGGATCCTTTTGGAAAGTAGATGGAAGGGCTGTTATAAGTTGGGGCAACCCTGGGCACAGGTGACATTTTTTGGGTCTCTCCTGCCAGCCTCTGTGCCATCTCTCAGGCTGTGGGACAAGAGTACTGAACAGCAGAGGGCACCAGAGGCCTGTCTCCACTTTCCCTTGCCTAGTGCCACCACGGGGTGTTGGTGGAGCTGGCACTGCAGGAGTGTGGCACTCAGGCCTTAAGCAGGAGACATCCCAGGGCCCATTCCTTTTTCATGTCACTGTAGTTGTGGGCAAATGTTTGAAACATGCAGGCTCTCCCCTTCCCCCACAATAGGCTTCAGAGAACATCATGGTGGAGCTGATGGCCCCACCATGGCCTCTAAAGAGCAGGCATTACTCTCACTTTCTCATGTGGCCTGGCTCTGCCTTGATTGCTATCATCACACCAGAGTGAGGCTGGCAGGGAGGCCAGGACAAAGCATCACCAGCACTGCTTACATACAGCCGCCCACCCTGGCCGGAGCTCTGTGACCTCAGGCCTGGCCCAGGCTTCTCTCAGGATGCCTCAAATTCTACTATAGTTCCGTCTGTTTAGGACAAAGCTTTCATCTGTGTTGAAACATGGCCTGGCCCCATTTCTCTTTCTGGTAGGGGTGAGTGTGGAAGTTGGAGGGGCAGGACTACTAGCAGGTGTTCCTAGATTGACACTAGAGCGTGCATGAAGGGTCTGAGAGCTTAATCAGCCCAATGGGCTTTGTCTGGGAGTCGGGCAGCTGTATGATTGCCTCTAATCCCTTTCTCTCCCTGGACCTCAATGTCCTCTTCTATGAAAAGGGGTTTGGAGCCTGCCAAGCTCTAGGTCACTTCCAGCTTTAGGAGACTATGTTTCTGGGGGCAGATTTTGCTACTCAGGAATGGGAAGACACCCTAGCCCTAGGGAAAGGATGGGAGGCAGGAGAGGAGGGGGATACTAAGAGGGAAAATGGTGCATGATAGGGGAAACTTGGGCCACTGAAGGTCACTAGCTGGTGTGAAGTTTTTCCAGGAGTGGCTGGATTACCTGCTTGCTTTTCTTTAGTGTTGGCATGCGTCTCAGTATTTACATTCTTTCAGATCATATAAAAACCAAGGTCAGATCAAAACTATTACACCTAACCCTGGTTGGCCCAAAGTCAAACAGAAGAGGTTGCCAATAGTACTTGAGTTTCCTGCTCTCCCTCCCTGCCTTCTCTGGGTGCTATTTCCAGTCTCCTGGTGCTAGTCCCTCCCAGTGTTCTGGCCTAGTGTCTGGAGCCCTAGTCAGGCCTGTTTTTTGGGAAAGACAAGCAGATGAATACTCCAGGTCATGACCTTGGGGCGTGGGGTGAGGACATCTGCCTTATGCTTACAATGCCTTTGTTGTCCCTTTCCAACCCTCATCAACAGGCTCCCCGGTGAAAAGAAGGTGCCAAGCTTTCCCCAGCAAGAGCCCAGGAGCATCTTCTGGGTGGAATTTTGCTGGAGAAGCAAAGTGCCTCCTTCAACTCTTCAGCTCCTGTTCTGCTCAGACCCTGGAAGGTTCAGGTTGGAGCACAGAGGCAGGCTCCTTCCTGACACTTCTTCAGCTCTCTGCAGTGTCCCTGTTCCTCTGAGTTCTAGAGGGAATCTGGGCACTGCAGAGCTAATTGCAAGCCATTCCAGTTTGCTAGATGTTTTATGAGCCTTGTCTTTCTCAAGCTGGTTGTAAACTTCTTAAGGCCTGGCGGATGGGTTTCTGGTGTTGTTTCCTGCTCCTGACTAGTTGGCACTGCCATATTCAGCCTCTGGTGAATATCTTTTTATTTCATCAAGTCCACCCACCTGCACTGTTCATTCATTCAGTCATTCATTGAGGCCCATGATGGCAGAACATCCTAGGGGCTAGGCATCTATAATAATAAAAGTGTAATATGCTTATTAGACCTGACAGCCGAACGACCTTCTGGATGAAGCCATGGTGGCAGGGGTTGAGGTAGAGGTGGTTAGGGGCGATCAGGCAGGCAGGCAGACAGAGTGGTTAGGTGTGATTAGGCAGGAAGGCAGAGTGGTTAGGGATGATCAGGCAGGTGAGCAGTTAGGGATGATCAGGCAGGCAGGCAGAGTGGTTAGGGGTGATCAGGCAGGCAGGTGAGTGGTTAGGGGTGATCAGGCAGGCAGGCAAAGTGATTAGGGGTGATCAGGCAGGCAGGTGAGCAGTTAGAGGTGATCAGGCAGCTGACAGAGTGGTTAGGTGTGATTAGGCAGGAATGCAGAGTGGTTAGGGATGATCAGGCAGGTGAGCAGTTAGGGATGATCAGGCAGGCAGGAAGAGTGGTAAGGGGTGATCAGGCAGGCAGGCAAGCAGTTAGGGGTGATCAGGAAGGCAAGCAGAGTGGTTAGGGGTGATCAGGCAGGTAGGTGAGTGGTTAGGGGTGATCAGGCAGGTAGACAGAGTGGTTAGGTGTGATTAGGCAGGAAGGCAGAGTGGTTAGGGGCAATCAGACAGACAGACAGAGGGGTTGGGGGTGATGAGGCAGGTGGGCAGGCCAGCGGTTAGGAGCCAGGGGTCCTGGATTGCAAGAGGGATATCCGACTGCCGGTTTAGGCCCGATCCTGGGGGATCGGGCCTAAACCGGCAGTCGGACATCCCCTGAGGGGTCCTGGATTGTGAGAGGGTGCAGGCCGGGCTGAGGGATCCCCGCCCCCCCTGCTTTGCACAAATTTTGTACACCAGGCCTGTAGCACAAAATAAAAGAGCAGAACACAGTCCTTGAAGGGTCTGAGTTTAGTGGAGTGTGAGACTTGTAAATAAGGTCTTGAAATTTAGGGTGTTGAGTGCTGTGATAATGGCCTTCCCTGGGCCTCATAGGTGCATAGGGGTTTGGGGAGAACCTGGCTCTGCCTGGGGAGGTGAGGGGAATGCAGCTTTCAGAGAAGGTGAGGTTTGTGTTAAGTACTGAAGGAAAAGCTGTAGGAGTTCCCTAGGTGGGGGTGGAAGAGTGGGAGAGAATTTTCAGGGAAAGAGGAAACACCTAAAAATAGATGGGGCGGGGGAGAGCAGGGTTCCTTCTGGGGTTGGAAATATTCAGCGTTTTTGGAGCCAATGTATGTGAATAGAGATGAGGCTGAGGTTGGATCTGGATCCCAGAGGGCCTTGGGATGCAGGCCAGAGCAGTCCAGCTGCAGCTTGCAGCTGTGTGGAGACCAATGAGGAAGTTATTGTCCTAGTTCAGGAAAAGAGGAAGATGAGGTCAATTAAGGAGCACAGGGGGGAGTGGTAGAGGAATAGCTCTGAGAGATACTGGGTGGGTAGAAGCCATTCAACTGGATGACCATTTGGATGTGGTGGTGTGGCAGAGGGAGAGGAGGGGCTAATTCCTAGGTCCCTGGCTCAGGTGACTGAAAGCTTGGAGCCCCTCACCACTCCTCAGGGTGTGGGAGAGGAACAGGTTGGATGTTGGTGGATATGCTGAGTTTTGAATACCCATGGGCACCTCAGGAAAGGATATCCAACAAGCATTTGGTGTAGAGTTTGAAAAACTGACTTGCTCATCATCAGCATTTGGGTAGGATTTGAATTCCTGTGGTACAGATGAGATGATTAAAGGGGAGTGAATAGAAAGAGACAAAAAAAAAAAAATGGAGTCCAAGTAAGAGCTCTGGGGAGCACTGACATTTAATAAGTGGGTAGAGGATACAGAGAAAGGAGTGAGCAATGAGTAGGAGAATGGTGTGATGGAGGTCAAGGGAAGTCTGTGAAGAAGGAATAGTTAACATTTCCAATGGCTGCACAGACTAAGGCAGACAAGTTTTGACCATTGGCAGGAAGGTCATTGGCCTGAGTGATGATGGTGGAACATCAGGAGAGGACATTGGCTGTGGTGCTGACTTGTGGGTGGCAGGCTGCCCTGCCCAATCCAGCCTCACAGCTCTGAGCACAGGGCTGGATACTCAATGCCAATCAGAGTGCGCGATCAGGAAACATTTGTTGAATGAATGACTGTGGGGTCAAAGAAGAGACTTTTTTGTTTTGGGAACTAATGAGACTTGAGACTTGGGTGTCTCACCTCTCCCACCTCCCTGCTTCCAGAGTGAGTCACAATCAGAAAGGTAATGACAGGGGTTTTCCAGTCTTTATCCTGATCTGGAAATGATCAGCTAACCTGGGGAAAATGTGGAGTCTTTGGAAAGTCATGAGTGCTCCCTGACTTAGGTGTGAGAGCTCCTTTTCGCTGGGGGCTTTCCCACAGTTCGCCTCCAATGATGAGCTGGGTGATCAGATATCTCTAACTTGCTGGGCTCTGGAGCAAAACTTCTCTCTTTGGAGGGTTGGGCATCTGGAGATCTAAACCTAGGTCAGCAGCCTTTATAGGGAAGGAAGTAGGAGCCCTGGCTTGGATTCTAACCCAGGCTCTGCCATTATCTCAGGTGAGAAAATCATCTTGCCGGGACTCAGTTTCCCCATCTGTAAAGCAGACATTCAAATCCTGCATTTACAGGGGTATCCTACAAATAAAATGGGTTATGGATGCAAAGGTGATGTGAAAAGTAGTAAGGGCTGTACATATGTCTGAGTTTTCTTCATTCAATCACTCATTCATGCATGCATGCGTTAATTCAACAAAAAATGACAAAGTGCTCATGAGGTGCTATCATTACAAAACACGAAGTGTTAGGGGCTGAACAAGTAGGCAGACTTGTGAAAGAACCTGCCTTTGACCATATTTGTCCCCATCTCCCCCTGTCTGAAGGGGAAGAGAGCGTGGAGCTGATGGGCTGGTGGGTATCAGTGCCCCAGGCTCAGAGGATGGCCACCAGACCTGACATTGCACTGAAGTCAGTGGGCTTTGCTGCTTTGGGTTCCATGATGTTTTCAGCCCCCCTCTCTCCATCCTGGGAAGAGTTCCAGGGGTCCTCAAACTTTTTAAACAGGGGGCCAGTTCACTGTCCCTCAGACCGTTGGAGGGCCGGACTATAGTTTAAAAAAAAAACCTATGAACAAATTCTTATGCGCACTGCTGGCCCGGGACAAGTCGGCTGCTAAGCAGGACAGGCAGCGGCACCCGGCGGGCCAGATAAATGTCCTCGGCGGGCCGCATGTGGCCCGTGGGCCGTAGTTTGAGGACCCCTGGTAGGATCAAGGGTTCTTTTTCTGCCTTATCATCTTGACCCTAGAGGTTGCCTTATCTGTTATTTGGCAGCAATGGCACATCAGCCATTTACTTGGGCAAAGTCACTGTTCTGAAGTGTGTGTGTAAGAGAACCCCTGGGCAGCAAATGGTCATCAGAGACCAGTGGCTCCTGGATAAAAGACCTGGGTTCTAACTGAGTTGGTGAACTTGGATGAGGTACTTAACCTTGATGAGATTCAACTTTCCCTCTGCAATTTAGGACTCCTTATGCCTGTCCTATGTGCCTTGAAAAGATAAAGTAAGAGAACTTTAAAATATTGTAAAGATGGCTCTTCTTCCTCTTCCACTGACATCAATTCACCATCATCGACATCATGGCCCAGCCACCCTCTGGGCTCCATCCTACTCTCCATTTCTTCTGATGGACTCTGTGATGTGCCCACTCAGTAGGACAGCCATCTAAATGACCATTGAATGTTTGGCTTGCTGGTCAGGACTTACTGATTTCATGTCATGATTATTCTATTACAACTTATGGAGGTTGTGACCCAAAGGGTTCTGGGCCACAGGGCCACAAAACAAGAGGAAGCCTTGGAGAGCATGTGCTATAGCCAAAAAGAACATGTGGATAAAAATTGGTTGAATGGTGTACCTTAAGTATGAGTGGCTTTTTGATGACCCTGCTAGCCCTCTGGCCTGCAGTGAACCTCGGGGTTGAGGTGAGTATGGTTCAAGTATAGGGCCCCACACAGGGCTCCCCATCCATCATCAGGCATCCACACAGATATTCAGATTTGGGCAGCCTGGATAAGGAGGTGCCAGGGATCATTGGGTCTCACAGATTAAGCTTAGAGGTTTAACTACCCATAAATGACTTCAAGGCCATCATTTGTAAATTAGCCAAGGCTGAATGTGAACTGCTGGCTCTTGAGGCTCATTGGAGAGAAAGAAATTTGGCCCGTGAAGGGTCCTATCTGTTGTCCAGCATTCCTTCTCAAAGTGGATTGGCTGTTCTCTACCTGTCATCAAACTCTCAAACTTATGAAGTGATAATGGAGTGGGCCAACTGCTGGTGCTGAGGGTGGCAGTGAGGAGATGATTCATGGGATACAATAAAGTAAAGGTTTTAAGCCAGAAAATAGAAACATAAGTTACCTTAACATTAAAAAAATATTTTTATTGATTTCAGAGAGGAAGGGAGAGAGATAGAAACATCAATGATGAGAGAGAATCATTGATAGGCTGCCTCCTGCACGCCCCCTCCTGGGGATTGAGCCCACAACCCTGGCATGTGCCCCTGACCGCAATCGAACCTGGGACTCCTCAGTCTGCAGACCGATGCTCTATCCACTGAGCCAAGACAGCTAGGGCAGGTAACTTAACATTTTAAGTTATATTTTATTTTATCACTAGGGTCCCAGTGCACGAATTCGTGCACCTTGAAAGGCACTGTAGGCCCTGAGGCTGCAGTGGGCACAGGGGTGGGTCTTGGCCCTTTCTCTGTGCCCCTGCTCGGCCCCTCCTGCCGCGGCTCCTGGTAAACCTGTCTGCTCGCAGCCCTGCTCCCACTGCCGCTGCTCCCACGTGCTGACGGTAGCCCCACTCACACCTGGCGCTGGCCCTGTTTGCACCTGCTGATGGCGTGGAGCAATTGGGACTGGCACCAGCAGCGGGGGAGAGTGGGGCTGGTGCTGTCAGCAGCAGGTGTGAGCGCCCAGCAGGACTGGGGCATGCAGGAGCAAAGAATTTTCAGTAACCACCAGAGACTCTCCCAGATGACAGCGACCGGTGCCCTGCCTCGGTCTGGTGCTCCCGCTCACCTGATCCACCATCCCGCCACTGCCGATGCCTGCCATGTTCCACACTCTGCTGCCTGCTGCCAACGCCCACCATGTTTTGCATGCACCTCCTGGTGGTCAGGGTACTTCATAGTGACTGGCTGTTTGGTTGTTTAGCTATTTGGTCTATTTGCATATTAGGGTTTTATATATATATAGATATGGGAAAAGTTTTGTGTTGTACTAATATTAATAAATTGAGGAATTCACAAAGTCCTTGGATTATATTATTTGGAAATGTTCTAGAGAGCTGAATGCAATAGTAAAAACTAAAAACAGGTGCAATCCCAGAATTAGAATGGGGTTTTCTTACTACAGGATGTAATGGCAAAGTTAAAAATGTAAGTAATGATTAAAACAAACTTTTTTTTAATCCTCACCTGAGGATATGTTTACTGATTTGAGAGAGACAGAAAGGAAGGAAAGGAGGGAAAGAGTGAGGGGGGGGGGGGGAAGAGAGAGAGAGAGAGAGAGAGAGAGAGAGAGAGAGAGAGAAAGAGAGAGAAAAATTGATGTTAGAGTGAAAGATTGATCAGTTGCCTCCTGTATGGATCCAGTTGGGGATTGAACCCACAATTTAGGTATGTGCTCTGACCGGGAATAGAACCGGCAACATTTTGATATATGTGACTGATGCTTTAACCCAGTGGTTGGCAAACTGTGGCTCGCGAGCCACATGCGGCTCTTTGTCCCCTTGAGTGTGGCTCTTCCACAAAATACCACGGCCTGGGTGAGTCTATTTTGAAGAAGTGGCGTTAGAAGAAGTTTAAGTTTAAAAAATTTGGCTCTCAAAAGAAATTTCAATCGTTGTACTGTTGATATTTGGCTCTGTTGACTAATAAGTTTGCCAACCACTGCTCTAACCAACTGAGCCACCCAGATGGGGTGAAAGAAATGTAAGTGATGTTTTAATAAATTAAAAAAAAGGCCATAAAGAAGAATGTGTAAGTATGAATCCATTTATGTTAGTTTTTAGAAAGCTTATGCATATATATCCCAGGAGAGACCTTGGTTTTTAAAAGTTATTTTTTGGAAGGATACATAGGCATCTGTTACTGATGGTTACCTTATGGAATTCTCACATTTACTCTCTAAGCCTCAGTTAGCTCCTCTGGACAGAGAGCCTTGGAATCCCATATCCTAGGATGTGAGTGAAGCCCCAGTGGGCACCCTGAGAGGCTAGCCCTCACCAGCTGGAGCCTCATAGAAACAGGAGTATTGCTGTTTGTTTGAGGCAGCTTGATGTGGGGGAGGTAAGGAGATCTCTGGAGTCAGGCAGGTCTTGGCTGCTACTCTCTACTTGTGGGATCAGAGGTGAGTTGTCCCTCGCTTCTGAGCCCATTTTCCTCACCAGTTCTTCAGTGTAAAGTTCCTCCCACAGCCCCATGCACAGAGCATGCATTTGTTCCCCTTCTCCAGAGTGGCTGAAGTCCCACCCTGCAGCCTCCGTGTGGGCGGGGCAGGGGCTTCCCATGGATCCAGACATACGGCCTCCCTGAAAGACAGCCGGGCTTCCCTGCATCCCTGACATTGCATCTCCTGCTGGGCCCCCACTATGCCTGGACGTTTCTTTCCTGGGGAAAAGGGGAGAGGCCTGCTCCATGGGAGCTGTGTCCATCCACCAGCCTCTGCACACTCCACTGGATGGTGGATAGCCTTCTGGGAGCAGCCTTCCAGGATCACGCCTAGACACCCCAAATCAATTTGCTAAAAGCCAGTTTGCCAAATGATCAATTCATTAAATGACTAATTTGCTGTAGGACTGAGGATTCGTTTTTTTAAATTTGTTTCTCTGCGATTTTGTGCAGCCGCTCTGGCAGTAGAGTTTTGCATGAGTTTCAAATTTTGGATGCTGAGCCTGACTCCAGCACTCAATATTTCATATGGAAAGGCTAGTCTTGCCCACCCCACCCAGCCCCTGAATCTGCCTCTGTTCTGCTTTCTAGGTGGGCTTTCTCTTCAAATGCATTTTTGTCTTCTCTCTCTGCAAATTAGCCCCATGTCTGCCCTGGAACACAGGCAATGAGAGTGGGTCCCCAGGGGAGGAGAGGTCCAGACCCTTCCTCTGAGGGGCTTGAGACCTTGCACTGGGGAAACTAAAGAAATGGATTTGCACACCTAGGCTGTGATCTAGCATTCATGCCTTTGTTATTATTATTTAGCAATTTAGTTGAAGTTGCAACAGATATTGAAATAGTGACCATTTCTAAGTGAAGAGATCTAACTATTTATTTATTTACTTAATTTTAAAACCCGAAATTGAGTTTAGAATTGTATTGTTGCCAGCACGTAGGACCATGAGATTTGCTAATTACCTGAAATAAGCAGCTTGTGAGAAAAAAATCAGTTATTTAAACTCTTGATTGTCCATATCTATCATCTATATAACTATATCTGTATCTGTATCTAAGTTTGTATTTGTACCTATACCTAGCAGTAGGCAATTAACAAAAGCAGACTAATACCAAACATTTTCATATGCTTTGGAATGCGTCATACTTTGTATTGCTAGACTTTCCTTTTAGTAGGCTTCACTTATATTTGCAAGTATTCCATATGTATACCTAATGAATGTTACTTCTTTTTGCCTTTTCGCTGGTGCTCATGATATCTTGAACAGAACCTGGGCAACTGACCTCCTGGAAAGTTGATTAATTTCACTGAGTCTCAGTGTCTTCATGTGCACAACACCTACCTGATGATGTTTTTGTCACTCACGGAGTTGTTCAGATATAGGATGTTAATATGGCATGACTTCTGGATAGGGAGAGCAAGTCCTGATATTTGCTGTCTTTTAGACACAAGACATTTTAAAATATGCAGTACCTGACTATTTAGTCAGGGGCACTGACCTCTTTTCACTCAGACTGTCAAATAAAAAACTGACAATAGTCAACACAACAATAGCTATCCAGTGTGAATGAATCAAAATTATACCTATTCTTTTTGTTGGATCAACAAAAATATATTTTTTGGAGTGCCACAGAATTTTAGTAATTAGTTTATGTGTGCCATGAGATGAAAAGGGTTGAAAATTGCTATTTTAGAAGAAAGATGGTCTAGGACAGAAAAACAAGTTGCCATAGCCAAGTTAAAAGCAGAGAGCTCTCACTTTGTTGAAATTTTCCATGGGCTTCCCACCTGCCCAGGCTAGATCCTTTGCTGGCCTGGAAAGTTCTGCTGCTGCTCCAGCCTTATCGTAGTGCCTTAATGGCTCTGAACTCCAACCACACTGACTATAGAGTTCTGGGATGTTCTATGCTCCTTTCTGCCTCAGGACCTTTGCACAGGCTGTTTCCATCTTCTCATATCCCCAGGAAAGACCATCTTTCGGTCTTACATAAAACATCACTTCTTCTGTGAAACTCCTGTGACCTGCAGTCAGGTGAGCTCCACCTGAGAAATGTTCTGTCCTAGCACCTGCACTTGTTCTTCAAAGCATCAGCTATAACAGCAGTTAGTTAATTCATTGTGTACTTGTTTAATGGACTGGTCTATGAACACTGTGAAGTCAGAGACCATGCCTTGTTAGCTGCTGTGTCACAGCATTCAGCACTGTGCCTGGCCGTTGGGTAAACAGTTTTTGAATGAACGAATGAAGCTGGGCCCCAGGGAAGGGAAGGGTGAACGCCTGCTGGGTTCTCTCTTCATGACATCTTGGCACTCCCCAGTAGAGCCTGACTTGCTTTCCCTCCTTGGTCTGTCCCAGGTTCAGGTCTTTACCTCTGTGCTGGGGGCTGGAGTCCTTCAATCAGCAAACATTCCATAAGGTGGAGCAGCAGTCTGCCTGGGTGACACAGAATGTGAGATCTGTCAGGGCTCCCAGGAGGGAAACAGCTCTGGGGAGAAGGGTGGTTGGGGGGCTGCATAGAGAGGGTGGGACTTGCAGTTGAACAAATAAATGCTGGAGGAAGGTCTGGCCAGCTGCAGCAACCCCAGGAAGGCCTCAGCAACACCATCAGCTGTCAGGAATGGGCAGCCTGGACGAGCAATCCCCTTAGGTGCCTCATCCTGGCAGAGTCCAGAGTTAGCCAGGCCCCTCAGGGAGAAGGGTTGCTCGAACCTGGTCTAGCTCCTTTTACCTGCTCATCCAGGCTGAGTGAATGGGGGCAGGCTGGGCCATATGGGTCTCCAGCTCAAGGGCCTTAGGCAGGCTGAGGAGCGAGAAGCAGGAATTCACTGGATTCTCACAGGTGTCCCACCCCTTCCACCCATTTCCTGGGGGGCAGTGAACTGGTTCTGTACTGACTCCTCCTCTCTGCCCCCATGTCACTGGATAGGAAAATATAAAAAGTAAGCTCTGGTCGATTGGAGCATCATCCCGTACACCACAAGGTTGTGGGTTTGATTCCTGGTTGGGGCACGTGCCCAGGTTGCAGGTTTAATCCCCAGTTGGGGCAAGTGTGGGAGGCCACTGATCGATGTTTCTCTCCCACATAGATTTTTTTTTTTCTTTCTCTCTCCCACTTCCTCTCTCTCTCTCTAAAAAAAAAAAGTCAACAAAAATATATCCTTGGGCCCAGCTGGTATGGCTCACTGGTTGTGAGTTGACCCAAGAACCAAGAGGTTATTGGTTTGATTCCTGGTCAAGGGCACATGCCTGGGTTGTGGGCTTGATCCCCAGTGGGGAGCGTGCAGGAGGCAGCCCATCAATATTTCTATTTCTCATTGATATTTCTATCTCTCTATCCATCTCCCTTCCTCTCTAAAATAAAGAAGAACACATTAAAAAAAATAAGACATATAAAAATAAATGGAATTATTTTTTTAAGTTACATTTCCCTCTTCTGCCCTTTATTAAACACTAGAGGCCCCAAACTGCACAAAATTCATGCAAAAGTAGGCCTTCCTTTCCCCAGCTACTGGCACTGGCTTCTCTCTGGCACCCGGGACCTGGGCTTCCCTCGCAGCCCTGACTTTGTCTGGAAGGTCGTCTGGAAGGCTGTCTGGTCTAATTAGCATATTATGCTTTTATTATTATAGATTTTATGGAACCAGAGAATGTTGGAGCTGAAGGGAAGCTAGTTCAACTGGAACCTTTTAGGAGTAGGAGGCCAAGACACCAGGAGGTAAACTGAGACTCCCTGACTATGTATCGTGCGGTAGTGGCACATGTCTTTGCTTCAGAATGTTGGACACTAATACCTTAAGCCATTGTTAGGTGCTGCATTGTGGTAGTGGGGGTGTTGGTGGGCAAACAGCTAAATGCCAGGCCCTATGGGAATGGGAAAAGGGACACAGCACCCAAAGGTGGGAGAGCACTGACTCAAGAACCAAGAGGGCATGTGCTCATCCTCTCCTACTGCACCCTAGCCGGAGCCTCTGAGGAAGTGCCACCTTTCAGAGTCTCAGTTTCCTCATCCATTGATTGGGATAATAATCTTGTCTCTGGACCGCTACTCACTAGGGAGGTTGTAAGGGTTTCATGATGAGATAGAGGTTTGATTTCTTGATTTCTGAAGTCACCCATCATTTTAGGAGTGTCTGTCTTGGAGCCTGGGCCTGGAGTAGTGGGAAGCTCTAAAGAGTTAAAGTCAAAAAACAAGTTGTGTGGGAAGGGCTGCTTCCCAAGCAAAGGGGAACGACCCCAGCATCTCTCAGGCCCTCTCAGATGGGCCAACTGTCCCCAGCCTTCCTGGGCCAGGTGACTGTGACCCCCTCTCTCATGCAGAGAAACAAGGACTCCAAACCCTGAATGCCCAACTTCATGGCCAGATTCCTATTGAAAAAGCATATTGGGTGAAAATACACTGAGTTGTGCTTTCTTAATAAAAAATCAACATCTCCTCTAGCGTTTAGTGAGGTGCTACTGAATATTTCTCAGTACGTCGGGATCCTCTGGTCCTGGCCCCTGACCTCCTGGAAGTCCTGGCTTTACAGAGCCAACAGGGGCCTTTGATAAGAAAGCTGTCTTAAATCAGCATCAGGAGAGAGAACAGGGTACATCTCCCCACTCTGCTCCCCAGTGCTCCGGAGAGGAGAGCGCTACTCCTGCGGAGACCCCTCTGAGCAGGAAGGACCTGGTGATGTGGCTCAGCCTTTCCTGGCTCCTTTTTCCCTAGACCAGAGGAATATATACCCAGGCCCGTGATGTGGCCCATCTTTCTCCCTCCTGTTCCACAGTCTACTTTCCCTTTCCCTTTCTTTTCTCTTCTCAGCACCCAAACCGAGAGATTTGTAAGCCAATCACAAGGAGAAGTAATAGGAGTGGAGGGGTGGGAGAGGCCCATGGTGCTGCAGTAGTCAGGGTGACCTTCCTGGAAGAGGTGGTCCCAGGCTGGGCTTTAAAGGATGGATAGGGATTGGAGAAGAAAGAGGAGGAAGAATAAGTTATAGAAGAATTTAGGGATGGGTGTGGGGACCCCAGTTCAAGACAGGGGTGTGGCATGGGGGCAGTGAGTGCGGTGGGTGTGTGTGGGGGGGACTGGGCAGGAGAAAGGTTAAGAGAAGGTTGGGAAGCCAAAGCTGAGGCATTTTCTTTGACGGAGAATCCAGTGGTCCCCGGCTGCAGTTGCTTTAGCTAAATAAAGCCATCACTGTTTTTTTAAAACCACAGTAGGCTTGTTCCACTGTGATGGCAACTAAAATTATGGATTGTAATTGTTTAAACACAGGGAGATGTTTTGACCTGAATAGTAATAATGTGTCTTCCCACAGCCGACACTGAGCCACCACCTGTCCACACTCCCTGCCCCTTGGAGAGGACAGAGGTGATGCCAGGGGCAGTGTCCACCTGGGCCCAGGGAATGGCATTCATGAAGTCTTCTTGAGGCAGGCCATGGTGGTGGGGAGGGCTTGAGAGGGACTCAGGTCAAATCTTTGCCTGTCACCTGGGCTAACAGCACCAGAGAGGGCTTTTGGGAAGAGGGCAAGACACCAGGGGGAGGCAGACACTGGGTGCCTGAGCGCTGTGACGGCTATGCGTAGCGCTGTGAGTAGCAAAGCCAAGTACCCTCATTGTAGAGATGAGGAAACTGAGGCCTCATGGGAGGCTCGACTGAAGTCGTGTGTTCACAGAGATTTGGGGTTTTTAAAGGACTCCCATCAGCATCATCTCACCAGTGTTTACAGTCACTCTGAATCGTCATGTGGACAAATTACCTCTCTGAGCCTCAGCTTTCTCACTTGTAAAAGGGGAATAACATACACCTGCCTGAGGCAGCAATTATGAGGATTGTATGAGATGATAACTGCAACGCTGCACAGTGCCTGACATGCAGAACATGCTCAGTAAGTGGTGGTTCTCCCGATCCCGCCGCCCCCACAACAGCCCCACTCTGTGGCTTCATTAAGGAATCATGTCCATGTAGAGGCATCGGTGATGCTTGGACCCACCCCCAGCCCCCAGGGAGAAGTGCTGGCTCTGCGGGGAACGTCCAGGGTTGATGCAAGGCTGACTGTGCACAGATGTGAACTCCTCTGAACCCTTCAGTGGGGCCTGGTTTCTTTGCTTGATCCTGGTCTCCCCTTACAGCTTTCAAACTGATGAGTCTCCTGTCCATCTTGTCCAAAAGCCCTGAGAGAAGAGGCTATGGCATAAAGCAGTGTGCCTTCTCCCTGCCCCAGCACAACCTCGCAGAGCCCTAATAAATATTTCACTGGATCCGAGTGCAGAGTGCTCACTTTACAGCCGGAGAGGCCCAGAGGGGCTGTCATGTTCCTGCAGAGTCAGGACTGAAAGCCAGCTCCTGACTCCACTCAGTGCTCTCCCTCGGCCTTGCTCAGTTGTCCTCTTGGGTTGAGCTTTTGGTTTCCTCTGCCTGGAGTTCTTCCCATACCCCTCTGCTTAGCTGGCTCCCGTGTATCCTTTAGGCCTGTTTAGATGTTATGGCCTTGGGTCCCTATCTTGACCTAGTTGAATCCCCCTGTGTTTTGCTCTCACAGTATCATCTGAGACAAAGACTGCTGGCTCCCTTCTGATATGCATGCTTAGCTCTTTCTTTTGTCAAATCCAATTTAACAGGGAAGCAACCCATACAGTTAAAAGACTATGTCTCACAGCCTTCCTGACTGCTAGGAAGTTGCTGGGTAATGTTTCTGAGTCATTGAGAAAGAGCAGACTACTTTTTCTCTTTGCATTTTGTTCTTTGCACTTTTCCTTCATTTTGCCTGGAACATAGATATGATGGCTGGAGCTCTAGCAGCTGTTTTGGGCCTTTATGTTAAGGATATTAAGGGTGCTCTTATGTTAGAGTAGAAAAATAGCAAGAGTTTTGTGACAGTCATCACTCCAGCCCTGGGCGGTCTACTTTCAAACTCCTTTTATGTAAGAGATAAAACCCTCTTTAGTTTACAGCACCATAGTTGGATTTCTATTCCCGACAGCCAAACTCAATCCCAATCGATAGAACATTCTTTATAGCTGTTACCATAGCTTATGCTAGTTATGTGCAGATCTTTTTAATGTCACCACCATTAGACACTGCTCAGTGAGGGCAGGGACCCCATCTGCCTTATTTGCTTAAGTAGCCACAGCAACCAACACAGTGCCTGTGTTGTACCAGTAGGTACTTAGTAAATTTCTTGAATGAATGAATGAGTGAATGAATGAATGAATGAATAACTAACTAAATAAATAAATGCATCCCAATGAGTACCTGGTGCCTACCAGGGGTCCTACAGGCTCATTTGAGAAAAGGGCGACTCTGACAATGTCCTTTGTAATAATTATGAGAAGCAACTTCAGTTGACCATGGTGCTAGGAACTACTTTTCCTTTACCAGTAAATTAGATCCCAAATATAATTTTATTTCCCCTCCCCAAATCCTTAAGATTTCTTTGAGGGAACTCCCCTAGAGTCTCACTACCTCTAATAGCTATTTAAAAATACACAAGAAACAAAACAAAATACACAAGATTTATTTTCAGTCCTTTTAAAAAAATAAATATGTTTTTATTGATTTCAGAGAGGAAGGGGCAGGGATAGAGAGATAAAAACATTAATGATGAGAGAGAATCATTGATCAGTTGTCTCCTGCGTGCCCCCCACTGGGGATCGAGCCTGCAACCCGGGGTTGTGCTCTGACCAGGAATCCAACCATGACCTCCTGGTTCATAGGTTGATACTTAACCACTGAGGCACAGTGGCCTGGCTCAGTCTTGATTTTATGCAGTAGCTTTTCTCACATAGTTGGCTCACATAAAAATGTGTATCTTCTCCTCCCCTCCAATATGGTAACAGAATTTTCCCATTTATTAAAATCTGAACTGCACTATAATTTTTAGTGGATAAATGGCAATCTATTTTCTATCAAGAGAAATTACTTAGCCTGCCTCCTCTTCTGGCACTTTTAGTTGGAATAATGCTGTGATGAACATCTTTGTGACCAAAGCATTTCCTGTGTTAAGGATTATTTCCTTAGAGGAGTTTCTCATAAATGGAGTTATTTGTTCAAGGGAGATAAACATGTTCAAATGTCATTTTGCAAATCAGGAGTCAATGCAAAATTAAAGGGAAAGAGAGACTCAGTCCTTTTACTTTACTCTGGGCTCAGTTTCTCTAGCTGTAAACTGAGTAGGTCAGATTAGAGGGCGCTAGGCTCCCTTACAGATTGGAAGTAATGTGGATGGTTAGGAAATGGGCTCTTACATCCTTCATGGCATGAAGTGAGGGCAGGAGGAAGAGACTGACCTGGATATGCCTGCCAATGCCTTGGTTTTCCCTGGCTCCTCCCTCCCCTCACTGGCAGAACTGATTGTCTGTGGAAGTGGGTCATTGGAGCCTCCAGGCCCCCTTTCTTTGTCTTTCTCACCTTACCACTTCTTCCTCAACTCCTGGCAACCTTGTGCTTTATTGCAACCATAACTTTTCCAGAGAGAGGGGGGCTTCAGGTACCCTCTGAGTCTGAGGACCTGTATGGGTCTCCTGTAGAGGTGGGGAGTCACCTTGGCAGGCAGAGGCAGAAAGAGAGCTCTGCTTAACCTGATGGAACACCTCTGGACCAGGACATCAGATTCCCCCTGCAGGCTCCCGAGGGACCTGTGGACAGCACAGCTGGAAATGCCACTTAGACTCTGTAATGAGGGTCTCCAGCCTTCTGCTCCAGGAGGTGGTATCACTATATTAATTTTAGTTCTTTGCCCCACCAATGTATGAGCTCCTCAAAGGCAGGGATTCTCTCGAATTTGTCTCTGTGTATGGGACAGCAGGTGCTCAATACCCATTTTAAGTCGACGAGAAAAGGAAAAGCCCAGATGCGATTAAAACATTCTTGGCAAGATGGAAAGGGAACCTAGAGCTGGGATAGGAATAAGTGAGAGGGAATGGCCAACTGCAGGAAAAGGGCTGGCTGCTTCTTTCTGTCGAGGATCCACGAACGAAACCAGCCTGGCTCTTCTTGTGTGCAGGTTGCAGAACTCTGGCACTGTTGTCTGGGGAATGAGTCCTCAAAACACATTTGTTGGCAAGTGTGGCAGAGAGTGCTATGGGTGGAGGCGAAGCAGGTGCAGAAAAAGGAAGCCAGGGGCCCCAATGGCTCATTTGTTCACAAAGCACTAGTTCATTTATTCACTTATTCTTTCACCTAGTACTTTGATACATCTGCTAGGGATTATATTCTATGTTAGGGGCTGGTTGTTTAAGAATGTACAACAAAGATATGGCCTCTACAAAAGCCTAGAGTACTCTGGTGAGATATTGGTACCTAGAAAGGCAGTGGATGGTGCCCAGCAGAGTGGGCATGGGCATGGATGGGGCATTAAGGCAGGAGTGATGTTGTACAGCTGGGGTGGAAGGGACTTCCCTGGCTGGTCATGGGCCCTGTGAGTAGCAGCGAGGCACTGAGGGGGCTGGAGAAGTAGAGGCAGGAAATGAGCACTCCATGTGGTAATAACTGGGTAGAGCATTGAATGGGGTTGGAGGTTATGTGTGGGGAAACATGAGCCTGTGAAATATTACTTACACATATTAAAGCAGCAAATAAGATCAAAAAGCAAATTAGAAACTGATATGTATGCTAGGGTCATGTCTATGTAAAATTACTAGTGTGCTAGGTAAGATACCTACATATAGGTGTTGACTTCATTAAAGGCAAAGCTGAGTGATTTGTTACATGCTTTTAAAAAGTTTAATTTACTATATTAGTAGTTATAATATCTTTGTTATAATATAATCCAGAGGTAGAACAATACTAAAGCTTATGGGGATGGGTGATGTTTTCTTGAGATTCCTTGTCACATAGTAAAATGGTACCCAATAAAACTAGGATGGGATGATTCCTCCCAGTCTTCTCCTGTGGTGGGTCAGGGCAGCTGTGAGCCCAGGAGGGAAGCCCTAACACTACAGGTGGTGCAGCTACATTTTCACTTCTCTTGGGGATTAACTGGGGCCGATTGGTTTCTCTTCATGGGCAACAATGAGCAAATACCACTCCACAATCAGTAAAGTAAAAGCTGTGCCTGGGTTGACACCTCTTTCGGACTGGGTTGTTGGTGTAACTGATGATATCTAGCTGCATTAGGGCTGGTAGCACATCACAATTGCTCTTCTGTTGTGACAGGAAAATGGAAAAATATGCTCCCTGGGGTTTTCAAAGTTTTGTTATTTATTTATTTATTTTTTTCAATATATCTTTGCTGTGGTTGGGGAATAGCTTGATGGATGTTTGTTGAATGACTAATTATTGACTGGTAGGCTAATAGCCTCCATTGAAATAGATGGAGCAAACAAACCACTGAGTGGAAGATGGTGTCTAGGTTACACAGCTTACTCACCTGCTGATCGCCAGGGCATACTGCTGAAACACTAAAAGGAAACACCCAATATGGAAGACAGGAAACTATCAAGAGAAGAAGGGGTCAAATTAGATCTAAGGGTGGGGAAGGAGGGGCGAGATACTGAGTGTTGAACAAATGCAGTCCAGAAAACACATGATTTCTTAATAGGTGTCTAGGTCAATAATAGTTTGGTGCAAGAAACAGAATTGTTATGAACTTAGTTCTTACTGCTAAAAAATAACAAAATGTGTTGGAAGGCTATGAGGATCTCAATGAACCCAGGGGCAGGAATGACTACCCAGTGGCTGTGAGATACACCAGGTGGGACTACTAGAAAGTTACCTGAGACCTGACAGCTGCTTGCCTGTGCTCTGTGTTCCTCCCTCTCTGGGCCCTTGTGGTCTTTTATCTCAGCCACTCTCAGTAGGTCTGTTTCATTCTTTTCTCTGCAGACTGGCCTTCTATAGTTCCAAAAAAGTTCACTTCAATCAGGACATGATCTCTCAGATCATGGACTCAACATGAAGAATCTAAACCAGCCGTGGGCAAACTACGGCCCGCGGGCCGGATTCGGCCCGTTCGGCTGTTCTATCCGGCCCACGGAGCCGAAAGAGCGGAGGGTTCTCTTGCTCTCCCCTCTGCTCCTTCACCAGCAGCAGTGTTAACATGGCAACGTCGGGAAACACGGCCGCAGCTCCTTCTTCTGAGTGGGCGGATTTATATCCGCCCATTCAGTAGAAGGAACAACCTCTCAATCTTCCAGAGGCTCCTTGTAATGCCCGTGGACGCGTCCCCCGACATCACCCTGGGAATGCGTAGACACGTTATCGTGGTGATGTAGGGAGACACGCCCCTGGAGAGCACTGTATCAGAGCATTAGCTGAAAAGGAGACCAACAACACTGTTCCCACTGAAGTTGATGTTTTAAAGACCAAAAACCTTTCAACCCAGTCTACATTGCCATCTACATCTACGTCCCGGGCATAATTTGGAAGTTGCACTAAAGAAAATGTTTAATTTACTGTTTACACATTTTGTTCTTTTCTATTTGTTTTAGTTTTAAATTATTTTATTATATTTAAGTTTAATTTGAAAGGCTTTTGTACCTTTCCTTTGTTAGGCAATTTTATTTTGCTTTTGCCATCTTCAATATAAGGTATGTTATTGTGCTATGATTCCTCCATTTTTTGAAGTTTCAAATTATAATAATTAGTGTTTACATTCTTCTTGTTAAAATGTTTGAAATGAATAAAACTATTGAAATAAAAAAAAGACTGTACCCTTTTATGTAATGATGTTTACTTTGAATTTATATTAGTTCACACAAATATTCCATCCATGCTTTTGTTCTGGCCCTCCGGTCCAGTTTAAGAACCCATTGTGGCCCTCAAGTCAAAAAGTTTGCCCACCCCTGATCTAAACCCAAATTCACAGAAGAAGGAATCTGATTGGCCAACAATCAGCCAATGGGGTGCCTCCCCTTAGTCGGTGTCCATCTCTGTTCCAACAGGGTTTATTCAGGTGCATAACCATGGCTTCAGGGACCATTCCTGTGTATGGAAAGGCACACAGACTGGCAGGCACATTGGCTAACATGTTTGCTGCTGAGGAAAACTTGAATGACTTGGCTGTTGAATAACAATATTCAAAAGTGAGTAGAAAATGCCCACCATACACATTTAAAAATGAATAGCTTCTGAAGTTTAGAGTCCAGGTCATCATAAGGGCCTATGTAATAGCTCATTTCTGAGGAGTTCCCCCCTCATTTTCCAAGTCTTTGGAGAGAGCAGTTAGTAGAAAATGTTAATGACCAATTTTTGCAAATGACCATTTTGGTCTTCCCAAGCCATTAGGGCTGGCCAGAGCTAATTTTTAGAATGCCCCCTTGATAATTCTGGCAACTTGTTTAATGTCGACCTAGAGACACACCATGGGCTCAGATCCAGATGCATAGCTAAGTCTAGCTTTGCTTTACTGCGGGCAAGGAAAGACACCCCAATTACTTCACATGCTCTCTCATCTCTGAACACACTATGGCTTGTCTAGTCTCATTGAGCAGTTCCTGGTTGTGGTTGGGCAGGTGGCACACAACTTTCTGAGGTGGCTGTGCTCCTGTCGTTAGAATTACTCAGTAGCCTTAGTTGCACGCTGGTTTCACAGTTCTGTGTCTGTGCCTCTGGGCTCCTCCTCTGGAAGGCAGGAGATATGCCTCTCTCTTATGTCACCCATGCAGCTTGAGCAGGCCTGGCTGCTGGTGTCTCTCCCCTATTCAGATCTGCTCCTCCAAGATGGCTCTCAGGAAGAGCCTGGTGCCCAGCCTCAGACCCAGATATGAATAGAGGCCACTAGTCCCTCTGCTAGATTGTATCCTGAGGCTTTCACGGAGGCATATTCAATGCTGGCTCCTGTGAAAGGGCCTGGAACCCAGCTGGCAGGAGGGTGCTTTCCTGAGGAGCAGGTTACTCTCAGTTCTGAACTTGCGCCCAGTGGCTGCTTGCTCCCTTGCAGCAAAGACCAGCCCCAAGAAGGAAGCTGTTTTTCTAGGTCTTCATCATTAAAACATAGCAGCCTCATGAGCTTATCCATGAGGACTTTCAACTCTTAGCTTCAGGTCCTAATTGGCAGTGTTGGCACCTAGTATGCCTTCACCTAGTGGGTGCTTGGTTGATGGATGGGTTCACCATCTCACTGCTTAGTCAGCTGGAGCCAATGAATCCCAGTCCCTGTGGACCTTTCCCTATAGATGCCACCCACAGGAGCATCTGTGGCTGCCCCATCATCATTTTCACTGACCCCTCTCCCTCCAAAAGGTTACCTGTGTAACCTTTTTCAGTCGCTCTGGCTTCCCTAAGTGTTGACTTAGCCGGAGAGCACGCTCCCTCTCTAACCTCGGCGTATTTGCTCAGTGGAGGAGCAGGCAATAGGTCTGCTTGAGTCCATGAGCACACAGGACCCTCTGTTTTTACAGGAGCGTCCCACGGAGGGGTGCAGCCGTGGTGGGGGTTTGCCGAGGAGGGAGGCACAGCTTCCTGTTCTGCTGCCGCTTATCACAGGCTGTTCTAATGCTGCTCAAACAATATTGAGAATAACCTGGCTCAATAGCACCAGTGTTAGGCTGCAAAGTCAATATTGGCTGAGCAAACATGGCAAATAAGGAGTTGCTATTTGCGTAGCTATGAGTACTTTTGTGCTCCGGCTGCCTGCCGGCGGGCCCTGGAAATGAACGGGCAAGGAGTTGTTGTCTGGAGGTGGAGAGGCCCAGGAGAGGGCCTAGGCCTGGGTTTCTCACCTCAGCACTATTGACAACTGGGGCTGGTTAACTCTTTGTTGTGTGGAGGATGTCCTCCTGTGCATGGAGCAGCATTCCTGGTCTCTACCCACTAGATGCCAGTAGCACCTCCTCCACAGGCGTGACAAACAGAAATGTCTCTAGACATTGCCCAGTGTCTTCAGTGCCATCTGTTCTGGCTGAGACCCACTGACTCTGCCCTGGGCCAGGCCAAGGAACAGGAGGGTGTGAAGGTGAGAAGAGCTTCCTCTGCCTCCTTGACCCTTTTGCTCACCAGTTTGGTCGGCCAGTCTTCTGTGAGGACCGAGGAAAGCCAGCAATTTCTTTAAGAAATACATGCAGTGTAAGGTGCCTCTGCAGTCAAAGAGCCTGTCAGCCGCTGGCTGGGTGTCTCTGGCCACCTCCTTACCCTTGCCCTATCTTGGGAGCTACTCCTGTTCTCTCAGAGAGAGAGAGTGAGAGAGAGAGAGGGAGAATTTCTTGCATTTTTCACTCTGGCCAGTGACCTTCTCAGTCTATTTATAATAATCTGTCTGTCCCTGGCTCCACGTTCTCCTCTTTGCCTCTCGGGGTTGGCCTGTGAGCTCTTGAGTCCTGCAAGTAGCCACAGCTGGGCTCTGTGGGAGGGCACATGGCAGAAAGAACAGAAGGGCACATGGGCCACAAGGGCCTCCCTGGGGACAAGCTGTACCCCCTCAAGCTCTGCAGGTTACATCCAGGCTCCCCTTTGGCCCTCCCTCGGGAGGGGTGAGAGAGCATGCTTATAGCCTGGCAGGAAGGTGGCCAGACAGCCCTCACTGAGCAGCTCTGGCCACGGAACCTCCCTTTAGAGGCTGGGCTCTCAAGGCAGGGGCTGGGTGGGTTATTAATTAAAATAATGACATGACAGTACCTTCCTACATGTTGATCCCAGCTCCCATGACGGAACAGTAGGAGGTCCCATCTCTGAGCAGCCACGAGGACATGGAGTCCTGATCACCATAGCCATTGGCTTGGGCTCCAGGAGGTAGAGGGGGAAAGCTCCTGCGTGCTCAGATGTTGAGAAGGAAGGAAATGTGTTTACCGTCAGGAAGGATGGACACGGACAGTCAGAGCAGAGCTGGGCAGCATTAGTGTGCTGAGCAGCTGCAGAAAATTTTTTCCCCCCAAAGGTAATACATACTTCTCTATGCACCACCCCATTTGGCCTTTCTTGCACCCGCTTCTCTCCTCCTCACACCTCTGTCTCTTCGACAGGGTTAGGAGAAGGTATGCGAGGACCTGCCACATGTGCTACTTCCCAAAGGTACTTGCCTACTGTCCTCTCACAGGCAGCAGGAGTCTTTCTGCACTCTTAAGCTCGCCGCCGGATTTCTTTAGAGACTTGGCTGGGGGCTGCTTAGCATGATTAGACCCACGGCTCAAAGGCCAAGGGTAGGTGTCAGTAGGTCTGAGAACACACTTCTTACAATGCCACCCATTTGTGGAACCATGTGGGGAAATAGGATGCATATTTGGAGCTTCTGGGGAGAGAGTCTTGGGGCATAGCCCACCCCAGGGGAGCCCTCCACCGCTGCCTTCCCCTGGCTCCCCTGCTCCTGCTTCCTTGTTCCGACCCCCTGCAGGTGTATTCTCTTCCTGCGGGGCTGGGGCTGTCCATGAAGCCTCAGTGCAGCGGTGGGATGCGGAGGGCGGCTCTGGGTCCTGCATGTTGGCTCCAGCCAGAGGACCTCACTCTTCTCTCTCCTGCATACTGAGGTTCTGTGTCAGCTTTCATTTGAATAGAGGCTTCTGCTGTTTAAAAAGGAAAACTTACAATTGTAGTAGAAAATGATTTGACTCTCAATCCAGGGTAACTAAGTTCTAATTCACGTCCCTCACCTACTGGCCACATTCCCTTAAGGCAGTGGTCGGCAAACTCATTAGTCAACAGAGCCAAATATCAACAGTACAACAATTGAAATTTCTTTTGAGAGCCAAATTTTTTAAACTTAAACTTCTTCTAACGCCACTTCTTCAAAATAGACTAACCCAGGCCATGGTATTTTGTGGAAGAGCCACACTCAAGGGGACAAAGAGCTGCATGTGGCTCGCGAGCTGCAGTTTGCGGACCACTGCCTTAGGTGATTAACTGTTTTTAGCTGGAGTTGTCCCATCGGCAATGTGGGAATAGCATTTAGCCCGGAGGTTATTATGAGGACTAAATGAGACAAATGTGTATGTGGTAACAGTGCACGATGTCAGACTCTCCCAAAATGTTTATCCTTGATGCCCTTCACCTTTCACCTGTCTGATCCTGCCCAGGTTCATGGCCCAGCCCCCACCAGATAGTCTCTGATGCCCTCACTTCTCAAGCCACCATAATTTTTGAATATCAGCAATAGGATAAAAAGACCTGGCTTTGAATTCCACTCAGCAGTTCAGAAGCAGTAAGACCTCATCAGGCCAATGACTTAGCCTGTCTGCGCTTTCCTTTCCTCATCTATGTAAGGAGCCTGATGCTATTTTTCTCAGAGGTAACAGGAAGTTGGGATCAGGCAGCATGCCAGAAATGTTGGTACAGTTATGGAGTCCACTTTGGGATTTGTTTAAATTACGATTTCTCTGCCCTACTTCCCAGAGCTTCTGATGCAGTTGGTCTGGAGTGGAGCCCAAGAATATGCATTTTAGATAAGCAGGCAGGTGATTGTGATGTAGACAACCCACTGAGAACTGGTCTAGTGTGTGTGTGTGAGTACAGTGTCCCAGGATCTCCAGAGGGTGCGCGCAGCTGAGGCCAGCACAGAGCACACTCTTCTCTCCAGGTGCTTAGGCAGGGCCACCTGCAACGTCTTCTCAAGCGCTTCTGCGATTCCTCCCAAAGTGCCCCATCATGCACAGTCACCACTCTGTGCCTGTCTAATTCTTTCTGTCCCACCTGTCCTCCACCATCCATGTCCGCTCTCGAGGTTGCCAAGTGGTCCTCGCTGTTGTAGCCATTGTCTGAGACAAGGGCACTGAGTCCTACATGTCCACAAGTGCCCGTGCCAGCTGGGGGCAAGGTCCAAGGTAGAGTGCAGGACCCTAGAATTTTACAGAGTGCTGCAAAGTGCCTCCTGCTAAAGCTCCTCAAGCCTCTGGCCAACACTCTTATTTTATTGGAGCTGGAAATAGTCCAAGGGCTGGGCTGGGGCCAGACGCCATCCCTCCCCCACAGGATGCTGAGCTCCTGATGTGGCAGACACACTTCTTCCTTCCTTCGAGTCCCTTGGCAACTCACAAAGGGCTGGGAACAGAGTATAAACCTGGTCAGTGCTTCTGGAATTGGCTGGTGGCTCTGAGGGAATGGGCGGCCTGTAGGCTGGTCTTTGCCTTTTTTCTCAGCTCCATCCTTTCACAGGAATGCAGCTGCCCTATTACAACCCGAGGCTGAGGCTACCACACCTGTCACCACCTCCGTCCCCATGAGAACACACCCCTATTTCCATTTAGGACCTTGACACCTAATCACATTCTTCCTCCTCCCACAGGACTGCCACCACCTCAGGGGACTTCAGCATCCCTGTGAATGACACATCTGCCATCCATACTTCATGTGCTTCCCAAACCTTCTCAGATCCATGGCCATCACCACCACTCCATGGTACCTCCCCTACTCACAGTTCTACCTCACATGCTAGGGATTCCCAATGCTGACTGGTCATCAGTGCCACTTGAAAAACCATTCAAATATAGATTCTCAGGTCCCAGGAACTCCAGAAATGGGACCCAGACACTGGGTTTGCCATGCTGATGATCAGTCAGGTTGGGGACCATCTGAACCTGGTCATCCTCTGTGTGGTTCTCTCTGGAATACAACTTGATAGTATCCTACACCCTGCCACAACCAGTCACCTTTAGGCCCCTCACTTGCTGTACCTGGGCCCCCTCATCAAGTCACCTAGGCTCTGGCCCTTCTTGTCCTGCCCATCAGTTTCCTCCTGTCTTAGTCTATGCCCTTCATGTCAGCCCAGACTTCAGGAACCACGCTTTCTCACTGGTGCCTGCCCTTGTCCCTTGTCCCTGCTGACCTCCCACTGCTCACACCTATCTGATAAAACAGAGGTCAGCCTTCTCTGCTCCTGTACCAGGTTGTCCCCGATACACTGGGATCACTGCCACATGCCCATGCTAGGAATCTGCACTTCCTTAAGATCGCTGGGATACCTGGCATCCTTTTATGAGTTATCAGCCCTATCTCCCAGTCCCCTTCACAGCCATTTCAAACTTCCACTGTTTTTTCCTCGATCCCCCATCTCAGCACCCCACCTTGTGCACCCTGCCAGTCACCTTCAGGCCCCTCACTCGCTGTGTTCAGCAAGTTGGACAGGGCCCCTGCTTCCTGGAGCTCACAGCCTAAAATGAGAAACAGACAGGCAATCACTATCAGTGCTCTTGATTGTGAAAAAGGATAGATGCCATGCCTGGCCTCCTGCCTCTCCAGGAAAATGAAGCCCTTAGGTGGAAACTGCCTTCAACAAGGAGCCCTGCTGCATATGTGCACCTATGGTGCCCACACCACTGTCTCCTTCCCCCTGTTCTCCTGCTTCACACACCGCGCTCCCTCCTCCCCCGCTCCTCCTCCTCTTCCTCCCCTCCAAGCTCTGCCTCTCCCCTCCCCCAGCGACATGATGATTAGCTCTCCTCTCAAATGGCCAATCTGTTCTTCTCTATTACTTTGTTCCTTGTAGCTCAATTCCTTCTATTTTATTATTGGTAATAATATTAACTATTAGTTGAACTATGTGCAGGTAAATCTAATTGATAAAGTTTCTCACAAAGAACCAACCATAAAATAAAATAGCCATTTGGAGAAGGGTGAGCTTGTAGAAGGGCAGAGAAACAGGAGGCCCAGAAGGAAAGAAGGGGCTGGGCTGGCATGTCCTCAAGTTCTCTTCTTTAATCCTCACAATATTCCAAAAGGTAAGTGGTACCACATTTTGCCTTTGAGAAGTCAGGTGACTTGCCTAAGGTTGCTGAGCTGCTTGCTGGTGTTCCCATACAAGCAGTGTTAATTCAGGGAAGTAGAGGCTGAGGCCGCTGCTAGAAGGGTGGAGGAATGAGGGTCAGGAAGCCATTGCTGAAGGTGTCTGCGGGTTCTAGAATAGAGGGTTCTCCATAGCTCACCCAGAGGCTGTGTGCCACCTCCAGGAATCTCGGTCCCACAGCCTGCAGCTGTGAGCGGGCCAGGGCAGGCACTGGCCCAAAGGGCTGCAAATCACACCTCTGCTTGTGGGGCTGCCTCCAACTGCCTTTGGGGAGAACGGCCTCTCCATTCCTTCACTTGTCAGATATCACGTGAATGTCTCATTGACAGAATCTAGGCTGGGACCCCTTGCAGGAAGGGAACCTGGGAACCCAAATTTCCAGATTTGAGCATGGAAGAGGGTGGAGAGATACTGAGGTGATGGCAGACAGTCCAGCAGGGCTGCTTCCGGGCAAAACTGGGGATTGAACTTGGACCTTCATGCGTTCCACCCCTTTGCTCGTTTCTCCAACCATGCGACCCCTGTCAAACTTAGTCGTAAAGAACTTTTGCCTTCCCTGCCCTGCCACGCTCTAGAGTGCTTTGAAATGCCTTCAACCATCAGTGGTCATGGAAGGCGTGGACCACTGACTGGGGACTGAACCATCACTCACTTTTCTTCTTCTGAAATGGTACTTCTTGCTTTAGAATCAAACCCAAACACTCGAGAAATCAGTTTCCAGTGGTGGTTTTTGAAATTCTTTTAGAAGCAGAATCCTTTATTCAGATCTTACACAGATCTGCACTTTACACATGGGGCACTGTGGGGCTGCTGGGTGCCATGCTGACTGTCCTCTTTGACTTTGCCGGGGGCCAGGGTGGCAACAACCAGTTCTGGAGAACATAGAGAAGAAGGAGGCCAAGGATCTTCCTCTCAGCCCAAGTGGCAGAGGATTGTGGGAGTGGAGTGCTAAGAAAAAAAACTTCATCTCTTTCCTCCCACTCTTGTAGGGGGCTTTTATAGGTCACTGACCAGACTTCTTTGGAAAGGAATGGGGCCTCACGTTTTGATATATAGGAATGAAGCTAAAAAGAAAGTTATGTCCCTTTAACTATAAATTTCATATCTATCTATATCTATATCTATATCTATATCTATATCTATATCTATATCTATATCTATATGCCCAGCAACCAGAACGGCGGAACGACCAGAACTACTGGATTGACCAGTGGCTATGACATGCACTGCGGCAGCCTGATCCAGGCCCCGATCGCCGCCTCCGCCCCCTCCCACCACCCCCCCGCCCTTGCTGGCCTGGCCACTGATCTGCTTCCAACACTCTGATTGGGGGCGGGACCAGCTGGCCAACTGCCCTGGCTGGCTCCGACCCCGATCAACCCCCAATACCCAGATCGAGGGTGGGCCAGCCAGACCCCACCCGTGCACAAATTTGTGCACTGGCCTCTAGTATATATTTATTTCAGAGAGGAAGAGATAGGGAGAGAGAGATAGAAATGTCAGTGATGAGAGAGAATCATCAATTGGCTGCCTCCTGCACGCCGCACACTGGGGATCGAGCCTGCAATCCAGGCATGTGCCCTGACCAGGAATTGAACTGTGACCTCCTGGTTCATAGGTTGATGCTTAATCACTGAGTCATGCCAGCCGGGACAACTACAACTTTCCACAAGGCTCACTATCTTTTTCCGGAGTAGCTTTGGCTGGGAGGACTGGTGATTTCTTGTTACCAAGCAGTGTCCTGGTCTGGGTGGCGCCTTCTTTAAGGATTCTCAGAGTCCATAGTTTTGTTTTGTCTTCCTTCCCTAGTTCCTGTGGACCCAGGCTAGTATTTGTGTGTGTGTGTGTGTGTGTGTGTGTGTGTGTGTGTGTGTGTGTGAAATGTATAACACTCTGTGTCAAGATAAATGTAATTTTGTAATTTTGAATTATTAAGTCTACATGACAAAAGAGTGGTTATTAATTTTTATTTATCTTGAATGAATTAACAGGAACTAGCAATGGGAAAAAAATAATTGTATCTCTTCTCCTTCGTAAGGAATAGCTGATTTGGAGAAAGCCCTAAGAAACAGTAGCATAAAAACATAGAATGTTGGAACTGAGAGAAACCTTTATTTGTTCTAATTCAACAAACATGTATGGAGTATCTCTTAGATCCCAGGGATTCAAAAGCACACAAGAAACTGTTCTAGTCCTCAAGGAGCTCAGAGTTTAGTAGGCACAAGGCCTAGTGAGGAAACTACAGCAGTGGGAATTTGGTCAAGGAATAAAGGTTGTAGGAAGTTAGGGTGGGCTCTCACTAACTCTTTTGTGGGAAAAAAGAGAGCCAGGAAAGGCTTCCTGGAGGAAGTTATATCTGACTTGGGTTTTGCTGTATGAATAGGAGTTTGGCACAGACACAAAAAAAGTTGGAGAAAGACATTTTTGCCAGAAAGAATGAGAATAAGGGCTTATTAAACCATGAGATAAGTTCAGAAATCCAGCAGTCTGAAGGTATGAAATGGAGGGAGATGAGGAGAGAGAGGTGGCAGGGCCCAAACCCGAAAGCTGAGCTGAGGACTGGTCTGGACTTTTCCCCAGTTATGGGGGTAGAGGCTGCCAAGGGTGTGAAGCAGGGGAAAGGGAAAGAGCATTTGGTGGTGCTATGGAGGATGCAAGGCTGGAAGTAGGAGACGCACTTGAAGAGATTGCGGTGTTGGGGAGGGAAGTCAAGTGGGGCAATTCGAAAGGAGAAAAGTTGATGGACTAATTTCTTTTTTTCTGCAGTAACAAATGACCATAGATTTAGTGGCTTAACACAACACAACTTTATTTTCTTACAGTTTTGGAGACAAGAGTCCAAAATCAGCATCACTGGGCTAAAGTCAAGGTATTGATGGGGCAGCTCTCTCTGGAGGCTTCAAGGGAGAATTGATTCCCAGGGTGCCTTTTTCAGCATCCAGAGTCTGCCTGCATTCCTTGGCTTGTGGTCCTTGCCTTCATCTTGAACACACACCACTCCAGTCTCTGCTTCCATACCACATCATCTTTGTCTGACTCTGAGCCTCCTGCATCCCTTAGTCATGGATATTCAGGGCCCACCTGAATAATCCAGGATAAACTTCCCATCTCAAAGCCCTTAACTTAATCACACTTGCAAATTCCCTTTTACACCAACATTCACATATTCCAAGGAAGGCTATTATTCAGCCTACCACATGGATGCAAGGGAGTTTGAGGGATGTAGCCAATACAAGTTGGTTACTGATGGGTGGTGGAGGGGCATGAGGATGAGAAAGGAGTGGCTGAGGTAATCCTTCTGTTTATTGGTTTGGGCAATAAAGGGATGGTGGGGCTACCAACTGAGAAAGAGGGAAGAGCAGATTTGAGGAGTAGTTGTAGGGGAGATGGAGAAAAATTAGCTCTATTTATCAAATTTGAGATGTCCAGTGAACCATCAGATCTGTATAATTGAAGGAGAGGTCTAGGTGACTTTGGTATAGTTGGTAGTCTAAATTGGGGGTGTGGGTAAGGTAATTCAGGGAGATATACAAAAAAGTTATTGAACGTTATGGTACATGAGAATCACCTTGGGATAGGGTTGGCAGGTTTAGCAAATTAAAATATAAGATGTGCAGTTAAATTTCCCTTTCAGAAAATCAAGTAACTTTTTAGTATAAGTATGTTGCAAATATGGCCTTCACCTCTGGGCATCCTGAATTTTACCTGTCAATCTTCCTTTAGGAGCTTGTTGAAGGGCACATTTATGGGCTCCCTTCCCAGAGCTCTGGTTCAGTAGGTCTGGGGGCAAGGCCTGAATACCTGCATTTCAACACACTCTCCAGTAGGGTCTCATGCAGTTAGACCTGTGACACACAGTGTCACAGGTGTGTCAAGACAGGTCTCAGGAGTGGCTCCGGGAATGATCTCAGCTCTTAGGGGAGAGAAGAAAGAAGCCAGTATCTGAGCCCAAGAAGGAGCAGTTCGAGCAGTGGGATGAGGACTGGCCTGGGTGCCATCCCTGGGCAGCTGGAGATGGGCAGTGAGCAGGCAGCAGCAGTGCAGTGAGCAGCTGTAGGGGTGCACTGAGAGGAGGCCATTGATTGCCAACGTGGGGTCAGTAATGAATGCAGCAAATTCATGGACTCGCTACCACATGCCCCTGGGTTCACTGGAGCTGCCCTATAGCCATGGACTGTTCCCAGAATACAGTGTCAGCATCTGTTGTCTCAGCTTCTCTGTCCAAGGCTTTCCCAGGACAGCTTGGTTGCTGGCAGGCACCACCTGAATATGGGGGAGAGCAACTGCTGCCAGGGCAATCCTCACCAGTGGGAATGCAAGTTGGGGTGGGGGTGAGGGGGTCAATAACCAAGCCTCCCAGCCCCTGGGATCTCAGTCAACTCTGTTCCGCAGTGGGGCCCAGAGAGATGGATCTCAGTTGCTCAGAGTGGTGACCTGCTTATTAATTGCACTTGGTCGGCTTTTCTTCCTTCCCTGTCTTTCTCCCCATCCAAGTCCCACATCACCATTCTCATTTCTTGGGATCACCTCCCACTTACTAAACTGTATGTACCCATGTCCTTCTTCAGGCCTGCTTCTGAGGGGACCCAAACCAAGACCTTGGAGATGGCTATTTCTGTCGAGTCATGGGAAAAAGCTGAGTGCAGTATGGGGAGAAGCTGAGTGCAGTATGGGGAGGCTTGTATTCAGGAAACCCTGGAGGCCCCTGGTGTGCCCCCTCCTCATTTTCAGCATCTAATCCTTGCTGCTTACACCATGACCCTGGGTTTCCTAAGTCCCTTTGTAAAACCTCCTTCTGGGGCTCTTCATTCCTGGTGGAACTGGGACTCTGTCCTCCACAAATGTGCTAATGAGACCTTGTGACTACCTGCTTCCCCTCCCCCACAGATAATTCACTCACATTTCCAGACAGGCCTTCAATGTCCTAGAGAAGGAAGGAGATTAAGCTTTACTGCTATGTGTCCAGCTCTGTCAAATATTTTCATTTTCACAACAACTCTATTTTTCCCATCTTTCAGATGAGAAAACTGAGGTTCAGCGTAATTAAGTAACCTGATAAGGTCCTCAACCCAGTAAGTGGTGGAGCTGGCCCGGGGACGTGGCTCTGTTGCTTTTCTAGGCAGATTCAGACACATGACAGGTATTCGAAGGTGGTGCCCACACTCAACCATGCTTTCCTTTATCTGTTCAGGCCTCTAATTGAATTATCTTTAGACAATTCTTCAAGGGGCACAGCTCTCTGACCTCTCACCTCTTGGGTGACAGTCTTGCTCTGCACTCCTGGTGAAACGTGGCACTCAGGGCTGCTACCTTTCCAAACTAAGTTTGAGACCTGCGCCATTCCCTCTAGTGGCCTGAAATTTACATCTCTGTCTGGTCCCAGGATCACATTTGCTTCTGAAGCAGCCCCAGCCCTGTGTGGGCTCACATGAAGCTTTGGGGCCACCTAAATACCGGGTCTTTTTCACATGTTCTGTTGCCAAGTCCGGGAGCTCCTGGGCAGTTCATCATTTTGAACCCTGATGCAGGCCTTGACATTTGTTAGGACTGTGGTTTTCATGGTTTGGGCTAATATCACAATAAGATGAAATGCAATAGGTGTTGATCTAGCTACAGGGTGGGGCAAAAGTAGGCTACATTTGTAATACAAATAAACAATACATTAATTAATAAATTATAATACAAGAATAAACTCTGTTTCGTGTACTCACAATGGAAACGTACTTTTGTCCAACCCATATATGGCCATTTATTGGCAAGTAACAGATTCCTATTTGTGTTTCTCATTTTCCCAAGTAGATTGCAAGTTCTTTGAAGGCAGAGGAAATGCTTTATCTCCCACAGGACCTGACACAAAGGTTTGCAGAGAGTAGGTGCTCCACAGTCCTACTCTTGCCTCACTGAAGATCAGAGACTTCACTCTCAGTCCCCATTCCTGCTTCCCATAGGCTGCCCCTTCCCAGAGCACCAGCCGTTGACTCTGGTACCATCTGAACAACATTGGGCAGGGCCTGTAGACTGCCTTCTTTTTTTTTATTTTCTTTTTTTTTTCCAAATTTTTATTAAGGTATATGTGTACATATCTTACCATTGCCCCCCCCCCCCACTCCCATACATGCCCTCACCTCCCAATGTTTTGCATCCGTTGGTTACTCTTATATGCATGCATACAAGTCCTTCAGTTGATCTCTTATTTCCCCCACCTCTCCCTAACCTTACCGCTGTAATTAGACAGTCTGTTTGATGCTTTACTGCCTCTGTAACTATCTTTTGGTTCATCAGTTTATAATGTTTTTCATTATCCCCAAATGAGTGGGATCATGTGGTATTTTTCTTTCATTGACTGGCTTATTTCACTTAGCATAATGTTCTCTAATTCCATCCAGGTGCTTACAAATGGTAGTAATTCCTTCTTTTTTATGGCAGCATAGTATTCCATTGTGTAGATGTACCATAGTTTTCTGATCCAGTCATCTGCTGACGGGCACCTAGGCTGTTTCCAAATCTTAGCTATTGTAAATTGTGCTGCTATGAACATAGGGGTGCATATATCCTTTCTGATTGGTGTTTCTGGTTTCTTAGGATATATTCCTAGGAGTGGGATGACTGGGTCAAATGGGAGTTCCATTTTCAGTTTTTTGAGGAAACTCCATACTGTTCTCCACAGTGGCTGCACCAGTCTGCATTCCCACCAGCAGTGCACGAGGGTTCCTTTTTCTCCGCATCCTCGCCAACACTTGATTTGTTGATGATAGCCATTCTGATAGATGTGAGATGGTATCGCATTGTCGTTTTGATTTGCATCTCTCGGATAATTAGTGACTTTGAGCATGTTTTCATGTGTCTCTTGGCCTTCCTTCTGTCTTCTTTCGAAAATATTCTATTTAGGTCCTTTGCCCATTTTTTTATTGGATCATTTATCTTCCTTTTATTAAGTTGTATAAGCTGCCTGTAGATGTTGGAAATTAAACCTTTATCAGTGATACCATTTGCAAATATGTTCTCCCATACAGTGGGGTTTCTTGTTGTTTTGTTGATGGTTTCTTTTGCTGTGCAAAAGCTTTTTATTTTGATGTAGTCCCATTTGTTTATTTCCTCTTTGGCTTCCATTGCCCTAGGGGCAGTATCAGTGACAAAGTTCTTTTGGCATATGTCTGAGATTTTGCTGCCTGTGGATTCCTCTAGTATTTTTATGGTTTCCCGTCTTATATTTAAGTCCTGTATCCATTTTGAGTTTATTTTTGTGTATGGTGTAAGTTGGTGATCTAGTTTCATTTTTTTGCATGTATCTGTCCAATTTTCCCAACACCATTTATTGAAGAGACTGTCTTGACTCCATTGTATGCTCATGCCTCCTTTGTCAAACATTAATTGCGCGTAGTGGTTTGGGTCGATATCTGGATTCTCTATTCTATTCCATTGATCTATATGTCTGTTCTTGTGCCAGTACCAGGCTGTTTTGAGGACAGTGGGTTTGTAATACAGCTTGAAATCTGGTATTGAGATCCCTCCTACTTTATTCTTCTTTCTCAGGATTGCTGTGGCTACTCAATGGGCAAAAACTAAAACCATTTCCCCTAAGAACAGGAACAAGACAAGGATGCCCACACTCACCACTCCTGTTTGACATAGTACTGGAAGTATTAGCCATTGCAATTAGACAAGAAGAAGAAATAAAAGGCATCCAAATTGGAAAAGAAGAAGTAAAGCTGTCCTTATTTGCAGATGACATGATATTGTACATAAAAAACCCGAAAGACTCCATCAAAAAACTAACAGACTTAATAAATGAATTCGGCAATGTAGCAGGATACAAAATTAACGCCAAGAAATCTATGGCATTTCTATACACCAACAGTGAACTTACAGAAAGAGAGACTAAAAAAGCAATCCCATTTTTCATCGCACCAAAAAAAAATTAAGATACTTAGGAATAAACCTAACCAAGGAGGTAAAAGACCTATATGCGGAAAACTACAGGACACTGAAAAAAGAGATAGAGGAAGATGTAAACAGATGGAAGAACATACCATGTTCATGGATTGGTAGAATCAACATCCTCAAAATGTCCATACTACCCAAAGCAATCTATAGATTCAATGCACTCCCCATTAAAATACCAACAGCATATTTCACAGACCTAGAAAGAACTCTCCAAAAATTCATCTGGAATAAAAAAAGACCCCGAATAGACTGCCTTCTTAGTAGCACTGCAGGCAAGAGGGTGGATGAAAGAAAGTGCTGGTCGGGGCCAAGAGATCTGGGTTTGAATCTAGCCCCAGCACTTGATCATGTGTTGTTTTCTCACTTGTAGATGGGACCAAAAATATAGGTAATATGTATTGAACCAGTACTGAAAACTGTAATCAGTGCTTTATGCCCACAGTCTCTACACAGTGAATTAGGGATAATGAGTATTATTATGTTTTAGATGAATACACTTGAGATTCAGAGCAGTTAAGCAATTTGCTGAAGATAACAAAGGTAGAGTGTCTGAAATGGCATTGGAACCCATGCAGTCTGCTACTCCCACAGCCACAATTATAATACATCTATTACCTCAAAGAGTATTGTAAGAGTAACTCAAAACACATAGGCTTAGTGCCTCTTACTATGCCTGGCACATAAACCAGCTTAATAAATGCTGGTTTCTCTCTGTCTCCCCTCCCTGCTGCCTCTCACCCCTTCACGTCCCCCTTGCCTTAGGGCAAAGCCAGGACCACTGTATGGAAGCAGCAAGAGATTTATTTTCAGTCTAGTGAAAGGAATACTTTCTGACAATTGAGTCCTCTGACAGGGATAGCTGGTAGCTGATCTTGGGAGAGGAAGACAGAGCCTGAAGAATGGCTGTTGTGGGTTGAACTCTAGTTTACATTTTAGGGAAGTGAGGGATCATCATGAGAGGCTTGGTTGGAAGCCCAGGAACCTTTGAATAAAGAATTTACTCATTCATGGGCCATTCTTAACCTCTTTCTCCTTGTTTACCCCACATAACCTATCACCAAATTATGTTGACTCCACCCCCAAATACCTGAGCATCCATCTGCTTCTCTCCACCCTATTGCCACCACCTGCTTCTGCACCTCTCCCATGGACCTTGACATCAGTTACTTGTTGACCCCCTTGTCTATCAGCACAGTACCCCACAGGGTCTTTCTACAACATAGTGTGATCATGCTCCATCTCAGCTTAAGACCCTCTTAGGGCCTTTCCATATCGGTAGAAAAAGGCCTATAACCTCCCAGGGGTCACCAAAGCCTTTTCCAGGCCTCTGCCTGGGACCTCTTTCCACTCCCTCTCTCTGGCTAGCATTTGTTCTCCTCCCTCTCTGAGCATGTGCATTTCCTCCTCTTTCCTCCATCCTCCCCCAGTTGGTGGGTGCGTCCACTTGTCTCATGTTGTTAGAGCCTCCACCTCTTGTCTCAGCTTTGAGACTTAACCCTGAGTCATGAACCACATGCTTTTCTCGAGTCCTCCAAGTGCCAAGTCCTTGGCTACACCCCAAGGACACACATAAATGTGCCATGTTCCTGAGCCTGGAGGAGCTCACCATGAGAGTGGGAGACAGGGATGATTATGTATCAGCCAAGTTAAATGCAGGTGGTCTGGGAAGGAGCACAGGGAAGACAGGTGGCAGCCTGAGGGGATGAGGGAGGGCTTTCTGGAGGAAGAAGTGCTGAAGTGGAGTTTTAAAGTCTCAGTACGATATATGAGGTTTAAAAGGTAAGGAAGAAAGTGGGTGTCCAGCTAGAATCCTGAGTGAGCAAGGTGAGGTGGGAATTGCAAGAGGGCTGAGCTAAGGCTGGTGAGCAGGAAGGGGACCCACGGAGACTCCCAGGTTCCTAAAGGGTTCTACTGGGATGGAAATACAGTCACAGAAATGCACAGGAGGACTGGTTTCGGGGGACAATAGGATGTAAAGTTGGTGAGGAGACTGTTTGAATTGGGGTCCTCCTGGGACCACTGAGTGGAAAATGCTTGCAGGAAGGATCCTGGAGGTGGAAAGGATAGCACAGATTAAAGCCAAGTGAACAGAGTAAATGGGGCATAGGCAGGTGGAACAGTAAGGACACCTGGCTGGGGCCTGGGGAGAGAGGAAGGAAGAACTGGAGATAATGCCTCATAGCCAGCTAGAGGAGGTTCCTGAGGTGACTGTACTGGAAAGACGGTTATGAACCAGATCCGGTGCCAAGTGCCTTTTGAACATCACTTTTTATCCCAAGACCAGCCTGCATTACAGATAAGAACATAGAGGATCTGTGGGGATAGAGGAGGTGCTCAAGATCACATAGCACTGTCCAGAGTCTGGTGCATGGTCGGTGATCAGTATATATGGTTGAAAAAGACTGACTGACTAATCACATGAATGAATGAATGGATGATGAATAAATGGATGGATGAATGAATACATGATAAAATTCAAGCCAAGCATGTTGGCTATCAGCTCAAGCTCTGGCCAGTTCTGGGACTAGACCATGTGGCCTGAATTCCCTCACCTCAATAACAATAATGATAACTCTAATAGTGGGGAAGAAGAACAACATAGCTTCCCCTACTCCTGATGTGCTGGGGGCTTTGAGAATAGCTCCCCCATTCCCTCAACCCATCCCTTCAAGGCAGGAGTCCACAGGTTCCTTCCCTTCCAGAATCTTTCCTAACTGCTCCCGGGACAGCTCCACGCCAACCCCACAGCTGTCCTTTTGGAGATGCTGTTTGCTTTTCCTGCCTGAAGTCTTATCATTTTCTCCAGGAAAATATTTGTCTTCCCATTACTTTAATCATGCCTCTGGGGGCAGGGGGTGGAGGTAGGGGGAGCTTTGGAGGGGAATTAGTTCTGGGTTTTGTTTGCTGTGCTGGGAGAACAAACAGGCTTGTTTGACTTACCTGTGTTTTCCCAGTAGGTGGACCCCTCGGAGCAAACACAGAATGGACCTGTCTCCTGCCCCTTGGACTTTAAGAGCGTTTAAACCAAGAGAGTTTCCCTTCAGCACAGCCCCAGGCCGTTCTCTCTGGTTTACCTCAAAGCACGTGTGTGTTCCTTTAGTCAGAGGAGATGCCGGGACTGGGCCTGAGGGTCTCTAGAGTCTAGGAAATACTCACCTTCCTCAAATAGCAGCCTGGCCCTATAAAGCAGCAATTTTCAACCTTTTGCATCTTATGGCACACATAAACTATTCATCTCTGTTGAAACACCAAAAATTTATATTTTTGCCAAGCTGACAAAAAATAGGTATAATTTAGGTTGATTTACAAAAATATAATAATAGTAATTACCTACCTTTTTGCTCCAAAGTGGATTTTTAAAAACTCAGGTGCCTATATTTGTATATAAGAATTTCTGGTACCAAGAATTAACCAATCAGAAACAACCTTATTATGTGACATGACCAATAAGATGCAACTCTATTATATGACCTATATATTTATGGTTCAAGACAAGGCGTTCACAATAGTGGTTCAGGACCACTATTGTTGTGTTTGCTATTGTCATTTTATTATTTGACAATCAAAGGAAAAGAGGTCAGTGCCCCTGACTAAATAGTCAGGTATTGTATATTTTAAAAATTCTTGTGGTACACCAATTGAAAATCACTGCTTTAATGGATTCATCTAAGAGGGGGGACTTCAGAATGAAAGGGTTCTAGAGCTGATGGGTGAGATTAGGTGAGGGGCTGTGATTGGGAAGAAACTTGCATTTGTTGATAGATGAAGGTTTTAAAGCCAGACAGATCTGGTTCAACTTCAATTATGGGTAAGATACTTGCTATTGAATGTGGCTAAGGGTTCAGCTGGTACTCCATTAATCCTAAAAATGTTCAGTGAGCAATTCCTAGGTGCCAGCACTATTTCAGGTGTTGGGATGCATTATTGGAAGAAACAGGGAATGGCCTCTGTCCTTTGGAACTACATTCCAGTAGGGGAAGACAGACAAACATAATATATAAGAAAAACATATAGCATGTTAGAAAGGGAATGAAAAAAAGTAGAGCAGAATAAGGGTGATAGGGACAGTCTTATGGGTGGGGGTGGTGGTGGTGGTTAGGGCAGGCTTTACGAAGAAGGCGCTAGTTGAGTCAAGACTTGAAGAAGGGAGGTACAGAATTTCAGGCACATCTGATTCCAAATCCCAGACTCATAAGCCTACACTCTCTTTCTTCCAGCTCAATGAGACCAGATAGCTGGACACAAAAGAGTGCTTGGTAAGGGTTCATTTTTATCTCCCATCCTTCTCCCTTTTAGAGTCTCAAAGGCATTCACCCACCAAGGGGACTGACGTGAGAGCAGCATTGCCAAAGCAAGGTGTGGGTGTAAAGTGATGAGAGCAGACAGTCACCAAAATGACCATGATTGATCTCTGGTTGGAGAGTGAGGTTGGATAGAGGAGGGATGGGCCCAGCTAGCAAATCTAAGGCCCATTCAGTGATGTCCACTGCATTCCCTAAATTGGCCCTGGAGAAAAATAAGTTAAACAGACATTTATTTAGGGCCCTATGTTATAGGGCCTATAAGATGCCAGGTGCTTCAAGGTACTTCAAGGTGCTTTCCCAGCATGTCATTTCTACAACAGTCCTGTGAGGCAGGCAATATTTTCTCCGTTTTTTAGCTAAAAACACTGAGGTTCTAAGGTTGAAAAACTTATTTACGTGTTACTGACTGGCTGGAATATAGATATTGATAATCTGATTCTGCAGATTTGTCCAAATTTTTACATCACAATCATTATCAACTTCCCCATCTGAACAACCACCAACATCTTTGTCATCATTACCACCATTATCAGCATTACCAACAGCATCAACATCAATGCTGACGTTGGCATCACTGTCATCATCAGCATCACCATCAAACTCATCTGCAATGGCAGGGTAAGAGTCTAACAAGTAACTGGGTAAGAGGCAACCATAGGCTTTGGTTAAGTCAAACCCAAAGCTTTAGCTTCCTTTTCTACAAAATGGGGATAAACATATCTACCTCAGAAGGTAGGTGAGATGCTGAAATCAGTTTTTTGCTTCCTCTACTCCACCGAACTGCTCTAATCAAGACCATTAATGACCTCTGTATATATCATCATGATACTTGCCCTCTCTCCCCCAAGGAGCATTTGAGGTGTCTGACCACTTCCTCTTCTCGGCTTTGTAATGCTCACATTCTGTTTTTCCTTCTAGCTCACTGGTCCCTCCTCCTTTATAGGCTCTGTCTCTTCTACTGGGCCCCTAAATATCTGAGTGTTCCAGAGCTTGGATGTAGTCCCCTCTAGTCTTCATCCAAGCTCTCAGACTGCTTCTTCCTTAGTCCATGCAACCATCCCACCCACCCACCAACTCCCTAGGCTCTACAATTACTCTTACATTGACTGGGGATGATCAGGGATGTGGACCTTAGAGTGTGCTGAGGAGACCCCCTAAGGAAGGAGGGCCCCTTCCTGGGCCCATCTGGGACTAAAAGCAATCTTTCAAGGAGGATATATAGGGCCAATCAGGAGCAGAAGTTTTGTCAAGTAATTTGAGGGGTCTCTGTCTCTAGAATCTACATCCCTTTAAACTTTCAGGTGCTCACTGTATCATCATTGTCTCCAGTGATCAGAGCCCCTGGCTTCCTCCCACCTCAGGTGTGTCCACACCAAGATGCCAGTGACAGAGAACCTCTTAGAGTGTGGCCCTCACCACCTGGGAAGGGGGTTCTATTTAGCAAAGAACTAAGCATACAAATCTCTAGTTAGTGGCTAGGATAGTCAGGGATGCTTTCCTGGAAACTCTAAAATAGCACCCCCTTGGGGGTTACTGTATCTGTCCCCACACTGGTCCAGCCTGAGACAAATGGCCTGCCTTTGGACTGTTCTCATGCACATGAGCAGAGGTATTCTTTTAGGTCTTCTTGGCTTCAGGAGCATTTTGAATCAGATGCCAGGAGAAACAGATTGCCTTCCCTTATTCTGGGGGTGTGTGGGTGGATGGCTTTGAGGAGATCTCTCCCAAAACTGTGTTTTCCCTTATATTTTCAGGATGTGACATACTTCGCTGTCTGCTCTTTTGAGGCTGGTTTAAATTGTGAGATTGTGTTGGGGGTGACACCTGCACTACCTCTGCCCTGACTGCTAGGAGCAATGGGGTGGGTGAGTCACTTTGGGGACCATTCTTTGTGCTCCTTCCATAGGGTTCCCCGTTGGTTACACTACAGTCTGCTCCCACTGCTGGATCAGTATTCTTAAAACAGGTCACCATTCGCCTGCTCAAGAACCATCCCAAATCTTCTGTTTCTCCTGGAATAAAGCCCCAGGCTTCAGTCTCATCCTCAAGGTCCTTATCATCTTCATTGGTTTTTCCAACTGTGACCCTCATTCATTCTCTACTAAGCTCTCCTTCCAACACACAGGTAGAATGGCTGTCTCCACACCAGTCTCCTGGTTAAAATGAACCCTCCCACCGCTTTGTTTCCTATGTAAAGTTCTTGTACTCCTAGACAAGCTTGAACCCAAATTCGCTGCCTCTTCCCTTGGAGGTCTTTCTGAGTCCCTCAGTTCATTCCCACCCCACCACCCCTCCACCACCAGCCCCACTGGCCCATCCACCTGTTCATTTTCCCATGACTGACCACCTATGGCTTTCCCCTTTAAGGAAGGTTTATTTATGAAGAACCACTTACTAGGGTGTTGTCTGGGAGTGGGAGAATCACAAGGACTAATTCAGTCACCAGAGCAGGTCACAGCAGAGCTATTGCGACCTCCAGGCTTGAGCAAACAAGAGGAAGAAACTGTTAGCAAAACCCGCAAGGAGAGAGTGTGAAGAAGATGCATCTCTGGCCCTGCCTTGCTGTGTGGTCTCAGAGTGAGAGCTCCATAGCTTATTAGTAGATTGGTTCTTTGGAATAGGTTACCTAATAAATTACACAATAGTAATGTGAGTTTGTCTTACTGACCATGCTGGCATGCCTGCTAACTGGTGAGATGACTTGACAGGGGTCAGTTTGCAAGGGGTGGTGGACAGTCCTCCAGGGAAGAGATTCATTCTGAAGAGAGAGGCCGCTAACACACGTTTTACCCAGTTGTAAGTGGACTGAAGTTAGGAGCACAGAGTGGCAATTGTTTCTCAAGCCTGTTCCTTACCTGGCTCCCTGACACATATTTGAATCTCACGAAGAGCAGTGTACATGTATGTGCATGTGTGTGCGTGTGTGTTTCTTCTGGGGGGAACTCTGTAGTAGCATCTAAAAGAGATGTTTTATTGAACTTGAAACACATTGGGTACCAGGCAGCACTGTTGTGGGACCCCTAATGATAAACCATGACACAAAATGGAGAGAACTGTCTCCCACCCCCACAGGCTTCACTTTTCTCCCTCTGCTCTTCTGTAAAAAATTAAGCAATTGTATAGTGTTTTACAATTTGGAGATGTTCCTATTTCTTACTCTTTATGTTTCAGAACAAGCCTGTGATGGAGCCAGGGATTCTTCTATCCAATTGTCAGATGAGGGAGTGAATTCAGGGAGGTCACAAGAATGGTCCAAAGTCCCCAGGTGGAAAGTGATGGAACCAAATTGTGAGCTTGACTCTAAAGAACAGGCCTTTTTGATTGGACCATATTCAGTCCTCTCCCTCCATAAACACTACCTTTCTCTGAATCTTCCCCTATTCTTTGCCTCTCTCCTTCTTTCGGCTCTTCCCTTTCCTCATCTCCATCTTCCACATCCTCTCTGCTCTGTTTCTCCCCCGCTCCTTCTTTCCCCCTCTCCTCCTTTTCTGAAAAGCCAGAGGTACTCTCCCAACTGATGTGCCCAAAGCACAGTTTCAGGAACTTCTTGCTGGCTTCTTGATATCAAGGGTGACAATACATAGATGTATTTGTTGGGAGGGGCTCCACCTCCATGGGAAGAGAAACTGACTGGGAAACTTTCTGCTTCTTGTATCAACCAAAGTGTTGTTTCCAGACAGTACATAAAAATTACAAGCACCATAAGTCATTGAGCAATCTTTCCTTGAACCAATTAGATTCTGACATCTGCTTACTGTTTATCTTCTAAGGAAATGGAAAAGTTGACAAAGAATTTAACCCAACAAGAGTCAGGTTCTTTATTTTTCCCCTTTTGTGAGCGTGTTTATAGAACACCAATCTGCCAACATCTTCTTGTCTCTCAGGGGCACTGGCAAAAAATATAAACAAATATTTATATTCCATGAACTCAAGATTGTTTTCATATTGTTTTCATGTTTAACTGATTTCAAATGAACGACAGTGGCCCTTAATGTGGTTACAAGAATTTGCCATTAATTTTCACTTAAAATTGGATCCAGCTGGTATGTATGGATCCAGCCTACACTGTATTCTAGTTCTTAATGATTTGCCTTCTACAAACTCAGGCTGCTTCCCCCTGGCTGATTGGCACAGCAGCTTAGTGGGGGCATCAGTATCCTATTACATGTGAACACAAATTAAGTTCAGAAAATCACTCCTATTATGGAGCTCTTTGCACATAGAATTTGAGGCTGGCATTTGGGGTGAAGACCACAGAAGAGAGGCTGCTCAGCATGCCATCCTTTCCTGGTGGCCGAGATGCTGGCTCCAGCTCCCAGCAGGAGACAGGGCTGGGTTGCCAGGGCACACAGGAGTGTGCTCCAAGGTTTCAGAGCATTTAAAACACTTACACTTTCTGCCTTGGATTTTGAGTGCATCAGGGTAATGTCTTAGATTCTTTGTGAAGTTTCAAATCTTCCCTCACTTAGTCTAAAACATTGACATGGGTGGTGGAACAGAGAGGGACTGTGACAGAAAAGAAGAATGAGCCAGAGGACTAGGATTCTGCTCTTTGGGGAGAGTCACTGTTGATATCAAGAAGCACTTAACCTCAGTGGCACTCAGTTTCGGTTTAATTAGTGTAACCATATAATTTATTGAACACTTTTGTAGGGGAAACAATGTAAACTTGGATGGAAAGTTGGGAAAATAAGCTTAAAGTGTAGATAGGCCCACCTATAAATAAAGCAGGCAGGGGTAGTAAGGTTTCATACCCATGTTAACTTCAAGGAAAGAGTGTGTTCCCGGAGGGTATTGTGAAGGATGCAGCTGTTTCCCAGCTCACTGAAAAAGAATTCCCTGATTGATTAGCAATGTCTATCCTGGTCACTAGGAAGAAATGGCAGCCCCTGTGCATTTATTACCACTCTTGCATTGGATGACCTTCAACAGCCCTTTTGCTTCTATTTCTGTGAATCATGCTGTTGAATGCGAATGCTCAAATCTTGTGAAAAATGAGACTTTGCATTAGTAGGTTTGGGGTAGAGCCCTCTGCATTTCTAACACTCTCCCAGGTGATGCCAGTGCTGTTGGTCTATTGGCCACCCTTGGGACAGCAAGGATCAATGCCAGCACTCTGAACCAGGGGCAGTGCCCCTTCACTGCAGGCTTAAAACCTTTCACATGCAACTGACATTTGTTAAATACATTCTGTGTATATGCTCCTTCCCAAGGACTTTCTACAGATTAATTAGTTTATTCCTTTAGACAGACTTTTTTTTTTGTGGATAGATTATTTCCCACCCTGAGACCTATTTAAACCATTTTTTAAAAAAGTTTTTTGCAGATGCAGTGGGTTTTAATGCCTAGCCCAAAGTCTATTTATGGTGGATCTCAGATTCACACCCAGGTCTTTCCCCTGCATCAGGGTGGCCCTTTGAGCAGATAACTTGCAAGCATAATTGGAAAGCTAATGTTGCGAGTGCCCTCAACTCAAATGTGGCAGCTCTTGGAGCTGTGCCAAGGTATTGGACTGATGCCAAATGGGCCCTCAGATCATGTCAGAAGGCCAAGTCCTGCCTCGGTGACCCCGGCTCCACCATTTGAGATGGTTAGTAGGCAGGCAGGAACCATCCCGTGACCCTGGGTTTCTTGGGAAAGAGCCCTCTCCGACTTTAAGAGGGTTTTGCAGCCAGACAGACCCAGCTTGAAAATTATCCACGTTATTTGACCTTGAGCAAGTTACTTAACTTCCCTGAGTGAAGGTCCTTTCACTAGTAAAAAGATGATAAACATTCTTGCTTTTCATCATTGTTGGAATATGAAAATTAATAATGTAGTAACATGCATGGTATGCTACATAGCACAAGTTGGAGCACCCAATTTCCTCCTTTTGCCCTTCTGAAGAACTGTGATGGTTTATGTTTGTTATTCACTGTACAAATACCTTAGATTCTTCTTCAATGCAATGGCATAACCATAAAAATGGGTTCAAAATGGAAGTTTAATGTGGCACTTTTCCTATTTACAATAAAAATAAGAAGCTACATTAATTACTAAGTATTGTTGACCTTAAACATAAAAGAGCCAGTTATTTTTACCAGCAAAAATAGGCTTATTCAGGAATAGCGGAAAATTGCAATTCAGGACTGGCATACTGTAGCAAAACTATAGGCAAATCTAGCTAACAAAGGAGAGGAATGTTACTTTATAGAGTAAAAGGATGAAGCTGGGCAGGGGCTTTGAATGAAAATCCATTAGAGGAAAGTGAAAGTTCAGGGTGATGATGACTTCTCTTTGGCTGATTTGCAATGATTCCCATTAGCGGGGCTTGTTGCTAGACAAGGAGAAAAATCTTCCTTCCTCTTCGTGGGGTTGTAAAGTAGAGACACAGCTTGTTAGAAATGCAAGGTACTCTCTAACTGTAGGGATCTGTGCTTTCTTTTTTTAAATTTTTTTTATTAATCCTCACCTGAGGATTTTTTCCCCATTGATTTTTAAAGACAATGGAAGGGCTGGGGGAAGAGAGAAACATAGATGTGAGAAGGACACATTGTTGGTTGCCTTCTGCACATGCACCGACTGGGGCTGGGAATTGAACCTGCAACCCAGGTACATGCCCTTGACCAGGAATCAAACTCTCAACCCTTCGGTGCATGGGCCAATGCTCTAAGCACTGAGCAACAGTGGTCATGGGGGGGGTCTGTGTTTTCTTTATTCATTTCCACACTATCATTCTTTCCTGATATAACAACAACAACAACAAAACTAAGCAAACTTACAAATTTGTACTCTAAAGTAAAACATGTCAGCACCAAGAGATATTCAGTCAACACAAACAACTTTGAAAACTAGAAGCAAACTTCAAATGTCCACATTGTTATTTGGCATTAGTGAAATTAAATCATCAGCAAGTATTACAACTTCTGCTACCTTATTTCTTCAGTGAACGGTGTTAATGTTGCTAAATGCTGTTGTCACAGAGTGTTCCTTAAATAGTTTTTAATTGGTTTTAATTTGGATAAAGAATGTTCTGCTTAAGATATAGAGGCAGGAATTGTCAAAAAGAAAATGAACATATAACATTCTATAGGGAAATGTGCAGGCATGCTGTAGCATTCTATACTCCCTTGGCAAATATATAGATTCTTTAAATTTTGTCAATTTCACTTGCTGATGATTTTCACGAAGCAGTAGTTTAATTGGTAATGCTCCCAGTGGGCTACTAGAACATTTATGTTTCACCTTCTGCATGTTCTTTACAGTGGACTTTCATCCACATGAATTAAGATGGTGGAAAAAATGCAAGCAAGTCTGCAATGGAACTTAACCTTGAAATTGTAGGTCTACTTAGGTAATTAATGTTATCAATTACCTGTGAAAAAGGAAGCAATATAAAATCTTTCTTTAAAAAATACCGTTGAACAGGGTGGTGTTGGGGAGGAGGTGAGGGGGGAGGGGGGAGAGGCATAGAGGGGATAAATGGTGTTGGAAAAAAGTTCTGAATAGGATAGGATATTTAAAGGCTGTTAATATTGACATCCTCTCTTATTTGATTTTAATGTTATAATTGAAATTTATGAAAATATAGTTCAGCTAGGTATGCAATTTAAAGTTTTATTTTAAAGACCTTACTCATTTACTTTTTAATTGTTGTCTAATTCACTTTTAGACAAATAGTGCTAAAGTTATATGACTCAGAAGAAGCATTTGTGAAAAATAAGAATAATGTATTGAATTTTCAGAACAAAAAAATACTGTTAAAGATCAAAGTACTGTCATCCTGATACTTTGGCAAATAAACAGGAGGGAGCAAATGATGCAAAACCCTTTTTGCTATCATGGTATTTTGCCAAAACTTCGGCCAAAGTAGTCTATCTATCTATCTTTCTTTTCTTTTCTTTTTTTTTTTTAAAGCTGGGAAATATAGTCAGACTTTTTCACCAATCTTTAGTATAGTTCTTTGTGTATCAATGTAGATTTCATTAAAGAGTTCTGCATGCCTTCAGCTAAGGGAGCCACAGTTGCTCTGACAGCTTTGTCTTTGCAAATATCAGCCAAGGTGCCTACAATCTCTTGGCTATAAAGGCAGAAAGGGTCTATATTGTATGTAGCATTTAGGCATGCCAGACTGTTCAAATGGCATCTGGAATAAAATAGGTATTAGAAAACTTGTCTTCCCCAGACTAAAGTAGATTTGAATTATGCAGAAGTAAATTAACAAGTGCAGTGATTACTATGATATATCTACACTTCTGTACTATGTAATGTGACCTTGGATTTGCTTAGCCAATAAGATACCAAGAGGCAGGATTTGAATGTTCCTGTCTAACAAACAGAAGTATGTATTTATGACTCCATAGATCGTTGGATATAGATGTACTTTAGTATTAATGGAATTTGACTCACTCAATTGTCAGGGAAGCCAGTGTAGCTCTCACCAGTGGTCACCTGGCTAGCTCATGAGACTCTTAAAAGCCAGTTGCCTGTGTGATACTCATAGCTGGTTCCATAGAAACGTTCAATGCATGAGGGTTCCTGAAACAGTGCATCATCCTAGTTTGACAGGGATCTCTTGGTTTCCTACTCTCACAGTCCTAGCTCCTGGAGATGAAGGCCTCCACAGCCCTGCCCCAGCTCCAGGTCTAGCTTCTGCTAACCCAGAGTCCCTCTCCAGCCTCCTGAGTAGGACTTTGGCTCTTCTGCTCCTGCTCTTCTGTCCTCATGTTCTGCTTTGCTGGGTTTTTCTTCTCCGCCGGCCTCATTCCTACTTTTTTTTTACAGTCATAGTAGGGGATTTTATTTTTTTTAAGTATATTTTTTGTTGTTGATAGTATTACAGATATCCCCCACTTTCCCCTTTGCCCCCCTCCTCCCAGCCCCTACCCACCCTACTCATCTTTTAAGAGCCAGCATAGACCCTGTATTAGTTGAGGTCTTGGAAATGATGCATTAGAAAGAGTGATTGAATAGCATTAAAGAAGGGACTGTTTAAGGGAGTGGCTTGGGTATAGAAGCAACAAGAGACGTTGCAGCACTCTGGGCCTACTGACAGGGCAGGGCGGCTGCCGCCCTGGCCTGAAGGCGTGAGAGAAGCATGCCTGCCGTATGCTGCCCGGTAGGAGCCATGGCCTTCACTGGAGAAACTGGTCACTGCTAACCCTCCGCTTGGCAGAGAGGAATCCAGAGGAACACGGGGCCCTGTTCTTTCCTTCTGCTGTCCATCCCCTGCAGGTGGAGGACAAGATGTCCCTCATGCCGGGTGGAGGCGGCTGGGGCCTGCACCGGGAGGGTGGCCTTCTGCCTTCTGGAGCAGCCCTGCGGAGTCCAGGCCAAAGAGGCCTGTCTTTTCTCTGAGACCTGGGAGTTCATTTGGTCTGGAGGAGCTAATGCTTCTTTGTGTTGTGCTTGCTGCAAGGATAGTGTTCTCTCTCTCTCTCTTGTGTTTGCAGTGTATCATTTCCCCTCTTTTAAGTTTCCTGAAGCAGGAACCTTAACTTATTATTATTTCTCACATGGAAACAACCAAATATCCTAGGATTTCTTGTGTCTGTTTTGAACATTCTGTCCCTTTGTTGTTCCTACCCCAGTCCCCAGAGGCATCTGGACCCAGACCTGGGTGTTGGTAGATTTGGGGGGGATTAAAGTAAGGGTGACTATTCTGAGGGTTGGGACCTTGGTGGGGCATTTTCACCAGATGCAATAGGAATGAGAGCACTGGAGTTAGCAGAGAAAGCTGAAGGTCACAGCCAGAGAAGTAAGGGTGAGGGGGCAGGAAGTGTCACCAAGGCCAAGATGCCAGAGACGGGGACTGATATGGGATGTGAGCTGGGAGTGCAGGACTAGGGGAACCAGAACAAGTGAGTCACTATCAGGGAGACATTGGAACGGGTGGGGTGGGTCTTGAGTGCAAGGTTAGAAAGGGTGACAGAGCTATAGTTTAGAGCAGGGTCAGGAACCTTTTTCCTGTCAAGGGCCATTTGGATATTTATAACATCATTTTAGGGCCATACAAAATTATCAACTTAAAAATTAGTCTGCTATATTTGTTCAAACATTTAAATAACTCATTCCTAATGCCTTGGCGGGGCCAAACCAAATGACTTCTCGGGCTTTATAGGGCTCACGGGCCAGACATTTCCCATCCCTGGTTTAGACCTCTGTTGTCCAATAGGGCAGCCACTGGCCACCTGTGCCTATTTAAATTTAAATAAACTAAAATAAATTAAAAATTAAGTTCCTTGGCCACTAGTTCAAGTGAAGTGCCCTACTGTGCTGGCTACAAGTTAGAACATTGACACAGTCACAGGATGCTCTATTGCAGGGGTCCTCAAACTATGGCCTGCGGGCCACATGCGGCCCGCCGAGGACATTTATGTGGCCTGCCGGGTGCCGCTGCCTGTCCTGCTTAGCAGCCGACTCGTCCCGGGCCCGCAGTGCGCATAGGAATTTGTTCATAGTTTTTTTTTTTTTTTTTTAAACTATAGTCCGGCCCTCCGATGGCTTGAGGGACAGTGAACTGATCCCCTGTTTCAAAAGTTTGAGGACCTCTGCTTTGTACAGCTTGGTGCAGGACATCCTAGAAATTTTGGGATCCCAATAACACTTGAAAAACACTTGCTTGATTTGAACTGTTCTTATTTGTCCTAATATCAAACAGACCTGGCTCCATATCTTCACTTTGCTGGTGAATAATCGTGTGATGAGTCCTCAAACCTCGTTTTATCATCTAAAAAATGAAAATAATAATAGAGGACTAACTAGATTGAGGATCAAAAGTTGTCTTGAATGGTCATGGATGCATAGGAGTTGTTGAATAAATATTAGCTCCTAGCCTCCCTTGCAACCACAAGGATATTAACCAGCATTTATGAAGTGCTTGTCCTCTGGACTCTGAGCTACACAGTAATTGTGATTGCCTCATTCATCCTCACAGTACCTCTGTAAGAAGGGGACATTGTTGTTCCCATTTTGCAGATGAGGAAATGGAGCCTCGGAGAGATTAAGACACTTGTCTGATGTCAGGCAGTGAGTGGTGTTCAGCTGATGTTAGCCACTTTAGGGAATAAAAAGAATGCTCAGTTGTGATCCTTGACTTTGAGAAGCTTATACTTTAACTGAGAAATGATGGGAAAGAGTGTAATATATAATTTCCCAGCTACAGAGGATATATTTTTGTTTGTTCTAACAGATATTACTTGCTTATGTAAGTCATTTAACTTCCCAAAGTCCCAAAAATGTTCTGGTTGGGTAGATGCTGGGCTAGGTGAGTTTTAGGATCTTGTAGTACTGGGGTGCTATGGTTTTACAGTTTTAGAGATAGGAAGTTTCTGATAGCAGGGGTGGTCAGGGAAGGCTTTTAGAAAGCGGTGGGATTTAAACTCAGCTTGGGAGGTTGGGAAGGATATGTGAAAGTGAAGATGAGGAGATTATAGGCCAGGGATGGGGAGGGGGAGAGAAAGACAAGTGAAGGCCTCTGCATGGACAGGTAGCTTGGTCAGGCAGTGGGGAGACGGGGAAGGGCGAGAATGTGGGCAGGACTTGTGGTGGGACTGGGTTGGGTGCAATGGAAAGGCTTATGAGCAGTACCTGCCTCCAGCCCTCTGCCTTTGACTGTTTGGCTTTGTGTCAGGTAAGCTGAAGGGTGAAGGGCCAGCAGGTCTTAGCAAATTTTCCTTTAGCTTTGACGAGAAATGTGGGTAATAAAAATGGCCTTTGCTTCTTTCAGCCTCTGGCAGTCCAGACATTATCAAATGATTTTCTCTCTCTCCTTTTAATTAGTTTTTCTTATAGATGAGAGAGAGAGAGAGAGAGAGAGAGAGAGAGAGAGAGAGAGAGAGAGAGAGAAGAATGAATATGAGTAGAAAAAGAAAGAGGTAGAGAGAAGAGAGAAGGGGAGCAGGGAGGAAAGCAGAGAGAATGATGAAAGAAGATAAGAAGTTGAAAAAGAAGGAAGCTGGGTCAGTGTGGCTTAGTGGTTGAGCATCTACCTATGAACCAGGAGGTCACAGTTTGATTCTCGGTCAGGGCATATACCCAGGTTACAGGCTCGACTCCCAGTAGAGGGCGTGCAGAAGGCAGCCATCAATGTATTTTCTCTCATCATTGATGTTTCTATCTCTATCTCCCTCATCCTTCCTGTCTGAAATCAATAAAAAATATATATTTAAAAAAAAACAACAACACAAGAAAGAAGGAAGACAAAAAACTGGGTGGAGAAGTGATGGAATTAAAGGGAGCCTGGAATGGGAAGACTAAGAGAGGAAGAGAAGAGGGAAAAGCAGGAGGAGGAAAAAGAAACAAAGAAGAGTGAGGGGGGAGGAAAAAGGAGAGAGAGGAGAAAAAACGGGGGCAAGGAAAGGAGAGGAAGCACAGAGGAATAATGAGAATGAAAAAAGAAAGAAAGAAAGAAAGAAAGCCAATGGCATCTGCTTGATCCTCTTTAAAACTTTGGCAATTTCTTGGAAAAATACTTGGGATACATATCTGGATTCCTCAGAACCAAAATGCCACAGAAGGGTCAACTGCCTTTCCAGATGGCTGTTTCTGGAGAGACAAAGGAACCGCTGCCCGGGCTTCTCTCCTTCCCTTGGCCTCCAGTCCACTGGGTGTAGACTGCTCAAATGCTTACATAGTCTATAACAAGCAGAGGCCTAGCTGGTGACTGCAGTAAATGTCACAGATAAGCCTCTTCCACTTTCCCACTGAAATGACTATGAGGACACCCATTCTTGAGGGAAAACTCCAACACACACACACACACACACACACACACACACACACACACACACGCACACACAACTCAGGGTCTGGCACCTGGTGGGTATTCAGCACCTATTGATGGAAAGAAAAATGAGTAGAGGGATGGATTGATGGGAATCCTGAAAGACAGGTTGCTGGCTGACTTGAGATGGGTGTCCTTAGGACCTCCCCCTCAGGCCTTGGAGTATCAGGGAGAAAGGAGAGAGGTGAATGTAAAGGTGGTACAGAAGGCCATAGCTTGGTGGAGGCTTGGGCTTGGAGCTCCTGCTCTGAGCACACTGAACAGCTTGGTTGTTGGTCTTAGGACCTGGAGCCTATACTTGCATATATTATTTGAGCCCCACTTTAATCCTGGGAGGGTAGTATAATTATCCCTATTTTACACACAAGACAATGGTCTCAGAGAGAGAGGAAAATTTGCTCCAAGGTCACATAGCCTTTAAGTGAAGGATTCAGGATTTGAAACCAAGTGTGTGTGATTCTCAAGCCCTTGACCTTGAAGCTATACTCTACAAGTGTTTCTCTCCCTAAACTTCTTCTTTAAGTAGAAAGAAAAGAGACCACTTTTGCTGTGTGTGCATCTTGCGAGGGGTCCTGGCTCTGGCCCTAAATCATCTCCTGGATATGAGTGTTGTGCTGGGAATGGGCCATTGGCTGGTGATGAATCCCCACCGTCCATCACGTCCCCATGGCACTCTGACACATAGTGCTGGAGTGTAATCAGAGTGATGGTGTCCTGATCTATGGGACGTTCATCATCCCAGGGCTGGTACCTTGATATAGTACCTGATCTTTCTGTCAGTGGGATGGCCTCTTAATGTATTTTGGTAATATATCACCCACCAAAGGTGGCTAAGGAGGTCTGCTGACGCCAGTCAGCTTGAGCTCTTCCCACAAGTCTCCCTGAAATCTTGGTCTCATAAAAATTCATATGTGAGTTTATGTGAGCACAGAGAAAGAACATAAGAGAGGGAGGCAGAATAAAGAGACAGAGAAATGGAAATAGGATGAGAAGAGAGAGGCAGAAAAAGAAACAAAAAGGAAAAGAAAGAGATGGGAAAAAAGAGAGGAGAAGAAATAATGGGATGAGAAAAAGAAGGAAAGAAATGGAGATAAGGGGGAAAATAAAGGCAGCAGAGAGGAAAGAGTAAAACAGAGGAAGGAGAGTGGAAATGTTCTGAAGATGTCAATTATTTCCATCTGTTCTAGAGTATCATTTAGGATTGTTGTTTCCTTGTTGATTTGTTGCCTAGAAGATTTATCCAGTGATGTCAGTGGGGTATTAAAGTCCCCTACTATGAATACATTGTTGTTAATTTCCCCCTTGGTATCATCCAGAAGTGTATATCTATATATATAAAAGGCTAAGCGACCATCACATCCAAAACAACCAAACAGGCTGTGTGGGATGACCAGGCTAGCAAGGGGGTTAGTGAGGGGCGACCAAACGACTGAGCAGCAGGCTGCATGGGGCTATCAGGCTCACAGGGAAGGCAGTTGGGTGTGACCAGACCGGCAGGGGTGGGCAGTGAGGGGTGACCAGGCCAGTAGAGGGGGGCAGTGAGGGGCGACCAGCTGGTGGGGGGCACTAAGGGGTGACCAGGCTGGCAGGGGAGGCAGTTGGGGATGACTACGCTTGCAGGGGGAGACAGCTGGGGATGACCAGGCCAGCACGGAGGGACAGTTAGGTGCGATCAGGCAGGCAGGTAGGTGAGCAGTTAGGAGCCAGTGGTCCCAGATTGTGAGAGGGATGTCCCAAATTGGAGAGGGTGCTGGCTGGGCTGAGGGGACCCTCCCATGCACAAATTTCATGCACCAGGCCTCTAGTATATATATGCTTCTGTATTGAGTGCATATATGTTTATTCTCATCCCCCCCCCCCCCAGTGTCTTGCATCCATTGGTTATGCTTAACAAGTTCTTTTGTTGATCTCTTACCTCCCCCCGCAATGCTCCCCAGCCTTCTTGCTGTAATTTGACGGTCTGTTCAATGCTTCTCTGACTCTTTATCTATCTTTTTGTTCATCAGGTTATAATGTTCTTTATTATCCATAAATGAATGAGATCATGTGGTATTTTTCTTTCACTGACTGGCTTATTTCACATAGCATAATACTCTCCAGTTCCATCCATACTGCTGCAAATGGTAAGAATTCCTTCTTTTTTATAGCAGCATAGTATTTCATTGTGTAGATGTACCATAGTTTTCTAATCCACTCATCTGATGATGGGCACCTAGGCTGTTTCCAAATCTTAGCTATTGTAAATTGTGCTGCTATGAACATAGGGGTGCATATATCCTTTCTGATTGGTGTTTCTGTTTTCTTGGGATATATTCCTAGAAGTGGGATTACTGGGTCAAATGGCAGTTCCATTTTTAAATTTTTGAGGAAACCCCATACTGTTTTCCACAATGGCTGCACCAGTCTGTATTCCCACCAGCAGTGCATGAGGGTTCCTTTTTCTCCGCATCCTTGCCAGCACTTGTCATTTGTTGATTTGTTGATGATAGTCATTCTGACAGGTGTGAGGTGGTATCTCATTGTTGTTTTGATTTGCATCTCTCAGATGATTAGTGACTTTGAGCATGTTTTCATATGTCTCTTGGCTTTCTGAATGTCCTCTTTTGAAAAGTGTCTATTTAGGTCCTTTGCCTATTTTTTTAATTGGATTGTTTATCTTCCTTTTGTTAAGTTGTATGAGTTCTCTGTAAATTTTGGCAATTAAACCCTTATCTGAAATATCATTGGCAAATATGTTCTCCCATGCAGTGGGCTTTCTTGTTGTTTTGTTGATGGTTTCTTTTGCTGTGCAGAAGCTTTTTATTTTGATGTAGTCCCATTTTTTTATTTTCTCTTTAGTTTCCATTGCCCTAGGAGCAGTATCGGTGAAGAAGTTCCTTCGGCATATGTCAGAGATTTTTCTGCCTATTGATTCCTCTAGTATTTTTATGGTTTCCCATCTTATGTTTAAGTCCTTTATCAATTTTGAGTTTATTTTTGTGTATGGTGTAAGTTGGTCTAGTTTCATTTTTTTTGCGTGTATCTGTCCAATTTTCCCAACACCATTTGTTGAAGAGACTGTCTTGACTCCATTGTATGTTCATGCCTCCTTTGTCAAATGTTAATTGGGCATAGTGGTTTGGGTTGATTTCTGGGTTCTCTATTCTATTCCATTGGTCTATATGTCTGTTCTTGTGCCAGTACCAGGCTGTTTTAAGAACAGTGGCTTTGTAATGCAGCTTGATATCTGGTATTGAGATCCCACCTACTTTGTTCTTCTTTCTCAGGATTGCTGTGGCTATTTGGGGTCTTTTTTTTTTTTATCCCAGATGATTTTTTGGAGAGTTCTTTCTAGGTCTGTGAAATATGTCGTTAGTATTTTAATGGGGATTGCATTGAATCAGTAGATTGCTTTGGGTAGTATGGACATTTTGATGATGTTGATTCTACCAATACATGAGCACGGTATGTTCTTCCATCTGTTTATGTCTTCCTCTATCTCTTTTTTCAGTGTCCTGTAGTTTTTCGCATATTGGTCTTTTACTTACTTAGTTAATTTTGTTCCTAGGTATCTTAATTTTTTTGGTGCAATGGTAAATGGGATAGCTTTTTTAGTCTCTCTTTCTGTAAGGTCACTATTGTTGTAAAGAAATGCCATAGATTTCTTGGCATTAATTTTGTATCCTGCTACATTGCCAAATTCATTTATTAAGTCTAATAATTTTTGATGGATTATTTAGGGTTTTCTATATACAATATCATGTCATCTGCGAATAAGGACAGTTTTACTTCTTCTTTTCCAATTTGGATGCCTTTTGTTTCTTCTTCTTGTCTGATTGCCATGGCTAGTACTTCCAGTAGTATGTTGAACAGGAGTGGTGAGAGTGGGCATCCCTGTCTTGTTCCTGTTCTTAGGGGAAATGGTTTTAGTTTTTGTCCATTGAGTATGATATTGGCTGTGGGTTTTTATATATCGCTTTTATTATGTTGAGGTATGATCCTTCTATTCCCACCTTGGTGAGAGTTTTTATTAAGAAAGGGTGTTGGATTTTGTCAAATGCTTTTTCTGCATCAATTGATATGACTATGTGATTTTTATCTCTCAATTTGTTTATGTGATGTATCATGTTTACTGATTTGCAGATATTGTACCATCCTTGCATCCCCAGGATAAATCCTACTTGGTCATGGTGTATGATCTTTCTGATGTAGTGCTGGGTCCAATTTGCTAGAATTTTGTTGAGGATTTTGGCATCTATGTTCATGAGGCATATTGGCCTGTAATTCTCTTTCATTGTGTTGTCTTTATCTGGTTTTGGTATTAGGGTGATGCTGGCTTTATAGAATGAGCTTGGAAGTGTTCCTTCCTCTTGAATTTTTTGGAATAGTCTGAGAAGGATAGGTTTTAGTTCTTCCTTGAATGTTTGGAATATCTCCCCTGTGAAGCCATCTGGCCCTGGGCTTTTGTTTGCTGGAAGTTTTTTGATGACTGCTTCAATTTCTTCCCTAGTTATTGGCCTATTGAGATTTTTAGAATCTTCCTGATTGAGTTTTGGAAGGTTATATTTTTCTAGGAATATGTCCATTTCCTCCAGGTTGTCTAGTTTGTTGGAGTAGAGTTGTTCATAGTATTTTTTAACGATCCTTTGTATTTCTGTGGGGTCTGTTGTCATTTCGCCTCTCTCCTTTCTGACTTTGTTTATTTGAGTCCTCTCTCTTTGCTTCTTGTTGAGCCTGGCTAGAGGTTCATCAATCTTGTTTATCCTTTCAAAGAACCAGCTCTTGGTTTTATTGATCTTTTGTATTTTTTTTTGTCTCTATGTCATTTATTTCTGCTCTGATCTTTATTATCTCCTTCCTTCTGCTCACTCTGGGCTTTTCTTGTTGCTCGCTTTCTAATTCTCTGAGTTGTTGAGTTAGATGATTTACTACCATTTTTTTTTTTGTTTTTGTTTTTTGAGGTAGGCCTTTAGAGCTATAAACTTCCCTCTCAGGATTGCTTTCATTGTGTCCCATAGATTTTGGATTGTTGTGTTTTGGTTGTCATTAGTTTCCAGGATGCTTTTAATTTCTTCTATGATCTCATTGGTAACCCAGTCATTATTTAATAACATGCTATTCAGCTTCCAAGTGTTTGAGATTTTTGGATTGTTTTTATTGTAGTTTATTTCTAATTCTGTGGCATTGTGGTCTGAGAAGATGCTTGGTATGATTTCAATCTTCTTGAATTTGGGGAGACTTTGCTTGTGACCCAATATATGGTCTATTTTTGAAAATGTCCCATGTGCACTTGAGAAGAACGTATATTCCGTGGCTTTGGGGTGAAATGTTCTGAAGATGTCAGTTAAGTCCATTCGATCTCGTGAGTCATTTAGGATTGCTGTGTCTTTGCTGATTTTTTGTCTAAAGGATTTATCCAGTGATGTCAGTGGTGTATTAAATTCCCCTACTATGATTGTATTGTTGTCGATCTCTCCCTTGATATCTTCCAGGAGTTTCGTTATGTATTTGGGTGTTCCTGTGTTGGGTGCATATATGTTTATCAGGGTTATATCCTGTTGTTGTATCAATCCCTTTAGTATTGTGAAGTGGCCTTCCTTATCTCTTATTATGGCCTTCACTTTGAGGTCTATTTTGTCAGATATAAGAATTGCTACCCCAGCTTTTTTTTTCATTTCCATTTGCCTGAAAGATGTTTTTCCATCCCTTCACTTTCAATCTGTGTGAGTCCCTTGTTCTGAGGTGGATCTGTTGTAGACAGCATATATATGGGTCGTGTTATTTTATCCATTCAGCCACTTGATGTCTTTTGATTGGAGCATTTAGTCCATTTATGTTTAAAGTTATTACTTAAAGGTACTTGTTTGTAGTCATATCTATTTTTGTGTCTGTGTTTTTTCTTACCTTTTTATTTATTCTTTTTACAGTATTCCCTTTAGCATTTCTTGCATTGCTGGTTTGGTGGTGATAAACTCCCTTAGCCTTTTTTTGTCTGCAAAGCTCCTGATTTCCCCTTCAATTTTTATTGATAGTCTTGCTGGATAGAGTATTCTTGGATTCAGTCCTTTGCTTTGCAGCACTTTGTATACCTCCTTCCATTCTCTTCTAGCTTGATGTGTTTCTGTTGAGAAATCATTTGATAATCTGATGGGGGATCCTTTGTAGGTAACCCTCTGTCTCTCTATTGCTGACTTTAAGAATCTCTCTTTGTTGTTAATATTTGCCATAGAAATTATGATGTGTCTTGGTGTGGGTCTTTTGAGATTGATCCTGCTTGGGACTCTGTAATTGTGTAACTTTTTTCTTCTCCATATCCAGGAAGGTTTCTGTCATTATTTCTTCAAATAGATTTTCTAATCCTTGCTGCTCTTCTTGTCCTTCTGGCAGCCCTATTATATGTATGTTACTTCGTTTCATGTTGTCCCAAAGCTCCCTTAGGCTTTCCTCCTGCTTTTTAATTTTTTTCTTCAGTTGCTGTTCAGATTGGGCTTATTTCTGTACCTGATCTACTAACTCACTAATTCGGTCCTCTGCTTCTTATAGTCTACTGTTGAAACTGTCCATGGTGTTTTTGATTGTAGCTGTATCACTTTTCATTTCTTCCTGATTCTTGCACAGGTTGTTGATTTTCTCATCCATCCAATCTATGAATTCCACGACCATTACTCTGAATTCTCTTTTGGTCATGTTGCATGCTTCAGTTTCACTAATTTCCTTTCTTGGCGACTCCTCATTTTCTTTCCTCTGGGGATTGTGTCGTCTCCCCATTCTGACTATCACCAGAAGGTTCAAACTTCGAGTTGCATGGACCTGGGCTGTGTGCCATGGGAGCTTCGCAGCACCTGAGTGTCACTAGAGTGCTCCAACACTAGGACATGTGGCTGCCATGGGTTGGTGGAAACCAGGCTTGCCCAGGGTCAGTGTTGCCAGCATTTAGTGTGGTCTCATGTGTGCACCTAGAATCCGGGATCCTGCCTGCACTGCACTGTTGGCGTGTGCCGAAAATGAGTCCACTAGCGTGTGCCAGGAGTCAGAGTTTCCCTGTGTCTGCACCAAGAATTGAGTATTAGAGTCTCTGTTGCCTCGTGTGGCTTCTTGCTGAGAATCGGGGTCCCCGTGTGTGCATGCACCAATAATTGGAGTCACTGGCTCTTAGTGTGAATGCGCTGTAAGTCAGGAATCCCAGGCATACACAGTAAGAAACAGAGTCAAGTCAGTGGTGCTCAGTGCTGCCTCTTGCCAGAAGAATCTGGGTCCCGGTCACCATGGGGGACTGGGTTGCACAGTAGCACTGTGGCGTGCCTGCGCTGTGGAAAACAGACTTCCATGTGCACTGCGGAAAACAGACTTCCGTGTGCGCTTGCCCAGAATCGAAGTCAGGTGGCACTGCTGCCCTGCGTGGGCTTTGGGTTTGGTCGCCCGATTGCGTTGCAGGGAGCAGATTCCAGTGTCTGTGTGTGTGCAGGCTCAAATTCCTGTAGCAGCGCTGAGGTCCATGCCTGTGCTCCCAAACTCAAATTCCTATAGGGGCGCTGTGGTCCCTGCACGCACTCCCAAGCTCAAATTCCTGTAGGGGTGCTGAGGCCCGAGCGAGGGGCAGGTCTATCAGTTACTATGGCACTATCTGCGATCCTGCGGGGAGGGGTATAGGCTCTTTGACTCACAGAAATCTGCAGCCGGGAAGTCTGGATTCTTGCTGTCTGTTGGTCTGAAGCTGTGGTTGCAGTTCTCTGTCCCCAGTGGCTTTAGGGTCCTGGTTTGCATCTGAGATGTGACTGGGTGGTGCTGAGGCCAGGATCCTAATCTCAAGCAGCTCTGTTTCTCAAGGTGGCGTGGTTTCTGTGCTTGCACTGGCTGCTCAGAAGTCTCCGCTTTGTGTGTGGGGCTCTGCTGTCTAAGACTGCCCCGTTTGGCAGCCCCCTGGAGGACTTGAAGAATCTAACTGTCCCTAGCTCATACACACACACACCACACACGTCTACACTCTCCTCTATGGTTCCCTCACTCTCTCACACTCTCTCCCTCCCTACCTTCCTGCTGGTCGCCATCTTCCAATTCTCTTTCTTCTTGAATGTGAAGAAACTTTGCCTGTGTCCCAATATATGGTCTATCTTTGAAAATGACCCATGTGCACTTGAGAAGAATGTATATTCTGTGGCTTTGGGGTGAAATGTTCTGAAGATGTCAATTAATTCCATCTGATCTAGTGTGTCATTTAGGATTGATGTTTCTTTGCTGATATTCTGTTTAGAGGATTTGTCCAGTGGTGTTAGTGGGGTATTAAAGTCCCCTACTATGACTGTATTGCTGTCAATCTCTCCCTTGATATCCTCCAGAAGTATTTTTATGTATTTGGGTGCTCCTGTATTGGGTGTATATATGTTTACCAGAGTTATATCTTCTTGTTGGATTTCTCCCTTTAGTATTATGAAGTAACCTTCCTAATCTCTTGTTATGTTCTTCACCTTGAGATCTAATTTGTCAGATATAAGTATTGCTACTCCAGATTTTTTTAATTTCCATTGGCCTGAAAAACCTTTTTCTATCCCTTCACCATCAGTTTGTGTGAGTCCTTTTTTTCTGAGGTGGGTTTCCTGTAGACAGCAGAAATATGGGTCATGTTTTCTTATCCACTCCGCTATCCTATGTCTTTTGATTGGGGCATTTAATCCATTTACATTTAAAGTTATTATTGATAATTGTTCGTTGCCATTTTTATTCTTTATGCCTGTGTTCCTTCTCCCCTTCCTATTTCTTCTTTTTACAGCAGATCCTTTAGCATTTTTTGCATTTCTGGTTTGGTGGTAATAAACTCCCTTTGTCCTTATTTGTCTGTGAAGCTCCTGATTTCACCCTCAATTTTGATTGATAGCCTTGCTGGGTACAGTATTCTTGGATTCAGTCCCTTGCTTTGCATGACTTTGTGTAGTTCATTCCATTCCCTTCTGGCCTGATGTGTTTCTGTTGAGAAATAAGTCGCTAGTCTGAGGGGGATCCTTTTTAGATAACTTTCTGTCTCTCTCTAGCCGCTTTTAAGATTCTTACTTTGTCGTCGGTGTTTGCCAATTTAATTATAAAGTGTCTTGGTATTGGTCTTATGGGGTTCAACTTGTTTTGGACTCTGTGAGCTTCTTGGACTTGTGTGAGTTTTTTTATTCCCTATATCAGGGAAATTTTCTGTCACTACTTCTTTAAACAGGTTTTCTATTTCTTGCTCAGTTTCCTCTCCTTTTGGCGCCTTTATTATGCGGATATTGTTTTGTTTTGTGTTGTCCCAAAGTTCCCTCAGGCTCTCCTCCTGTTTTTTAAGTTTTTTTTTTTTTTTAGATGCTGCTCTGCTTGGGTATTTTTTTCTACCTTGTCTTCTAGCTCATTGATGCAGTCCTCTTCTTCTTCTAGTCTACTGTTGATGCTTTCTATTGAGTTCTTTATTGCAGTGATGTCATTTTTCATTTCTCCTTGGTTTTTTATTTCCTCTTGGTTCTTACACATATTGTTGAATTTGTCTTCCAACCTTTTCAGTGACCTTGTGACCATTTATATGAATTCCTTCTCTGACATATAGCTTGCCTTCATTTAGTTTACTTCCTTTTCTGGTGATGCCTCCTTTTACTTTGTATGTGGGCTATTTCTTTGTCTCCCATAATCTCTCCTCTCTGGGTGTCTGGTTATGTAGCTCCCTCTCTCCTGCGTTGACTTAAAGGCACAAAATACAATACAACAAGGCATAATGCACAAGGAACTGAACACAAATGTATTCATGATACTAATAACCCCAAATAAAGCTGACCACCAGAGAAAAGAGTATTAGGGAATAAAAAAAGAAAGTGCAAAAATGATATTGAGGAAAGGAAAAAAGTAAGAGTGAAAAGAAAGAGAATAAAAAAGAAGGGGAGAAAACTCAATAGTACAACCACTAATCCAAAGAAAATGCAAACAGCGAACACCCAGAGGTGAATGCAAAGTATAAACAACAACTAATAACAACTGAGGAGAGGAAAAATAGAAGCAAAAAAAAAAAATAGAAACAATCACACAAACAAACAAAAAAACCCCAATCTAATCAACAATCAAACAAATAGCAATAATAGGACACAGAGAAAGAAGGGCAAAACCAAACAAAATAAAACAAAAAATATAAAAAACAAAACAAAACAAAAAAACAACAACAAACAAAAAAAAGGGAAGAGAGAAAAATTGGATAGTGAAGTAAGAGAAGAGAGAAGTTTGTATGGACTTGGAGCATAGGATAGGAAATTAGATATATAAGTAGGATGAATTTTTAACAGGGGGTAAAAAGAAGGAATAGGAAAAATCTAAAGCAGGAATTCGGTAAGAGAAACAGGACAACAAAAGGGAAAAAGTGAGGAAGAGAGTGTTGGCATAAAGGTAAAGTTGAGATAGAGTAAAATGATGCTAAAGGAAAAATGAAAATAGAATGTACAACATTAATCCCAAAATAAAATAAAATAAAATAAAGAGAAAATAAAATGAAACTTTAAAAAAGGTAAAATAATAGTATTAATAATACTGATTAAAAATAAAAATATAATAATTAAAAAGGTAAAATCAAGTGAATTAAAAAAGAAAAAAATCAGTTTCTTAAGTAAAAGATAAAAACGTGCAGTAGTGAAGGTCATTCACTTCCTCTACTATTCTGTTTGGCATGCCTGTTTCCTGTCAGGTAGTCAGGACAGTATTGAGGTTCCCTGCATTCCACTGCTCCTCTGTGTTGTAAACCACAATGCTGTTTTCAAGCAGGCAGTATTTCTTTGTTTCTCAGCCTGCCTTTAGTTGTATTTATACAAGAATCAATTTGTGATTCAACCCCTGGGTGGCAGTGTTTCTGTATTGACATCTGGGGCTATAATTCCTCTCTACCCAGTATTTAGATTTTGTTTTCCCTGCCGCACTTAATACTGGTTTGGGGGAATGGGCTGCCCCAGCACTGGTTTTCTGATCGTTTCTCCCTGCTCTGATCCCCAGTTCTACAAAAACAACTTTCCCCTGCAGTCTCTGAGAGTGTTTTTAATTGGGTGATCCTATGTACTGGGCTTAGTAATCAAAAGCAAGGATTTAAAATGAAAAAAGAGCCAGAGTAAGCACACAATCTCATGACTTTTTCGCCCCAGCACTGCGCGTGACTCCGTGCACGTCTCTGTGCACATATTTTTCCCCTGGCACAGTGCAGCCAGTTTACTGGTAAAACTTCAGGCTGCCTTTTTGTGCCCAGCCCAGCTATGGGTTAATTTCTAGAGTTCCCTTCTGCCAGCATCCCTTTGGACCCCCTTTCACATTTGCGGACTATGCTGGCCCCAACAGCTGCGGATTTTGTGGGGTGCAGACTTCCTCTGAACCTCTAGGTCTTGCTGTGTGCATTTCTACCTCCAGCCTGGATTGCAGACATCACCTTTCTCTGGGAAAAACCTGACATTTCTATGAAAAGGTGCAGAGCTTGTCTGAGTCCATGTATTTGTGCTGCTTGAGACCTGGTGTTCATGGGTTTGCAGCTGTTCCCTGGGTGTTGTGGTTATAGGGTCCCAGCTGGTATCTGCTTCTTTGGTACCTATCTGATTGAAGGTAAGGCTAGGCTTCCAATCCCAGCCACTCTCCCCTTCTCTGTGGCAGAGCTGGCTGCTCCAGGAGAGATTTCAGCAGCAGTGGAGGCTGCCCGGTCAGGGGAGCCTGGTTTGGCAGTCCCCAACAGTCCCTTGGAATATAGCTGTCCCTCACTCACAAATAGACACTCCCAGTATGTCCACACACTCTCCTTTCGTTCTCTCACTCACACACTATCTTGCAGCCTACCTTCCCATTGGCAGCCATCTTCCTCCCTACTATCTTTAAGGTTATTATTGATAGGTACTTGTTTGTTGCCATTTTTATTCTTTATGCCATTGTTCCTTCTTTCCTTTCTATTTCTTATTTTTACAAAAGTCCCTTTAGCATTTCTTGCATTGCTGGTTTGGTGGTAATAACCTCCCTTAGCCTTTTTTTTTGTTTGCAAAGCTCCTGATTTCACCTTCAATTTTTTTATTTCTTTTTTTATTAAGGTATTATATGTGTACATATCTTACCGTGACCTCCTGGTTCATAGGTCAGTGCTCAACCACTGAGCCATGCCAGCAGGGTCACCTTCAATTTTGAATGATAGCCTCTCTGGATAGAGTATTCTTGAATTCAGTCCTTTGCTTTGCATTACTTTGTATACTTCATGCCATTTCCTCTGGCCTGATGTGTTTCTGTTGATAAATCAGTTGATAGTTTAATTGGAGATCCCTTGTAGGTAACTTTCTGATTCTCTCTTGCAGCCTTAAAGATTCTTTTTTTGTCTTTTACATTTCCCAATTTAATTATGGTGTGTCTTGGTGTTGGTCTTTTAGGGTTCATCTTGATTGGGACTCTCTATGCTTCTTGGACTTGTGTGACTTTTTTATTCCCAAAGTCAGGGAAGTTTTCTGTCATTATTTCTTCAAACAGGTTTTCTATTTCTTGCTCAGCTTCTTCTTTTTCTGGTACTACTATTATGCAGATGTTGTTTCTTTTCATGCTGTCCCAAAGCTCCCTTAGACTCTCCTCCTGCTTTTTAATTTTTTTCCACTTACTGCTCTGCTTAGGTGTTTTTTCCTTCCTTGTCTTCTAACTCTCTGATTTGGTCCTTAACTTCTAGTCTACTGTTGAAACCTTTTATTGTGTTCTTTATTCCAGCTATGTCATTCTTCATGTCCTCTTGATTCTTTCTCATGTTGGTGCATTTCTCATTTAGCTCCTTATAATTCTCATTGAGTTGCATGTATTGCTCATCCAGATATTTGAGCATCCTTAGAACCATTACTTTGAATTTTTTCTCTGACAAATCACTTACCTCCATTTCATTTAGTTCCCTTTTTGGTGATTCCTTCTTTTTTCATTTGGGTATTGTTTCTTTGTCTCTCCAGTTTTTCTGTTTCTTTGTGTTTGTTTCGATGTATTAGATCAAACTGTTATGCCATCCAGATTTTTTGGGTTGGTCTTATGTAGTAGATGTTTTGTGGGACCCAGTGGTGCAGTCTCTCAGGTCTCCTGGGCTGGGTGTTCTATGGAGGCACCCTGCTTGAGTTATTTGGGTTCTCTTGATGTAGTTTGGTCTTGAATGTTATTGTCCCGTTCATGGATGAAATTTCATCTAGGGTGTCTAATGACATGGCTCACTCCCTACCACGTCATGCCAGATGCTGTGGAGATGCTGACAGAACAGCACAAAATACAAGACAAGACATGACACAGAAGGAACAGAACACGAATGTTCACTAGACTCTTATAACCCCAACAAAAGTGACCACCAGAGAAAAGAGAATTAAGAAAGAGAAAAGAGAGCAAGAATATTAGAAAAAAAAGAAAGAAAGAAGGAAAAAATATGGGGAGAAAACACAACAAAACAAATAAATAAACCAAAAAGCACACACAAAAATGACCCAGAAAAGGGGGGGGGGTCAGAATCTGTAGATGCAGAGCTTAAATAAAGAAAATAAGGTTAAGGACTTGGAGGAATGGGGGAAGGACCATGGTTTAGAATAGAGGAGGGAGAAAAGAGATGAGAATACAAGAAGAACAATTTTTTTGAAAAGGAGAATAGAGGAGAGAGCAGATAGGTCTAAATTTAGGAAGTTAAACAAGTTAAAAAATTAGAAGAAAAGAGCAAGAGAAGAGATAGAAAAAAATTGAGTAGTGAAGAAAAGGAAAAGAGAAAAGAAAATTGAGTAGGAGCAGGGAAGAGGAAATTAGCTATCTGAATAAACCAACAGAGACTAGAATAATAACATCAATAAAGCAGATAAAGAATATCAATGTAAAAAAAGGGGGAAAAGGAAAGTAAGAAAAAAATAAAAAGAGAAAGGAGAAGAAAAACAGGAGGAAAAAAAGGATAAGAGGAAGAAAATGTGCAAATAAAATAAAATAAAATAGAAAAAATAAGTGAAGTGAAGTGTCATTTGCTTCAGTTAAGTTTTAATGCCCCATGGGAGCTGGCTTGGGACGACACTCTTCTGTTCTGTCTGCCAATTCTGGGATTCCTGTTAGGTACTTTGGTGCTAACCACTGTCAGGCACTGTCTTTTGACTTTTGGCACCCTGCTTGAAGCTCCAATTGATCCATCGGTCCACTGCTTGTGTCTGTTTCCACAGGCCTTGGCTGCAAGCAGGTGGGGCCAATCTGCCCTCTTTGCCTGTCCACCAGCTGTCCATCTTAATCATTTAAGAGTATGTTTCTGATAGGTGTTTAGGTGGGTTGATGCTGTTTCACTTTCATGGAATATGATGGTGTGTTTTCCTGACCTAGAGCTACTCCTCTATGAGTGGCCCAAAATATTACTCTGCCCTTGATTGGACAGAGATCCTTGTATGGAGACCAATGGGATCAGCTTGGATCCTGGAGTTTTATCAGTCTGGTTTCAGTCTAGTGAAGTGGATGGCCCCTCTTCCAATCCACTCACTGAGGGCTCCTTGAGACTGTTCAGACCAGTAAGCTGAGCCTCTGTCTTTGTTTCCTCTGTAAAGTTCAAAATGCAGGATGTGGCAAGCTGAATCAACTGCCCTGAGGGTACTGGGAGTGGCTAACTCCTCTGTAGAGAGGAGTTTAAGTTTGGAAGCATATTTATGTCCCAATGCAGGACTCCTGGCTACTGCTTTCCCATGTCTCCCTGCCCTGCTTCCCTATCCTACCTCTCCTCAGGCACCTCAAGTCCAAGCCTCCCTCCCTGCACCAAAGCCTCAGGTGAATGGTTGCAACTAAAAAGTCCTGTGATCTGGGTTTAGAGAATAAAAACAAAACCAAACAAAAACAAAAACAACAACAAAACTGTGGTTTTCTCTCCCACCAGCACCACGCTGCTTTCCCCTTTCACAGAGGCCCACCTTTCATGGCACAGCTTTTCAAGGTTGTGGTCTCAGGTCCAGACTTTCCAGCAGCCAGCAGCCTTGCTGCTTTTCCTTTTCACAGTTGGATGTTACATCTGCCACGGGGCGGGGGAGGGGGGGGCAGTGCGCTAGTGCTCAGCCTGGGCCAGACTTCTATGAGGGAATAGATACTCCTGCAGGGTAGTTTCCTCATCTCCCTTTTAGCCTGCCGGCCTACCACCCTTCTCCCGACCTCATTGCCCTTCCTACCTGTCTCCAGGTGTTTTCTGTCCTTTCTTGCTATAAGTCGCCTCCCTAGCTGAGCCTCATTCATGAATTCCAGGTGGATGTTCTTCGATTTAGCTGTATTTCCAGTCTGGCCTGGGACAAGGTATATGCCAAGTCTGCCTATTTGGCCCCCATTTTGGTTCCTCGCAATTGTTCTTCTTACAGCATCCTTTTGTCATACTACTTTTCAACCCCCAAAATTTAAAGGACAGGCTCCTCATTGCTAATTGGATGTCTAGGTGCTACCCTCATGGACTGCAAAGAGCTGAATGGGAGCATGATTTGCAGGTAGGTGGATCTGAGGGTCTAAGTCAAGCCTTGGGGTGTTGCCCATGTTATCCATACCTTGTTGGCTTATCTGTGCAGAACCATAGTGAACAGGAAGCATGAAGAATGTGTAACTCTAATATAAGGTGTGGCCTCACAGTGCCCGGTCTCACCATGACATTACATTCAAAGAAAATAGTCCAGAAAACAAAAACAAAAGTAATTTCAATTTATATTGCATCTCTTACAGGGCATTAAAGGAGATCTACTTTATGATCTTTCTTAAAATCCTATTGCTTCTCCTCTGATACTCTCAGTCCCATCTGCTCTATGGCCTCTCCCCATATAAATACACCTGATTCTCAGTGCCCATCAACACGTATTCCAACACCAGGCTTTTCTGTGTCTCTCTCCTTCCCCAAATCCCTTTAATTTTGTAGAGCAATTTATACACTTGGGCTTCTTATCATGTTCTGTTTGCTTCACACATTATCCAGATTCTTTAAAAACACAGATGAGTCTGGAACAGCCGTGGGCAAACTACGGCCCGCGGGCTGGATGCGGCCCGTTCGGCTGTTCTATCCAGCCCGCGGAGCCCAAAGAGCGGAGGGTTCTCTTGCTCTCCCCTCCGCTCCTTCACCAGCAGCAGTGTTAACATGGCAACGTCGGGAAACACGGCCGCAGCTCCTTCTTCTGAGTGGGCCGATTTATATCCGCCCATTCAGTAGAAGGAACAACCTCTGAATCTTCCAGAGGCTCCTTGTAATGCCCGCGGACGCGTCCCCCGACATCACCCTGGGAATGCGTAGACACGTTATCGTGGTGATGTAGGGAGACACGTCCCTGGAGAGCACAGTATCAGAGCATTAGCTAAAAAGGAGACCAACAACACTGTTCCCACTGAAGTTGATGTTTTAAAGACCAAAAACCTTTCAACCCAGTCTACATTGCCATCTAAATCTACGTCCCGGGCATAATTTGGAAGTTGCACTAAAGAAAATGTTTAATTTACTGTTTACACATTTTGTTCTTTTCTATTTGTTTTAGTTTTAAATTATTTTATTATATTTAAGTTTAATTTGAAAGGCTTTTGTACCTTTCCTTTGTTAGGCAATTTTATTTTGCCTTTGCCATCTTCAATATAAGGTATGTTATTGTGCTATGATTCCTCCATTTTTTGAAGTTTCAAATTATAATAATTAGTGTTTACATTCTTCTTGTTAAAATGTTTGAAATGAATAAAACTATTGAAATAAAAAAAAAAGACCGTACCCTTTTATGTAATGATGTTTACTTTGAATTTATATTAGTTCACACAAACACTCCATCCATGCTTTTGTTCCGGCCCTCCGGTCCAGTTTAAGAACCCATTGTGGCCCTCAAGTCAAAAAGTTTGCCCACCCCTGGTCTGGAAGCTGACTCAGCAAGCCTATGGATGTCCCATTGCTTCAGCACTATTTATTGAAAAGGCTACTTTTAGTGCATTGAATTGCTTTTGTCAAAATCAGTTGGACATACTTGTGTGGGTTTCTATTTCTGTGTCTATTTCTGGATTCTCTGTTTTGTTTTATTGATCTATGTGTCTATCCCTCTGCCATTACAAGATTTTGATTACAGTGGATATATAAGTCTGAAATCTGGTTCATCCCACTTTATTCTACTTTATAACCATTACTTTAGCTATTTTCTTCTTTGCCTTTTCTTACAAATTTTAGAATAATCTTGTCTACAAAAAATATTTCTGGGATTTTGATAGCAATTGTGTTAAAATTGTGTATCAGTTTGGGAGAATTGACATTTTTACTATGTTGAGTCTTCCTATCCATGAATACAGTATGTTTTGCCATTAATTTAAATCTTTTTTTATTTCTTTCATCAGCATTGTATACTTTTCAACATATAATTCCTGTTTATGTTTTATTAGATGTATACACTAAGTATCCTTTTTTAAGCAATTGTAAGTGGTATTGCATTTCTTTTATTTGTTGTTCATGTGTTTATTACTAGTACTAGAGGCCCGGTGCATGAAATTCATGCAGGGGCAGGGAGGGTGTCCCTCAGCCCAGCCTGCACCCTCTCCAATCTGGGACCCCTCGAGGGATGTCCAACTGCCCATTTAGGCCCGATCCCCAGTGGGAACGGGCCTAAAGGGGCAGTCGGACATCCCTCTCACAATCCAGGACTGCTGGCTCCCAACTGCTCGCCTGCCAGCCTGCCTGATTGCCTCTAACCGCTTCTGCCTGCCAGCCTGATCATCTCCTAACCACTCCCCTGCCAGCTTGATAGATGCCTAACTGCTCCCCTGCTGGCTCGATTGCCCCTAACTGCCCTCCCCTGCAGGCCTGGTCACCCCTAACTGCCCTCCCTTGCAGGCCTGGTCACCCCCAACTGCCCTCCCCTGCAGGCTGGTCACCCCTAACTGTCCTCCCCTGAAGGCCTGGTCGCCCCCAACTGTCCTCCCCTACAGGCCAGATCACCCCCAACTGCCCTGCTCTGCTGGCCCGGTCACCCCTAACTGCCCTCCCTTGCAGGCCTGATTGTTCCCAACTGCCCTACCTTGTAGGCCTGGCCCCTCCCAACTGCCCTGTCCTGCAGGCCTGATCGCCCACAACTGCCATCCCCTGCCGGCCATCTTGTGGCGGCCATCTTGTGTCCACATGGGGGCAGCCATCTTTGACCACATGGGGGTGGCCATCTTGTCTGTTGCAGTGACGGTGAATTTGCATATTACTCTTTTATTGGATAGGATATAGAAATACAATAGATTTTTGTATGTTTATCTTTTTTTAAAATTTATTTAAGTAATTAATTAATTTTTTAAAATTTCTTTATTGATTAAGGTATTACATATGTGTCCTTATTCCCCCATTATCCCCCACCTCCCATTCATGCCCCCACCCCCCTGTTGTCTGTGTCCATTGATTAGGCTTACATGCATGCATATAAGTCCTTTGGTTGATCTCTCATCCTTACCCCCACCCTCCCCTACCTTCCCTGAGGTTTGACGTTCTGATTGATGTTTCTCTGTCTCTGGATCTATTTTTGTTTATCAGTTTATGTTGTTCATTATATTCCACAAATGGGTGAGATCATGTGATATTTATCTTTCTCTGCCTGACTTATTTCACTTAGCATAATGCTCTCCATCTCCATCCATGTTGTTACAAATGGTAAGATCTCCTTTTTTTACCACAGCGTAGTATTCCATTGTGTAGATGTACCACAGTTTTTTAATCCATTCTTCTGCTGATGGGCACTTAGGCTGTTTCCAAATCTTAGCTATGGTGAATTGTGCTGCTGTGAACATAGGGGTGCATATATTCTTTCTGATTCGTGTTTCTAGTTTCTTGGAATATATTCCTAGAAGTGGGATCACTGGGACAGATGGGAGTTCCATTTTTAGTTTTTTGAGGAAACTCCATACCGTTCTCCGCAGTGGCTGTACCAGTCTGCATTCCCACCAGCAGTGCACGAGGGTTCCTTTTTCTCAGCATCCTTGCCTGCACTTGTCATTTGTTGATTTGTTGATAATAGCCATTCTGACAGGTGTGAGATGATACTGCATTGTTGTTTTGGTTTGCATCTCTCTGATGATTAGTGACTCTGAGCAGGTTTTCATATGTCTCTTTGCCTTCCTTCTGTCTTCTTTTGAAAAGTGTCTATTTAGATGAGTTGCTCATTTTTTGATTGGGTTGTTTATCTTCTTTTTGTTAAGCTGCATGAGTTCCCTGTAAATGTTGGAGATTAAACCCTTATGGTTGATATCATTGGCAAATATGTTCTCCCATGCAGTGGGCTTTCTTGTTGTTTTATTGATGGTCTCCTTTGCTGTGCAAAAGCTTTTTTTTTTTTTTTTGATGTAGTCCCATTTGTTTATTTTCTCTTTAGTTTCCATTGCCCTAGGAGCAGTATCAGTGAAGAAATTGCTTTGGCATATGTCAGAGATTTTTCTGCCTGTGGATTCCAATAGTATTTTTATGGTTTCTCATCATATGTTTAAGTCCTTGATCCATTTTGAGCTTATTTTTGTGTATGGTGTAAGTTGGTGGTCTAGTTTCATTTTTTTGCACATATCTGTCCAATTTTCCCAACACCATTTATTGAAGAGATTGTCTTGACTCCATTGTATGTTCATGCCTCCTTTGTCAAACATTAATTGCGCGTAGTGGTTTGGGTCGATATCTGGATTCTCTATTCTATTCCATTGATCTATATGTCTGTTCTTGTGCCAGTACCAGGCAGTTTTGAGAACAGTGGCTTTGTAATACAGCTTGAAATCTGGTATTGAGATCCCACCTACTTTGTTCTTCTTTCTCAGGATTGCTGTGGCTATTGGGGGTCTTTTTTTATTCCAGATGAATTTTTGGAGAGTTCTTTCTAGGTCTGTGAAATATGCTGTTGGTATTTTAATGGGGGAGTGCATTGAATCTATAGATTGCTTTGGGTATTATGGACATTTTGATGATGTTGATTCTACCAATACATGAACATGGTATGTTCTTCCACCTGTTTCTACCAATACATGAGCACGGTATGTTCTTCCACCTCTTCAATACATGACACGGTATGTCTTCCTCTGTCTCTTTTTTAGTGTCCTGTAGTTTTCCGCTTATAGGTCTTTTACCTCCTTAGTTAAGTTCATTCCTAGGTATCTTAATTTTTTTTGTGCAATGGTAAATGGGATTGCTTTTTTAGTCTCTCTTTCTGTAAGTTCACTATTGGTGTATAGAAATGCCATAGATTTCTTGGCATTAATTTTGTATCCTGCTACATTGCCGAATTCATTTGTTAAGTCTATTAGTTTTTTGATGGAGTCTTTCGGTTTTTTTATGTACAATATCATGTCATCTGCAAATAAGGACAGTTTTACTTCTTCTTTTCCAATTTGGATGCCTTTTATTTCTTCTTCTTGTCTAATTGCAATGGCTAATACTTCCAGTACTATGTCAAACAGGAGTGGTGAGAGTGGGCATCCTGTCTTGTTCCTGTTCTTAGGGCAAATGCTTTTAGTTTTTGTCCATTGAGTATGATGTTAGCTGTGGGTTTATCATATATAGCTTTTATTATGTTGAGGTATGGTCCTTCATTCCCACCTTGTTGAGAGTTTTTATCAAGAAAGGGTGTTGGATTTTGTCAAATGCTTTTTCTGCACCAGTTGATATGACTATGTGATTTTTATCTCTCAAATTGTTTATGTGATGTATCACATTTATTGATTTGCGTATACTGTACCATCCTTGCATCCTTGGGATAAATCCTACTTGGTCATGGTGTATGATCTTTCTGATGTAGTGCTGGGTCCAATTTGCTAGAATTTTGTTGAGGATTTTGGCATCTATGTTCATGAGGGATATTGGCCTGTAATTCTCATTAATTGTGTTGTCTTTATCTGGTTTTGGTATTAGGGTGATGCTGGCTTCATAGAAGGAGCTTGGAAGAGTTCCTTCCTCTTGAAATTTTGGAATAGTGTGAGGAGGATAGGTTTTAGTTCTTCCTTGAATGTTTGGTAAAACTCCCCTGTGAAGCCGTCTGGCCCCAGGCTTTTGTTTGCTGGAAGCTTTTTGATGACTGCTTCGATTTCTTCCATAGTTATTGGCCTATTGAGATGTTTAGATTCTTCCTGATTGAATTTTGGAAGGTTATATTTTTCTAGGAATATGTCCATTTCCTCCAGGTTGTCCAGTTTGTTGGAATAGAGTTGTTCACAGTTTTTTTTTTGTTTTTTTTTAACAATCCTTTGTATTTTGGTGGGGTCTGTTGTTAATTTACCTCTTTCATTTCTGATTTTGTTTATTTGGGTCCTCTCTCTTTGCTTCTTGTTGAGCCTGGCTAGAGGTTCATCAATCTTGTTTATCCTTTCAAAGAACCAGCTCTTGGTTTTGTTGATCTTTTGTATCGTTTCTTTGGTCTCTATGTCGTTTATCTCTGCTCTGATCTTTATTATTTCCTTCCTTCTGCTTACACTGGGCTTTTCTTGTTGCTCTTTTTCTAACTCTTTGAGTTGTAGGGTTAGGTAATTTATTTCCATTGTTTCTTGTTTTTTGCAGTAGGCTTGTAGAGCTATGAACTTCCCTCTCAAGAATGCTTTTGCTGTGTTCCATAGATTTCGGATAGTTGTGTTTTCATTGTCATTTGTTGCCATGATGTTTTTTATTTCTTCCTTGATCTCTCTGGTAACCCAGTCATTGTTTAATAGCATGCTGTTTAGTTTCCATAAGTTTGATTTTTTTGGATTGTTTTTATTGTAGTTGATTTCCAGTTTTATGCCACTGTGATCTGAGAAGATGCTTGATATGATTTCAATCTTCTTGAATTTGAGGAGACTTTGCCTATGACCCAACATATGGTCTATCTTTGAAAATGACCCATGTGCACTTGAGAAGAATGTATATTCTGTGGCTTTGGGGTGAAATGTTCTGAAGATGTCAATTAATTCCATCTGGTCTAGTGAGTCATTTAGGATTGATGTTTCTTTGCTGATTTTTTGTTTAGAGGATTTGTCAATGGTGATAGTGGGGTATTAAAGTCTCCTACTATGAATGTATTGCTGTCAATCTCTCCTTTGATATCCTCCAGGAGTTCTTTGATGTATTTGAGTGCTCCTGTATTGGGTGTGTATAAGTTTACCAGAGTTATTTTTTCTTGTTGGATTGCTCCCTTTAGTATTATGAAGTGGCCTTCCTTATCTCTTTCACTTTGAGATCTAATATGAAGTGGCCTTCCTTATGTCCTTCACTTTGAGATCTAATATGTCAGATATAAGTATTGCTACCCCAGCTTTTTTTCATTTCCATTCGCCAGAAAAACTTTTTTTCCATCCCTTCACCCTCAGTCTGTGTGCATTTTTTCCCCTGAGGTCAGTTTCTTTTAGACAGCAGATATATGGGTCGTGTTTTCTTATCCAGTCCGTTACCCTATGTCTTTTGATTGGGGCATTTAATCCATTTACATTTAAAGTTCTTATTGATAGGTACTTATTTGTCGCCATTTTTATTCTTTACCCCTGTGTTCCTTTTTTGCTTCCTATTTCTTTTTTTTTATAGCAGACCCTTTAGCATTTCTTGCATTGCTTGTTTGGTGGTAATACATTCCCTTAGTCCTTTTTTTGTCTATGAAGCTCCTGATTTCACCTTCAATTTTGATTGATAACCTTGCTGGGTTGATTGATATCTTATGATACAAGGTTACTGATTAGTTTTAGGATGTGTGTGTGTGTGTAGAAGTCTTGATATTTTCTATGTAGACAATCATGCTATCTTCACAGAGCAGATTTTTTTTTATTGGTCTGCTTTTTATTTCCTTTTTATTGTCTTATTGCACTAAAACTTCCAGAATGATGTTGCGTAAGGGTGCAAGTACAGATAACCTTCTTGTCTGTTTTCAGTTGTAGAGGGAAAAGATTTGATCTTTTATCATTATGTATAACTAGAGGGCTGGTGCACGAAATTCATGTGGGGGGTGGTCCCCTCAGCCCAGCCTGCACCCTCCCCAATTTGGGACCCCTCAGGGGATGTCTGATTGCCGGTTTATGCCTGATCCCTGGGATCGGGCCTAAATCAGCAGTTGGACATCCCTCTCACAATCTGGGACCGCTGGTTCCTAACTGCTCACCTGCCTGCCTGGCCTGATCGCCCCTAACTGCCCACCTGCCAGCCGGTCATCCCCAACAGCCCCCCTCTGCTGGCCTGGTTGCCCCTAAATCCCCCCACTGCTTGCCTGGTCACCCCTTAGTGGCCCCCCCTGCCGGCCTGGTCATTCCTAACTGCCCCCCTGCTGGCTGGTGGCCACCAACTGCCCCCTTCTGCCAGCCTGTTCACCCCCAACTATCCCCCTCTGCCAGCCTGGTCACTCCTAACTGCCCCCCCACTGACCTGGTTGCCCCTTACTGCCCCCCCCTGCTGGCCTGGTTGCCCCTAACTGCCCCTCTCCGCCGGCCTGGTCGCCCCTTACTGCCCCCCCCCACCAACCTGGTTGTCCCCAACTCCCTTTCCCCCCCCCCCCCCCCCCCCGCCGGTCTGGTTGCCCCATGCAGCCTGCTGTTCAGTGGTTTGGTTGTCTCTCACTAACCCACCTACTGGCCTACTTGCACCATGCAGCATGATGTCAGTCATTTGGTCATCTCTCACTAATCCCCACTGCCAGCCTGGATGTCCTACGCAGCCTGCTTCTCAGTTGTTTGGTTGTTTAGTTTGTGACGGCCCCTGGCTTTTTATATATTAGGTTGTCAGCTAAATGTATTTTGTAGATGCTTTTGTATGGAATTGAAGAAGTTACCTCTCTATTCCTATTTTTCTAAGAATTTTTATCATGAATTGTTGAATTTGGTCAAATGCTTTTTCTGCATCAATTGATATGAGCAGGTGTTTTTTCTAATTTAATCTATTAAGGTGGTTGATTGCATTAACTAATTTCCAAATATTGAACCAGTGTGCCTCTCTGGAATAAACCCCATTTTGTCATATTGTATACTTATTTTTATGTATTGCTAAATTCTATTTACTAATATTATGTTAAGGATTTTCCCATCTATATTCATGAAAGATAATTGTGTTTTTGTTTGGTTTTGGTATAAGGGTAATGCTAGCTTTATAAAATAATTGGGAAGTGTTCTTTCCTTTTTAATTTCTGGAAGAGATTTAGTAGAATTAATATTAATTCTTTAATCATTTGGTAGAATTCTCCTGTCAGCCCAGCTGGGTCTGGAGATTTGTTTATTGGGAATTAAATATAATATTTTTTCAGTTTCCTTGAATAATTATAGATTATAGAATTATTCAAATGATCTATTTGATATTAGGTGAATTATATTAATTTGTATTTTTAAGGAGTTGGTTTATTTCAACTAATTTAGCAGATTTATTTGCATATATTATTTTCTATTATGCTTTTGATGTCTGCAGTATCTGTATTGATAACTCTTGTTTCATTTCTGACTGGCAATTTGTGTTTTTTCTCTCTCTCTCTTTTCTTTGTGAGTTTTCCTAGAAATTAGGCAATTCTATTGATCTTTTTAAAGAATTCACTCTTTATTTTATTCACTTGCTCAATTATTTTTGTTTCCAATTTCATCAAATTTACTCTTATTTTCATTATTTCCTCCCTTCTGCTTACCTTGTGTTTATTTTACTTTTCTTTTTTGAGGTTCTTGAGGTGGGAGCTTAGATTATTGATTTGAGACTTTTCCTCTTTTCTAATGTATTTACTCAGTGCTATAAATTTTCCTTTCAGCACAGCTTTAGCTGTGCCCCATAAATTTAATATATTTTCATTTTTGTTTAGTTTCACATATTTTAAAATTTCCATTGAGACTTCTTTGATCTATGGATTATTTAAAAGTGTCTTTTAGTTTCCAAGTGTTTGGAGATTTTCCTGTTATCTTTCTGTTACTGATTTCTAGTTTGAGTCCATTGTGGTTGGAGAACTCACATTACATTGTTTAAATTGTTTTAAATTTTAGGTTTATTTTATACCCCTACCTTGGTGTATGTCCTGGGGGCACTTGAAAATAATGTATAGTCTTCAGTTGATGAGTGGAGTGTCCTATAAAAGTTGATGAGAACCTGTTGGCTGTTAGTGTTCACTTCTTTTATATACTTGCTTGTTTTCTGTCTATAAATTGTTGAGGGGTATTTCTAATTGTAGATTTGGCTATTTCTCCTTTTCATTCTATCAGCTCTCGCTTCAAATATTTTGCATCTCTGTTGTTTGATGAATTTACATGCAGGATATCTACATCTTCTTAGTAGATTGATCCTTTTGTCATTATATAATGTTTCTCTCTGTCTCTGCTAATTTTCTTCATTTTGAAGTCTACTTTATCTGATTATTAATGTAGTCACTTTTGCTTTTCTAAAAAAAATGTTTGCATGATATATCCCTTTCCTTTATTTTTTTATTTTTTGACCTACCTAAGTCATATTTAAAGTGAGTATGTTGTTGGCAGCATTTAGTTGGGTCATGCTTTTTAATTACTATTAAAATTCAATTTAATTATGGATATGTTAAGGTTTACTTTTTATTCCTGTTTCTTTCTTTCTTTTTTTTTTTTTTTTTTTTTTTTTTTTTTTTTTTTTTTTTGGTATTCTCTGTTTTTCACCCCCTGCCTTTCTGTGGGTTACTTGGACATTTTTTAGAATTCCATTTTGATTTATCTATAGTGTTTTGAGAATATTTCTTTGTATCTCTTTGCATAGCATTTTAGTGGCTGCTCTAGGTAGTACATTATATGTACACTAGAGGTCTGGTGCACGAATTCATGCACCAGTGGGTCCCTCGACCTGGCCTGTGGGATCGGGCCAAAACCTGCTCTCTGATATCCCCCGAGGGATCCCGGATTGTGAGAGGGTGCAAGCCAGGCCAAGGGACTCCACCAGTGCATGATCAGGGCTGGGGAGGGACACGGGAGGTTGGCCAGCCAGGGAGGGACCGCAGGACGGCTCCAGGGCATGACTGGCCCATCTCACTCAGTCCCAATTGGCCAGACCCCAGCAGCAAGCTAACCTATTGGTTGGAGTGTCTTCGCCCTGCTGGACAGTGCACGTCATAGCAACTGGTTGACCGGTTGACTGTCTGCCCCCTGGTGGTCAGTGCACATCATAGTGAGGGGTTGAGTGGCCTTAGCATATCATTAGCATATTATGCTTTGGTTGAACGGACGACTGGGCACATAGCATATTAGGCTTTTCTATATATATAAAGTGTCCCCTCGGGAGTTCGACTGACCAGGAGTTCAATTGCTCACTATGATGTGGGCTGACCACCAGTGGGTGGCGTGGAATGAAGGAAGGCCCCAGCTGACAACCGGCAGCTGCTAGGGACCCTACCTGTGCACGAATTTCATGCACTGGGCCTCTAGTATTGTATAGCATAACTTATCACTGTCTACTGGTGTCATCAATTTGATTACTCAAAGTAAAGTGTAGAAATCTTACCTCCTTTTATATTTCTTTACTCTCCACCACTTTAAATTATCGTAACTATTTCCCCTACAGACATTTAAAACCACATCAGACAGTGTTATAATTGTTTCTTCAATCACAAAACATAATTCAGAAAATTCAATAACAGAAAGAAAGCCCCTCTTTTCCCCTCCATGTTTATGCTTATCATGCTCTTTATTCTTTCCTGATGTTGCAAAACTCCTTGATTTTGTGTTGTAAACAAATTTATCTTTAATCTGTGAATATCTTCATTTCCCCTTCATATCTGAAGGATATTTCTGCTGAGTTCTAGGTTCATATTTCTTTTCCTTCAGCACTTGAAAAATATTGTGCTACTTTTGGCCTCTATGGTTTCTGATGAAAATCTGTTGTTATTTAAATTGTTTTCCTGTAGCTAAAGTATCATTTTTCTCTGGCTGCTTTAGAGATTTTTTTTCTTTTTCTTTAGTATTTAGAAGTCTTGGCAGAGATTTCTTTGGCTTTGTCCTGTTTGGGGTTCACTAAGATTTGGGAAAATTTCAGCCATTATTTCTTCTAGTACTTTTTCAATCTTGTCCTCTTTTTCTTCTGTTTCTGGAACTCCAATTACATGAAGTTAGATCCTTTGTTATAGTCCCACAGATCTCTGAGACTGTGTTTGTTTGTTTGTTTGTTTGTTTATTTATTTATTTATTTATTTATTGATTTTTAGTTTATTTTTTCTTTGCTTTTCAGGCTGGGTAGTTTTTAGTATTTTATTATTCTATTTTTTAGTTCACTAATTTTTTTCTCTACCCCCTCCATTCTGTTGTTGAACCCATTCACTGAGTTTTAAATTTTGATTATTTTATTTTTCAGTTCTAAAATTTCTATTTGTTTCTTTTTTGTATCTTCTACTAGAAGCCCAATGCATGAAGATTCATGCTAGAATGGGCTTTCCTTTCCCTGGCTGCTGGCTCTGCCTTTCCACTCAGGCCCAGCCCCTTTCCACTCAGGCATGGGAGCCGCCTCTTTCTGCTCCGGACCCGCCTTCCCACACTGCCCAGAGGCCCTGAGAGACCGGGGGTGGGGCAGAACGCCTGCGTCATCATCATGGCGATGGCACAAGCGTCCCATCCCCGTCACTCAGCCCCGTGTATGCAAATTAACTGCCATCTTTGTTGGGTTAATTTGTATATCACTCCTGATTGGCTGGTGGCGTAGCGGAGGTACGGTCAATTTACATGTTTGTCTATTATTAGGTAAGATTAGAGGCCTGGTGCACAAAATTTGTGTACTTGGGGTGTACCTCAGCCCAGCCTGCACCCTCTTGCAGTCCAGGAGCCCTTGGGGGATGTCTGACTGACGGCTTAGGCCTGCTCCCCTGCAGTCGGACATCCTTAGTGCTTCCATGGAGGCGGAAGAGGCTCCCACCACTGCCGCTGCGCTCGCCAGCCATGAGCCCAGCTTCTGGCTGAGCAGCGCTCCCCCTGTGGGAGCACACTGACCACCAGGGGGAAACTCCTGCATTAAGCGTCTGCCCCCTGGTGGTCAGTGCATGTCATAGTGACCGGGTGTTCTGCTGTTCAGTCGATTTGCATATTAGCCTTTTATTATATAGGATTTCTTTGCTGAGGCTAATTTTTCATTTGTTTCAAGCATGTTCATAATTTCTCATTAAAGCACTTTATCATGGCTGTTTTAATATTTGTTAGATAATTCTCACATCTTTATCATTTTAGTGTTTTCATTGCCATCTATTGTCTTCTTTTTAATTTAGTTTGAGATCTTCCTTTTTGGTATGACGAGTGATATTTCATTAAAACCTAGATACGTTTGTGTTATGTTATGAGACTCTGATCCTATTATATTTTATTTATTTATTTTTATTTTTTAATCCTCACTCGAGATTATGTATTTCATTGATTGTAGAGATAAGAAAGGAGGGAGGGACGGAGGGACGGAGGGAGAGAGATTGGTGGATTGCCTCTTGCATGAGCCCCAACTGGGAATTTAACTTGCCACCTTTCCGTGTACTTGACAGCACTGCAAACAATCGAGCCAAGGCTGGACCTTATTTTAATTCCTTCTGGCTTATCTGGCTTTTTTGATACCCCTCCAGCCAGAAAGGGGTGGGAGGATTGCCCTTATTACTGCAAAGTGGAGGCAGAAGTCAAGGTTCTCCAATCAGCCTTCGTTGGCATGTGAGAGGGGCTCCTTATTACCACTGGGTGGGGTGGGGAGTTCTGGCAGTCTCCACTGATCTTGAAGTAGGTGACCTTGTTACCACTGAGCTATGGTAAAAGTCCTGCCTCCCCACTAGCCCTTCTCTAACATTGCACCCCAATCCTTGTTACAGACAAGTACTAGTAGGGTGGAAGTCTGGGCTTCCTGCTTGACCTTGGCTGGCATAGTTTGGGTGCGGGAGCATAGTTTTTTCCTATGGTGTTTGGCTGGAATTGAGTGGTTATTATTTAAATGTTTTCTGTCTTGCTAGGTTATCCCTTTACTTGCCCTTTGGCTGGAGAGAACTGGCTTTTGTTGGGACTTCTTTTGTCTGTGCTGATGGAGTGTTTGGGTGGCTGGCTTCTTCTGCTCCAAGCCTTGAGTGTATGTAGCACAAAGAAAACCCAAGGAACTCATCAGTGAGTGTGCAGTTCCTTGGGTCCTCAGGTTCCTAGCAAGTCTTCCTTCTCTCCACTTTTCAGAGACTTTTTGTTGTTTTGTATATAATGTCCGTGGGTGTAGTTGTACTTAGCAGGAGAAATAGGGAAGAGTATGTCTAGGCCATCTTTTTGAAAGCAGAAGTAGATCTGACCTTTATTTTTAAGCTGCTGAACCTTTCCAAAAATATTGTAAGTGGAAGCCCAATATTTTGAGCAGAAAAAATGGAGTTGTTTTGGTTGAAGTGAAGGTGGAGTTTGCAGCCCTGACCACCAGTTCCTGCCCCCAGGAACCCTTGAAGTATCTCCCAGAATCCTGGGATTCCATGAGAACATAGCTTGAAACTAGAATTCTAAGTGCCCTTGCCTTTCCTACCATCTGGGACACACTCTTGGGGAAAGACTCAATGCAGGATGGGAGGCTCGAGAATTTTAGGGTACAGGTTGATTTTGGACAAATAGAAGCTGTCTGACTACTTCCCAAATGAGCCATGGTTATTCACAGCAGTCACCTGTCCACTAACCCAGCCTGCACTGGCCACCTTCTCTTCCCTGTCTTACTCCTTCACTTTTCCTGGTGTTTCCTGTGATTACCTCTCAAATGAACAACTTTCCCTGAAATCCTTGTCTCAGGGTCTCCTTCTGGGAAGAACCAAACTAAGACAGGACATAGCAAATGTAATCAATGTAAACAGTGCTGTGTGTATGGATGATGATGATGCGCTAATCCAGAAATGGCCAAATAAAGCAATCTGTCCCAACTCTGAGTGCATTTCTTGTCATCATTTCAGACTTGATTGAGTTGCTGCCCCACTTGCAGTGCCCTGGGACCTGGGTCCTGGTTGGTAGGGCAGTCTCCCCTCCCCCATAGCTTGCCTCTGAGATCAGGATGGGTAGGAACAGCCAGAGCTTGGTTCATGGGTACTTATTTGCTAGTGGGCTTGCATGATTTTGTTGGTGCTGCTGTTCTGATTGTTTGTTTTGGTTTATTCTGAAAGTGCCTGTTCTCAAAGTTGTGATTATAGGAAGGTTTTCAAGTCATGTGGGCTGCTTCCCTGTCTTGGGCCTCCTCCCTTGCATTAAGCTTGGGGCCTGACTCCTTGCTGGGGTTTTTTCTTTGTTGTCTGAGGGCCTTGCAGGCTTATAGGACCCCTGTGCCAGGGATTGTCCCGGGTCCTACTCTGAGGCTAGAGTAGGAAAGTGAGAAGGCACTGGGGGTGAGGGGCCCCAATGTTGCCTGGCCCAGGGCATAGTATTTGTCAAATCATGCCTGGCAGAGCTCAATTTCCATGATTAGCTTGTGGGTTGTCGTTTGCTTCTTTGTCCCCGTAGGTGGGTAGCAGGCAGGCTCCTGAGTCTTCTGGGGTTTCATCTCAACTCTTAATTCCAAAAAGTAATTCTTGTGGTGGGATCTCAGGCACCAGGACAAGCGTTACTGCATTAGGAGGAGCTTCAAGCCCTGTCGATAAGCAAATGCAGGAGGGTCTTTGGTCAAAGGGGCAATACATGGAGATTGGCTTGCCCAGGTCAGCCTGCTCTGCAGGGGGGCCTTTCAGAGGAACTGTATGTTGGCTCAGGCTGAGGGTGGCTTCAAATTCAGGGGCCTGGGTGAAGGAGAAAAACTTAAGCCATTTGGTTAACATGCATTTTGTTCCATTCAAATACTGGGGATCCATTAGTTCAGCTAATTATTTGTAAGACAAAGAATGGGGATTTGGAGGGTCTGAGTCTGCTCTGGCATAGGTAAGCAAGGGGCATGGTAAGTCCTGTTTACATCATACAGGGAAGATGGTAATGGACTGCAGGGCAGTAAGCCTTTACTGGGACATAAATGGGTGTGTGTGGGGTTTTCTTTGACCCTGCCTTTTCCCAGGACCACAGGGTAAATTCAACTTTGTCAGTGCTGTATGGAAATTGAGGGATCCCTGCAGGAAACATAGACCAGACCCAGTGTTTCACCATAGGACAGCTGGGGTCTCCCAGCAAAAGCTTCCAGGGAGGTCTGGTGGGCGGGGCCGAGCTCCAGGCCACTCCCCCCAACACACACACACACACACACACACACACACACACACACACACACACACACACACACACACACACACACACACACACGTTCTCTCCTAACCTAGCTCCCCTCCTCCCACTCCGCCCTCTCGGCTCCAGGCCGCCTCCTTTCCCGCCTGGCACACAGTTGTTTTGGCAACATCCCTGCCTGATTATCTTTCAAGTGGCTTCTTGGAGCAGATGTTCCCAGCTCTTTCCTGCACCGAAAACAAACAGGCGCTGTGTTGTCATTTGCTCTCATGGGGAAAATCCCTCCGCTGCCGCAGACTCGTCTTGAGAGGTTGAGGGAGGGTTGGGAAGTCTCTCCAGGCTGCTCCTAGCCAGGAATGTGCCTCCAGATGGATAGCAGGGGCTCCCGCATCTTCTGAGGTGTGTGGCACCTTGGGGCATGCAGCAGAAGCAGATTTCAATGTGGGGGAAGCATGGATAGGCCGCACTTCTGTCACTGCCTCTCAGATTATCTAACCTTCTGAAAAATGTAAACGTCTCACCAACTGTGGTTCTAAAGACACCCCAGGGGTTTGTTCCCAGTTGAAAATCTCTTTTTGTTTCCAGTAGCCTCACCAACAAGAAAATGTTGGCTTGCTTTTTGAGGTTAGCGTTATGAAAGCAATAGGTTTTTGGTTGTTTTTGGTTGTCATTTATGGCTATACAAGTCACATATGAGGTTGAATGTGTCTTTTAAAATGTGCCTATTTCATCACCTCACCCCCACTGGGGATCAGGGCTCTGGACCTGGCAGAGCCCTGCAGCTGCCTGGCGCGTGGTCAGGATGAGCTGTGGGATCCTGAAGGCCCTTTTGCTGTGTGTAAGAAATTACAGCCTCAGTGATTCACTCCTTGGAAGTGAGGCCTGAGGACACTGGTAGCAGTGGGCCTTTAGCACCTGTACCAGTGCTGCAGCCTGCAGTTCTGGGAGAAGAGGGAGAGACAAGCTGGGACCATGCCTGGGGAGGGAGATGGGGCATCAGGGAAGACCTCAGCAGCCTTGGAGAGGACATCTGAGTTGCTGAGCCCAATGGTTAGAAGGAGGGAAATGGCAGCCATCCTGGTATGTGCAGAGAAATGTCTGACCATTAGCATGTCCACTTTCCTTGGCAAGAACACTCTGTGAACTGGGACCTGGGAGGACAAAATCACATGTGAAATATGTTTGAGGTTCTATCCCCAAATGTTCCGTTGATTTGCATAACAGATCTTGCTTGCCATCTATTCTGCTTTTCCACTTTGTTGTCCTCTGGCCCACTCAGTCCTGCCCCAGTCTGGTATGGCCCAGCTCCCCGCCCCGCAACTCCCCGGTGGTGTGCACACTGCTACACCTCACAGGCACACTCCTCTGCTCATTTTACGCAGAGGTTTGGGCCTGGATCACCTGGTCCTGACACTTTTCCTCTCTTGGCCTCTGAGACACCATCCTTTCCTGATTTTCCTCTGATTTCTTTGCCCATCCCTCCCGTCTTCTTTGCTGGTTCTCCTTTCTGATGTGCAAGTGCACATATTTCTCAGTGGTAGGGGCTCTGCCAGCATCCATTCTCTTCCTAGACCAATGTTTCACCCACATTAAATGGCATCCAGATACTCTGGGGTAGTTGCTAGCCCCATCCCCAGAGATCCATTTCAGTGGCCTGGGAGCCCAGAAATCTGGGGATTCTTATGCTCATAGACTAGGGAACATGCATTGATGAAGTTCTGCATTGACTCTTGCACATGTGGTTGCATGCAATTCCAAGACATTGCGTAGTATTTATATGCTGACACCTCCTCAGCTTATTCTCCAGCTCAGACCCTCCTCAGAGCTCCAGGCTTATAGCTCCGATTCATCTTGACACCTCTGTTTGGACATGACCCCACCCAGTGTCTGAACCTTAGGATTTCTAAAGGAAGCTTGATTTTCCTTCCCAAAACATCTCTCTTTAGTTTCATCTCAGGAAATAAAAACACAACCCCCAGCTGCTCCTTCAGATCTTCTTTTCAGCCAGCCCCATGTTCAATACACTGGCAAATCCTTCAGCTATGTTTACAGATATTTCTCCAGCGGCTGCATCTCTCCCCTCTGGTGCCACTGCCACTCTGCTCCCAGCCACCATCATCACAGCCTGGACGACTGCAGTAGATGCCTAAATGGTCTCCCTGCCCTAATTCTTTCTTTTACAGCAGCCAAAAAGGAACTATGAAACACACCATCGTTACTGTTGCTCCCTTTCACCAGTCAGTATGTTCTGTGAGGACAGGGACTATGTCTACTTTTTCTTACCTAGCACAGATTAACACTTGAAAAATGTTTGTTGAATGAATGGACTAAATTTTATTTCATCTGGTTGTATAACGCTTGGCTTTAGCCCTATTATTTTGTTGCACTCTATTCTGTTCAGACCTGTTTGGGTTTGTTCCACCCGGTGTCACTCTATTGAATTCTATTTTATTCTAGTCTGATCTATCCTGTTCTAATCTGTTTTTTTTTAATGCCCTTCTCTTAGTACCCAGGGTTAATTGTTATCCAGAACACCCAGGGTTGATTATTTGGACATATTTTTTTCTTATGAGAAGATTATTTTTTAATATATTTTTTATTGTTTAAAGTATTACATATATTAGTACATATATCTCCTTTTTTTCCCCCATTGACCTTACCCCAGCCTCCCCTAACCCCTGTCGCATCCCACTCCCCTCCAGTGTCTTGTGTCCATTGGTGTGCTTATATGCATGCATACAAGTCCTTTGGTTGATCTATTTCCCTCCCTCTCCAACACTCCTCAGCCTTCCCGCTGTAATTTGACAGTCTGTTCAGTGCTTTACTGCCTCTGTATCTATCTTTTTATTCATCAGGTTATAATGTTCTTTATTTTCCATAAATGAGTGAGATCATGTGGTATTTTTCTTTCATTGCCTGGCTTATTTCACTTAACATAATGCTCTCCAGGTCTATCCATGCTGCTGCAAATGGTAAGAATTCCTTCTTTTTTATAGCAGTGTAGTGTTCCATTGTGTAGATGTACCATAGTTTTCTAATCTATACTGTTCTAATCTTTTCTACCCTGTTACATTCTGTTCTGACCTGGTCTATTCTGTTCCATCCTGGTCAATTCTGTTTCAACCTGTCCTAGTCTAGTTCAGCCTGTTTAGTCTATTGCACCCTTTTTTTATTTTATTAATTTCTTTATTGATTAAGGTATCACATATTTGTCCTCATCCCCCCATTCCCATCCCAAACCCCTCCCCACGCATGCCCCCACCCCACTGTTGTCCGTGATCACTGGTTAGGCTTATATGCATGCATACAAGTTCTTTGGTTAATCTCTCCCCCATACCCCCACCCTCCCCTACCTTCCCTCTGAGGTTTGACAGTCTGATCGATGCTTCCCTGTCTCCAGGTCTGTTTTTGTTCATCAGTTTATGTTGTTCATTATTTCCCCTAGATGAGTGAGATCATGTGATACTAGAAATACACTTATAAGAACTGAAAATAAGACAAGCAATAATGGTTATGCTGAGAGGCAAATGAATCAGTCTGTAGTGAGTTTCTTTCTGGGCCAACAGTTCTTTTGAGTCCCAATGTCAATGTCAAACAGTTCCTTATGTGTACATGTCAGCAATGATATTTCAGTTCTGGATGGTGGACAAATGGTGGTAATGCAGGTCCGACCCTCTCCGGTTTGGTCCTGGGCTACCTGCTGTGACACACAGCTGCTGACTGCTAGTATGGCAAGGCGTTATCAGCATCTTCCATCTCTGGACTGTTTCTCTTCTGTCTTCATGGCTGGAGCAGTCCTGTCAATTCCTCTCTGTTGCAGGAATCCACATGGTCTTGGAGGTGTTTTCTGAAAATACACAAACATATTCTTGACCAAAAGTTAATAAAGGAATCTTTTCTATAAATTTGACTTGGGATCCTTTTTTATTTTTTGCCCAAACGAATTTCCTTTGGCTAGTTTTGACACCATGTGTGTTTTTCATGGGTGTCTTGCTGTTAGCATTACAAATGAAAGTTAATTTTCTAAAGTAAAAATTTTCTAGATGTAATTTACTTCCAGGATATTTTTCCTTACATGATATTCTTCTACTATCCCCCCTTTTTTGATTTAAATATTAGGAGGCTTTTGGAAATTTTATAATGTAGTCTTGATAGCTCTTAAATTTTAATTTTTTGCACTAAAATATGTCTGCTTTAGGTTCATTACATGTTACGCAATTTTACCATGAGATGAACTACCAATAAAAGTTTTAGTTAACACTTTAGGAACAGCTTTTTGTCCAGTACCATTAATTTTTCTAGAATATTCACTTATTTCACTTAGCCAATTTAAATTAGCCTGAGAACTTGACTACTATTTTACTGTCAAATTTAATACTCTAACAACAATCTTATTTTACCCTGTAAATATTAGTGGAAAGGATTATTTGCCTTCTTGAGTAGGCCCTGAGCATTCCTGGTGCTAGGTTGGATTTAGATATCAAAAACCCACTTCCCCACAACATGGGTACAAGACAACTCAAACAAGTCTTGTTGCAGTGAGAGGGCAGCTGCTGTCGGCCAAGTCTCTGTCTGTTACCTGGGTCCCGATTTGAACTGGGTGTGGGAAGCGAAGCAGCTATGGGGGCAGGAGACCTCCCTCAGAAGGGGTGAGGGTTCAGGCCCCTGCAAAGTTGGGGGGGTGAGGGTCTGTGCCCCACCTCTGTTGACCCCCAAGTTCTCTTCTGATGGCCCCTCTGTGACTGTGCCTGTCTTAGATTGTTCCTTCCCTGAGGAATATTACCTGTCTCTGGCTAACCAGCCATCCTCTGGGGCCAAGCTGGGTGATGTGAGGTTCAGTTCTGTCTCCTTGGTAGCCTATGCCCCTGTGGCCTCCATTCCCAGCACCTGCCTTGGGATCCCCTCGCCTGCTGGCGGGGCCCTGGCACTAATCACATATCTTGGGGAACCCAGGTTTCTTCTCCAGGGAGGGCCCAGCTCACCCCACTGGGAGAGAGACAGATCCATGGTACCAGCCACCACGAGGCTTCAACCTCAGCATGAACAGAAAGCACAGGCAACAGCTGTGGGCAATTGGATTGTGAGAAGAGGGTCCCTCTTGGCCAAAAGGGCAGAGGGACCAATATAGAATGCTCAGGGGGCCCTCTACACAGTGGAAGGGATTAAATCCTTTCATGTCCTTTTTAAATTGCTGCCAGACATTCAAAGAATTAGTTTGTAAGTTTGTTTGGGATAATTGTACATTATGCTGTTGTAATTCTAAAATATCAAGAGATGTGTTACCTTTGTCTCCAAGCACCAAAAAGATGATTTTTTATTGATTCCCAAGGGTGCGAGGTACTATTATAGGTAATGGGGGTAATATAAATCTGGGAAAAATTATAATGACATTGTAGAATAATATCATATAAGGATATTCTTTGCTCTAGGCCATGGCAATTCCATTTCAAACTGGTTGTCAATTTCTTTTTGTATAGACAAGGTCTTAGTTACATTTTCTGCACCTCTCCCAGGAGCAAGTAGTGACAGTCCCTTCCTTTGGTGTCCACACGAGCCAGAAACCTCTCTTTAATTTTACACACAAAGGAACAGTGGTTTGATTTTGTATCATACAAAAGGGAAGCTAGGTGGTGACCTCTGTGTAATTATACTTCCTTGCCCCACCCATGGTCCTCCTGGATGACCAAGGTGTTTGGAATTATTGGTGACTATATTAGGCGGGGGATCAGCCCACGTAAGGGCTCTTACCCATGAAGGGTCAGGAACATAAGTCCAAAATACTTCCCCAATTTCCTCAGGTAATATTACTGTATAGCTGATGACTGCTAGCATGGCAAGAAAGACGTTCTCAGGCGTTCTTGAGGTTCTGGTTACCTCACAATTTCTTTTCTTTCTTTCTTTCTTTTTTTGAGCTAATTTATTTTTTATTATTTTTTAATTTCTTTATTGATTAAGGTGTTACATATGTGTCCTTCTTCCCACATTATCCCACCATCCCCCCCACTCATGCCCTCACGCCCCTGTTGTCTGTGTCCATTGGTTAGGCCCATATGCATGCATACAAGTCCTTTGGTTGATCTCTCTCCCTTACCCCCACCCTCCCCTACCTTCCCTCCGAGGTTTGATGGTCTGATCGATGTTTCTCTGTCAATATTACCATACAGCTGATGACTGCTAGCATGGCAAGAAAGATGTTCTCAGGCTTTTTTGGGGTTTTGGTTACCTCACAATTTCTTTCCTATTTTTATTTTTCTATTATTATTTTTTTTACATATGTGTCCTTATCCCCCCACCACCCCCACCCCCACTCTTGCCCCACTCCCCTGTTGTCTGCGTCCATTGATTAGGCTCATATGCATGCACACAAGTCCCTTGGTTGATTTCTACTCCCACCGACCCCCTCCTTCCCCGAGGTTTGAGGTTCTGATAGACATTTCTCAGTCTCTGGATCTGTTCTTGTTCATCAGTCTATGACATTCATTATATTCCACAAATGAGTGAGATCATGTGATATTTATCTTTCTCTGCCTGACTTATTTCACTTAGCATAGTGCTCTCCATCTCCATCCATGTTGTTGCAAATGGTAGGAACTCCCTTTTTACTGCAGCGTAGTATTCCATAGTATAGATGTACCACAGTTTTTTAAACCACTCATCTGCTGATGGTCATTTAGGCGGTTTCCAAATCTTAGCTATGGTGAATTGTGCTATGAACATAGGGGTGCATATATCCTTTCTGATTCGTGTTTCTAGTTCCTTGGGATATATTCCTAGAAGTGGAATCACTGGGTCAAATGGGAGTTCCATTTTTAGTTTTTTGAGGAAACTCCATACTGTTCTCCACAGTGGCTGCACCAGTCTGCATTCCCACCAGCAGTGCAAAAGAGTTCCTTTTTCTCCGCATCCTCGCTAACACTTGTCATTTGTTGATTTGTTGATGATAGCCATTCTGACAGGTGTAAGATGGTACCGCATTGTTGTTTTGATTTGCATCTCTCTGATGATTAGTGACTTTGATCAGGTTTCATATGTCTCTTGGCCTTCCTTCTGTCTTCTTTCAAAAAGTGTCTATTTAGAACAGTGGCCCATTTTTTGATTGGGTTGTTTATCTTCTTTTTGTTAAGTTGTATGAGTTCTCTGTAAATGTTGGAGATTAAACCCTTATCATTGATATCATTGGCAAATATGTTCTCCCATGCAGTGGGCTTTCTTGTTGTTTTATTGATGGTTTCCTTTGCTGTGCAAAAGCTTTTTATTTTGATGTAGTCCCATTTGTTTATTTTCTCTTTAGCTTCCATTGCCCTAGGAGCAGTATCAGTGAAGAAGTTCCTTCGGCATATGTCAGAGATTTTTCAGCCTGTAGATTCCTCTAGTATTTTTATGGTTTCCCATCTTATGTTTAAGTCCTTTATCCATTTTGAGTTTATTTTTGTGTATGGTGAAAGTTGGTGATCTAGTTTCATTTTTTTGCATGTATCTGTCCAATTTTCCCAACACCATTTGTTGAAGAGACTGTCTTGACTACATTGTATGTTCATGCCTCCTTTGTCAAATGTTAATTGGGCATAGTGGTTCGGGTCGATTTCTGGGTTCTCTATTCTATTCCATTGATCTATATGTCTGTTCTTGTGCCAGTACCAGGCTGTTTTAAGAACAATGGCTTTGTAATACAGCTTGATATCTGGTATTGAGATCCCACCTACTTTGTTCTTCTTTCTCAGGATTGCTGCAGCTATTTGGGGTCTCCTTTTATTCCAGATGAATTTTTTGAAGGTATGTTCTAGGTCTGTGAAATATGCCATTGGTATTTTAATAGGAAGTGCATTGAATTTATAGATTGCTTTGGGTAGTATGGACATTTTGATGATGTTGATTCTACCAATCCATGAACATGGTATGTTCTTCCATCTGTTTATGGCTTCCTCTATCTCTTTTTCAGTGTCCTGTAGTTTTCCAAATATAGGTCTTTTACCTCCTTAGTTAAGTTTATTCCTAGGTATCTTAATTTTTTTGGTGTGATGGTAAATGGGATTGCTTTTTTAGTCTCTCTTTCTGTAAGTTCATTATTGGTGTATAGAAATGCCATAGATTTCTTGGCATTAATTTTGTATCCTGCTACAATGCTGAATTCATTTATTAAGTCTAAATTTTTTGATGGAGACTTTAGGGTTTTCTATGTACAGTATCATTTCATCTGCGAATAAGGACAGTTTTACTTCTTTTCCAATTTGGATGCCTTTTATTTCTTCTTCTTGTCTGATTGCAATGGCTAGTACTTCCAGCACTATGTTGAGCAGGAGTGGTGAGAGTGGGCATCCCTGTCTTGTTCCTGTTCTTAGGGGAAATGCTTTTAGTTTTTGCCCATTGAGTATGATGTTGGCTGTAGGTTTGTCATATATGGCTTTTATTATGTTGAGGTATGATCCTTCTATTCCCACCTTGCTGAGAGTTTTTATCAAGAAAGGGTGTTGGATTTTGTCAAATGCTTTTTCTGCACCAGTTGATATGACTATGTGATTTTTATCTCTCAATTTGTTTATGTGATGTATCACGTTTATTGATTTGCAGATCTTGTACCATCCTTGCATCCCCAGGATAAATCCTACTTGGTCATGGTGTATGATCTTTCTGATGTACTGCTGGATCCGATTTGCTAGAATTTTGTTGAGGATTTTGGCATCTATGTTCATGAGGGATATTGGCCTATAATTCTCTTTCAATGTGTTATCTTTATCTGGTTTTGGTATTAGGGTGATGCTGGCTTCATAGAATGAGCTTGGAAGTGTTTCTTCCTCTTGAATTTTCTGGAATAGTCTGAGGAGGATAGGTTTTAGTTCTTCCTTGAATGTTTGGTAAAACTCCCCTGTGAAGCCGTCTGGCCCTGGGCTTTTGTTTGTTGGAAGCTTTTTGATGACTGCTTTAATTTCTTCCATAGTTATCAGCCTATTGAGATTTTTAGAATCTTCCTGAGTAAGTTTTGGAAGGTTGTATTTTTCTAGGAATGTGTCTGTTTCCTCCTGGTTGTCTAGTTTGTTAGAATAGAGTTGTATTTTTTAACAATCCTTTGTATTTCCATGGGGTCTGTTTTTATTTCACTTCTTTCATTTCTGATTTTGTTTATTTGGGTCCTCTCTCTTTGCTTCTTGTTGAGCCTGGCTAGAGGTTCATCAATCTTGTTTATCCTTTCGAAGTACCAGCTTTTGGTTTCATTGATCTTTTGGTCTCAATGTCATTTATCTCCGATCTGATCTTTATTATTTCCTTCCTTCTGCTCACTGTGGGCTTTTCTTGTTGCTCTCTTTCTAATTCTTTGAGTTGTTGCGTTAGATGATTTATTACCATTTTTTCTTGTTTTTTGAGGTAGGCCTGTAGAGCTATAAACTTCCCTCTCAGGACTGCTTTCATTGTGTCCCATAGATTTTGGATTGCTGTGTTTTGGTTGTCATTAGTCTCCAGGCTGTTTTTAATTTCTTCTTTGATCTCATTGATAACCCAATCATTGTTTAGTAGCATGCTATTCAGCTTCCAAGTGTTTGAATTTTTTGGAATGTTTTTATTGTAGTTTATTTCTAATTCTATGGCATTGTGGTCTGAGAAGATGCTTGGTATGATTTCAATCTTCTTGAATTTGGGGAGACTTTGCTTGTGACCCAATATGTGGTCTATTTTTGAAAATGTCCCATGTGCACTTGAGAAGAACGTATATTCCGTGGCTTTGGGGTGAAATGCTCTGAAGATGTCAATTAGGTCCATCTGATCTAGTGTGTCATTTAGAATTGCTGATTTTTTGTCTAGAGGATTTATCCAGTGATGTCAGTGGTGTATTAAAGTCCCCTACTATGATGGTATTGTTGTCAATCTCTCCCTTGATTTCTTCCAGGAAATTTTTTTATGTATTTGGGTGTTCCTGCATTGGGTGCATATATGTTTACCAGAATTATATCTTCTTGTTGAATTGCTCCCTTTAGTATTATGTAGTGGCCTTCCTTATCTCTTATTATGATCTTTACTTTGAGGTCTATTTTATCAGATATAAGTATCGCAGCCCCAGCTTTTTTCTCATTTCCATTTGCCTGAAAAATGTTTTTCCATCCCTTTGCTCGCAGTCTGTGTGAATTCTTTGTTCTGAGCTGGGTCTCTTGTAGACACCAAATATATGGGTCATGTTTTCTTATCCATTCAGCTACCCTATGTCTTTTGATTGGTGCATTTAATCCATTTACGTTTAATGTTATTATTGACAAGTACATGTTTGTTGTCATATTTTTCCTTAGTGTTTGTGTTTCTTCTTGCCTTTCTCTTTCTTCTTTTTACAGCAGTCCCTTTAGCATTTCTTGCTTTGCTGGCTTGGTAGTGATAAACTCTCTTAGCCCTTTTTTGTCTGTGAAGCTCCTGATTCCACCTTCAATTTTGAATGATAGCCTTGCTGGGTATAGTATTCTTGGATTCAGTCCCTTGCTTTGCATCACTTTGTATATTTTATTCCATTCCCTTCTGGCCTGGTGTGTTTCTGTTGAAAATCAGTTGATATTTTGATAGGAGACCCATTGTAAGTAACTTTCTGTCTCTCTCTGGCAGCCTTTAAGATTCTTACTTTGTCGTTGGTGTTTGCCAATCTAATTATGATGTGTCTTGGTGTCATTCTTTTGGGGTTCAACTTGTTTGGGACTCTATGTACTTCTTGGACTTGCATAGTTTTTTTCTTGCCAATATCAGGGAAGCTTTCTGTCATTATTTCTTCAAACACGTTTTCTATTCCTTGCTTCTCTTTCTCTCCTTCTGGTATCCCTATTAAGTGAATGTTGTTTTGTTTTGTGTTGTCCCAAAGCTCCCTTAGGCTCTCCTCTTGCTTTTTAAGTCTTCTTTCCAGTTGCTGCTGTGTTTGTGTGTTTTTTCCTACCTTGTCTTCTAATTCGCTGATGCGGTCCTTAGCCTCTTCTTGTCTACTGTTTAGGCCTTCCATTGTGTTCTTTATTGCAGCTATGTCATTCTTCATCTCCTCTTGGTTTCTTTTCATGTTGGTGACATTCTCATTCAGCTCCTTATAGTTCTCATTGAGTTGAGTGTATTTGTCATTGAGTTGTGTGTATTTGTCATCCATCCATTTAAACATCCTTATAACCATTACTCTGAATTCTATCTCTGATAAGCTGCTAGCCTCGAATCATTTAACTCCTTTTCTGGTGGTTCCTCTTTTTCTTTCCTTTGGGGATTGCTTTTTTGTCTTCCCATGTTTTCCTGTAATGTTTTAATTGTAGATCCAATTGCTTTGCTACCCAGGTTCTTTTGGGGATGGTGCTACTGGCGTAATCTCTCAGTTCTCCTGTGCTTGTTAATCTAGTGTAGCTCCCTACTTGAGCTATTTAGGTTCTCTTGATGTAGGCCTGCGAGCTTCAGAGGCACAACTGTGGTGTCTAGAAGACAGCTGCGTGGAGGGGAGTGTCCCAATTTTTGCTGTCTTGCACCCTTAATTGAAATCACGCGTGCCTAGCAGGGACTCACAGTGGCACCCAGGAACCGTCTGTTGGGGTGATGGGGCTCAGGGGGACTGCTCTCTGGAAAGGCGTGACAGTGGTGCCCAGATTTCTGCAGTATTGGAGTGGGCAGACCCAGCTTTTGCTGTTGCTCCTGTGGTGGATAGGCGCTTACTCCCAGTTGCGGCTCACAGGAGCACCCGAGGTACGTTTGCCAGCGAGGCACACTGAAGGACTCTGAAGGGCCCTGGCAGTGTAGCTGTGCAATTGAGATGCCTGAGGGCCAATATCCAGGATGAGTGAATTCAAAACTTCTACAGCTGGGGGGTGGGAGGGAGTGCGCCCCCGCTTGTTCAAGATCGCACACAGGGAGAGCTCACAGTGGCTCCCACTAGCACCCTGTGGGTAGATGGGCTCAGGGTGCCTGCCTGTTGGATCTTTGCCTCTGTGGAGGTGCGTTTGCCGGGCGCAGAGTTCTGATGCACTCTGAGAGGTCCTGGCACTGAGGTTGAGCCACTGGGGTGAAAGTGGGCAGTTATCCAGGAAGAGGGAATTCAGAATTTCTACTTGTAGGGCTGCGTGCCCTTGTCTGTGCAGAATCACACCTTCAGGGGCTCTCAGCGGCTCCCAAGCGCTGCCTAAGGAGTGGAGTGCCCTGCACGGCTGGAAACACCTGAATCCGGATACTCGTGAATCTGGAGTTCTACCGCTGGGGAGGGGGAGGTTGCACTTACTGCTGCCGAGCGGTGCACCTTTGGAGGTGGAGGTCCCAGTGTCCGCGGGTCTGCAGCTGGGGTAGCAGGATTTGGGCTGGAGTGGTTGCTGGGTCGCGGGGCAGTTCCAAGGCCTGTCTGGGTGGTGTTGATGAGTTCCTAAAAAAGGCTGTTCTCCCCTTCAAGATGGCATGGGCTCCGTGCTGGAGTCCTGCAGTCCGGGGAGTGCCCGCAGCGGTGGTAGTCTCTCCTTGTCAAGGAAAGCCTGTCTGCCAGCCCCTGCTGCTCCTGCGAGATTTAACTTTCCCTCACTCACTCACACACACACCACGCACATCCACACACTCTCCTTTCATACCCTCACTCAATCACTTCCTCTCCCTCACCTCCATCCTGCCAGCTGCCATTTTTTTCAACCCTATTGCACCCTTTTTTATTCAGTTCTAAACAGTTCTATTCTATTTTTCTCCTTCCTACTTCTTTTTATCTATGCTATACTATTTTTATTGGTTCTATTACATTACATTCTGTTCCAATTCATTCTATACTGAGAGATTTAATCTCATTTTGCTTCATTACATTCCATTTTACTCCAGTATTTTTCTCAAAAATTTTGGAATGCCAGCTTTTTGCCAGTCTTTTGAAGGATCCATGATATTATAAGAGAAGGAAATGTCATCGTGGGCATGAGATAGCTCCTCTAAAGGGTGAAGGAATGGTAGAGAGATTGTCGTAGGAATCTAAGATGACACATGATCTGGAGGGTTTGGTTAGGAAGAGGGGATGATAATATGAGAGAAAGGAAGCTGGGCCTGAGTATTGGTAATACACTGAGGACATAAGCCTAGGAAACTTCAGAGGGAGCCTGGGGTTAGGGCAGGCCAGGGGTGCTGAGTAATGGAAGCTAAAGGGACAAGTAGGTTAGTCTCCTTCCATTGATGGACCTGGTTCTTTGTTGTTTTCAAACAAGGGCATTCCTGTAGTTTGATGATGACTGTTGGGACTATCTGGCCTGCTGACATCAGGAGGGGCAGTGTGGTCCAGTGGAATGAACATTCTTACGTAAGATGCTTAGCCTTTCTGAGCCTCAGTCCCCCCTAACTCCATCAGTGAAATGGGAATACTAGAATCAACTTTGAGTTTTGTGAAAAAAAAAAAAAAGTTTAGACTCCTGTGCAAAGGATTGGACAAGCATTCAGCCCCATACCTGACCATTTGTAGGTGCTCAGTAAATACTTAATCTTTTCCACCTTGCTCCATCTGATTTTACTAGGTTAGCTCTGAGTCTCAAGTGTGGAACAAGGATGAGGTATTGGGCACTGTAGAGTTATTGTTGTTGTTTTGAGTTTGAAGGGACTAGATACATGATTGATGTTTCATGATGAAATGATTGATTGTAGCTCCTTTATACCCACCATAACATGTGGAACAGAGAAGGTACTTAAAAATGCCCATTGACTTGAAGCAAATGCAAAAACCCCTGAAAGAGTGGAAGGTGAGTAACACCCTTTCCAATGTAGACCAGGGGCTGAGCTGATGAAATTTATACCAGACCTCCAAATGTATTCAGAATCAGGGTATTAGGAGACAACGAAGGAGGCTGCCAAAAAGAATTTATCTTGGAAGTGGAGCTTGGGGAATAGCACTAATATTTTCAGAAATTGAAACTCCAACCATGAAATTGCCTATCATTTATCATACATGGTCTCTCAAAGGGGAAACGGAAAAGCATTTAGTCTTATTGCTTTTTAAACACATGATTGCTGAGCATAGCCATCCAGGCTGCGGTTTTGAGAGATGATGTGTCTGAAAAGGTCCGGCCAGCAAGCCCTTCCAACCTAATGCAAGGCTGCTCTCTGCAGACTCTCCCATGTCAAGAGCGAAGCACAGTAAGGGGCCATCCCAGGTGGGCTTGGGCAGCTGGGTGTGGTGCAAATTCTGGTATGCGTAGGTCCTTCCAGATCATCTCAAATCTTCCCCAACCCTTCCTAATGCTCAGTAGTCATCTCACTGTTAAAGTCTTTAATACTTTTAGTTCCAAGCTTCCCTTTGAAAGGGTTCTGCTGTTAGCTTCCAGTTATACCTATATGCTGATGATCATCAAATTTCTCTTTCACCCAGACCTACGGGCAATTTTGGACCTCTATGTGCAAAGGGCTCCTGGGCCTCTCCACCTGCAATGTCCTCAGGCTCATCAGATGCAGTGTAGCAGAATTGCAGACATCATTTTTCTGTCCTCCTGACCCCTCAAGGCTCCCCATCTTGATGAAGGATGTCATTATTGCCTCAATAGCTTGAATTGGCTCTGAGGCACAGACACAGTCACCCATGGGAGTCAGTGGTTTGTAGGTGGCATTCTGCTGTCACGTGGCTCATCATCATCAATATCTCAATGAGGGGCAGGTCCTAACTATCCTTTGGGGCCAGGCAATCAGAAAGGAGGCTTTCTGGAACAGCCTGTTTCCATTTGGACAGGTGTCTATTTGAGATGGTGAAGAGGAAGAGGGCAGATGGAGTGGATATGGGCTAAAGCTTTCTCAAGCCACCCTTCTGCTCTCAGAGAAGGGACTGCTAATTATTTTTCACCATTTACAGGTGAGAATCTTGAGGTTCAAGAGCCTGTGTAAGTGTTCCAAGGCCACAGTGCTAGAAGTAAGACCATGAGATTCTCGCCCAGGTCTTCTGATGTTCAGCATTTCATTCTTCCTCCTGAGCAGAGAAGAGCCCTGGGCCCATGGCATACACTAACCAAGTCAGAGGACATGAGTTCTCACTGACAGCTGCTGTCTGTTGCTTCAGTGTCCAGGCCCTGGGGAAATGGGGGTGTCTACAAGGCAGCATTCTCTGGGGCTCCACACTGCCCCTGACTTTGGCATTCTTGCTCATAGCGTTGGGCACGGTCTCTGTGCTGATGACACCCAGATCTCCACCTCAAACCAGACCTCTCCACTGAGTTGGGAGCAAGTTGCCAACTGCTCTTGGATGCCTTCCCCTGGAAATCCTACAGGCACCATTATGTAGACATGCCTTTTGGGGAATTCTAAGTCACATCCTGGACATTTTAGATCTTATTTACTTTACTCCTATCAGAAAGGCTTTTTTTGAGTTAGGTTTTCTCTCATATTTCTTAAGAATCACTGGCAGAAATGGTTATGTAATGAATATGTCTTTGTACATCTTTGGTATTCTACATTATCCTTAAAGCTATTAATGCTTCTTATAAGAATCTCTAAGGCAAATGCCTGTTATAATCTATTCCTGACCAGGGATGGGGTGGACGGACTTGAGTTCTCTTGAAATAGTAATATTTTTCCATTTTTTTAACATCAAAACTTGAAAAATTTCCTTTATATCTTGGTTACCAGGAAGCTCAGGACATAATGAAATGCTCAATCCTAGTGATTATATTATCCCACATTATAATATATATTTTTATTTTCTTTTGTGCATTGTTTTATTGTGGTAAAATATACACAACATAAAACATCATTTTTATCATTTTTAAGTGTACAGGTCAGTGGCATTAAGTACATTCATATTGTTGTGCAACCATTACCACCATCCATCTTCAGAATTCTTTCACCTTCCCAAACTGAAACTCTATACCCATGAAACAACAGTGCCCTGTTCTCTCCTCCCCCCAAGCCCTGGCCAACCCCATTCTACCTGCTGTCTCTATGAATGTGACTACTCTAGATATATCCTATAAATGGAATCATAGTCTTTGCTCTTTTGTGACTGGCTTAGTTCACTTTGCACAGTGTCTTCAAGGTTCATCTATGTTGTAGCATGTTTTAGAATATTCTTCCTTTTTCAAGTTGACTAATATTTCACTGTGTAGACCACAATTTGTTTTTATCCACTCATTCATCAATGCACACTTGGTTTGCTTCCATCTTGTGGCTTTCAATTGTAATCTCTATTTTATAGCTGAGAAATTGCTTCTTTTTGGAATAAGGTGCAGTAACAATGATAGCAAATCCATTAACTAACTAATTGAGTGGCCTGTACTTTCTTACTCCTGACTCATTCCTCAGCCCAGAGCAGAGCCCCTCCACCCTCAACTCCATGAAAACTGCTCTAACAAAGGTTACCAGTGACCTTCATGTTGTCAAATCCAGTGGAGACCTTTAGCCTTTCTCTTACCTGCCACTGGTACTGACCTCACTGACCACCGGTCCTTATAGAACCTCCTTCCCTGTGTCTGAGATAACACTCTGTCCTAGTTTTCCCTGTTTCCTTTTCTCCTCTGTCTCTTTGTTGGGTCATTTCACTCTGCTGGCCCTCAAGGGTGGGCATTTTCCATGGTTCTGTCCTTGAGCTGCTGACCTTTCTAGGTGACTCCCTGATCTTCATGCCCCTGTGGTCACCGCTTCTCTTTGCTAGTGGCTTCCAAATCTCCATCTCTAGTCCTGGGCCCCACTCTGAGCATCACCCTCACATATCCATTTGCCAGTGTAATGCATTTCTCCCCAAATCCTCCACAGTTACCTTAGATTCAACATGTCCAAAGTACCTCCCACCCACCACCTCATCTTAGCAAGTGACACAATCTACGCAGCTGCCTAAGCCACCAACCAACTAACTATATTCCAGTTTATCATCCTACCTTGCAATCTTACCTCCTTGGTATTTCTAAGACTGATCCTCTGTTCTCCTCTTTCCATGATCAGGTGTCAACTTCCTTTGCCTATAGTAGCAGAATTAACTCTGACTGTTCCCTCTTGCTCTAGTCTTGCCCCATTCTAGTTCATCTTCCATGGCTGTCAGATGGATTTACTCTCATGTAGAGCTGGTCATTGCCACTTCTGTATGTATGGCCTCTAATGTCTCCTGTAGGGTAAAAGCTGAACTCTGAGGTTGGCACTACACCTCCACAGCCTTTACTCTTCTCCAGCTCATTCTTACCTCGGCATCATCTCCTCCCTTTTCTTGAATGTGTGCTGAGTGCTCACCATGTGCCAGCAACAAAGGATAGGGTGATGAGCTGAGAGTGCAGTGCTGAGAAGTCCCTGGTAGTGCCGTGATCAAACTAGTTGAGGAGAGAGAGAGAGAGTCAAAGAAATTTGGGAACATCCAGTCTGGTCAGTTTCATGATGGGATAGCATCTGTTGATAAAAGAGTATAGAAATAGCAAGGGGAGTGTTCCAAGCAGAGGGAAAGGTCAGTACCTGATCCTTCCTGACTCTGGAAGTGCTAATTAGTCCATCAGTCCTGATGGTGATTCTATACTCCCTCACTCTGCCCTCAGAATCCATTCTTCTCTGTCTCCACTATCTGGCCTTCTGATATCTCACTGGATCACTTCTGTGTCCTCCTAATGAGTCTCCTCTCTTGACTTCCAGCCCACCGCACCTAGTGCCTCAGGAATATCCTTCTAAAACACAAATCTTTGTGTGACCTCTGAGGCCCCTCACAGTTAGGGTCATTTCTTCTCCCCCGGAGCTGTCCTCCCTCCTCCTCTTGGATGCTAGCCTTGCTCTACTGCCTATCGGTTTGGAGCCAGGGGTGTTCGTGCATGCCTCTAGCGCTAGGGACAGAATGCCCAGTGAGAAAGTGGTCAGAATATGTAATGAAGGGGAGCAGGAAAGCGGGATGGCAGTGGGGCGAGTTTGGAGATAGTGGGGTTTGCTTATTACAGGAGATCCTGGAGCGTGCATGCCTCCTGCCATGGATAGGGACTGGTGGAGAGGGAGGCGGTGGTGATGCAGAAAGTGGAGACACCAAGGTCCTTGAGCAGGTGAGAGAGGTGGCATCCAGGCCCCAGGTAGAGGGTTGTCTTGGGCAGAGCAGTGACTTTCATCCAACTATTGGCAGAAGGGAGGCAGAGAGTAGGTGCAGATATGGAAGGGTTGCCGGGTTTACTGATGGGAAGATAATGGTGTTATTTCTAATTGGCAGTTTTCTGAACAAGGCATGAGGCCAGTGAGGGTGGGAAAAGTGAGGGGATTGTGGGGAGGAGAAAGGAAGAAACACTTGTTTGGGAAAATGGGAAAGCGCACACCAAGACTGCTAGACAATTGTAGTGCTGAGCAGCCAAAGGACATAAAAGATGGATGTGAGATGGTACTGGTCATTGGCTGGAGGGCCCCATGAGGCAGAGGGAGAATAATCTGGAAGGATGACTGGTGACAGGTGGTCATCAGCAGGATGCTTCAAGTAGACATTGTGTAGATGACTGAGTGCCTACTATGTAAGACATGCCAGGGTGCAGTTTCCATGGTGGCAAGATTAAGTGTGATGCCCATGGCAGCAGGTAGGGAATGGGTGGTTAGAGCCAGACAGGTGGAGGAACAGAGAGCCCCAAGGCTGAATGGATCCTTAAAGTGGATGTTGAAGCCACCAAAAATTGTGACAGCATCGGGGTAGAGAGCAAGCCAGAAAGCAAGAGTGTTGGTTAAGTGTGTAATGAATGAGGGATGCAACCCAGGCGGGCAGTGGGTACTCTGCAATAAGGACAGTGGTGACATGGCATTCAGAGGAGCTGGGGCTTTTGAGGGGGAGGGTGGGTAAGTGTTTTGGAAGGGCAATGAGGAGCTACGAGTTCCTGACCACACTCCAGGCCCCAGGGGTTGTGGGATGGGATGTGGGATGTGGGATGTTGGATGAAGAGAATTTAGCCTCCCCTTGAAAGGGAGCAGGGAAGTGGTATGTTAGGGGACAGTCAGGTGTCAATCAAGGCAAGAAGTTAAAAAAAAGACATTGGGGAAACTAGGTGTTTATAATGACAGGTCCTGTGTTCCTTGCACTGAGATGGTGTGCCCACATGGGCATGATACCTCCAGCTCTGTGGGAGGCTCAGATTTCACTCTATGAAAGAATACACTAGCCCCATGACTCTCTCACTTTTGTTTTTTCACTGGCAAAACAGCTTCACAGTCACTTGAGAGTAGATGATAACAGTGCCAACAAGCAACCTAATAAGGCTACTATGGGATGAGTGGGCTCAGCCCAGGCCTGGTCAGGCTGGAGCTCTCTGGTCATGCTTGGGACTAATAGGCATGAAGTATCCAGCCAAGTGAAATCACTAGTTGGTGGTGGGAGGTTGATAGCCCCGCTTGCCATGGAGGCCCCACCTTCCATGCTGTCCGAGTTTTTCGATAAGAAATAAAACCCATTTTGAGGGCGATTGAGCACTGGAAGTGCCATGGCTTGGCAGGTTGCACAGCACAGGTGTGTGGGTAATTGTGACATACAGGAAGATGTGCCGAGATGTAAGCTCTGGGCTGATCTAGGTGGGCAGGAGTGGAGAGGGCTGGCCAGAGGTGGACAGACACAGGCCTGCCAGGAGAGTGGCAGGTGATTAGAAACCTCAGGGCACAAGGCCAGGTGGGAGAGAACATTTGTATCCTATCTAATAAAGAGGGAATATGCTAATTGACCATCACGCCCTCACAAAGATGGAAGTGCCCACAGCCAATAAAGAGGGAATATGCTAATTGACTGCCACACCCTCAAAGATGGCAGCACCCACAGCCACAAGATGGCAGTGCCCAGTCCCCTCAGCCCTGCCAGGGCGGCAGACGTGCGGCACCCAGCTGCTCTGCGCACCTGCCTCCAGAGTCCCCCAGTCCCTTCAGCCCCCCAGCTGCCCAGGGCCAGCTTGAGGGATGACCAAACAACTGAACCATCAGGTTGCATGGGGCAACTAGGCCAGCAGGGGGGTTAGTGAGGGATGACCAAATGACTGAATAGCAGGCTGTGTGGGGTGACCAGGCTGGCGGGGGGCTGTGAGGGCGATCAGGCTGGCAGGGGGGGGGGGTAGTTGGGGGTGACTAGGTCAGCGGGGGGGGGGCAGTTAGGAGTGACCAGGCCAGCAGGGAGGGGGCAGTTGGAGGCAACCAGGCTGGCAGGGGGGGGGGCAGTTAGGGGCTATCAGGCTGGCACGCAAAGGCAGTGAGGGGCGATCAGGCCAGCAGCGGGGGGTGGTTAGGGGCGACCAGGCAGGCAGGCAGGTGAGTGATTTGGAGCCAGCGGTCCAGGATTGTGAGAGGGATCCTGGATTGGAGAGGGTGCAGGCTGGGCTGAGGGGACCCCCCCCCCCCCCGCCCCGCCATGCATGAATTTCGTGCACCAGTCCTCTAGTTTCTTTATATTAAATTAATGTGGACTCAGTTTCTATCCTATGGAAATGAGGAAATTCAGCCTAATAGCACTGGTTTCCATGGTGATGCCTATTGTCCTGGCCCTTATAGCCCCTTCAGAGTCAAAATTTTTCTGGAAGTTTGGCATAGGATTGTGATGCCTGGGGCCACCAAGAGTACCCCACCTTTGCCTGTCCATTTGGCAGATGAGCCAGTGGAGGCCCAGAGAGGCCAAGGCAGCTTAGCTCTTAAATAATGCCTCACCTACCCAGTGCTTCCAATCTGGGGCCAAATCACTAGTAGGCAGATAGAGAGCATACCTGCAGCCAGGACACATGGTGGGATGTGGACAGGGGAAGGCATCCCTGACACCAAGGAGGAGAAAGGGCTTTGGGGAGGAAGTGGGATCTGACTAGGAGGTGGGAGGATGAGCTGGAGAAGGTGAGAAGGGAAGGTCATTCCTGAGAGAGGAACCAGCCAGGACAAAGGCATGGCACTAGGATGAGCTAGCATGTTTTCAGTATTTAACTTGGTTGCTTGTGTGTAGCTGGACATAGGTGACCCCTTAGGCTGGTGTCAGCTCAGCCATCCCTCTTTTGACTCTAAGCTTGTTGATTGGAGGGTAAAGGGCTCTTCATCTGGCCTGCCTAGCTGCCACCTTCTTCCAACAGTTGGTCTCACTTAATCTTCTCATTAGCCCTGAGGGGCAGATGCTAAGGGCTCCCATGTGCAAATAAGGAAACTGAGGATCAATCAAAGGCCTTAGGACTCAGTTCTCTGCTTCCCACCACTCACATGGCTGTGGACAAAGCTGGGAACACTTGTGCAACCCTGACTAAGCATCATGAAGAGGGAAGTAGGTGCCCAGTGATCCCAGGAGCAACACCCTCTCTGCTGGAAACTGTCTCTCCTTGGGTCTGTCCTGTGGGGCAGTGGAAGAAGTTGTGAAGGCTGAAGCCTGGCTGGGGCCCCAGGTCTGCCCCTCATGGGCTGGACTATCTTGGACCAGTCAGTTCCCTCTCTGCCTTCCGTTCCCCCATCTCTACCATGAAGGGTTGGGCTTACCATTCTCCAAGGCCCTTCACATCTACAATCTGGGCCACTGTACCTTCTCTGTTGCCTCCAGCCTGTTCAAGACTAATAATTTGGTTCATCTCTGCCTCTTTGATCCTCCCAAGCCCTGGAGTAGTTGCTTTTTGAGTCTTCTTCAGCTTAGACATTTCAATATCTGAGACCCATCTCAAAATAGGCCCATGCAAGTAGTTTATCTCAAAGTAGGCTCACCTACCAGTCCTTGCCCCACCATTTAGGAGCCTTTTGTGTCTGAAGTCTCCTTTGAAAACAGACATGCATCACCCAACAGCACATTTGGTGGACCCACTAATGCTGTGAAATGGGAACTGCCATTGACTGAGTGCCTACTATGTGCAGACATGTCAGGACCTCTATTTATGTATTACTTTGCATCCTTACACTCTTTGCCAGGAATGGAGTTGTTTCCCCATTTTCTGGATGAAGAATCTGCAGCCCAGAGATGAAGCTCTTATAGCTTTCAAGAGGCAGAGGTGGAATTAAAACCCAGAACTCCATAACTTCAATGCCTAGACCCTTCTTTGGGACATATCCCTGAAATGCCTGACCCTGGCTGGGCCCCAGGATGCAGACATCACATGAGTGCCCCTGCCTGTGGGGTGCTCCTAACAGCTTCTCCTTCAAGAGGCTAGGGGTCTACAATCCTGAGCTCTACACCACCAGGGGCCACTTCCTAGAAGGGACAATCAGACCGACTGAGTGGTCTCTCTGTGGTGATCCTGGGTAGGGGCCTCCCTCTCTGGCTCAAGCAGGCAGGCACAGCAGCTGTCTCCAGGCTGTGATCGGATGAATAACTGATGGTGATTAGCTAAATCTTAACATTGCTCATGCCATGCATAAGTGATAAACCAACTGGTGCCAGGCTGAGATGAGCGGCGGCAGTGGGCAGCCTCCCCTTGCAGCCCCTCCCCAACCTGGAGAAGCCAGCACAGTGCTGCCTCCCTCTGCTCTCTGGCACATCAAGTGCTGCGACAATGAATATAGATTGACCTTATTATAGCAGCCGGCTGCTGGTGCCAGGCGCAGCCAGGCATACTTTGCACAAATTAAAGGTGTCAGCATGTAATTTACGGTTCATGGCTGAGAGGGGTGGTCGGGGGAGGCACCCAGGCAGGTAGAAAGGAAGGTGGGCCGGCTTCGGGGCTTGGACCAGGAGCCTGTGTGCTAATGACGGGAGGTGTAGCTATGGTGTCATTTTCCTCCTGGTTTGCACATTTTTAGCTCTTCCTTGTTCAAGGGGAGCAGCTCCCTCTCCAAAGCTCCCACACCCCACGCTCTGTGTGCGTGTGTATGTATTTTTCAGCTAAATTACTGGTTTTACCTGAGGAGCGTAAAGTAGGTGTGCTAATTTACAGCTTGGCAGATAAAGCTGCAGTATGGGGCGCTGTCTGGGAAGCCTATAATACAACATCATTTTACTAACACACTGAGAGCAGCTTCACATCTCGGGCTGGGCCTGTGATTAAAGTTGTAGTCTTTCCCCCTCCCTTTCTCTTCTCCAACACGGAGAACAGATTAAACTCTATGTAATAGATCTCGGTTTTCTTGCCATCCCACTACTACTCACAGTACACAGTTTGACACAAAGAGTAAGTTATACATCACAAACAACAGCCTCTGCTCTTTACTGCCCAGAATTAATTTTCCATTTGCCTTCCTTGTTCTCCAAGCCTGTTTTCCTGTCGAGTGGGGTTCTCTCCTGTCTACAGAAGGCAGGGGAGGAAAATCTTAGGTCAGGACTTGACAAGGTAGCCCAGGACAGCCAGGTTAGCCCCCCTATGATGAGGAGACTGTGGCCAGAGAGGAAAGGTGACTTTCTAATGTCACTCCGTGTGTCTGTGGCGGAGGTGGGCTGAAACCCACGACTTCTGAAGGATGCAGCAGGCACACTGGCCTCTCAGCGCCTGCGGAGTCCAGGCGGTGGGGGTGGGTGGAAGAGCGGGGCGATTGGCAGGCTGCCTGAGTAGCTGGCTAGTCTCTGTTTGTCTCCCAAACCCCCAACTTGCCATGCAAAACTCGTTCTTCTCTGCTCTGACCTGTACCCCAGGAAGGGACCTCTTGGGGCTGCTGATGCCTCTGGCTGCTGCCTGGGCATGGCCAATGGAAGGTACCAGAATGAGATGGAGGATGGGAGTAGAGAGAGGTTGGGCTATTTCTCTCTGCTTCTCCTTGCCATGATGTTGTGGCCTGGGGATGGCTACCTCCCTCTCTGGCTGCTGCTCTGTGGGGCAGTCCCTCTTCCATGGCTCCTTTGGGGCCCTGACAAGTCACCTGTCCTGACCTCTTTAGGTGTGGGGTGCTGACAGCCATTTGCCATTATTCCTCTTCAGGAGCCTCACCAACCTTTTGGGTTACCGTAACTCTACCTGCCTCTGTCAACAGTCCCTCTACTTGTCTCTTCAGTTGAACCATCTGGGGAAAATTCTGATCCTGAGTGGCATCTGGGGAACCTATTCTTTGTTGAGGACCCATGATTGCCCAGTCCTCTGTCCATCGGCACACATGGTGTGGCAGGCACCCAAACTTCCCACAGCAACCCAGCGAGTCAGGGCCAGCTGGGCATGTTCTGCCATTAACCCTGTTCTGTAAGAGCCCCTTCTCCTCCTCCTTCCAACTGGGCAATACACTTGTGTGGGCAGGTCAGGGTGGCCCACCACATTAGTGAGGTAATGTCTGTTTAAATCCATTTAAGAGATTTTGGAAATGGAGGCTTAGAGAGGTTAAGTCCCTTCCCCAGAGTCACAAAACCTTAGGCAGCAGAGCAGCTTTGAACTTGGGTGGCTCTAATGCTGAGCACCTTCCTCTATGCTGTGCGAGGGTTCACCTTTCTGAACTCACATAGGGTCCACTCACGTGCGTGTACACACACACACACACACACACACCAGTAAGTAAGCATGGGCAGGGAGGTGGGGCCAGGAGTGATGAGGACTGGAGGTTGCAGATATGGTGGAAAAATCAAGGAGGGCCTTTGGGGGAGGTAAATGAGCACAGAAGACAAATTAGAGTCTGAATGGAAGCATGTAGCCCTGAGCTTGCCAACTACCCTCAGCAGACCTGTTGCTCCAGAATCAGCAGGTTGGGTGGGAGTCGGGGAATGCTTCAAACATACAGTCCCAGGCTCCCCTCTGGCTTACTGAATCATACTCTCTGAATCTGCTTTTTGTTTTGTTTTGAGGCAATACTAATATGCAGCCATTTGGGGAACCAAAGCACCTCCCCAGCCCCATATTACACTGAGAAGTAAAGAAAGGACCTACAGACAGGCTCCGTGTCCCACAGCAACCAACTCCAGAGACAGAGCTAGAACTCAGGCCTCCTGGCTCCCACCAGTGCTCATTCAGGGGGCAGGGAAGAAAGGCAGCCCCCAGCCCATGGCCTCGCAGCTCTCCCTCCCGCCCCCCTTGCAGCTAGTCTTCAGGATGGCAAGCAGGGGTGGGTGAAGGTGGTGGCAAAGTGAGAACACGCCTGGAATAACATGACATTTAGAAATATGAATCAGCTGGCACTTTCTGTTTTCTCCTCCTCCCCTCTGTCCCACACCCCTCCCCCCATTCCCCACCGGGCTGTCTCTTTGAGCTGGAGGAACACCAGGCCTGGGCATCCAGTCAGGGAGTGAAATCAGCAGGAGTCCACCCATTTGGAAGAGTGGATGGAGTCTGAGATGATTGCAGAGACCTGGGCCCCAGGTCTAGCACTGCCCTGTTGCTGTGTCACTTTGGGTAGGGTGCTGCACCTCTCTGGGCCTCAACACTGAGACATTCAACACCGGTCCTGTTGATGCCTGCGGGCTGCCATGTGAGGGATGATCCTGTAAGACTCTATCCTGAACTCTCTTTTCTGGAATTCCACTGCTAGTGTCCATTCCTTTGTTCCTTGTCTGACAGAATCCAGGGTGGTGCAGGTGTGAGGGTGGGAGAGGAGGCTAGAGGCGGGAGGGAGCCAGGCAGAGGCAGAGAGTGGACAAGTGCAATTTCAGCAGCTCAGACAAGTGCCTGGGGTCCTAGCCTCATTTTTAACACTCTCAGCCTCAGGAGCTAATAATGCAGAAGCAGAGGCCATCCGCCAGCCCCATCAACTCCTGGCTCCATATCAATATGCAGGTAGGGGAGGAAGTGAGTAAGTGCTTCCCTGGGCCTCTGGTGGCTTGTGTGCTCCTGTGGGCATTCCTCACCTTTGGCTGCGCAGCCCCTCAGGCAAGGGTGCCTGGGCTCCTCTTTCCTCACCCTCCTCAGCCCCCTGTACCAGCCGGTGAGCGAGTCAGCTGTGTGTGTTTATGTCCCCCACCCACAGACCAGTTGACTCACCACATATCCTCACAGTCTGACACAGTGCTGGATGTATAGCAGCGGCCCCAGGGACATCCGCTGGATGGAGTCCATGTGGCAGTCAGGGCCTCATAGCCGTGGAAGGGCGGGTGACCTCCTCAAAGGTGAGGAGCTCCCTGCTCTTACCTCCCCCCCTCCTCTCTGGCCTCTCTGCTTTAGCGGAGCTGTGCCTGCCTTGTTTACATTGTGTGAACATTGACCCAGATGGTGTTGCCACATAGCAGGTGCTCAGTTAATGTCTATAGTGGGGCAGGGAGTAGGGGAAGGGAGGAAGAGGTGGGGGAGGTAGGTTGGGTCAGGCTGGGATGTGCAACTCCATTAGGTGCTTCTGGTCCCTGGATTATTCCTCTTGACCCAGGTAGCTCCAACCCTTCTCCACTTTCCTTCCGAGGCCTTTCCTCTCCTTCTGATGGAGACAATCCTGGAAGACAGGGTGATAAAGGGCACTGGAGAAAGCTCCCTGCAAAACAGAGCTCCATTCTAGAGACTAGGGAAATTCTGCCACAATTCTTCAGACTGCCTCCTCTGAGGAACCCTCTGGATAGCAGGAGCCAATCAAAACTGAGTACCCCAAGCCCCGAACCTCGGTAAACCACCCCATCCTATAGCCCCACTGAAGGTGTGTGATTGTCAATCCCTGTCTCTCTAGGAAGGACAAGATTTCACTGGCCACGGAGTGAAGGTGGTATGTGGGTGGGCTGTTGAGGGTAATGTCCTGAAAGTGGGAAACCCAAGGGTGGGAGGCTTTCCATGCTCAGGTACCCAGAACCCATTTGTAGCTCCTCACCCAGCTTTGTCATCTGCCACCACCTCCTAACCATTGGTCAGAAATAGATCTCTGTTCACCTGTGTATGACCAGGCGTGTGGTCAGAGCATCCTACCTTGGCTGGGGCTGCTCTCCACCAGCATCCTGGCCAGCTCTGCCCCAGCCCAGACAGGGAGTGCTCTGGTGCCTCTGTAGGCAAAGGGCTGCCCTGCCACCAGCTAGCTGGGAGAATTTGATTTATGGCTTGTGATTTTTTTTCAAGGCAGATTTCTTCCTCCTTGCTCTCTGTCCCTCTTCTTGTTTCTGTCAAAGGCCTTCTGGGAAGAGGATATGGCCCAGAAATGTTTCCTTTCCCACCCTGGACATGAACACTGTTACCCATAGGCTGCCAGGTTGGGTGGGCAGGACCTGGGGACAGGGTGGGCACAAGCCACAGGGGGCTTTAATACTGAGGAAGCAGGGTCCCAGAGAGGCCACATGACTCACCCAGTGACTTAATATTCCCATTTTACAGACGAGGAAACAAGCTCTCAACATAATTACACATTCCTCTCTGTTGAGATCAGAGACCACAGGTCTGGAGGGGGGGCAGGCCCAGCTCCCCCAGGAAGCCCACACAGAGTGCTTCCTTCTGCAAAGCCTGCATGCACTTGTTAGGAGGGATAGAAAAGAAGAGAAGGGTAAGCAGGAAGCAAGGAAACATCATGAAACACCCGTTCCCAGCTGAGCAATGTGCCCATGCTCACGGGGTCCGCCCCGTGAAAGACTCATTTTTTGAGGAGGAAACTAAAGTTCAGAGTGCTCAGGTCCAAGCCCAGTTCTGTCTGACTCTGTTTAATGCACTTTCTCCCCTATTCAACCTCATACTCCATTATTCTAGAATTGTTTCCTGGAGGCTGTCTTTTATCTGCGTTTCAGCTCTAAGCTCCCATGGGGAGCCTGTCCTTGTGTGCACCTGGCAGCTGACCCAGGTGTGGCCACCGTGGACAGTCAGCAGACTCAGGCCTTGCAAGGGCAGGGATGGGGCGGAGGCAGCATGGGCCCTTGAGCAGGAAGGCAGATTTCAAATCCCCCAACTGCTACTTCCTAAGAGCCTGTAACCTTAGGCTCTTAATTGATCTCTCAGAGTTTCAGTTTTCTCATCTATAAAATGGGTGTGGAAACAACTCTGAGTCTGAGGCTCTCTGTGTGAAGTTTGGGTGAGGCAATAAGTTATGGGTGTGAAGCATCCAGCTTGGAACTAGGCACATAGCAGGGTGCACAATGCAAAGCAGGGGTTGCTCTCATCAGCTTGCTCACTTCATGGGGCATCTCCATAGTCCTCCTCCCTCCCCCCAATATGAACTGGCCCTCTCATCCAGGAGGAAGCCTGCCCTGCCTGGGCCCCATGTGTGCGGGCACCTAGGTGATGGGCCCATAGGAGCCTGTTTGCCTCTGTGTCACTAGCTGTGGGTGGCAGCTGTGAAAACTATACTTTGAGTGTGTCCCCGCCCACCTCCAGACTGCTAATGCTAAGAGAGGAGGCTGGGTTGGTTCTTTGGTGCTTCCAGAGACCCGGAGGGAGGGTAGGACCTCAGCGAAGGTGCTGGCCTTTTCCTGGCCTGCCCTGAGTGGGGAGGTGCCCTGTGAGTGAGCTCCTGGCTTCACAGCCAAGGTGGGTGGTTGCTGAGGGTAGCAGAGCATGATTGTGGAGACTGGCTGCCAGCCACAGCTCAATCCCAAAGTGTCAGCTGCCAAGATCCCATTTATGATGGAGAAGGAAGCTGGGGGAGGGAGGCCGGGAGCCACCCAAGTCTATCATCAGAAAGTGAAATGGCAGGGCCTGTTTGCACAATCTGAGCTTGCAGCTAGTTCCCCCAATCCTTGGTTTTAAGGGGCAAAGCTTTCTTTGGGTGCTCAAACCAAGCAGACCTGTCAAAGGGGAATTGGGCCTGTGTGAGACAGGAGTGCCGGTAGCTGTGGGTTTTCTTCTTGGCACGGAATTATCACCTGGAAAGAGGTGAGGAGGAGGGTTGAAGAGTCTTCCTACAAAATGGTACATGCATTGCTGAACAATCTAGAGACCCATCTGCTCCCACCCACTTCCCTGGCCTCTCCTGCCACAGTGCTGTGCTATTCCCTCTATTGCACCACTCTGGGCCTTTTCTGTCCCATTGAGTAAGCCAAGGGCGTTCTCCTCTCTGGGTCTCTGCTGGGCTGCGGACTCTTTCTTATCATGACCACCTAGCTCCTGTAGGCCCCTTTCTCTGGGCCAGCTGTCCCTCTTACGGTCTTCTGAGCATGTATCTCCAGTGGGAATCATCCTTATTAGTTCTTTTTTTTTTTTCCTTGTCTCCCCCACTATAGTGGCAGCAACTCTCCCCTGAGACCATGGATGTTGAACCTGTGGTGGTACCCCAGTGCTTAGCACTGAAGGTATTCAGTAAATATCTTCTCAATGAATGGAAGCCCCCCACCCGCCCCTGCCATTTCCTGCCAAGCTGGATAAATGATGACAGGAGCGGAAGGATATGAGGTCCATTTAAGAAGTTCTTCTGAAGGTTGTTCATGACAACCAGTGCATTAACTCCTCCCCCACCCCCTCTGGGTGATCCACAGCAGGACCAAGGCTACCCCCACACAGATGAAGTTTTTGAGACCAGGAGAGGGGAAGCGTCACAGTCAAGATGACACACCTGGCTGGAGGGGCAGCAGCTGGAGTGTGTCCTATAGTTGGAATAGACTTAGGAAATGGAGCACAAGGAGGACACGTTCCACCTGGCCTACAGCCCCAGCTCCCAACTCAGAAGCACAACTCCTGAGGGTGTAGGACCCCAGTGATAAAGCCCTTCATGCTAATAGATGAGAAGCTGAGGCCCAGATGTCACACTGTAAATTAGAAATGGTCTTTGGATTCCCTCAGTTTCTTCATTTGCCAGGATGGGTGGGCAGGCCAGACAAGTTAAGCAGATGTCAGCATGTGCTAAGGGGATCTCAGATGAGCATCCCAGAAAAGGTCCTGAGGAGATCAGGTGGGCATGGCTGCTGGAGCCCCTTGGGCAGGGGTCAGGACAAGGAGGATCCAAGAGCAGTGGTCTCTAAACTTTTCAATTTCTGCCTGTCTATCAAGAAAAAAAAAACATGGCACAGTCACCAATATATATGTATATGTATTGGTTTATTCATTGTGCACATTCAAATGTAGTCTACACTGAGTGGCCAGATTATTATGATTTCTGAATGCGTAATAATCTGGCCACTCAGTGTATATATATATTAGAGGCCCGGTACATGAATTTGTGCATGGATGGGGTCTGGCCAGCCTGGCCAGGGGGAGAGGACATGGGAGGTTGGCCGGCCTGCCTGCTGGTCGAACTCCTGGTTGAGGGGACAATTTGCATATTAACCTTTTATTATATAGGATATACACTGAGTGACCAGATTATTATGTGTTCAGAGATCATAATAACCTGGCTAATCAGTGTATATTATGTATACAATAAAAATGTACAAATATAGATGCTTTAAAATGAGGTTTTAAATTCTTGCTATTTTCTTTCCATGCTCCAATCACCATGTCAAGCCCTGGGGGTTAAGTACCCCCTTTGGACCCTCTTTGGGGACCACTGACTAAGAACATGGGCTTTGGAGCTCCACAGACCTGCATTTGAACCCAGGCCTTTCTTGTCACGATCTGTGTGGCTTTAGACCAGTCTCTGGGCCACAGTTTAGTCCTCTATACAATGGGATAGTAATTCCTACTTTCCTGTGTGGCTTAAAAGAGGGGCTTGGTCCAAGGCCTGGCAGGCTGGAAGAGTTCACACATTGTAACTATGGTGATGATTATCATGACTGGGCTTACTCTTTTTTGCTAAAATTAATGAAATTCAACTCCAAGTACCATGGGCCTACAGGCTTATTTTCTTATTGTCCATTGTCACCAGAGGTGGTGAGTCATGGCCCAGTGTAGGATGGGTCTAAGTCTCCCATCGCTGAACTCAATGGCCCCAGCGTAAATGCAGGTGGATGGACCTGGTACCTGGCTAAGGAAGGCTGGCTTGGCGTCCCTGCAGGATGGGGCTGAAAGGTGGGTCAGGTTTCAGTTCTCTGTGTTGCTTTTAAAATAATGGAAGTATCAGGTTGGGTTCACCAGCTGGTCATGATTTGGATCCCTTGCTAACTTCATAAAGCGAATCCATGAATTATACAGTGCCAGAGCAGACGGTGCAAAGTACGTCTGCATTACAACCAGGCTTAATAAGGACACTCCAGCTATTCTTGGAAGGCATTTGCAAGGCAAAAATATAGCGCATGGGGATCTGATGTAGATTTCAAATTCTGAAGATTTCAGCTGGGTCAGCAGTATTTTATGTTAAATCCCATCAACAAACAATAAAGAAATGACTAAGGGGCATCACACTTTGTCTTTTTATTTTATTTTAATATTTTGGTGATAACACATATGGTCAAAAGGGTCTGCCTCCTCTCCCCAGCTTACCCCCTGCCCACCAAGTAATGTGGACACATCTGCACACCTCCTCATGGACTCCTGGTGGGGATGGAACATTTCCTTACTGGGGAATTAGACAGTGTTCCTACTTCTGTGCTAAATAGTGAGATGATGAAAGTTCTATTTTTTTTCTTATTCTCACCAACATTTTGTATGTATACCAGTTGTTAGAAATTCAGTTGGGAAGAAGAAGAGAAAGCAGTATTTTACCATTTATCAAAAAATGGGGACATACATCTATTAAAAAATTAAATTGCACTGGAGGAGAACAATAGTGAAGGTGCTCAAGCAGGTCTCTGAGCTCAGGTGCAGTGTTTCATAAAAAATGCGGATGCTGGGTCCTGGCAGGCATGGCTCCTACCCCGAAGTTCCTTAGTGAATTCCACATGTGGGTTTGTTTACAAACATGGTATTCAAGGGGAAAGGCAAACAGGTATCCTATGGCAGGAAATGGGATGACCAGAGTCAGGAACATCCAAGAGGTCTTTGGGAATCTCCTTCTCTGGCTGTTGATGATAACAAAGGCTCATGGCTTCCCTAACTTGTCTCCTTGGAAACAGAAGAGCCAGTAGCACCTTCATGTACACAAAGGCCAGGTGTATTTGGGGGAAAGTCCAAATGTAAATTTATTGGCAAAGTGCAGGAACAGCCTATAAACTGGAAAATTCTTAGACCAGAAAAAGTCCCAGTGCTCAAAAGGTGCGTAGACCAGCACTTTTCAAACACACACACACACACACACACACACACACACACACACACCACACACACACATACACACACACCACACACCCTGGGGATGTTGCTAAAATAAAGACCCTGATTCTGGGAAAGGCCTGAGACATTGCATTTCTCAAAGGGTCCACATGAGGCTGGCTGGCTGCTGCTGGTGGTGGACAGACTACATTTGGGGTAGGGAAGATATTTATTCTTCCAACAAGACATGCATTCAGACTTCTGTGAGTAAGCCCGGGGCTCAGGCAATGTGATGGGGCCATAGAAACATCAATAGCTGCATCATGGCTTCATGTCTGCTTCTAGATCAGTGCCCTGCATGGTTGTCCCACTCAGAACACAGGGCCAGGGCAGAGGACAGAGCACTGGACCACAGGTCAGGAGAAGCACTGGGTTCTCCTTGGACCACCTGGTTCCACTGCTCAGCTGTGTGATTGGGTAGCCTGTCACCACTCCCTTTTCCTCATCTGCATGAGCCTGCTGTGGGGTGAGGGGATGTCCCTACAGTGTTCCATACAATTGTGTAGGGTTGAGCTTCAGGGGCTGGATGATGCCCCAGGCAATAGCAGCTGTGGAAAGACAACTGTATAACTGTGGGTTCCAATCCTGGTTCTGGTACCAGTGGTGTTTCCTTGGACAACTTGGCTCATCTCTGTCAGCCTCAATGATTAGGATGTTGGCTAGGTGACCAACAGACATGGCAATCTCCAAGAAGAGATGTGGACTCTGCCTTCTTTCTCTTTTCTCCTGGGATTACAGAGTTGGCTTCCCAAAGATCAGACTGTGACAACTCCAGCACTGATTCAAGCCAGGCCTCCCATCCACGTCTCCCAACCAAAGCCTTCCTGTGTGAGGGCCCACAGGTAGGCATTAAAGTCCACATTCCCAGTGCTTCTCCTGACCTGCGGTCCTTAGCTGGCTTATTTTAAGAGGGAAGCTGGCCTATGGAGCAGTGTAACATCTCATTTGGGCAGTTCTGTGATATAAAGCCGATGGTTCCAGGTTCTTGAAGGCAATCAGTGTGACCTCAGTTAAAATCAGACTTTGGGTGTGAAAATGTTTGAAAATTGTGTCTTGATTACCTCCAGTGGTCGGCAAACTCAGGCAACAGAGCCAAATATCAACAGTACAACGATTGAAATTTCTTTTGAGAGCCAAATTTTTTAAACTTAAACTTCTTCCAATGCCACTTCTTCAAAATAGACTCGCCCAGGCCATGGTATTTTATGGAAGAGCCACACTCAAGGTGCCAAAGAGCCGCATGTGGCTCGCGAGCCACAGTTTGCCAACCACTGCCTTAGATGAAAGGAAGGAGGCACATATTTGATGGCAGCTAAATAAACCATGAAGATTCTGAGAATCATTTCTACCTGGGGCTGGGAGAGAAGAGAGATTTTGGAAAATGCCAAGCTGAAGAGGAGGACTAGGTTGACATAAAACAGGGCAGGGAGGGGGTGGAGTGGTGGGAAGCCCAGGGTTGGTGCCTCTCAGTGGGAGAAGTTCAGCATGTGTGCTGAGCTGTCATTACTATTTGTCAATTCCTTGTCCACTCTCTAGTTAAGCTTCTTTCCTGCCTATTGAACTCAGGCAGGCATGTGTCTTGATTTGGTCAATGAAATCTCAACAGAAGTGACATCCACTTCTGGGCAAACACTTTTAGAGTTAGTGTGTGTTTCCTCATGTAGTTGCTTAGTCGGCCTGAGCCATAGAATGAGATAACAGTAACAGAGAGTATGACCTATAATTGCAATGAAGCATGAGAGAGAAGCAAATCTTGGATGCCATAATGCACTGCAATCTGAGGTATTGTTTGTTATTGCACCATAGCCTATCCTATCCTGACTAATGTATTATATTTGGGCTGATTTAGAAAGTAACTCTTTGAAACTGGGGATTAATTGTATCTCAACTTGTCTTCTTTGCCTTTTTAAATTGGTCAGCACAAGGATCTCTGGGATGCCATGGCTGGAAAGAGACAAATGTAGAGTGGTTTGTTTGTCTGAGTTCTTAGAGCTAAAGGAGTCAGGAGTCATGGTGAGAAGGACCATGGGAAATAAATTAAGGATTGAAGAGATTCCTTGTCATTGCTGGTTAAGATAAATGCCAACTTTACAGAAATATATGATTATATTTATTTAATCCCTACAAATGTCACTATTATCACAGATGACATTAATTTTTAAGAGGAAAGGAAGGAAATATGTCACATTTCTATTTTATGCATATGCTGATTGATTGAAAAGTTTATACCAGATGCCAACATTAAATAAGGACATAAATATTTAATTGTTTGTATATACATTTCTGTTTACATGATATGTGTCTATGTAAATACAGAACACTGCTTCTCAACTGAGGGCCAGTTTGACATCCCAAGGGACATTTGGCAATGTCTGGAGATAGTTTTGGTTGTCCAAGCTGGGAGATGGAGGGTGCTATTGATATCCAGTGGGTAGAGGCCAGGGATGCTGCTAAACATCCTACAATACACAGGACAGCTCAGTGTGTCAGTAGTATTGAGGTTTAGAGATCCTGGCATAGTTGTATGTCTGAGGCCAGGAGTTTGCGTATGTGTGAGGACATGGAGTCCTGGCACCTATCTTCAGAGCATCATTGATACACCATTTAACACCATCTTGACTGACTCATATAGAGGAAACCACAAGTCACAAGCCAGTGAGAGGCTGGCCCCCATGCCCTCATGAGATGCCTCTGCATTCCCGAGAACACGCATGAAGTCAGGCGCAGCTGTTCTGCTGGTTTCTCATGACGACAACTGTTGAGTTACACCTAAGGCATTGTGTGGAACACCTGGGCTAGAAGCTGCACCTGTGGAAAGGTAAAGGGGAAGTGGAGAAAGGAAACTGGGGAGAGCTGGGCAAGTCATTTTATGGTCTTATAAAGATCTGAGCATTAGCTTATCTTGTAAATCATTGCCCCCAAAGGAACTGCTTAGGCATGGTTTGGCTATATATGAAGACATCAAGATACATGATTTTATAGCTACATGTAAAATATATATATAATGAGATGTAATGAGATGAAACATTTACTGTCCTAACAGCTCACACCAAAATTCCACACGGGCTGGGCACTGACTTTGAGAAATTTCTTGATAGGCCACTAAAGTGGATAGAGAGACTCTGAAGGCAAAGTTTTCAGCTGGACCCTCACTGGTGAAAAAGGAAAAATTTTAACTCTTGCTCTTGAGAAGAGGAAGGATGAAAGAACTGGAAGGAAGACAAAAAATAGAGAAAAAGAAGGGGGAAGACAGCGCCAGTAAGATGGTGAGATGCTGGATGCTGTGTGGGTTGGCAGAGCCCTCCAGAAATGCATAATGGGGGCTAGAGTCAAAGGCACTTTTGGAATCAGAGTCTGGTTCTGTACTACTTTGCCACTTTTCTAAGTTAAAAAAAAAAAGGGTGACTCTGGATGTTTGTCATGCAGTGTGCTCAGAACCATAATAGGGCATCTCTCAGTCACAGATGCATCCACAGCAGCCTGGAGCAGAGGAGGGAGGGAGGGCAGCAGGACAGAGGCAGTGCTGGGACTTAAGCCCTGATCCTGGAACTCAGTGAGGTCTTGGTGGAGACCTTTGACACCCAGAAGTCAAGGATTAGTGATTGCAGCCACACGGATCTAGATTTTAAGGGGTTGGGGAGCTCCAGCTGACACCCGGAACACCACACACACTCCACCAAATGATTGGACCATATGCCAACTCATGTCCCAATCTTAGTGCCAGCGATACTGGAAAACGATTTAGATGAGATAATGTAAAGAACCCAAGATAGACAGAATTTCACTAAGTGGAGATTCCAAATGCAGTTGTAGCAATGAGACAAAACATTTGAAGGAGGCAAGTTCCTGAGTTTCATCACATATTTATAATTTCTGTCTCGCAATTTGAGAGTCTAGGATGGGCAAAGGGAGGTGTGACTTAGTCACAGCTGCTCTGGGCTGCCTAATTGTCGAGGGGTGCGCAAGGGATTGTCAATGAGAGTCACCTGAGCCCGACTCAGCAGTGTGAGCAGTCAGGTGAAGGCCCTGCCCAAGTTGGTCTGTGCTGAGCACTAGATCCTTCACTCTAATAATTAGGTCAAGTTTCCTAGTTTCTCTTCACTTGCCTCTGCAGGGCCTTTTAACTTGGGGCCCAGGTTGGGCACCATCTGCTGGCCCTCAGCATCCATTTTCACTTCCTTTGGGTGCCTTCCTGAACTCCAAAGGTTGAAAAGATAAAAACGATATTTCTCAGACTCCCTTGCAACTAGAGTTCTGATAGTGAGTTTATTTCTGCCAATTAGATGCCATCAAGCTGAGATTTGGAAGCAGAAGTGAGGCGAAGGCCACTTTCCTACTGCTCTTAGCTGATTTCCGTGAGTAATCAAGGTTGGGAGAGGTGGGGGTCATGGACTCCAGTGTTTCAGTGTCTAAATTCCCACCTTGTTGGGGCTTTGTGACCATCACCACTGGTCCTGGACTTCAAGGTAGGGCTGTGTTCTTGAACACACTGAGTGCCTGCCTCTTCACTTTCCTGGCTGGTCAGAGGCAGCAGCTCCTCGGGTGGTCACTTCTGTGGTGCTGGGGAGATGTCGATGGAGGCCCAGCAAGAGCCTGCTGCTCTTCCAGCCCTCCCTATTTACTTTTTAATCTCAGTATTAATCCCTTTCTGTTTTTAATAGCAACACTGGTTTCTGTTTCCTGCTGACTGACACAGGACTTTCCAAAGATACCAAAGGGCTTGTTGAACATGACTGAGCCATAAGTTGGATTTAGAAAGTCGCAAAGGAGTAAGAGCAGGCTCCAGTCTCAGTCTGTACTTCTTCCTCTCTCAGATTCTCATGGACACGGAGACTGTCCCTTCTGCTCTGGGCCCCACCCTGTCACTGTCCCCCAGGCTGGGCTGACACAGGGCAAGGTGAAAAAAGGCACCTACGTGCAAAATTTAAAGAGACATTCTCTCTCTTTAGAAGTGCAGAGTGGCCCCTGGTGGGGAGTGCCTCCTTAAACATGGCACCCTAGGTGCCTAACTTGTTTCATACTCATCCTGGTTCTGCTCACAGCTCTGACTTTGGAATCTGGTTGACTTCAATACTAAGTTCAGACAATTCTTAGCCTCTGAACATGCTCTGGCTCAAAGAACAGTCTCTCTGCTGTGGCATCTTTATCCTGACCTGCTATATGATGGAGGACATTTGGCCCCAAACTTAAAATGGGTCCCCTTAGCCATGCACCATGATGTTTCCAGACACCCCAGGGGAATGCCCGCTTGGGGTGTTACTCTGTAAGCGCTCCATGCCCAGTACCGAATCATTAAGCTGGATGAAGAGAAGCATAATGTCCAAAGCAGGGGAGGGGAGAGTTCTGCTCTACTTCAGCTGGCCCATAGCCTGGAGAGGCTACATGTCTGCAGGGGTTGGGATTACAGAAGGGAGAGCCACTGGCAACAGCTGATTAACACAGATCTGTAGAAAAGATGCTCAGCTTGATAGAAAACAGGGATGGTCAATTAAAGCAGGAGCATGGAAGTTGCTTTCCTACCTATCAGATTGTCAGAAATTAAAACCATGTATAATTCTAGTAGCTGGACCTAGAGCTCAGTGCTCTCTCTTCTCCCAGTACCACCGATGCCATTGGCGATGGGAATAGTGCACAGAGCATTGACAGTGCTTTCTAGGAGGGGAACGAAAATGGTTTTTCTCTTTTTGGTTCATAATGGAGCTGGTATGAAGCAGATAGCAGTGCCATGGCTCCCCATCCATCCTGTTTACAGCCACCTCTCTGCCTCTAAGGTTCACTGGGAGGTTGAAGGAGGTTGCTGAGCCAGGCCTGCCGGAGGCGAGGAGAGCTGGGCTGTCTTTGCTCAGAAACATCAGCCCAGAGCCTGTTCAAATAGGCACACTGTTCCCTTTGCGCAGGCTCTAAAGAGATCCCAAACTTGGCTCCCTGAAAGCCTTGGGAACTCCTGGAAACACATTTCAGAGGAAGCCAGTCTGAAATAGCTGCTGCCATTGGTAATGCGCTTGCCGTACCTGGTATTACAGGATAGAAGCGCTTCTCCTGGGCACTAGCTGGGGACTTATCTCATTCAAGCCTCATGCCAGTACACGCTGTTCCAGGTTCTGGATCCCTTAGCCCCAATTCCAAAAATCCAAATGCTGACAACCAAAAGTTCTCATAACTCACCTAGTGGCAAGTGCTGGACTAAAGTGAGATGAGGTTATTTATGGTCTTAATTATCCCATTTACTGTAAATATTTATGTTTCTCTACAGAAATATTAATATGTTTGATTATAGGGTGTTTCCCACACCTACTTTACATAATATACAGTTATGCACCATACAATTCGTGTAATATACAACGTTTCTGACTGTCGAAACATTTGGCCCTGTGATACACTCCAGTGGGCCTACAGTATTTTCATTTTGTATATAAGGAAACTGAGGTTCTGTTTGCTGTTTGTTATTTTGCCAGATACCACAAAGCTCCCAGGTAAAGGGGCGAATTGAATGCGACCTGCACTCTCAAGCCCCAGGAGCAGCCCCATGCCCTCAACTGTGGGAATTCAGAGGCCAGAGGGGCTGCCTTTTCTAATGGCCTGTGACAGCCTTCACTTGCCCATGTTCTGAGGAGAATTTGAGCAATACTGAGACTCTGGAATGCCTCCTCAGCCACAAGTCCCTGCCTGGATTTGGCTTTCCAAGTAAGACCTTTGTAGAACCCTTTTAGTTATTTTTTACAACAAACTTCAAAAAACTTTCTGTGTTTTGGGTATTTTTTGTGTCCGGACATAGTGGCAAGAGGAGATTTATCCACGGAAAGCCTGGAGTGTAAGGCAGCATTTTGTACTGCCAATGTGTCCATGTGACTGAAATAGAATAAACTCTTGGGCGTTTCTCCTCATTGTTCCCCTCTGCGTCATCCCTCCCTCACTCCAAACCCCTGCTTATCCTGTGCCCCTGCCAGCACTCCCCTCTGATACTATTCACATTCAGCAATTCATTCATTCAACAAACATTTATTAAGTCCCTGTTGCTGCTGGCAGTGTAGTATGAGAGGTTTTATGGTTTATTAGAAGCACACTGGTCTGAGAGACAAAAGATTGTGATCCTGGTTTGCAAGAATTTGGATGAAACCCTTCCCTAATCTGGACCTCAATGTAACCATCAGTCATAAGGTATAGAAACCTCACCAGTAGGATTAAATAATAAAGAAGTATAGGCTTTGGCACAGAAGTATAGGCTTTGACTAGGGCTCTTGATTCAGTTTTCCTCTGGGTATCCTTTTAATCTTCAGGGTGACTTGCCTCATGATCACAGAAGGGCTGCCAGCAGCTACTGCAACCACACGTTTCTCAGTAAGGGAGAGAGAGGCTGGGCTATTTCCAGCCTTAAGCACAGTTACCAAACTGATTAGAGCCAGGTTTGTTCTGATTGAGCCTGCATTGGTTCCAGTGGGTCAGAGCCTGACCTGGAGAAGTTTTTAAATATTTTGATCATCACACCTGGAAAGAGAGTGCCACTTCTAATAGTCATCCAACAAAAGTCTGGGATTTCCAGCTGATTGCCTTAAGTTACCTGAAGCAATCACCATGATAGGGGTCTTAGGATCACCCTAATTAGTTAGGATGATCAGGACCACCCCTAGAGCTTGGGCTAAGGCCAGTTCTGCTCACATGCATACACGGGGGCGGAAATGATGAGGTTCTGGGGTTGCATACAGGGGTATAACCAAAAGTTATATCTGCCAGCTCTAAGGTCTCTTCCTACTAAGACTTTCTCTGCTTCCAGGCTTTTGCTCCATGCACATGACTTTGCAAGGATATTCCCTGTCTTAAAGTTGCCTTGCATTATGCCTTTAGTTTATTCTAATCACACTGTCAGGGCTACTGCCATTGTTTGGGGATTCTATTGTCAATATCAATTTCTAATCTTTTAGTGATATCTCTCTGAATCTGTAGCTCAGGAGAAGGGGAAACTCAGATATGGGCACTGCTGGTCTGTGGTGTTGGCCTGTGCTGAGCAGGGACAGGATCATTGAGGCAAAATCTGTGTATCTTCAGGCCTTCTCCACCGCCTGGCACCAGATGGCACTGAATATGAGAATGCTAATGCACTTTTCAAATATATGAGTAATGGTGGCTTATTGTAAAAATCTCAGAGGGTATATGGAAAATATTCTTTCCCATCTAATCCTCCAATTCCTAATTCCCAGAGTGAATCACAGTCATTCACTTCTAGTTATGTGCTAGGCATATCCCAAAATGTATAAATAGCATCTATATACTATATATGTGTGTGTGTATATATAGGGTGTCCCAAAACATGTATGTAAACACTATGAATCATTATAAAGGTAGTGTTTATTAAAGTTTATTCCATTTTCAAAATTGAGCTATCAGCTGTTAAAGTGTGTATACATTTTTTTGGTACACTCTGTATAATAAAATCCTTTATAATATTCAGGGTGGGGCTAAAGTAGGGTTACAGTTGTTCATATGAAAAATAGTACAATTAATGAATGATAAGAATATACTCTGTGTTTCATGTCCTCACAACTGTAACCCTACTTTTGCCCCACCCTGTGTATTACGCAGGGATTATACTAGTAGTATAAACAAATGTTTGTTGAATGAATAAATGATACACTAAGAGTGCTCAAACTATAGGAGGCTCAAAGGGATGGAGATTACTTTTATCGATACTGCCTACCCACAGTCCATCAGAAAACAGAGCCTGCACAAGTTATTTCAGCAGAGAGATTTTAATATAGAGAACTGATTAAATAAGTTGAAGGACTGGTAAGGCAGAAAGTGGTATGGAGGACACACAGAGATAGTAACTGCAAAAAGGTAGCTACCACCCTCAGGGTGGAGGGTGGGAGATGAAGGGGACACAAAGAAAGAGATGGGTTGTTAGAACCCGGAAGTTTAGAAAAGAAACTGCAAAGCTGGAACCGAAAGCTTGGCGGAGGGGGTGCTGGCTGACTGGCACTGATGTCTCTGAGGGGAAGTTGCTGCGGCTGGTTTTGAGTGTGACAGTGGCTGAATTGGAATCAACTGTGGCTGCTGGGTAAAATGTATGGCTGGGGGATGCTGCCAGGAACAGGAAACAAATGGGGTAGATCAAGTCCCTTGCCCCTCCTTCTGCCTCCCATTATCCTCCCAGTGACAAGGGGAGGTGGGAGCCCAGAGAAGGGGGGAAATAATGTGGTGTGCAGAGTTCCTTCCCCACATGACCAAGTAAGGAATAGAAGGGGGCTTTGGCAGTGAGAGACAAGTGTGTAACCACCAGGACACCTTGTTCTGTTTACTTTCAGCCTTTGTGCAAATTAGAAAGAAGCACCTGCTCTGGACAGAATTGGCCCTGTGTTGGTGTGCATGGTCTGGTGAGCAGAATTAGGAAAAGATGCCTCAAGGAAGATGCACACCATATCAGGGTGTACAGCTGGGCAGAAAAATATGGGCTGGGTTTTGGTGCTCAATGGTTGTTTTCTTATTTCCCTCCCTCCATAAAGGCCAGGGGTTTAGGATCGTTCATCAAGAGGCCTCTGTGATCCCTGGTGTCTCATAGCTCACTGGGTACCTGCCTCTTCTCAACAGAGGACCCAGGGCCTAAATTAGCACATGTGCTTCTGAAAAAAGCATAGAAAATATGATCATTTTCTCAGTAAACCTAGGAGAGGAAGTGCTTTCTGGGGAACTGATTGTTGGTGGTGATCTAAGATGGGGGCTTGGGAGTCTGCAGATCTTCAACATTAGAGAAGTTTGAGCAACTATTTTAGAATTCTTCATAGTAGAGTTTTCAAATTGGATGTGATCCAAGAAATAATTTAGTAATAATGATAATGATGACAATAATAATTGATTGAGATTAGGTTTCCTGCACCATGCTAGGCATTTGAGGGTCACAGACAGGCCCACAGGAGCAGCACACCTGGATGCCCACACCAAGCTGCCCTAGTACACTGTTCTTAATTTGTAACACCAGCAGTGCAGGGTTGCCAGGGAATGTAGTCTCACCTCCCCGCCCCCCATTGTCTCATTCTTAACAACTCAGCTGTAAATTTTAGTATCATGGAAGCTTCCTTGCAGGATGGGCGATGCATACTTGTCTCTGGGAAGTCTAAAATATACCTGTGTGTCCCATTTAAGTTTGTTTGGGGCCCCTGTAGAGCTCTTTCCAATGAGCGGCAAGTTGGTGGGATGCCAGCTGCCTATGAGGAGGACCAGGGAGGGGCTTGACTCTGAGGCAGGTTGTGTGAGAAGATGGGGAGTAAGTATTCACGGGAGACACATACAAAGAGGTGAGGAGGCCAACTGGGCAGAGGGAGAAGATGATCCATGATGCAGTTGTGACTAAGGCCTCAACTGTCCTGCAGGGGGGGGTCTGGTGCTGGGATGGCCCTTCCAAATGGTCCCCAATTAAGGCATGATGGCTGGGCCTTGTATCTACACATCAGCTAGTCATTGGCCATGGCCCTCTTGGGAAGAGGTGAAAAATTGGGAGGCAGTTTGCTGTGATCTAAGGCAGGTTCTGCTGGGGATGAGCTCTGAGCTTCCTGTTAGCTACAATAGTGATGAGGTGATGATGGCTACCACCTACTGATTGTCTACACCAGCAATTTTCAAATGGTGTGCTGCAAGACTTTTTAAAATATGCAAAACCTGACTATTTAGTCAGAGGCACTGACTTCCCTTCCATTTGATTGTCAAATAAAAAAATGACAACAGCCAACACAACAGCCATCTGATGTGAATGAATAAAAATTATACCTACTTTTTTGTCAGATCGACAAATAATATATATTTTTGGTGTGCTGCAAAATTTTAAATAGTTTATGTGTGCCACAAGATGCAAAAGGTTGAAAATCGCCCATCTACACCAAGCTAAAAGCTTTGCCTATAAATCTCCCAAGTCTTCCTCATTCCTGTAAGTTACACTGACACTCAACCCTATTTCTCAAGATAAAAATCACACATATCATCCTTGATTCTTCCCTTTTCTCCCCTCCCCACATCACAATCCATTAGTGGAATTTATTGGCTATACTTCCTACATATATCCTGAATCAGTCCACTTCCCTCTATTCCCATCACTCTGACCCAAGCCATCAAATCTTCCATGGTCAACAGCTTCCTAATAGGTCATTCTGTTTCCATCCTGGTTTCCCTGCCATCTATTCTCCATACTACACCAGAATGACCTCAATATAATACTCTCCTAAGTAAAGCCCTTTAATTGCTTCTTGTTGAACTTAAAATCTAAAATCTAAACTACTTACTGTGGGATGCAAGGCCCCACACAAGCAGTCTGTCTCCTCAACCTCTGTTTTCCCCTGACCTACCATATTCTAGCCAAACTGGCTTTCTCTTGATTCCTTGAACATGTCAAGCTCATTCTTGCCCCAGAGCCTTTGCATCCCCAGAACCTGCTATGGCATGGTCTTGTCATTTAAGCCTCAACTCAAATGTCACCTCCTTAGTTAGGCTTCCCATGACCATCCTGGTTAAATTCTTTTTTGTTGTTGTTTGTTTTTTTGTTTTGTTAATCCTCATCCGAGGATATTTTTCCATTGATTTTTAGAGAGAGTGGAAAGGAGAGGGAGAGACACAGAGAGAGAAACATCAATGAGAGAGAGACACATAGATTGTTTGCCTCCACATGCACTCCCCAACCAGGGCCAGAGATTAAGCCTGCAACCGAGGTACAGGCCCTTGACCAGAATTGAACCTGGGACCCTTCAGTTTGTGGGCTGATGCTTTATCTATTGAGCTGAACTAGCTAGGGCCTGGTTAAATTCTTTTTTTCTTTTTCAGAGTAGTTTCAAAATTTTATTTCCATTATCAATGCTCAAGATCAACTGAACATATTATATATTGAAGGAACATTTGCATTTCTCTTTCTATGAATTGTTTGTTCATATATCCTGAACATTTTTCTATCTAATTTTGTGGGTTTTTTTCTCTGTTTTTTTTTTTTTAATTATTATTAAGGTATTATATGTGTACATATCTTACCATTGCCCCCCCCACTCCCACACATGCTCTCACCCCCCAATGATTTGCATCCGTTGGTTACTCTTATATGCATGCATATAAGTCCTTCAGTTGGATCTCTTATTTCCCCCATCTCTCCCTAAACTTCCCACTGTAATTTGACAGTCTGTTTGATGCTTTACTGCCTCTGTATCTATCTTTTTGTTCATCAGTTTATAATGTTTTTCATTATCCCCAAATGAGTGAGATCATGTGGTATTTTTCTTTCATTGACTGGCTTATTTCACTTACCATAATGCTCTCCAGGTCCATCCATGCTGCTGCAAATGGTAAGAATTCCTTCTTTTTTATGGCAGCATAGTATTCCATTGTGTAGCTGTACCATAGTTTTCTGATCTAGTCATCTGCTGACGGGCACCTAGGCTGTTTCCAAATCTTAGCTATTGTAAATTGTGCTGCTATGAACATAGGGGTGCATATATCCTTTCTGATTGGTGTTTCTGGTTTCTTAGGATATATTCCTAGGAGTGGGATTACTGGGTCAAATGGGAGTTCCATTTTCAGTTTTTTGAGGAAACTCCATACTGTTCTCCACAGTGGCTGCACCAGTCTGCATTCCCACCAGCAGTGCACGAGGGTTCCTTTTTCTCCGCATCCTAGCCAACACTTGTCGTTTGTTGATTTGTTGATGATTGCCATTCTGACAGGTGTGAGATGGTACTGCATTGTCGTTTTGATTTGCATCTCTCAGATAATTAGTGACTTTGAGCATGTTTTCATGTGTCTCTTGGCCTTCCTTCTGTCTTCTTTCAAAAAGATTCTATTTAGGTCCGTTGCCCATTTATTTATTGGATCATTTATCTTCCTTTTATTAAGTTGTATCAGCTGCCTGTAGATGTTGGAGATTAAACCTTTATCAGTGATAACATTTGCAAATATGTTCTCCCATATAGTGGGGTTTCTTGTTGTTTTGTTGATGGTTTCTTTTGCTGTGAAAAAGCTTTTTATTTTGATGTAGTCCCATTTGTTTATTTTCTCTTTGGCTTCCGTTGCCCTAGGGGCAGCATCAGTGAAGAAGTTCTTTCGGCATATGTCTGAGATTTTGCTGCCTGTGGATTCCTCTAGTATTTTTATGGTTTCCCATCTTATATTTAAGTCCTGTATCCATTTTGAGTTTATTTTTGTGTATGGTGTAAGTTGGTGATCTTGTTTCATTTTTTTGCATGTATCTGTCCAATTTTCCCAACACCATTTATTGAAGAGACTGTCTTGACTCCATTGTATGTTCATGCCTCCTTTGTCAAATATTAATTGCGCATAGTGGTTTGGGTCGATATCTGGATTCTCTATTCTATTCCATTGATTTATATGTCTGTTCTTGTGCCAGTACCAGGCTGTTTTGAGGACAGTGGCTTTGTAATACAGATTGAAATCTGGTATTGAGATCCCTCCTACTTTATTCTTCTTTCTCAGGATTGCTGTGGCTATTCGGGGTCTTTTTTCATTCCAGATGAATTTTTGGAGAGTTCTTTCTAGGTCTGTGAAATATGTCATTGGTATTTTAATGGGGAGTGCATTGAATCTATAGATTGCTTTGGGTAGTATGGACATTTTAATGATGTTGATGCTACCAATCCATGAACATGGTATGTTCTTCCATCTGTTTACATCTTCCTCTATCTCTTTTTTCAGTGTCCTGTAGTTTTCCGCGTATAGGTCTTTTACCTCCTTAGTTAGGTTTATTCCTAAGTATCTTAATTTTTTTGGTGCGATGGTAAATGGGATTGCTTTTTTAGTCTCTCTTTCTGTAAGTTCACTATTGGTGTATAGAAATGCCATAGATTTCTTGGCATTAATTTTGTATCCTGCTACATTGCCGAATTCATTTATTAAGTCTGTTAGTTTTTTGATGGAGTCTTTCGGGTTTTTTATGTACAATATCATGTCATCTGCAAATAAGGACAGCTTTACTTCTTCTTTTCCAATTTGGATGCCTTTTATTTCTTCTTCTTGTCTAATTGCAATGGCTAATACTTCCAGTACTATGTCAAACAGGATTGGTGAGAGTGGGCATCCCTGTCTTTTTCCTGTTCTTAGGGGAAATGGTTTTAATTTTTGCCCATTGAGTATGATGTTAGCTGTGGGTTTATCATATATAGCTTTTAGTATGTTGAGTTATGATCCTTCTATTCCCACCTTGTTGAGAGTCTTTATCAAGAAAGGGTGTTGGATTTTGTCAAATGCTTTTTCTGCACCAATTGATATGACTATGTGATTTTTATCTCAATTTGTTTATGTGATGTATCACATTTATTGATTTGTGGATATTGTACCATCCTTGCATTCCTGGGATAAACCCCACTTGGTCATGGTGTATGATTTTTCTGATGTACTGCTGGATCCGATTTGCTAGAATTTTGTTGATGATTTTGGCATCTATGTTCATGAGGGATATTGGCCTGTAATTCTCCTTCATTGTGTTGTCTTTATCTGGTTTTGGTATTAGGGTGATGCTGGCTTCCCTGGTTAAATTCTTACCGAAGGCATCAGTCCAGCCTGGTTTAAAGGGCCAGTTCCCCCTCTTACAGCGTGGGGCCTGTTTGCAACTGACCAAAGCGCCCTTTGCACAACAGGATCTGGCAGTAGGGTGTCTCCTTTGGAGGAAAATTCTCATGTGGTCTATTTTCAGAAACTCAGAGCTGTCTGGAGACCTTGTTAGCCAGGCAGTAGCACAGCCCAACTGAATGTTGTGTAGGAGGAACTCAGGGAGGTACTAGCTTCTTCAAGTGAGTCAGTTAGCAAGTGGAAAAGAGGAGCCCCTTCACCACTGAATTTTTAATTGCATCGGAAACTGCCCAACCTTTCCTCCAATGGTGAAGGGAAATTTGGTTACTCGGTCTGCAGGCTGAGGGCAAGTAGGAACAGAGATGAGGTTGGAAACATTCTTAACATGTGTTTTTTCTTTGGTCATTAGAGGAGAAAAACAAGCTCTTGCAACGTTTGAAGGAAACCACGATCCAATTTACAAGTAGTTATTGGTATCTGACTGTGATTAAGATGTTGAAGGACGTGGACTAGGCCACTGGTGTGATAGGGTCCCTTTTTACTTCTAGGAGGGGGGACAGGGCAGAGGAAAAGGAAGTCGGCTCAACACTCATTGGAACTCCATGCTGTGTCAGGCTGTGTTTGGGGTTCTCATACATACAGAGCTGGTAATAAATAGACAATAGGCTGGGTACACCTGGAACCAAGGGACTGGGCAGGCAGTGAGGCTGAATTCCCAGGAAGCGGAGCGAGTGAGCTCTGTGGGGTAGAGGCGGTGAGAGAAGACTTCCTGCAGGAGGTGGCCTTAGAACTGGCTCCAGAAGAAATGTGGGCTCTAACGGGCACCACTGATATAATAGGCCATCAAGTCTCTCTCTGCAGCACAATCCTGCTTTCTCTCTCCTCCCCTTCCCCCCTTATTTCCTTCCCTGGCTGGGGAGCACTCAGGGATGATGCACTGTGCCCTGCCAGGCCCCCGGAGGCCACCCTACCTGTCTGATGCATTATAGTGTCCAGCCATCACACACCAGAGGTGGCCTCTTGTCTGGGAAGCCTGTGGGCACCTTGGAACCACTTCTTAGAAAAAGCAAATGGTTTGTGTTTGAGCCTCGTCAAACACCAGGGGGATGAAGGGGTGACATGGGAAAACACGGGCTGGCTTCAAAACAACATAGGGGCTGGGGACAGTTCTGCTTTGTGAAGAAAGTCAGGCTGAAGGCAGAGAAAAAGAGGGAGAGGGAGAGGGAGAAGGAGAGGGAGTGGGGGAGGGAGAGAGAGAGAGAGAGAGAGGGAGAGAGAGATGGGGGATGAGAGCAAGGCAGGAGGGAATCAACTCTTGGTAATTTGAAGTTTATTTTAAATTGCTTTGAAAATCACCATGCAGCATCTAGTTCTGCCTTTGATAGTCCAAAGAAACCAGCTGCTTTTATTCCTCTTCAGGACTTATTTCCCCGCCAGTAATGAAGCAAATTAGGCAAAGCAGCAGTGGAAGTTGCAGTTGGTATAATTTCTGAGGAAAAGGTCAGGCTAATTGTTGGTCTGAAGTGAGCAGAGATGAGGCCCATTTATCCTGCCTGTACCATCCTGCTCCCTGTCATGTCTCATTGACATCTTCAAAGAATGGTTCCTTGAGGGCCTTCATTGCTAACTGAGGCCCCTGGTTCTAGCCACCAGCTGCCTGCACCATGCTAGGCATTTGAGGGTCACAGGCAGTCCCGCAGGAGCAGCACGCCTGGACGCCCACACCAAGCTGCCCTAGAACACTGTTCTTAATTTGTAACACCAGCAGTGCAGGGTTGCCAGGGAATGTAGTCTCCCCTCCCCGCCCCCCATTGTCTCATTCTTAACAACTCAGCTGTAAATTTTAGTATCATGGAAGCTTCCTTGCAGGATGGGCGATGCATACTTGTCTCTGGGAAGTCTAAAATATACCTGTGTGTCCCATTTAAGTTTGTTTGGGGCCCCTGTAGAGCTCTTTCCAATGAGCGGCAAGTTGGTGGGATGCCAGCTGCCTATGAGGAGGACCAGGGAGGGGCTTGACCCATGACGAGTAGAAGGTGGAAAAACTGTCACCTCAAAACAGCAAGTGGTTCCTCTCTTGATAGAGGTGGGGACTTTCACCTTTAAGGCAGACTTATCCTTTGTGCTACTGAAATGATTAAGATGGAGCTTTGGGTCCATAAAGTGAGTTTCCTCCCGCTGCTTGGAAGGAAACTGGGAAGTTGCCTGAATGTGATGTTGTAGGTGGGAATATGGGGGATGAATTTGTTGAATGTGACTGGTCTGGAGCGAGGTCTCTCTCCTGTCTCCCTTTCTCTCTCCTCCCTGCTTTCCTTGCTGACTGCGCCTCCCTCACCCCCCCCCCCCCCCCCCCCCCGCTGGCCCACACATCCTGGTCAGGCAGTTTGGCCACTGAATGCTGCTGAGCCTGAGCGCGGTCATCTCCCCTTGGCTGCTTCCTGAGTAATGGCCAGAGTGAAAGGGCTGGGTGGGGGGTTATTCAGATCTATTTTGGAAACTTAGGATGCTTCCTGACCATTCCTGGCTATCATGTGTCTTTCTTTCCCAACAGCAACCCAAGGGCAGCCAAAGGCTACCTAGGGGATTCAAACTTTGGCCCAGCTGCCTAGACTCTCTTGTTGGCCTGCCATGACATTAGAGCATTAGGATAGCGACCCCTGGGAAGAGGACATGGCTCACCTACTCCTCCTATGGTGGGGCTATAAGGGGTCCCTGTATGTTTTATGAAAATGCTCTTGTCACTCTTGCACCTGAACCTTCTGGACTAAGGATCTGAGTATTAGGAGAAGATTATTGGGAAGATGATGATGTCTGTCTACTGGAATGTCAGTGAGGGGAGGGTAACAACCTGACTCTAGAGAGATAACCTTCCATATTTTGTACTCAGAAGTACAGGAGAGGGAGGGACATTAATGAGATTTGTCTTCTAGGACCACCCCTGGAGACTGCCTCACAAAACATTTCTGAGTGCCTTCAGTTTAATGGACTGTGGGTCTGCATCCCCCGCCTGCTGACTCTGACCAGGATTTGATCTCCATTTTCCTTAACCTTACTGAGAAGTCCTCAGGTCCAGCAGGGGCCAGCTCCTGAACCTCCACAGAACTTCTGTCAGCATCCCGGGATGTCTTCCTACCCCATCCTAACAGCCGTGGCTCCATCATCCCCACGCAGGTGAATGTCACCCACATAGCATGTGGGCACAGAAGAAGGTGATGGGCTGCCATCAGGCAGTCTCTCAAAATTCTGGGCTAGACTAGGCTCAATTATTCTAACTGGACTGGGAGCCTGGCCACCCAACGAGGGGCTACTGGAGGCACTGTCAACCTGTACCCCTGACTGCTGTGGGCCCTGCCTGAGGGGCCCCAACAATTGTAATTAATTCTTTCTAGAGGCTGCATATGTGCCTCTGGGAATGTACTTCTGTGGAAGCCAGACGTTAACTTGTCTCCCTGTAAACACGCTGACCTGGACCTTAGGAGTTGTCACAGAGACCTTGAGGTCCCCAGAGGGATAATGACTGATTATCTGTGCACACTGTGGCTAGTTTTCCCTCTAATGGGGGTCCTCCACCTAGAAAAGGTGGCACAAGAAAATGTGTCCCCTATTTTAGCTAATCTCATCTCACCCGGGGCCCTGGAAGATACTCATTCAGGCTCAGCTCACTGACCGGGCTGTTATAGACCATGGAATTGCCTTACACTTTTCCCTGGTGGAGCCTGTGAGGTCCCTAATACATCCTGCTCTACCCGGATCGCTGCCTTAAGCCACGTGGAAAGGGCAGTACAGAAACATAAGGCAGAATCCCTGTGGCTTTCTCAGATAGGCCCCTACACTTTAGGCCTCTGTTCAGATGGCGGGGTCCAGGCTCTGGGGAGAGCATGGCTGCTGTCAATACTGCAGGTTGGTCTCATCTTGCTGCTTGGAGAGCCCTGCTGTAGTTGCTTTACTTAAATACTGCATGAGAATAATAGAACAGGTTAGTCCCACTTCCAGTCAGTCAAATTAATCAGAGTGGCTGGTAGAGTGGTGTATTCTAGGGAAAATGTGCCGGAAGCTGAGACTGAAAATGAGGGGTAGAAATTGTTGGGAGACAATTCTCTCTGGGCCTTTGGAGTTTCTGCAAGTTTAGGGAGCAGAGGCACTGCCTGCCTGTCCTACCCTTTTCAAGAATGCAGTATAGCAAACAGCCTCGGAGGAGAGTGTCCCCCAGAGCACAGGGCAGGTGGTCTCACGGTTCCTCATAAAAATTCACCTTCCCTAAGCTTGAGGTTTCTCGTCTGCAACGCAACTCACTGCATGTGCAGGTGTCGTCTGACCCTTTCTGTGTTGCCTTGTGGGATTTAGGGCTTGAGGAACTGAGGCAAGTAAATAGTGCTTTTCTGGCTCTTGCTATTTCTGTAACAAAATCATTTGTCTCTGACCCAGGAACCTTGTGTTGTCTGCCAGCTGCCATGAGATAAGGCGGGCTTACTTGTTAGCTTGTAAGTAGGGTGGACCTTGGACACCCCATGGTTGTTGACAGCCACGTCTGGTTGAGACCACCCTGGAGTGTGGTGAGCATGTGACATTACCCATCATGTGCCTCACAAGAGGATAAAAGTCTGAGGGACTGCCGTGCTGGCGGGTGTGTGTGTGGGTCACCATCCACCACTCTCCTTTCTCTAGTCCATGGAGTCAACTCTACGTACAGGTCAGGGAGGCCAGTTGGAGAGGGTTAAGAGGGGTCTCTGGGGTCAAACCATGAGGGTTGCTACCAGGATCCTCCACACAGCATAACCTCTGTTTTCCCATCTGTTGAGCAGGGACAGCAGCATCTACTTGGGAGGAATTTTGTGGGGACTGACTAGGCAGGCTGCACACTGGGAAGCCCTAATGAATGCAGCACTTGCTATTGTTGTCAGTGTTATTCTCATTGATAACATTATTGCATGACCTCGATCATTCTTTGTAAGGCTACCCCCCGCCCCCAACAGCCTGTTTATCTTTTTTACACTGAAATTGGGCAATTTACATGGCACCCCTCACCACAGTCACTGGATGTACCTCTAATCTAATTAGATTAATTTCAATTCCCTGGATCTAATTACTTTTAATTTAATTAATTTAGAATGCAGTACACAGGGTGATTAATTGGGAAACATTACTGAGAGATTCAGAAGGTGAATTGCAGTTTGTAAGTGTTTAAATATTACTGTGACCATGTCCACCAGTGGTCACTTCACACAGGAGTCTGAGGAGGGGCTGAGCCTAGCAGCCGGGTGCAACTGCGATTCGAATGGAAGTCACCTGGCACCAAGCAGCGCTCTCTCATTTCATTACTTTTAGCAACAGTGGGGAACTCTCACTTGAGGAAGCAAAGAAGAGGCCGTTGATTCCAGGGACCATCAAGTTGGAAATGAGGCATGACTGGTGTGAGGTGAGGACATGCTTTGTTTTGCCAAAGAGCGATATTTCCCCATGTCTTTCGGGTGCACGGTAAAAAAGCAAATCACAGGGCTCCCTCTGATCTCTCACATACTGCAATTTTTTTCTACATTCATTCACCGAGCATCTGGAATAATATTAGTAGTGATGATAATCCTAATATATAAAAACTCTGAGTCGTAAAGACCAGAGGCTGACCAACCAGAAGTCAGTGCTGGCCCCGCCCCCAAGCAAGCGGTAAGGCCCAATCAAGCAGAGGCATTAGGGGTGATCAGGTAGGCAGGCAAGTGGTTAGGGGTGATCATGTAGGCAGGCCAGCGGGTAGGGGTGATCAGGTAGGCAGATGGCCCCTTGCAGGGCTGGCCCTGCCCCCCAGCAAAGAAAGAGGGAGGCCCAGGCCAGCCAAGCCATTGCACCCCAGCCTGTCGCCTGCAGAGGGAGGCCACGAGTGGCAGGGGAGGGGGGGCAGCGCTGCACAGATGGCAAGCAGTGGTAGCAGCGGGGGTCGGGCTAGCTGCCTGCAGCCCGGCGAAGGAAAGCCCCAATAGGCCCTGATCTCAGGCCAGGCCTAGGGACCCTACCCAAGGGGTCCCGTATTGTGAGAGGGTGCAGGCCGGGCTGAGGGACCTCCCCTAGTGCACGAATTTTCGTGCACTGGGCCTCTAGTGATAATAATAATAATAATGATGATGATGATGACGACGTTACCAAACAGATATATAGTGCTGCATGCCAGGCACTCTTCTAAGTGCTTTAATATTCATTAACCCTCTAATTGTCATAGGAGCTGAGCACTGTGAGGGAGGCACTGCTCTTTTCATTGTCTGAGGGAGATATCAGAGGTGCTGAGCTGGCTCTGCAGGGATATTTATTATGAGGGACAGCTCACAGTGGCGTTCAGTCTGTAGCAGGCAGGTCGGGGAGACAAGCTAGGGCTGGCTGTTGCTTCCAATTCCCTTAACCACACAGGTTTGCCTCCTCCATCTCTGAGAAGTAATAATAACAACAGCAAACATTTGTAAGCCCTTCCTGTGGGGCAGGTGTGCCTCCAAATCAGGCGTCCTCAAACTGCGGCCTGCGGGCCACATGCGGCCCACCGAGGACATTTATCCGGCCCGCCGGTGCCACTGCCTGTTCTGCTTAGCAGCCGACTCATCCTGGGCCCGCACTGCGCATAGGAATTTGTTCATAGCTTTTTTTTTAAACTATAGTCCGGCCCTCCAACGGTCTGAGGGACAGTGAACTGGCCCCCTGTTTAAAAAGTTTGAGGACCCCTGCTCCAAATGCTTGCCATGTGTTCACTCCACAACACGGGCCCACCCACTGCTCACTGAGGGGAGATTGCCTGGGGATCCCCAATAACTCGGTTGGGACTTGGACCCTAAAGCTCTGGGCTAGGCACACTCTGCCTCTCGTACTCTCTTCCTGCTTCTCTTTCTCTTGGCCATTCACTTAAGAGGCCATGGACTCTGCCAGTCGGGTGTTTCAGACTTCAGGTTTGCTGGGCCCTTAGAAACAGAGCTGAGCCAGATCCTCCTCCCTAAAGTTCAGCTCCAATCTCAAGGTCACTTATTTTTCAGATGGGTTCATTGATCCTCCTTGGGGCTCTGACCCCTGTTCTCCTGGGATGTTGGGCCATAGTAGAGGTAAGGAAAGGAGCCAGCATGGTTCATACTCCACTCCACACACAAGCAATGTCTCTGATACAAGAGATGCTTTCTCTCTATGCCCTGTATGGGGAGTAGGGCCAATAGGTGAAAGCCATAGAGAGACCCTCTATGAAAAAGGATCTTCCAAAAGCCTGAACTATCTTAACTATAATCAACTCTTTAATGGGCTCTGAGTCACTGAAGGGGTTCAAACAGAATACTCATCAAACCTACATCATTAGAGGGGTTCAAACAGAAGCTGGTTGGCAATAATTTGCTCACCAGATCTTCCATTGTTTGAATGTCCTTCCCTATCCTTTTCTGCTGATTAACTTCTATTCAATTTTTACACTCAATTCAGACATCACTTGCTCTAGGAAGTCACACAGCCTGAGCTCTGTGTTCCTATAATGCCTTGGGCATATCTTAATCTTTGCACTCACCATACATTGCAATGATCTGCTTCTGAGTTTTGTTCTTTCACAGCCTGTCTCTGCCATCCCCAGGCTAAAGGTCTTGCCCATGAAGTCTACAATCTTTCTACCACAGGACACTGCTGCTCTCCAAGCAGGGGGCCCAAATTCTGTGATCCGTGCAGTCATGGGCTTGTATAAAAGCTGTATAATTGAGGCAGTAGGAGCAATGCCACTAAGGGGCAGCACACAGGTCATCTTTGGAGCAATGTGAGCTGCCAGTCCTTATGCATAGTAAAACAAACGCACACCCTACCTCATCAGCACACATGCTCACTCTCTGAGACCTTCAGAGGTCACGGAAAGGTCAGAAAGAAATGAGAACCAGGCAGCCAAAGCCTGTGTCTCTCCTGGACCCGTGGGGCTTGTTTGAGCCCAAGCCAGAGTCCCTCTTAGCACCCTCATTCCTTGATTTAACAAAGGCGAGGAGAGCCTGCCATATGGTTTTAAGGCTGGATTCCATTTCTATTAAGATAGCTGCTGGCCTCATGAGATTAACTCACAGTCACTCCCATGAAAGCTGATCCCTTTTCCTCACACCTCAGCAGTTTAAGGGAAGCCCTGATGCTGAGTTATGGCGATTTATGGGAATGTGCAGTTGCTGGCTGCTAAACGCTCACTCTTTGGGATGTTGGCAGCCTTGCTTCCTATAAATCGTTGCTGGTATTTCTTAGTGTTTCCTTGCCAGCAACGCGGAGGCCTGCAACACCTTTTCCGTGCAGTAGCCTGTGAAAATATTGAAGTCAGGCCCAGAAAAACACCAGCATTGAAAGGGGAAACTTTGATGTTTGCTAGTTATTTTCAGACAACTCCTGCCAAATCTTAATTTTTCTAGTTTACAAGTAAGTGATTCTGACCATCTGTCTGCTGTCAACTGATGTTTGTTTGGATGAAGATTTTATTTTTTTCTCCCAATCTAGCACTCCTGTTCTTACAAGTAGTTTATTAGACTTCATAAATGTCAGCTTTTTGCAAGCACTTTTTAAGCAGCTTATGATTTAGTATTTAATCAAAATTGAGCAGTCAGCGTCTGTAATCAATACGAAGCAGGAATCACAATGAGATTATAGCTTAAAATCCACCAGGACCACAACTAATGTCTCCCAATGATCTCAAAGTTTGCATCTAAAGGTATGAGGATGGGTAGAATGATGGAGTAAATAAACATATATTAGGCACCTAGTGTGTGTTATTTTGTGATCATGTCAGTCATTGATTTCTAAAATAATACTGCACAACAAAATATCCCAAAGTCGGTGGCTTAAAACAACAAGCATTTTTCAGCTTCTTGATTTAATGAGTCAGCTGCGAGCTCCTTCTTGCCTTGGCTGAGTTCTTTAATGGTCTGGGAATAGGCTGAAATCTGAGACAACTGGGACAACTCAGCTTCTTTCCACATGTGTCTTATCCTCCACCAGGTTAACCCAGGTATATTCTCAAGGTGATGGCAGAATGCAAAAGCAAGCAAACCCATCCTTCAAGGGTTTGCCCAAGCTTCTTCTTGCCTCACATTTGCTAACAACCCATTAGCCAAAGCAAGTGACATGGCCTAACTCTGAGTCAAAGAAGATGATAGCCCCCACCTCTTTACAGTGAGAGGAATTACAAAGTCACAGGCAAAGGCCATAGGACAGGGAGGGGTGAAGAATCGGGGTTCCTTAATGCAATCAGGTTATCACAGTGATGTTGGAAAGCCCAAGAAGGAAGTAATTGTTATAAGCCCAATATTCAGGTGGAGATAGAGAAAATCAGATATTAAGTCATTTTTTCAAGATGTTTCAGCCATTAGCAGTGAATCTAAAATTCTTCATTAGCTTAATTTCTGATTTACTTTTGACTCCAAGAATCTGCTTTTCCCTAAGAATAGATAAAGCAAGAATAGTGGGAAGTTAGAAATCAGCGCTCTAACCCATCATTCTGAGGATGGCCAAATTGAAGCCCACAGAGGGGAGTGGTCTCAAGGCCTCACAGCAGAGTGGCAGGACATGAGAAGGTCAGGGCTCTCAAGCAGCCCTGGGGGACCCACCCTCTCTAATTCCTCACAGGCTCTTCTGTAAAAACCTGCTGAGCACCTCAGGCTCCCACCACCAGCCATGAAAACAGTACCACCCTAATAGGCTCTGCAGAGGCCTGGCTTAGTCATGGCAGCCTTAGAGCCCAAAACTATTTTTTAGGGGTTCTCAGGTGGAGCAAGGAAAGTGACGCCTTTGTTAAGTTTGCTAAAGAGAAATGCTAAATGCTGAAGGCCTTTTATGACCTCATTATTAAATCCTTTCTTTGGTTGGTGCTATGGGCTGAATTGCACCTCTCAGCTGTTGTGTGTTGAAGCCCTAACTCTCAATGGACTGCATCTGGAGACAGTCTCTTTAGGAGGTAATTAGGGTTAAATGAGGTTATAGGTTGGGGACTTAACCCAATAGGTCTGTGGCCTTTTAAAAAAAGAATCAATAAAGAAAAAAATAAAAGAAAGGTTAAAAGAGGAAAGCTCCTATTGCCAAGAGTGAACAATAAATAAAATGGATCAGAAAGTATCGACTTAATAATAATAATAATAATAATTGTTATTATTATTATTATTATTATTATCATAAAAAGAATGAGAGGGTACTCTCTCTCCACACAGTGAGGAGATGGCCATCTGCAAGCTGAGAGCTCTCACCAGAACCTGACCATACTGGCACCCTGATCTTGGACTTCCAGCTTCCAGAACTGTGAGAAAATAAATTTCTGTTGTTTGAGCCACTTAGTCCTTGATATTTTTTTAGGACAGCGCAAGCTGACTAATATAGTTGAGAAATCACGTCATTCATTTGCTTAGACATTCAACCAATATATATTGGGCATATACTGTGGGCAAACTCTCCATGCTATACTGGATGGGAGTCTATGATGCCTCCTGGAGGAATGTTCAGAGGGCAGGGGACAGCCTTCCATGCCCCCCAGATGGATTCCCTGTTCGTCATGTGGGCATCCAGCAAAGACTTCAAAATGCAGGTTTTTCCTCCTGGATTACAAGACTAGGAGTCCAGGAGGAGGACGCATGGTTGCCTGGCTAATTGTCTCAACAGTTCTGCACCTGGATCCTAGAGCAGCCAGGGCCTATGGGAGGGGTTGCTGTGCCAGCTGTCACTCCAAGTGGAGTGCCTCAAGGGGTCATGTGGACAGTAAACTTTTTATTGTAAATTGAATCTGATACTTCCTAAAGACTTTAGAATCATGGGTTCCAGTGTCTGCTTAAGAGACCCTGACACCTTAGCTCTACTATTCCCTGTTCTCCTATTCCCACATGGGTATCACGAAGGTGTCCCCAGCATCTGGATTGGCATTGCTAGCCAAGAGCAGCAAGCACTGACTGGCTAGATCAGCTGGGAAGGGCAGCAGCTGAACTCCATGGCAGGAAGAAGGGTTGCTCAGCTTCTTTCATTATCAGCTTCCCTGCTTCCAGAGAGCAGCATCATGTTGCAAAGATTGGTAACATTTGTGAGGAGGAAAGTGACACTTATAACCTCGATACTCCTCAGAATGGACTGGCCAGTTCCCTCCACCTCAGCCCCCTGGTCCCCCCCCTCCAACCCTGCCCTCCTTCCCTCTAGCTGACAAGCCTGAGCTTACCCTCCCTCGTCCTCCATCCCCTCAGCTCCTCCCAGTCCATCTCTTCCACCTCAAGTTCTTTGGGGGCAGCATGGTACCAAGGAAAGAACCAGGCCAGGCTCCACTCAATGGCAGTGCATCCCTGGCAGTCAATAAACCTTCTGAGCCTGTTTCCTCCCCTCGTAACTGGGAGGATATGGATTATTGTGAGGTTGCTATAAAAATTGTACAGTACGCCCAAGAGAATTCCTTGCTTGTGGACATTCAATTAATATTCTTTTATCGTCCATCCATCCACCCCCTCCCTACTCCGGTTGACATGCCTCTTCATGGCACTTGCTTATTCCTTCAATAATTTAACATTGATGGTTTATTAAACAGAGGCTTCCTAATGGGCTGTTATTGACCTGGTAAAGAGCAGACCTTCCCCTGTGGGGTTTCCCAGGCCCTGAAGGAAGAGTAACAGGTGGAGGAAGCTGCTGGTGATGCTGTTCTCTGCCAGGAGGGAGTGGCTAGGGGACAGATGCTGATTCTATCACCTTCATGCTTTTGGAAACCTCTTGGTCTCCTGAAACTCAGTTTCTGCAAAATGGGGTTCATATTACCTTTCCCATGAGGTTTCTATGGAAATTGAAACAAAGTAGGTGAAACTCTCAGTTCCTCATCACTCCTTGCTCTGTACTTAGGGCTCAGGCAGCTTCAGATCTGGGATGGTAGTTAGTTACTCACTGGCTTATCTCTGGAACTATGATGCCCACGTATTTCCTCAGAACTGCTCACATCACTTGAAGCTTCACCATCATAGATTCATTGCTTTGGGTGCTAATGAGCAATTTCACCTTCAAGAAGTCTCCATGATAAAAGACATGCCTCTGGTTTGGAGAATTCCTTGAACCCCTGATGGCTGATGTTTAAGAGACAGAGAACTTGAGAACCCTGGTGCTAGTTCTGGCTCTGACACTAGAAAGTGCCACTATATGACCTTGAATAAGTCATTTTCCATCTTGGCTTCAGTTTTCTCGAGTGACACTATTCTCTGCCATCAGGGAGTGGCTAGGGGACAGATGCCGATTTCTTAAGTGCTTAGGTTATGTAGAATCTAGGGTTTAGATTAGCTCAAAAGGTAAACTTTGAAGTTCCTAATGGAATTACAAAGAAGTGGGATTCCAGATGGTGGGTTTTATGGAGGGTGTGGGGAAGGGCAGAAGGGAGGGCCATAGAGAAGGGAAAGGCATGGGCAGCCTTCTGGGTATGGAACCTGTGCTAACTCAAACCTATTATACTTGGTGGATCAAGTCAAGGCCTACTAATAGACTGAGTGATTCACTGCTTTTTTTCTTTATTGATTAAGGTATTACATGTGTGTCCTCATGCTTTTTTTTAAGATTAATTTACCTTTATTGTTCAAAGTATTACATATGTCCCCTTTATTTCCCCCCTTTGATACCCACCCCCATGGCCTACCACACTATTGTCTGTGTCTATGGGTTATACATAGTTCTTTGGTTAATCTCTTCCTGTCCCCCTGCTCCCCACTTCCTGCTGAGATTCTTTAGCCTGTTCCAGGCTTCCATGTCTCTGGATCTATTTTGTTTGTCAGTTTATTTTGTTCATTATATTCCACATATAAGTGAGATCATGTGATACTTGTCTTTCTCTATCTGGCTTATTTCACTTAGCATAATACTCTCTAGGTCCCTCCACGCTGTCTCAAAGGGTAGGAGCTACTTCTTTTTGACAGTCATGTACTATTCCATTATATACTAATAAATGTATGACAGATTTTTCATTCATCTAGTGATGGGCACTTGGGCTGCTTCCAGATCTTAGCTATTATAAATAACACTGCTATGAACATAGGGATGCATACATTATTTCTGATTGGTGTTTCAAGTTTCTTAGGATATATTTCTAGAAGTGAGATCATTGAGTCAAATGGAAGATTCATTTTTAATTTTTTGAGTAAACTCCACACTATTTTCCATAATGGCTGCACCAGCCTGTATTTCCACCAGCAGTGTATTAGGGTTCCCTTTTCTCCACATGCTCACCAGTACTTGTTGATTTGTTGATGGTAGCCATTCTGACAGGTGTGAGGTGGTATCTGATAATCATTTTAATTTGCATCTCTCTGATGATCAGTGACTTTGAGCATTTTTTCATATGTCTCTTGGCCATTTGTATGACCACTTTGAAGAGTGTCTATTTAGGTCCTCTGCCCATTTTTAATTAGATTGTTTGTCTTCCTTTTGTTAAGTTGTATGAGTACTTTATATATTTGGAAATTAACTCCCATTTGTTCATTTTTTCCTTTGTTTCTCTTGCCCTTTGTCAGTGGTCGGCAAACTCATTAGTCAACAGAGCCAAATATCAGCAGTACAACGACTGAAATTTCTTTTGAGAGCCGAAAACTGACTTCTGCGCATGGGCCACGAAGTTTCAATCACACTGTATGTGTGCACCCGCATGTGGTATTTTGTGGAAGAGCCACACTCAAGGGGCCAAAGATCCGCATGTGGCTGGCGAGCCGCAGTTTGTCGACCACTGCCCTATGTGATATATCTGTGAAAATTCTGCTTTATAAAACTTTCTCTGATACTTTCAGCCCAAAGTTCTCTTTCTTTCCTGAACTTCTGTGGCCCTTACCTTACAGCCTTGCTGCTACCTCTTGTGACCTCTCTCCTTGAATCCCTTTCTGCTCCTGGTTATTCCCCAAATGGTCCCATACCTGATTTTCCATGCCTTGGCTTTGTGCCCTCTCACTGGAAGGCCTTTCCTTTCTATCTTCACCTCCCAAAGTCCTGGCTGTGGCTTAAGGGCCTGATCAGAAGCTACCTCCTCCAGGAAGTCGTCCCAGGCATCTAATTCAAAACTCTCCCTGTGCTCACTCTATACCCAATTAGTGTCCTTCAGTGTCTTCCCATTGATACAAGACCAAGTCAAAACCCTTGGCTTAGTTCCCCACCCTAATCTCTTGTCATTGTCCTCCCCACTATCCAGCTCCAGGTAGGCAAGAATGTCTCCTACCTCCACACAGGGTTTAAGTTGCTTCTCCTGCCTGGGAAGGCTGCTTCCTGCCCTGTCCCCTTGGTGAGGATTCTTAAGGACTCTAAGACTCAGCTCATGTCTCTGTACTGGTAAGAGTTTATCAAACTTGTCTTTTGGTCTGTATGCTCTGCTTTGTCATAAGCCAGTTTCATGTATGAGTCTGTTGACCTTGGGTTATTTGTTTCTGAGGTCACAGAGGGCCTAGCGTATAGCAGGTCCTCAATAAATGAGAAGCTGGGGCCCAAGTAGGTGTGTTGATGGGATCTTGATTTAAAGCTTTGTTTGCAGCAGTCCTGGGCTCTGGGATGGAGCCTTGGGTCTGGTGGAGCTAGGGAAATAGTGAGGTGTGTGTGTGTGTGTGTGTGTGTGTGTGTGTGTGTGTGTGTGTGTGTATGTGTGTGGTCTCTGTGGGCATGCCATACATGGGAAAAGATTCAGTTCCCCAGGATCTCATGCCTCTTCCCCTGGCATCCTCTCTTCCTGGGTACCAGTCCAACTTCAGAGATTCCTGGAAGGCCCTCCGGAATCCTGTGTAGAGAGACAATGTTCTGCAATGGACCAGTGCATGGCCCTGGAACTGCATAGTCCTGTGCTGGGTAGCCATGGGCAGGTCTCCAGCACCTCACATCCTCTGGGGTAATTACTCATGCAGGACTTCCATCACTCCAGACCCTGGGTGCCTGGGATCTGACTTAATCTTCATAATCATCCTAGTTTGGAGAGGTTAAGTTACATGTCTTATATCAAAAAGCAGTTGAATGGAGAGCAGGGAGATGAGGTAGAGCAGCCTTAGCTCATAGCCCATACTCTGGAGTGCTGTGCCCTGCTTCCTCTCATAAATAATGCTTCTTTGAGATTGTTGAATTGATGTAAATAAATGGCATATGTGATGTGAGTGGCACATAGCAGGCACGCATTCAGTGGGAGGTGGATATTACCAATATCTAATTCAACACTTTCATTTTAAAGAAATTTAGGCATGGTTTATGTAAGTGTCTTAAAAGCCATGTTGAAAGTTGACTGGACTCAAAGTCAATTCTCCTGATGGCCAACTGTTTTCATTTGCTGTGCTCTGTGGGGTAAACAGTAGAAGAAAAGAGAATCTATTATTTTGGAGGAATTTGGGCAGAGAGGGAGGTGGGAGGGCACTTGAGGTTATGAGGAGCCAGATCCTTCCCCATAAGTTCCCCAACCACCAGTTTCCCAATTTCCAATTTTGCAGATTTGATCTTAGAGGGTGGATGACTTGCCTGAGGCTATAAACTTGTGTGTGAGAGAAAGCAGAATTTGAACTCAGGCCTGTCTTATTCCAAGTCCAGTGCTTTTTTCTGCATTGTCAGCCCAGAAGTGGGGCCCAAGATCAATGTCAGGGGTGCCTGACAATTATGAAACTGTCAATTATGACAGGGGTGGGCAGCTGCTGATGTTATTCCTTCAGCACAGTGGTCGGCAAACTGTGGCTCACGAGCCACATGTGGCTCTTTGGCCCCTTGAGTGTGGCTCTTCCACAAAATACCACGTGCGGGTGCACACGTACAGTGCGAATGGAACTTCGTGGCCCATGCGCAGAAGTCGGTTTTCGGCTCTCAAAAGAAATTTCAATCGTTGTACTGTTGATATTTGGCTCTGTTGACTAATGAGTTTGCCGACCACTGCTTCAGTACATCAGAAGAGATCCTGGAGTTGGGGGAGGAGATAGCGTGTAGAGCACTGTGCTCCAAGGAAAGAGGCAGCTCTTGAAACTGAAGGTAGCTAGATTTTTTTCTGGAAGTGCTGAGAAGGCCAAAAGGAGACATTTAGTCTCTGTGCATCCAGTTAGTCTCTGGGCCAATTTTGTTTAGAAGGATGACTTTTGAAAGATTGAGAGTAACCCACAGATTTCAGGGTCCTATGTTAGTAATAAGAAATATATTGGCAATCTTAAGTTTTATTTTTAAAAAAATCATGAAGAAGTTGCCTTCTTTCCCACAGTATATCCACATGACAGTTGGAATGGATGAATCTAGCTACATCAGGCTAGCTAATCAGCCTGGGTGGGCACATGATAAGGGACTTTTTTTTTTTTTTTTTTTTTTTACCACATCTTATTCAACAATTCTGTCTAAAACAGGACTGAAATTAACATTGGGCCAAAGTTAATGCATACCAAGATGAAAGGCAATAAAGACCTTTGCTTGCCCTGGTGTTCAGAATACCCATCAGGAACATACAGGATGTGGCATACCTGGGTTAACAGCAGAAGTGAAAGATTTTGGGTTTTAGTTGACAGGAAGTCTCATATGAATCAATAGTGGAGGGAGCAGCCAGCAAAGCTAGCCACTGTAACCTCCACAGTGGAGGTACAATGAGCAGAGGAGGGAGAAGATACTCCCAAGTCAGCATGCACCCAGGAAATGGAATTCAGGCCTGGAAACCCCAGAGGCACCGACAGCCTGCAGGCTTTCAGACATGGCTACTGGGGTGGGAGGGGGCTTTTCACGCTGTTGGGGCTACATCACTATCCTTATCCTTTGTCATTACCAAAGTGCATTGATATATTTCTGAGCAATTATACTCCTTCTTGACTCTTACGTATTTGCCTTACCTGTTTTGGAAATATGTTACTCACTCATTTCTGATTTTTCATTAATGTCACTTGAGTAAATGTGGAGATTCCTTATGACCCAGTCTCTGCATTAAGCCACATTCAAAGAAGCACAATCCAGCTAGCAGAAGAAAATAAGAGATCGTTAGTCTTCCTACACATCTCTCAAAGGGAGAAAAAAGGATGGCATCCCCTTTTACTTCTCTTTCTCATTATCTTGTTCTTCAAATCTTCTCTAGAACTGTTCACTCTACAAAAAAATCCCCCAAATCCTCCCATCATCCCATCAACCTAGCATACCATGTTGCGTTTGTTCTTTCACATCTCTTTTAAACTGATGGACTCCCTCTTTCTCCTCTCCATCTCCATTTTTTTTTAGTTTTCTTTCCACTTTACTGCTGACTCAAATTCCTCCCTACTGAGGAGGACTCTGGAACTGATTCAGCAAGCCAGGATACCTACCCTCTCTTTCCTCCAGGCTCTACAGAGCTGTCTGTCCCTCCTTCCCTACCCTACCAGGAACTGGAATGACCAAGATAGAATTCTTCTGAGGGAGCTGAATGAGGAGAAGCAGAACAGGCAAGGCCACGTTTTTGGTGATAGTGGTGTGGGTGGCAAACATGATTATGGGAGGAGGATGGGAGGGAGGCTGGGAAAACCCTATTTATGAAGCTTGTCCTCAGTGTGTTAGCACATGGTTACTGTGGGTGGAAAAATCTAGCCATACATGCATATAAGCCCCATCACAAATTGTCATGTGATAGCTACTTGCAGTGAATGGCAGCAGGCAGAGGTCCTTCTTCACCCTCACGGTCCCAGTTGCCATGCACAGTACATTTCCACTACCTTGGGCTCCTCCCCTTGCAGAGTTGACTATTGATTCTCTAATGGATCCCCTGAGATGTATTAGGAGGAGGCAGACTGTGGGAGAAAGAGCATTCAACACATTTTTCATGTATTCCACCACACTTCCCGCTTCATGTGCAGCTAGGTTGGGACCCTGTGCTTGTTTTAACAATAGGCAGAGACTGAGGTAGTTAAGAGCTGGCATGCCTCCTCCTTCCCTTTTTGCTGTAGGGACTTTTAAGGTCCTGTGTTCCAGATGGCATGCAAAATGGGAAGGGTCTCCCAACTCACATTGTACCTTATATGAGCAAGAAATAAACTTCCATTATATTAATCCCCTGAGAGTTCAATGTTGTTACTTCAGCATAGCCTGGTCTATCCCAAAGAATATCCAGCAAGTCAGAATTAACTGAATAATTGATATTCTTCAGTTCTTTAATATAATGAAGAAAAAAGCCACCCAGAGCAGCTGATTGATGTTTTCTGTCACTGCCATCTCATCTAGCACAGAAGGTACTTTCTGTTTGGAACTACCTCACATGGGCTCCTTCATCTACCACTGATTCTGCCAGTCACCATCATACACAGTCAAGTGTGCACAGTCTTAGAGATATGCCAATAACACATCCTTATGTCTGCAAAGAAATGTCTGTTGGAGAAAGAACATCCTAACAGAATGCTCAGAGGTGAAATGGACTGTCTTGGAAGGCAGTAAACTCTTTGTCTCTAGGGTGAGCAAATGGAGATTAGATGTCCATCAGGGATTTGGGGGAGGGAGGAGCATGATGATGAGATGGCCGTCCTGAATGGGGAATGTTTGGGCTGGGAGGGGCGAATGGACCAGATGACTATTAAGTCCCATACAACCCTGAGATTCAACATAGAGTCTAATTATTTTTTTGAAAATGGATATATTTTGATCACTAAGAAAGTAAAGAATTTATGAGATAAAATAGCCTAGTTTAATGAGCAAATAAATGTTGTAACACTGACATTATCCTTTCTTAAAGGCATAGTCTCATGAGGTCAATGTTCTCGGCTCTCCTGAGGTTGACAAATGGTGACGAATGGTCACAAAAGCCTGTGAAGCCACAAAGAGGACTGAGCTGAGGGAGGAGTCACAGCTTTGAGACAGACCGAAGTCATGATAACAACTCCATAATAAGGACCTCAGCTTTATCATGCACGAAGTATACCCCCGGATATCCCGAGTGCTCAGAGATCACTAACTCTGAGCTTATTATCATGCATTATACATTATCATAGATCTCTGAATTCATTATTATAGCCCCAGGAGGAGAAGAGCTGCCATTCTGATTATATAGATGGGCAGGGAGATTGTCAGATTATTTTCCCCAAGGTCACATAGCAAGTAAAGGGGAGATCTAAGACTAGAACCCAGATCCTGTGCCTCAAAGTGACATATCTATAATAATAGAAGGGTAATATGTTAATTAGACCGGATGTCTTCTGGACATCCTTCCTGACGAAGCTGGGGCTGGAGGGAAGCCAGTGCTGGCAGCCGGGGGAAGGAAGGCCTACTCTTGCATGAATTTTCATGTATCGGGCCCCTGGTTTAATAATAAAAGAACATGTGTACTGCTGGCACTGAAGTCAGTTCACACACTCCTGGGTTCCCACGTAACTTCCTTTCTCTGAGTGTGACATTGTGTGGGGGGTCCTGCAGGGAGAGGACAGCTCTGAACTGCTTACAGGTATGAGGGCTTTCTTGGGAAAAGCAGTGGAGTGGCGGCGGAGCCCTAGAGTTCAGGCCCTGACTCTTTGTCTGACCCTCTTCAGGTCTGTGGAACCTCAGTTTTCTCATCTGAAAATGGGAGGAGAAACATTGGTTCACTCTGGAGAATTTCTGTGAGGACCCAGTAAGAGGATAGGGTGAAATATTCTGAAAACCTTAAAAAGCCAAAGTTCTCATTTCAAGGAGGAATGCCTTCAACCACAAATAAGAGAGGAGCAGCTGCAGTAGCTTAACAGCTACAGCTTCTCCTCAGCTCAGAGGGAGTGCACGCGGGCAGAGTGGTGTAGCAATGTGCTTGAGATCCTGGCCTCTGTTTTCCTGCTCCAGTTTCATCCTCATGAAGCAACCTTATGAACACAGATGGCTGCTGCATGTCCAGGTCTTGTGTTCAAGTTCCAAGCCGGAAAAAGAAGGAAGAAGGTGGAAGAGTTGGCTCCAAGATGAGGAATGCAAAAGTTTTATTAGCAATGCAGGAGCTCATCGGCCAGAACTATAATCAAATGGCCAGCCTCTAGATACATGGGAGGGCTGGATATTTGAACCTCTTTACCACCCTGAATATAGCCAAGACTTTGAAGGAAAAGAAAGAAAAGTTGGGATTCATAGTGGGTGGCAGCTGGCAGTGCCTGCCACAGCTCCATCACTGAGATGGGCACTGAATCATGGGAATCTTTTAAGTTCAATTTCTGAATTTGAGTAAAAGTAAATTGGGTTGCCTCATCCTTTGAAGAAAAGATGAAGCCACGTATCCTACTGTCAGAATGGGAAACAGAAGCAAGCCGAGGACAAGAGGAAGGTGAGTGCTGCTGCAGGTCTGAAGGCCAAGCAGATAGAGGTTCAGCTCTCTCCCTCTCCCCCTCTCTCCCTCTTTCTCTTCTCTCTCCCCTTTCCCCTCCCCCCTCCTTCCCATTTGTTCAGTGTCATTAGCCATTCACTGGGCTGGGAGAGCTTAATCTGAGAGCTCATTTCTAGCCGCTGTGTTTGTGTAGTCTCCACCCGAAGATGTCTAACCACAGACTTCCTCTGGACTCCTGGCAACAGAGAGAAAACAAAACCACAGCAGCTTTCATTGCTGAAAAACACAAAATGACTCCTTTGCTTAATAAGCCCAGACGGAGGAGCTTTATTTCTGGGCGGAAATGCTAAAGAATCCAAGGTTGTGTAGTCAAATCTCCAGATTAGGTAATAAGATATCCAGGGGTCAGGGGACCCTGAGCCGGGTCACTGACAGGTGGGGCCAGCACTGAACCCGCTCATGGATCCAAGGCCTCTGCCCAGTCCTGGTAGCGAATTCTGGTTTCAAAGAATCTATATATTTTCCTTCCTCTTATTTTCTATGTTATTAATTTCAGCAATTGATTAATTTCCATTTCATCCTTTCTTTTTTGTTTGCTGGTTTTCTAATTTCTCATGATGTATGTTTAGCTGTTTTATTTTCAGGCTTTCTTCTTTAATAATGAAAGTGTTTCAGGCCATACATTTCCCCCCGCTTTGAGCTTTTCTAGGGATCCCATAGGTTTTGAAATAAAATGTCCCCCTTTTCATCTGTTTCTAAATGCTTTTTAATTTCAGTTTTAATATTTCCTTTGATCCAGGGGTTATCTAGAAGTATTTATTCATTTCCAAGTAGTTAAGAATACTTTCAAATACATTATTTTTTTTTAAATTTAAAATTGTTAGATTATAGTAATAGATTGTGGTCTATAAAATCTGTAATTTTAAATTAAAAATCTTTTTTCTTTGTGCCCAAGTATGTGATCAAACTTTATAAATATCCTCTGGGGAAGGGAAGGCTGAGCAGGTCAGACTGATGCACCAAGGAATGGAGTTCTGAAGTGTCCTTGTTCTGCAGACAGAGTGCCCAGTTTCAGATCTTGCTTCTATCTCTTTCTAGCTGTGTGTCTGACTATAGACAAAATGCAGAACTTTTCTGCACTTCACTTTCCATCTTTAAAATGGGAACAATAATAATATCCACCTGTTAGCATTACCATGAAGTTTATATGGGATCGTGCACATAAACATGCTGGCATGGTGCCTGGCACAGATCAGGCACTCACTAACTAGAAATACTGCTATTTTGGTTATTGTTTTATGTTTGCAGAAAGGGAACTTTACTGTCCATTTCCTACACTTATCCCTACCCCACAACCGTGATTTTCTTCCAGTGCCCTGGCTATTTTGGGGACTAGAAGAAACGAGGAAGGGATGGGTCAGCGCAGCTGTCACCCTCCCGGTGAGGGGAGGCACCTGGAGCCCAGAGGGAAGGGGCCACTTGCCCCGGAAAACTCAGCAATTAGACCTGGCTCCAAACTTGGGTCTAAACTGGCCAGTACCTTCCCCTCTGCTGGCAGTCCCTCCAGTTTCTCTCTTGAAAGAAGAGACAGTTGCCGGCATGATAACCTCTGTGATGCTGGAGGGCTGGAAGCTGTGGGGTGGCAGCCTCTGAACTTTGTCATGTTACGCCTTCCCTGTGTGAGAAGGGAAACTCTGGAGTCAGTAAGTTCTAAGCGAAGCTATAGAAAGAGGGATGGATGCTTTGGGCATTGCTGTTTCTTTGCTCAGTGGCGGCTAGGGGACAAGCTGGACTTGATTTGGGGGAGGGGTCCTCCAATGCACCCTGGGGATGTTTGCACCCCTCTAGGCCTCAACACTTCACTCCACTCTGCCTTGTTTCCCTAGCCTTGAGACTGGCCCTGGCAAAGGCCGGTCTCCCGGGGACCCCATCTTCGTCTCTTTGGCAGGTCGTCTCTACAGCAGACCTCACATTACCAATGGGGTGGCTCAGCAGTGTAGATATGGTCACTGAAGCCGAAGGGACTGGGGTGATAGCCTGAGCCATACTGTGGAGGCCTAATTAAGAAGTAAGGCAAAACGGATGTGGTGCTGGCCATGCCAACATCTGAGAGGGCCTGGGGTGCAAAGAACTCAGAAGGCATGAAACCTTCTCTGTGGCCAGAGGCTGAGGAGGGGAGGGAATTGCAGGACAGAATTACAAGGTGGAGGGTGACTCTATCTGATTGGGGTCATTGATCTTGGGAGCAAGTGACCATGTCTTGGCCAAGGACTCACTGTACCCTTAAGCATCTTGTAAACATGATGTGTGTGAACCATGAGTGGACAAGGGTGCCTGTAACAGATATAGTAGCACACGGTTAGAGCACATCTATACTGGTAGATATGCCTGGGCAACAGGTCTCTAACCTCAGGCACAGGTACGTCCTATGAGATAGGCTGCCACCAGGTAAGGCTTGGGATTAGATGCTCATTCTAGTGGCTCCGCCATGCAAAGTTTTTGAAAAACTTTATGGGTTCTCATGACTATTGTGAAAATAAAGTCAATGAGCGAAAAGTGCTTTGTAAATATAAGCATGAATACAGAAGAAAGTTATGGTACATAGAATTTGCTAGCTGATTAGAAAATGCTAGCTGATCTTTACTATGGCCCCAGGCCTGTGCTAGAAGCTGCAAAGGACTCAAGTGGGGTTGGGTCTTCTTTCTTCCTCATGGGATTTGTGTGCTTTTTCAATGTGTCTTCTTCTATCTGATCTTTTATCTGAATGCTTTGCAAGCATTGTCCTTCCCTCCCTTTTCCTTCCAATACACCTTAATTAAGCACCTATCATAAACCAGGTTCTGGGTTAGGAGCTGAATAATGTACCAGTCACAGTCTATTAGGGGAGAAGCATGAGCAAATACGTAGGTATGAAGCTCAGCTTGGCAGCCAGGGATTGTCAGAGGGAAACAGAGGGGTTCAATGGGCACGTGGCAAGGAGGCAAGAACAGCAAGCCCAGGAATGCTCCTGGAAAGTTCATATAGAAGGCAACACTTGAGGTGTATCTTGATGAAAGAGCAAGAACAAGGAACAGAATCCTCACAGGGAGCCTGGGCAGAAGGAACAGCAGGCACAAAGGCCCGGAGGTGTGAAACCTGCCCACATGAGGGCATCAGTGAATCATGGCAGCCGAAATTCCAAACTTTGATCCCAGGGTACCAATTGGAAGTCTAATTGGAGCTCAGAAAAGTCAACAGCCCTCAATGGGATATACATGTTTAAGAGAACTCATCACAGTGTCAACAGAGAGCAGGGCCAAGGCAGTTGGCCTGTTTACTAGCGGGCATAGTAGGAAAAGCACAGGGTTTGCAGGAGACAGTCCTGGCTTCTAATTCAGGCCCTGGCTCTCCCTAGCTCTGTGACCTTGGGTCACTATAAACCTGCCTGAGCTTCAGTTTTATCATCTCTAAAATAGAGACAGGTGATCATTTTCTTGGAAATCTACATCTGTGTTGGGAAGACTAGCCAGAAAATGGGTGGGTAGACCCAGAGAGTAAGTTGTGATCTCAGCCCTTGTAAGGTCCACAGTGTGGTGGAAAGTAAAAAAAGCAGCCAATTGCAATGCAGCCTGGTCTGAGTAATGATAGGCTAAATGAGGCCAGGACATGTGGAAGCCCAGGGGAGAAACCTTTTCCCAGCCTAGTAAGTTAGAGTTTTCCTGGAAGCACTGTGTGCAGAACTAGGAGCCTTCCTGACCAATGGAAGTTAGCAAGACAAAGAATGAAGCAAAGGGAATGGTAGGCAGAGGGAACAGAGTGGACACACAGAACATAGGAGGTGAAAGCAAAGGGCAATTCTATCCAACTAAGGCACAAAACCTGAAATGGGGAGTGATGAGGCTACAGAAGGTAGACAGTGAACTTGAGCGCTATGTTAGGGAACTAGGACTTTATCCTGTATGCAGCAGGGAGCCATTTAAGATTTATAAACACAAAAGATAGGATTAATTAGGCTCTGCCACCAGTATGGTAATATAGTGAGTGGGCCAAGGGAGGCAGGTTGCATAGATCTAAATGCCAACATGAAAGGCACTTATCTGAGGTCATGGCCATCACACAGCAAGTCTGGAGTGTCATTGAGCTTCCAGGGATGGGCAGGCAGCCTTCCCCACACAGCCCTCCCTGGATCCAGAGGGGACAGGGCCCAGGCTGTGAAAACTCTCCCTCAGGGCCAAGGTCTTCAGGGCAGCCCTCTGCGGGATGGCCCCCTCCAGCCTTGGTGGTCTCCTTGGGGCTATGCTAGCTGGTGCTCATTTGGCTGCACGAAGCAGCTTTTTGCTCAAATTGATGATCTCTTGGGAAGGATAGGGTGGTATTTCACAAAACCCAAGGGTGAAAAATTCAGCCTCGCCTCTGAGGAACTAGAATCAGGAACTGCAAAGTCATGCATGCCCGTGGCTCCTTTTCCCTCTCTCACAGCTTCTCTTCCTCTTTCTCCTCAGTTTTCCGGCCAGGTCTCTCTGCTAGAGGGAGCACTCAACTGCCCCTGGCTCCTACTTCCCACCACCAAATGTGAGTCTCGATCCTGCTGCTAACTGCTGGTGGAGGGGAAGAGCCCAGATGTCAGATTGGCAACCCCAGTACTGTTGCCAAGAAAGGGGGTGTCTCACACAACATGGCTGCAGAGCCCATCTTGTGGCTATGTTGGGGGGTGGTTCTTAGGTAAGGGGTGCTCTATTGGCCCCCAAAGGCTGTTTATTCTATATAGGCCCTGGCCTGGAGGAACAGGGTCAGTCCAAGGGCTTTTGGGTGAGCCTGCCCTCAAGATGCACAGTAGCTGGAATCCACAGGGACCTCCATTTACCTCTTCAGGAAGGAAGACAGAGACAGTGAAAGTAAAACTCAGAAAAATCTACGTGTTTGCTATTTGTGGACAGGGAATTCAGAGAAGTCTGAGAGGGCCTTGTTTTTGGGGTGGTGAGTAGAGGAATTGGGGGCTGGGCCACTCTGCCCCAGGGCTGGGGAGCAGCTTCAGAGCCCAGCTGGGAGGTGGCGGCTTTTGGAGGAAGCTGCTGAGTCGCAGGGGCTGGAGGCCAAGCAGCAGAATTCAGCAGCCTGGCTGAGGAGGGCCTGGGACTTCTGGGTGGGGCTGCTGTGTTCCTGGGTTTCAGGTTCTTCTCGGACTTTACACAGCATCAGCTTGAAGGACCAGAAGATGCTATTTAATTGTTTTCCCCAAATGCTGAGGAGTCTTCCCCTTTTCCTTCTCACATGTTGCCAGAAGCTGAGCTTCCTCAGGGGTTCTCATCAACCTAGGAGGCTCTGCAATCATTTTCATATAGAAAGGCTTCCCTGAGCAGAGGAGGCCAGCTGTAGCTGATGGTGCAGAACACAGCACTGACTGATGGGGGTGATCGTGGGCTCCTATCCCTGCCTGTAGAATTCCACCCTCCAGCAGAGCAGTTGTCACTAAGTGGTTAAGCATGCGACCTCTGCACCATCCAGTTCAACTTCAGGTACTGTTATTGACCAGTCAAGATCTCAGGCAAATTACTTAAATGTTGCCAAGTCTCAGTTTTTCCACCTTTGAAATGGGAAGAATGATAGCTCAGAGAGGTTGAGGTCCTTAGGATGTAATGAGACACTCGGAGAGAGCACTCAGCATGGTGTCTGGATAGACTCCATAATATTAACAGTTTTTATTATTACTGTCCCTACTTTGGCACACACTGCAGGGCTTCAGTCCAGTCCCTTGTGGCTAATTTGTTGGTTTTCAGTGGACAATTATAGTGCATTGATGTGCTAGCCATCCCTGCCTCCACAGTATTTTCTGAACTCCCCTGAGTGTTGCCACTTCTGGGATTTCACTCTAATAGGCTCTTTTCTCCTCTATTCACTCTCCTTGCTAGAGCTGCCTAGCCAAGACATCCTCACCCCCCAGGATGCAGTTCAGACCCACCTTTCTTCATTCTATCTTCATTCAACCTAAGAAGGAATTCACCTCTCCCTGCCTTACTCACAAGGCTCAGAATTTCAGTGCAGCTCCATTAGAGAAACACAGCATCATGCAATGCATTACAGTGCGTCTTGGGGTGCCAGTTCAATGCACATTCCCAGCTGTGTGACCTTGGCTTGTCTGTGCCTCCGTTTCCTCATGTGACAAGTGGAGATAATATGAAGAGTATTTTCTCCATAGGGCTGTTGTGGGAAGAAATGAACTGAAACATGTATTTCTCAGACAATTAACCTGGCATCTAGGGAAAGCTCACTAAAGGTTGGATATTCCTATAAAATAATCTTAAAAAACATGACTTTTACAAAACATAGCTGTGTAGTCTCCTATTGTATGGGTAGGCCATAATTTATTTAACTAGCCCCTTGTTGTTGGGCACTTAAGTTGTTTCTAATCTTTCACTATTATAAATAATACTGCAGTGAACATCTTGTATGTAAATCTTTCTGTTTATCTCTGATTGCTGCCTTAGAAGAATTCCTCAAATCTTGCTTGTCTTAGAACAAAGTCCTGTCCCCCAGACTTTTCAATGATGCTCTTTGAAATAAAAGTAAAGCTTATTTTTCACCAAAAAGAAACATATGGAACATGTTAACCAAGAGGTGGTTCAGGACGAAGGTAGAAATCGGTTCAAGATGGGTTTGGATCCATTTCCGGATGTCTGACACTGAGTCGGTTATAAAGCTCATTTCAAGCCCCCTTCCCGGAGGAGAGAAAGAGTTTGATCCTCAGGGACCACTGATTTCTCTTTTTGAGGAATTCCAAGGGGCTTTGATGTTCTTGGCATTGGAGAAGCAATAATGACAGATCAATTGTTTGTGGACAATACAGAACTCCTCCAGTCAGTAGGGGGCGATATCGCCTGTCTCTGTCAGTTGGGATTTGGTGGATTTCTTTTTTTCTTTTACTTGAATTTATTGGGGTGACATTGGTGAATAAAATCACATAGGTTTCAGGGGTACAATTCTATAATACATCATCTGATATTGTATTGTGTGTTCACCACTTCAAGCCAAGAGTGGATTTCTTGCTAACAAGGAATTCCTCTGTTGTTGTCTTTAAACTTTGGCTTACACTTCATTTATTTCTCCTGTCTGTCCCCGCCGCCCCCCCTCTTCCCACCTTTATACTTTTCAGATTAACTTTGAGTTGCAATTTATTCATTTATTCATTCATTCAGGAGCAATCTATTGCCTGCTTCCCCTAGGCCAGACGTAAAGATTGTTTTCAGACTTTCTAAGACTACCACACTTGTTTTGGAAACTCCACCTCACTTACATTAAACATATTAAAATTCACCCATATTCCATATTAAGTATATTTTTTCTGTTAAAAGTATTATTTTTGTAATTTTGCCTCTGAAATTATTTGGCTGCAAGTAATTCATTCGATTTATTGTTGGCTTTGATTTCTCAGCAATTATGGTGTACTCTAGAATTTTTATACAGTAAGAATACCTAACCTGCACATCGTTTTCAAATATACTGAAAATTTTATGGATTTTTATGAATACTAAATGAAACCATTAATGAAGTTGATGTAATATTTTGTAGAGATTTCATTAAAATTTTATTGATTTCTATTGCAAAGTGTCATTTCATGTTTTGGATCCAATAATTTTGTTTTCAGGTCTCAAACTTTTTCATGGGTCTCTGATAAGTTCTCAGGCCCCATGGTGCCTAGTGGCTGACAGAGCCCTGTCAGGCTTGGAGATGGAGAAATGAAGACTCAGCACAGTTTTCACAGAGTTCCCAGGCCTCTGAGTGACAGATGGGCAAACTACTTCACAAATTATAGTGTTACTCTAATGGTATGTGATCAGGGCACAGTGAAATATCATCTTCTCTAAGTCTACTTGGGGTAGCAGGGGTGGGCAAACTTTTTGACTCGAGGGTCACAATGGGTTCTTAAACTGGACCGGAGGGCCGGAACAAAAGCATGGATGGACTGTTTGTGTGAACTAATATAAATTCAAAGTAAAGGAGTGGAGGGGAGAGCAAGAGAACAGCCGGATCCGGCCCGCGGGCCGTAGTTTGCCCAAGGCTGGGCTAGAGGGAGCCAATGAAGATTTTAGAAAGCAGCCACTGCCCAAGCCAGAAGCTGAATAGCCAACAGTTTTCTAAGCAAGTGTGAGGGTTAAGGGGCTGGCCCAGAAAAGAACCCACCAGTACACAAGCTGACTGACCACTCATTTCTGCCTACATTGATCTCTAGGTCCTTGTTTTACAGGCCAGTGGGACTTCTATTACCTGGGAGTTTGTTAGAAATGCAGAGTTTCAGCACCCCCCCCTCCCCCCGCCCCAACCTCCTGAATCAGACCTCCATTTTAACAGAATCCTGGGTAATACACATATATCCTATGGTCTGAGAGGCAGGCTGTAGTTGCAGCTGGATTAGAGCTAGGCTTCCTGCAGGAATTGATGGTATGGGAGTTGGGGAGAGGGGAGGTAGTTGGTCTGCAAGTTGTGTTCAAGTTTGGCCTGACAGTCTGTCTCTGGGGCCCAGACAGCTCAACCTTTGCTTGGCATGCTGGGCTTTTCTGTTTAGAGACTCTTCCAACCACTGGACCCACACTGTCCCCTGAGCAGGCCTTCACTCCAGACAGCCTGTCTTGCCTGCTGGCTCCCTGACCCAGTGCACCAGCAATTACTTAATAGACTGTAGGCTGTGTGCATAATTTATTCCTGTGAGTAATTGATCATATTAGGATGAGCCAGGGAAAGTACCAGGAAGAGAAGGGAGAAGAGGCATCAATAACCAGGGGAAGGAAACCTGCTACCATCAGCTAATTAGATGTTTCTCTGAGGCAGCTCTTTCCACAGAATGGCCCACCTAGCTGTTGGCTGACCACCCCCTTCCCTGTTTCTATGTGTGGTTGGGTTTTCTGATGAGTGAGGGGTAATACAGCGAGCTCTAGACTGAGCCAGGAAACTTGGCTTCCAGGCAAGGTGATCTTAGGCAAATCAGTTTCTCTCTGAGCCTCAGTTTTATCGACTGTAAAATGAAGCAGACTAGATCAGTAGTTTCCAAACATGGCTGATATCAGAATCACCAGAGATTAAAACATGTAGATTCCCAGGTGGCATTTTCCCAACACTGGTACAGTAGGTACTGACTGAGGTCAGGAACAAGCTCCTCCTGTAGCTGACATACTGGTCTGTCAGGCACACTGGGCTGGGAAGATAACCTCAGAGCCCCTACCCAGCTCTGACATTTTCAGATATTTGATAAGGATGGATTTTCCCATAACCTCTTACAAAGCATTAGTACAGTCCTGCGGGAAAGTAGACGAAAGGCAGGAGACTTGTCTTCTACTCTCATTTCTGTTGTTAATTCATTACTTAACAACAGTTTCTGCCTGAGCCTTGCCTAATTCACCTATACATATGGTGACAATGTCACAGGCTTTTATCAGAGCACTTTGTCACTATGTGCCTTGGGAGATTGAAAAAAACACAGCAGGCCAGTTCCCATCCACTCAGAGATTTTGCATCAATGCATTTTGGGGTAGCTCAAGATGGTTTTGAAGGCTACCAGGTAATTTCTAAGATCAACCAGGTTTGTAAGCCAGTGACCTGTCCAAAGGCATTGCTGCATGGGACGACTGTGCACTATGGGCCTGGGCAGCATTCATTTCTGGGAGACCACTACCATGTGGGCAGGAAGTATGGACTGCAGAGAGACCCAGGCAGACCCTCACTCACTTTTGGGCCGCTAGGTGAGTCTAGACACATCTTACCAGTGGGGCACTCCATTGTGTTACACCCAAATGAACAGAAGACCTGTGTTCAAACCTGGTGTTGTTACTAACAAGGGAACCTTGGGCAAGTCACAGGAGCAACATGAGTCTGTTTCTTTGTCTATAAAATGAGGTTAAAAGCCCAGTTGGGAGGATTAACTGGAATAACTTGGAGTCTGTGCTCTTGAGTGGTCATGCTCTGTTCAAATTGTTCATCCCCTCCCAGCTGTCCTCCAGCCACCTGCACTGGGACCAGTGGGAACCAGTTTGGTTGAATGTTAACATCTGTCACTGCTACAGAAGTAAGGTTTGGAGAGGGTCTGCTACTGCATTGGATCAGAGGTCCAGCAAGAAAACAGACCCCCCAACTTTCAGTTCAGCAGTTCAGGTGGTCATTTCTGGAAACACTCCACTCTGCACAGCCAGCTACCTTTGCCTAGAACTTTTTATGTTTTCTCCAATTTCTTGGGACCTTGCTTGATACCTGAGTTGGTTAGCAGAGGCCTGCATGCTGGCTGGCCATTGAGACTGACACCAATTCCAGTGAGTCTAAAATCTATTGCATCTGTAGTTTTCTTTCCATCTTCTTTCTTATCACCCTAATCCCAGATGCCTTCAAGGTACCACTATTGCTCTCTGCAGATGTGTTCTCCTCATAGCAGCCAGAGGGATTCTCTTAAGATACAAATCAGATCATGTCATTAATTTTGACTGGCTTCCCATTCTCATTGAATAAAATTCAAACTGGTGTATAAAGAATACTCTGGAATGCCTTCTCATTCTCTCTCATGAGCCTATACTTCTTCCCCTGGTTTAGATAGCCCTGCACAGCCTAACCATCTATTTTTCATCTCATGGCACACTACTTACCCTTACCCTCTTTAAGGCAGACAAATTGCTCTAAATTCTCTGACCATGTTAATTGTCCTCTTTTGAACACAGCTAAACTCCATCTCCTAGGGTGGCCAAGGGAATATGAGTGGAAGTGATGTACACCACCTCCAGTCTTGGCCCCCAAATGTCTCAGGAGCTTTTTCTCTTTGCTCTTGGCTGCATGCAGAGAGTAAAATTGACAACTACAAGCAGACCTTAGGGGATGGTAAAGCAGCTAATTAATTAGAAGCTTGGATTTTGAAAACTGAGTGAAAGGCCACCCACCAAACATCTGATTGGTTTCAACAAGAAGGAGGAATAAACTTTTATTATCTGAAATCACTGCTTTTATTATCTGAAATCACTGGGATTTGGGGTTAAGTGCTCTTGAAGCTAGAATTACTTACCCTGACAAATGGCCTTTTCTCAGTTCCTGGAATAAGTTAAGATTCATCCTGCTTTTCCCATGCTGTTCCCTCTCTTTAGAATGCTTTTCCCAATCATTCCTCACATACTTACCTCTTTAGCCTCTAGGTCCTCATTTAAAAGATGCCACCCAATTGTTAGCTTATATCTAATTTCATGTCTATTTTATATAGTACTTATGTCAACTTGCATGTGTTTTTATAACCTTTTTTCATTGTGTTTCCCCTACAATGTAATCCCCCAAGGGCATGAATCAAGTCTGTCTCATTCCCCTTTTATATCCTATGCCAAACAAAGTATCTGACAAAATTAGTCATTTAGCTGATGGATTAAATGTGTAAGTGAACCAATTCAAATATTTACTGGGCACCAACATTGTACAAGGCCCTTTACACACATAAAATGTATTCTCTATTCAATACTTATTAAATCCCTTAGTGGGAGGTAAGATTACTATCCCTACTTTACGAATAAAGGTCAAGAGACACTTCTTGCAACCAAAACACAAATCCAGTACACATGGCACCCTCCAATCACCATCACATTCCTGAAAGGGAGGTACTATTATCTTCAATTTACAAATGGAGAAACTCACGATCAAACAGACCAAGTCCATTTCCCAAGTCATGTAGCTAATGAGGTCGTGGAGCTAGAATTCAAACCTAGGCCCAGAGGAGGGAATGGAGGAGAATGAGGACACAACTCTCTTACAGTGCTACTCTTCCTAAACACTGATTCACTAGAAATCCCCAAAGGATATCCTGAGTGTGAGCAGAAACGAAGACATGGAATTTTTCCAGAGCCCTATGAGTTTGCTTTGCAGTGAGATTTCACTTTAAGATGGGACTCATTCTTCCATGTGACCACTGGGATGAAGGGGTGCCATTCTGCAGCTCCCATGTGGCGGCTGAGCCAGCAGGCTGGCCACCACCATAAGTGGGAGACACGAACACCCAGGTTCATATGGGGAGAGCAGAGGAGCTGTTGATAGGCAGAGAAAATCTGTGATTAATTATGGCAGGTGAAAGTATGAAGTAATGAATCCTGTTTGAGGCCTGGGCGAGCTGGAGAGCCTGGCTCTCTGAATGCATGTGGAGACTGCACAACCCCTTCTGAAACCAGCAGTAAACTTGAATGGCTGCCAGTTCTGCGACTTGGTGGGCTGCAGATGGGAGGGTGCATAGAACTCATGAAATCTCTGGGGTGGGAGCTAATTAGGGTGCAATTTATCAATTACAGAGCATTGAGTGAGCCTCTCCCCAGTCTCCCCACAAAGTCCCTCAAGTGTATTCACTCCATTTGTTTTTCTTTATTTATTTATTTTTAAATTATTTTAAAATTCTTTGCTTCACCTTTTTCCCCCCTTTATTTTTTAATCATGTGATGATATGATAGCAATTATTTGTCATTTGGAAGAGAAAATCATCACGGAGCTATTGTTTTCCTCTTGAAACCCCAGCTCTTCTGTGGTGATGGGTACATTTGATAAATATTTTGTATTCCTACTCCCCCTCCCCCACTCGTACCCAGGTTGGTGTGGCAACAAGAAAACATTCGCCTGCGCCTGGGACACAGGCCTGCTCTGATTGAAGCACCTTTTGTAAAAAGGCATGGAAAAGAGCAGGATCGAGTTTAAAAGAGCCAAAGCTCAGAGCTCCAGGCCCACCCACGTCACCCAGATTGAGGCTGTGGGACATTTGCTTTGGGAAATTTGGTCATTTCTCTGAGCTAATAAGCCAGCCTCAAAATCAGGAATGCAAAACAGAAATGGAGAAAAAAAAAAAAAAAAAAAAAAAAAAAAAGGCAAAGAAAAAAGCAGCACTCCACCAGAAATGGGAAAACTTAAATGACTTTGTTTAAATGTCATGGTACTCTCAAAACCCTGTTCTCATATGTATGCAAGTTAATTAAATGGAAAAATGTCAAATTAGCTGCTTAAAATATTAATGGCAGGAATTATCCCAGATTCTAGAGCAGGCAGAATAGAGGAACGAAACTTTTAGGGCTTAACCCTTTTCTTGGTCATCCTTCTCTTGCAAAATAGATTTTTTTTTCATTCATGAAGAGCTTACTGACTGCTAAAGGGTTTTGTAGGTTTCAGGACCAGAGCTTTCTGGTGGGTTTGCAACCTACGATTCTCCCTGTGACTCAGACTCACTGGTAGCGTTTATTTCCATGGCATTGGCTTTGTGTGGGGGATTTGAAGTCCCTATAATATGAATATATGAATAGTCTGTTCTAGAGTCTGTGTAATTTGTCATTTTTTTCTTTTGGATTTTCAAGGGTATTTTGGTTTAAACCAAAAGAGCCCATTAAAATGCAAAATAGGAACAGAGTGCACAAAAAGGGGTGCCAATGTTCTATTCACCAAATGTTTATACAGCACCGATGGGTCCAAAGCTTGTGCTGAGCAAAATGGTGTGAAAAGGGAGTGTCACAGACTCCAGGGTTTCCAACCTGGTAGGAAGAGGCCACAGGGTCCCTTACCTAGCCTCAAGTTATCATGTGGGAAACCAAAGTCCCTACAAAACAAGGACCATTCCCAAAGCCAACAGCTACTGAATGGCGAGGCAGGCTCATTCATTCATGTGACACAGTTCCTTCCTATGTCCCAGGGACTTTCATATTTTAGGGGATAGTAGGGTAAATAGACACAAGACAGTGCCTGCTGCACATCTAACATTGCAGAAGGAAGGGGGAGGGTGGAAAGAGGAGTAATGTGTATCAGGAAGCCCTTGCCTCCACCAGCCAAAGAGCACTTACCATTTGCCATGGCAAAGGCAGGCAAGCAAGGAAGGAAAATACTGTTTATTATTAGTGGCTAGTCACTGAGTGTGGCTGGTTACTGAGTTGACACCTCAAATTGATCTCATATGATTTGATCATTAGTTCAGCCCAGACAGATAGATGTGAGCACTATTTTACAAATTAGCAAGGGAGGATACCACCAAGCAAAGGGGTAGTTGAACTGAACTGATTAAGGTGAGCCTCCTCAGATGGGAAGACTAACCTGAATTAGTCAGATGGGCCCAATGTAATCACAAGGGTCCTAATAAGAGGGAAGCAGGAGGGTTAAAGTAAGGAGTAGGACAAGTCACAACAGAAATGGAAATTGGAGTGATGACTTTGAAGAAGGAGAGAGGGGCCATGAGCCAAGGAAGATAGGTGGCCACTAGAAGCTTTAAAGGGCAAGGCTATAGGTGTTCCCTGGAGCCCCCAGAAGGAGCCAGCCCTTTCAACACCTTGACTTTAGCCCAGAGAGATTGAATTTGGGCTTCTCACTTCCAGAATTGTGAGAGAATAAATGTGTGTTGTTTTAAGTCACTCAGTTTGTGGTAATTTGTTACAGCAGTAATAAGACATTAATACAGTCAGTTATTGCTAAGTAATAAACCATCTCACTGCTGCTTTCTCATTTCTGGGCCTAGGAATTATAGGTTGATTTTAAGTCTCTCTACCAGTTGCATTCTGGGAAAGTGGCTGCTAGGGGTGCTCTTTTCATGGCAATGGCAAAATGGGAGAGAAAATTGGCAGATAATTGCTATGCCTGTTTTCATTTCAGTTCTGAGTCACCCACTTCTTCCCACCTTCCAATGAGCAAGGTAAGTCACATGACCAGCTGAACATCAGTGGGGACTGGAAATATAGGTCGCCCCCCCCCCCCCACCGGTCTAGTGGGAGGTACTGCAAGGTCACATAGCAAAGGGCAAGGCAGTATGCTTCTAATATTGGGGAGGGTTATAAAAGTCGGAACCCGCCACACTTTTCTTAAAGATTCATAATGCACATGGGCATGTTCCCTCAGTTCTGCAATAAAAAAGTCTGTCTAACTCTGTTAACACTGTGTTCCTCAAGGTGTTTGAGTAGAGAACCCTACTATCATCCCACAGAGTTAATATTTTGAGACATGCTATGTAGGTAGTTTATCTTTGGAAGCTCGAGGAAGGAGAAGGCAAATGACCTGACTGGGCCTTGAAGAATGGATGCAACTAAGCACATGAAAAAGATTTTACCAATGATAGAGGAAATGGAGTTTGCATGTGAGTTAAAGTCCCTTTCTTGAAGGGACTCTTTCATGAAAATCTCATCAAATACTCCATTTTTCCTGGGCAAGAAGAAATGATATCCGTGTTGTCTGAAAGAGCAAACACAACTGTCTTGGAGTCTGGTCTTCACTAGCCAAGGGCCCATTGGAAGTTCCTCAGAAGGTGGGCACTCACCTCTCCTTGGAGGACTGGAGCACTGCCTGCCGGCTGGGCTTCTTGCAAACACATGGATGAGGAAGTGCTGCTGGACTCAAAACTGATAGTGGTGGGTGGAGCAGGTTTCCCAGGAGCATCTGCTCATCTCAGGCCCACTAATAGCAGCCCCCCTGGCATGGAGATGGGAACTCTGCCCCCTCCTCTGTGGACCTAGTCGAGGAGTAGGAAGCAGGTTCCCCAGTATGGGTTCTGACAGCCCCAGATGCAGCAAGTGAACGGAGCCGCTGAGTGGCATCTCACGCTGACTTCAGGAGCGGCTCAGAGTAGGGGTGAGGCCTCTGATACATGCCCCGGCCTCCTCTGCGCTGAGAAACAGGGATAAGGAGGACAGGCTATCGCTGCACCCTGCTTTGGGAGGGCTGGCCACTCTGTAGGATGGTGACTTATTTGACACACTTAATTAGCCTATTTCCATGTAACACACTTTAAGGGAGGCCATTACAGCCTAATAAAAGGAAACAATAGTGTCATAAATCCCAGGATCAATAGAGGGAAAGCAGTGAGGCCAGGAGGGCTTCCTTTGAAAGATCCAGAGGGGTTTCAAGAATGAAATTCCCCTTGAAATTGAAGGACAGAGGAAAGAATATTTGCAGGCTCACTCACTCACTCAGCACATATTTAGAGGACACAGACCATCAACCAGACTCTCCTTTAAATCCCAGGAGACAGGCAATAGACAGAGCCTACTGGGGAGAAAGACGTAAGAACAGGGATGTCACAATTCAGTGTGGCTAAGACACTGTTAAGGACAAGAGCTGGAGGGAAAGACTTCCCAGAGACAGAATATTTGAATGGAGTTTGAAGGAAAAATAGGAGTTTCCTGGGTAGAGAATGGAGTGGAGGAGAACAATGCTAAGAGAAGGGGGCACATGGAAAACTCAGAGGCAAAAAATGGAGCATGGTGAGTTGGGAAACAAGGAATATGAGAGAAGCAGAGTATAGGCATGGAGAATGAAAGGGGGTGTGGCTAATGAGGTATGTTGAGGCATAGTGAGAAGAGCCTTGTTTGCCAAGATGAAGTTTGGATTCTTTTGAAATCTGGAGAAGCTGAAGAAAATTGGAAGGCACAGTTATCAGATACAAGAACTGCAGAAAAAACTCTTTGTCTTGGTTCATTCGGTACTCTTGGGGGACTAGCCTGTCACCCTGATAGCTTTGCAGGAGCCACAGATCCTGCTCTCCCAGGCCACCTTGGTAGGGGCACAACAGCCACCTCTGCCCTGTACCTAAGCAGAAGTGTACCTCCACAGAGCAATGGGCACAGCATCAATCACAGATCTGCAGGCAGGACTGGACAGAGTCAAGGAAGACAGCTAAGGAGGGACCTGTCCATTCACTTACAAGAAAGGGGCTTGATTAGGAGAAGCCCTGGAGGGCGTTTTAAGGAACACATGAGATGTTCACACTCCAGGTGGCTCCAGGAGACACCCTCAGCTCTTCATGAGGCACCACGCCAGTGTGGTAGGCACGCCTGTGGCTGGTTAGTCTAGTGGCAAGAGCCCCATGTAGCGCGGTCCAGGGTACTTGCTCAGTCTGCTTCCCCATTAATGATGATCAGAAGTCTCACAAGTCCATGTGTTGTGTCTAAGAGCTGGATTCTTAGCTTTGCCATCAGCCAGCAACTTCACTGCAGACCACTCATTCAGTCTCTCTGAATCTCGGTTTCTTTGTGGTAAGTGAATTTTCCTTAGTACTCTATCCTTCACCCAAACATTTGATAAGTCGCCAAATCCAGTTTAATTTACCACACAAAATATGTTTACTTCCCCTGGTTGAGGCCACCATCATATCTCATTTGGAAACTGTCAGAGCCCCTGACTTGGGCTTCTGACTTTGTCTTGCTTCCCTGCTACCCAGGGTCTGCATCAGAGCCAGATGGCTTTGTGAGTCACATATGCCTATTTTCTTCCTTGGTGGAAACAACCCACATGCCCATCAACTGCTGAATGTATGAACAAAATGTGGTAAATATATTTAGTGGGATATTACCCAGACTTGAAAATGATCCTTCCTATACATTGGTTGACCTTGAAAGCATTATGCTAAATGAAAGAAGGCAGTCACATGGTCCATATATTATAGGGTTCCATTTACATAAAATATCCAGAATAGGCAAATCCACAGAGACAGAAAATAGATTAGTGGTTGCCTAGGGCTGGGCTAAGGTGGTTAGAGGGGGAGGTGATAGCTAAAGTGTACTGGGTCTCTTTTTAAAGTGTTGAAAATGTTCTAAAACTGATAGTGGTAATGGTTGCACAACTCTGTGAGTATGTTATTGAATTTTATACTTTAAATGAGTGAATTGTATAGTATGTAAATCATATCTCAATAAAGCTGTAGCAAAAAATTATAAAAAATATTTTTTAGCTCACAGACCATGTAAAAACAAGCCATGGACCAGATCTGGCCCATGGATTGTAGACCATGGACTAGAGGGGTTCTACATTGCTGTTAAGATGGATGACTTAAAAGCAGATCTGATCTTGTCACTCTCCTGCTGGGAAATCTTCAATGGCTCCCCATTACCTATAGGATAAAGAACTAATTATTGGCTCTCATTCATGATCCTCCACATTCTGGCCCCAACTTTTCTTGCTAGCATCATGTCCTCCCATTCCTCTTGATGCTGTAACCACAGAGATGAGTATTCAAAGCCACTGACACTTTATCCACAAATAAATCTTTGATTTAGTTTCTCTTATGCCCTCCATCTTCAATATTTTAGGAAGTTCTTACCCATGTCTCAAATTTTCACTCAAGTGTCTCTTTCCTCTATAGGACCTTCCCGAATCTCTCTAGGAGAATCAATTGAGACTATGGTATGTGTTGTCTTGTATTATATTTATTTGATTGAGTCTATATTTCCCTTTAGAAGACTGTGAACTCCTTGACTACTGCAAAATGGGAACCATATTTTCTCTTCTTGGTTCAACCAATGCTCAGTGCAAGTGCCTAGTATGCAACTGACATTGAGTAACTGCTTTCTTGAATTGAATTGAAGTCCAGTGAGAAGCAGACCAGCTAAACTATATCATAGAAATTCAGCCAAATTATACTGTGGAAAAGGCTTTTAAAGGCTCTCGAGTAACATAAGCCCCTCTGTTTCTATGATAAAAAACAAGGCACAGAGAAGGGAAGTTATTTGCCTGGAGTCACCCAGCAATTCAGCAATAAGGTATGTTTAGAGTCTGAGTCTCCAGCCCCCTACCCAGAGGCTCTTATGTGCACACCTCAATGTCTTTCTACAATCTCTTCCAATATAAACACTATAGGATTTCAGGCCATTTTGCCACAACCAGATTTCTTAGCCATCTCTTTGCCTAAGCTGAGCCAAACATCCCAATGAGCAGCAGCCTGGTTCTCTTCTCTCCCTCCCGCTCTTGAGCTCCCTAGAATGGGTCAGTCACCTCAGGAGCAGCCGGGGGAATTCACCAGAGCCACTGGACACCGCTGGCTGCAGGAGATTATTTTTATGCAGGTGCACCTTTGTGGCTTACAGCTGAGTCCTTATTATGTTCCAGGCACTTAATTCATTTAAGCCTCACAACAATGCCATGGTGGAGGTGGGATTGCTCTGCGTCAAGGATGAGAGAACCAAGGCTTGGAGAGGTTACATAATGTGCCTAAGGCCCCTAGTTAGTGGTGGTAGAGCCTAGACCCAGAGTCTAGCCTTTGTTTCTGCCACACTAGCCCTTGCATGCTTCCCTCTTTAGGAAAGACATCCTTTGGCCAGGCATCAGGCTTTAGCAATGACAGACATGTGGTCTCCACCTTCTTGAGCTTCATTCATGTTTATCGGTTGCCATTTGCCCACCAGCCTCATGGATAGCTTTACTAAAACTAATCAAACTCCAAGCTCTTTTCTTGGCCCACTTTTTGTTTTCTATTGATTCTCTGACTTCTCAAGCTTAGGAATTAGCTTTACAATGTCTCTCGTTTAGCAGCAGAAGAAATTAAGGTCCTCAGAGGTCAAGCTACATGCCCAAGATCAGCTAGCTAGTGGATGACTGAGCTGAGACTCCCTTCTCAGCACAAGCTCTTTCTGTCCTGGGTTGCCTTCATATGACAAGCTCTCTTTCTCCATGAAAATACTGAAATATATCTCATCATTTCTACTTCAGCTGTAGGGAGTGAGTCTCCTCATCCAGGTTGTGTTTACATCTTTCTAATGCTCTCTGCTCTCCATGAGTGGAAATAGTGCTGTAGATTAGGAATAGGAAATGCAGCTTCTTTCCATGGTTTCCATGATGCTGGCTTTCAGGGTCTGGAGTCTTTACCCAAGCCATCCTGGGCATAAGCACAAGCACGAATCTGGAAGGGGAGTTAGCTCTCTCTTAATCCAGCCTTCCTCATCTTATAGATGAGACGTTGAGACCAAGAAGATAGATGTGACTAACCCAAGCATACGCAGAGAATACAGTTAATGTAAGCTTAGAAATTGCTATCTTTGCTGCAAGGTGTGACTGCAGTCTTAAAGAGCAATTTGCCTTTTTCTGTATGTTCCAAGTGGAAGAATGAGAACCGTGGGACCTCATGAACAGGGAAGCAGATGCCAATTCATTTGAGGAAGTGCATCTTAATGCTCAGTGTTGTCTGAATTGTGAGAAGATTATCTTAGAGATAGTGAGATCCCCATGGCAGGAGATGGCCAAGTGGAGGCTGCATAAATTCCCCAGTGGAGTGTGGAACAAGCATCAGAGTGAATGGGGTTCAATGACTTTAATGCCTAACCCAAACAGCCCATGACTCCTGCCTTTCCATCTAGGAGAGTGGGAGCAGGAGAGAGGAGGGACAGGGACTTCAATAATAAAAAGCCTCTGCCGAAAGAGATTTCATTGTTGGCCATCAACCAAAGATTTTGCGGGATATTCTCCAAAATGTAGGCCTGAGCCTTATAATTTAACCTTCACCCCCAAGAGGGTGTCTAACTAGATGAAAGGCCACAGCACTTGGAAGATGTTATGGAACCTCCTTCTGGGGAAATGAGCCCAGTAAATGGGTGTGCATTGTCCCAGACACTCAGCTCGAATTGATGGGGCAGATGAAAGCCCAGGAAATGGCCCATCACTCAATTCTGGGCAGTACCCTGTACATCAAGTTGGACCAGGAGCTTTGGAACTCAGCATTCAGGGGCCCTTGAAGGGTGGGGTCCAGGGAGGTCTCTTCTAGTAGGTGAAGATCTGGACACCTACATTGGCCCTGCCTCCCACTTGCTGTATCTGTGGGTAAGTCACTTGCATCTCTGAGTGGGTTTTGCATTCCTGTAATGGTCATAGTGAGGCCTTCTTCTGGGGTGTGGGCACTCCCCGAGAGCAGGTATATGATGTTCCTAACACAGAGCTGGGGGAGGAAGTGGTTTGAATCCCACATCTTGATTCACTGAGTGGGGTAGTCACTTTTCAAAGTTTCTTCCTCTGCTTGGGGACAGCCCAGACTGAATGTGGTTTCCTTTCTTTGAGTGTGTGTGCAAGCGGGCATGCATGTAAATTAACTGTCTTTCACTGGCCCCGAGAAGGCCAGGGGTCTCTCTCAGACCTGGCCAACATGCTGTGCTCTGGGGCCCAGACAGACATGGGATATCACAGTGAGTGCTAACAGGGTGCATCTCTCATATGGGTGGAGCAGGGTGAGGGTATTGCCCCTGGAAAATCATGTAAAGATGAAAATCACAGAAAATTAAACAAAATGAAGTAAGCAATAGTCTTCTCTTAATTTTAATTTTGTCTCCCACAGATTTCCTTAAATCATTTTTTAAAATATATTTTATTGATTTTTTACAGAGAGGAAGGGAGAGGGATAGAGAGTTAGAAACATCGATGAGAGAGAAACATTGATCAGCTGCCTCCTGCACACTCCCTACTGGGTATGTGCCCGCAATCAAGGTACATGCCCTTGACCAGAATCGAACCTGGGATCCTTGAGTCCGCATGCCTACACTCTATCCACTGAGCCAAACCAGTTAGGGCTCCTTAAATCATTTTTAAAAATCCTCACTGGAGGATATTTTTTCCATTGATTATTTTTTTTTTTTTTTTTTTTTTTTTTTTCAAATTTTTATTAAGGTATTATATGTGTACATATCTTACCATTGCCCCCCCCCCACCCCACTCCCATACCTGCCCTCACCCCCCAATGTTTTGCATCCGTTGGTTACTCTTATATGCATGCATACAAGTCCTTCAGTTGATCTCTTATTTCCCCCACCTCTCCCTAACCTTACCGCTGTAATTAGACACTCTGTTTGATGCTTTACTGCCTCTGTAACTATCTTTTGGTTCATCAGTTTATAATGTTTTTCATTATCCCTAAATGAGTGAGATCATGTGGTATTTTTCTTTCATTGACTGGCTTATTTCACTTAGCATAATGTTCTCTAATTCCATCCAGGTGTCTACAAATGGTAGTAATTCCTTCTTTTTTATGGCAGCATAGTATTCCATTGTGTAGATGTACCATAGTTTTCTGATCCAGTCATCTGCTGACGGGCACCTAGGCTGTTTCCAAATCTTAGCTATTGTAAATTGTGCTGCTATGAATATAGGGGTGCATATATCCTTTCTGATTGGTGTTTCTGGTTTCTTAGGATATATTCCTAGGAGTGGGATTACTGGGTCAAATGGGAGTTCCATTTTCAGTTTTTTGAGGAAACTCCATACTGTTCTCCACAGTGGCTGCACCAGTCTGCATTCCCACCAGCAGTGCACGAGGGTTCCTTTTTCTCCGCATCCTCGCCAACACTTGTCGTTTGTTGATTTGTTGATGATAGCCATTCTGACAGGTGTGAGATGGTATCGCATTGTCGTTTTGATTTGCATCTCTCGGATAATAAGTGACTTTGAGCATGTTTTCATGTGTCTCTTGGCCTTCCTTCTGTCTTCTTTCGAAAAGATTCTATTTAGGTCCATTGCCCATTTTTTTATTGGATCATTTATCTTCCTTTTATTAAGTTGTATAAGCTGCCTGTAGATGTTGGAAATTAAACCTTTATCAGTGATACCATTTGCAAATATGTTCTCCCATACAGTGGGGTTTCTTGTTGTTTTGTTGATGGTTTCTTTTGCTGTGCAAAAGCTTTTTATTTTGATGTAGTCCCATTTGTTTATTTTCTCTTTGGCTTCCATTGCCCTAGGGGCAGTATCACTGAAAAAGTTCTTTTGGCATATGTCTGAGATTTTGCTGCCTGTGGATTCCTCTAGTATTTTTATGGTTTCCCGTCTTATATTTAAGTCCTGTATCCATTTTGAGTTTATTTTTGTGTATGGTGTAAGTTGGTGATCTAGTTTCATTTTTTTGCATGTATCTGTCCAATTTTCCCAACACCATTTATTGAAGAGACTGTCTTGACTCCATTGTATGCTCATGCCTCCTTTGTCAAATATTAATTGCGCATATTGGTTTGGGTCGATATCTGGATTCTCTATTCTATTCCATTGATCTATATGTCTGTTCTTGTGCCAGTACCAGGCTGTTTTGAGAACAGTGGCTTTGTAATACAGCTTGAAATCTGGTATTGAGATCCCTCCTACTTTATTCTTCTTTCTCAGGATTGCTGTGGCTATTCGGGGTCTTTTTTTATTCCAGATGAATTTTTGGAGAGTTCTTTCTAGGTCTGTGAAATATGCTGTTGGTATTTTAATGGGGAGTGCATTGAATCTATAGATTGCTTTGGGTAGTATGGACATTTTGATGATGTTGATTCTACCAATCCATGAACATGGTATGTTCTTCCATCTGTTTACATCTTCCTCTATCTCTTTTTTCAGTGTCCTGTAGTTTTCCGCATATAGGTCTTTTACCTCCTTGGTTAGGTTTATTCCTAAGTATCTTAATTTTTTTGGTGCGATGGAAAATGGGATTGCTTTTTTAGTCTCTCTTTCTGTAAGTTCACTGTTGGTGTATAGAAATGCCATAGATTTCTTGGCGTTAATTTTGTATCCTGCTACCTTGCCGAATTCATTTATTAAGTCTGTTAGTTTTTTGATAGAGTCTTTCGGGTTTTTTATGTACAATATCATGTCATCTGCAAATAGGGACAGCTTTACTTCTTCTTTTCCAATTTGGATGCCTTTTATTTCTTCTTCTTGTCTAATTGCAATGGCTAATACTTCCAGTACTATGTCAAACAGGAGTGGTGAGAGTGGGCATCCCTGTCTTGTTCCTGTTCTTAGGGGAAATGGTTTTAGTTTTTGCCCATTGAGTATGATGTTAGCTGTGGGTTTATCATATATAGCTTTTATTATGTTGAGGTATGATCCTTCTATTCCCACCTTGTTGAGAGTTTTTATCAAGAAAGGGTGTTGGATTTTGTCAAATGCTTTTTCTGCATCAATTGATATGACTATGTGATTTTTATCTTTCAATTTGTTTATGTGATGTATCACATTTATTGATTTTCGGATATTGAACCATCCTTGCATTCCTGGGATAAACCCTACTTGGTCATGGTGTATGATCTTTCTGATGTACTGCTGGATCCGATTTGCTAGAATTTTGTTGAGGATTTTGGCATCTACATTCATGAGGGATATTGGCCTGTAATTCTCTTTCATTGTGTTGTCTTTATCTGGTTTTGGTATTAGGGTGATGCTAGCTTCATAGAAGGAGCTTGGAAGTGTTCCTTCCTCTTGAATTTTTTGGAATAGTCTGAGGAGGATAGGTTTTAGTTCTTCCTTGAATGTTTGGTAAAACTCTCCTGTGAAGCCATCTGGCCCCGGGCTTTTGTTTGCTGGAAGCTCTTTGATGACTGCTTCAATTTCTTCCATAGTTACTGGCATATTGAGCTGTTTAGATTCTTCCTGATTGAGTTTTGGAAGGTTATATTTTTCTAGGAATATGTCCATTTCCTCCAGGTTGTCCAGTTTGTTGGAATAGAGTTGTTCGTAGTATTTTTTAACAATCCTTTGTATTTCGGCGGGATCTGTTGTTATTTCACCTCTTTCATTTCTGATCTTGTTTATTTGGGTCCTCTCTCTTTGCTTCTTGGTGAGCCTGGCTAGAGGTTCATCAATCTTGTTTATCCTTTCAAAGAACCAGCTCTTGGTTTTGTTGATCTTTTGTATTGTTTCTTTGGTCTCTATGTCGTTTATCTGTGCTCTGATCTTTATTATTTCCTTCCTTCTGCTTACACTGGGCTTTTCTTGTTGCTCTTTTTCTAACTCTTTGAGTTGTTGGGTTAGGTAATTTATTACCCCTGTTTCTTGTTTTTTGCAGTAGGCTTGTAGAGCTATGAACTTCCCTCTCAAGACTGCTTTCGCTGTGTCCCATAGATTTTGGATTGTAGTGTTTTCATTGTCATTTGTTGTCATGATGTTTTTTATTTCTTCTTTGATCTCTCTGGTAACCCAGTCATGGTTTAATAGCATGCTGTTTAGTCTCCATGTGTTTGATTTCTTTGGGTTGTTTTTATTGTAGTTGATTTCCAGTTTTATGCCACTGTGGTCTGAGAAGATGCTTGATATGATTTCTATCTTCTTGAATTTGAAGAGACTTTGCCTATGTCCCAACATATGGTCTATCTTTGAAAATGACCCATGTGCACTTGAGAAGAATGTATATTCTGTGGCTTTGGGGTGAAATGTTCTGAAGATGTCAATTAATTCCATCTGGTCTAGTGAGTCATTTAGGATTGATGTTTCTTTGCTGATTTTTTGCTTAGAGGATTTGTCCAATGGTGATAGTGGGGTATTGAAGTCTCCTACTATGATTGTATTGCTGTCAATCTCTCCCTTGATATCCTCCAGGAGTTTTTTTATGTATTTGGGTGCTCCTGTATTGGGTGCATATATGTTTACCAGAGTTATTTCTTCTTGTTGGATTGCTCCCTTTAGTATTATGAAGTGGCCTTCCTTATCTCTTGTTATGTCCTTCAGTTTGAGATCTAATTTGTCAGATATAAGTATTGCTACCCCAGCTTTTTTTTCAGTTCCATTTGCCTGAAAAACCTTTTTCCATCCCTTCACCCTCAGTCTGTGTGCGTCTTTTTTTCTGAGGTGGGTTTCTTGTAGACAGCAGATATATGGGTCATGTTTTCTTATCCAGTCCATTACCCTATGTCTTTTGATTGGGGCATTTAATCCGTTTACATTTAAAGTTATTATTGATAGGTACTTATTTGTCGCCATTCCTATTCTTTACACCTGTGTTCCTTCTTCGCTTCCTATTTCTTTTTTTTTTTTTTACAGCAGACCCTTTAGCATTTCTTGCATTGCTGGTTTGGTGGTAATAAATTCCCTTAGTCCTTTTTTGTCTGTGAAGCTCCTGATTTCACCTTCAATTTTGATTGACAGCCTTGCTGGGTACAGTATTCTTGGATTCAGACCCTTCCTTTGCATGACTTTGTATATTTCATTCCATTCCCTTCTGGCCTGATGAGTTTCTGTTGAGAAATCAGTTGCTAGTCTGATGGGGGTTCCTTTGTATGTAACTTTCTGTCTCTCTCTGGCCGCTTTTAAGATTCTTACTTTGTCGTTGGTGTTTGCCAATTTAATTATAATGTGCCTTGGCGTCGGTCTTTTGGGGTTCATTTTGCTTGGGACTCTGTGAGCTTCTTGGATTTGTGTGGGTTTTTTCTTCTCTATATCAGGGAAATTTTCTGTCATTATTTCTTCAAATAGGTTTTCTATTCCTTGCTCAGCTTCCTTTCCTTCTGGAACCCCTATTATGCGGATGTTGTTTTGTTTCGTGTTGTCCCACAGTTCCCTTAGGCTCTCCTCCTGCCTTTTAATTTTTTTTTCTAGTAGTTGCTCTACTTGGGTATTTTTTCCCATCTTGTCTTCTAGCTCACTGATGCGGTCCTCTGCTTCTTCTAGTCTACTCTTGATGCTTTCTATTGAGTTCTTTACAGCAGCGATGTCATTTTTCATTTCTTCTTGGTTCTTCTTCATTTCCTCTTGGTTCTTGCTCATATTGTCAAATTTGTCTTCCATTCTTTTCAGCCACCTTATGACCATTTCTCTGAATTCTTTTTCTGGAAGGTTGCTTGCTTCCATTTCGTTTACTTCCTTTTCTGGTGATGCCTGCTTTTCTTTCATATGCGGGCTGTGTCTTTGTCTCCCCATGGTCTCTCTTCTCTGGGTGTCTGGTTATGTAGTTCTCTCTCTCCTGGGTTGATTTAAAGGCACAAAATACAGCACTACCAGGTACAACACACAAGGCACTGAACAGAAATGTATTCACGATATTAATAACCTCCAATAAAGGTGACCACCAGAGAGAGAAAGGCAAATTAGGGGATAGTAGAGAAAGAAGAAGAGGAAAAAGAAAGAAAGAAGAAGAAGAAAAAAAGGGGTGTCAAAATGAAATTGGGAAAAGGGAAAAAAAGAAGAAAAAAAAGTGAGAGAGACAAGAAAGAGACTAAGAGAGAAAGGGAAACAGACTATATATATTGGGGATAAAACTCCAATAGAACAATCACTTATCCCAGCAAATGCCAGCAACAAGTACCTGGGGATTAATACAAACTACAACACCAACTAATATTGAGTGAGGCAAGGGAAAACAGAAGCACTAAACAAACAAAAAAATAAACAAAAGAAGAATAAGCAAAACAATCTCACAAAAAAGCATAAAAATTCGATATAATCTACATTCAAACGAACAACAACTAAAGGACAGAGAGAAAAACAATTTTTTGGATAGTTAAGACAGCGAAGAGAGAGGTGTGTATGGACTTGGAGCAGGGGATTGGAGATTAGATATATAAGTAGGGTGAAATTTTAAAAGGGGGTAAACAGAAAGTATAGGGAAAATCTAAAGCAGGAAAGGGGTAAGATAAACAGGACACTGAAAAGGGAAAAGTGAGGAAGAGAGTGATGGCATAAAGGTAGATTTGAGATAGAGTAAAATGATGCTAAAGGAAAGATAAAAATAGAATGTAGAACATTAATCCCAAAACAAAATGAAGAGAAAATAAAATGACACTTAAAAAAAAAAAAAAAGATAAAATAGCAGTAGTAATAATACGGATTGAAAATAAAAATGTAATAATTAAAAAGGTAAAATCAAGTGAGGAAAAAAATTAGTTTCTTGAGTAAAAGATGCAAAAAATGAAAATAAAAAAATAAAAAATAATAATAAAATGTGGAGTAGTGAAGGTCATTCACTTCCTCTGTTGTTCTGTTTGGCACGCCTGTTTCTCAGTCCGGACAGTATTGCAGTTCCCTGCGTTCCACTGCTCTTCAGTGATGTAAGCCAATCCTGATTTTAAGCAGGCGGTGTGTCTTAATTCGTATTCCTTTATTTTTGATTACACAAGAGTCAATTTGTGATTCAGCCCCTGGGTGGCAGTGTTTCTGGATTGACTTCCGGGTTTATCTATGGCCTCTCTAGGGAGTGTTAGAGCCTTCTTTCCCCGGTTTGTGGGAGTGGGCTGCCTCAGAGCTGGCACTCCGATGGTCACTCCCCGCTCCGATCCCCAGGTTCCAGAAAAACAACTTTCCCCTGCAGTCTCCCAGGGTGTCCCCAACTGGGTGAACCTATGAATTGGGCTTAGTAATCAGAAGCAAGAATTTCAAGAGGAAAAAGCCCAAGTGTGCGCACTCCGTGGCTGCGCGTAAGTCTAGCACACCCCTGAAATTCTTAGGGTGTCCCTGCACTTCAGATCAAAATGGGTTGCTTTTTAGAGAGCCCTTCTGTTAGCAGCTGTGAGGACCCCCTTCCACATTCACAGATCACGCCAGCCCCAGCAGCCACCGATTTTTCTAGGCACAGACTTCCCTGGTCCTCCAGCTCCCGCAAAACGCGCGTTCCTCTCTCGCGCTGAGACCAGAGACCTCACCTTATCCTAGGCGAAATCTGACCTTTCCGTGGTGGAGTGTAGAGCTCCTCTGAACCCGTGTGTTTGCGCCAGTTGGGGAGCGTTGTTCTGGGGCTCGCAGCTGTTCTGTGGGTGCCGCAGTTGTGGATTCTCAGGCTTCAGATAAGCTCCACTTTCCGGTTCCAGATGGCGGCGACTCCGCGTCCAAGCCCGCAGCTCCGGGAGGGGCTCCATTGATTATTTTTAAAGAGAGTGGAGGGGAGGGAGAAGGGGGAGAGGGAAAGAGAGAGAAACATACATATAAGAGAGACACATCAATTGGTTGCCTCCTGCACGTGGCCAGGATCCAACCTACAACTGAGGTACATCCTTTGACTGGGAACCAAACCCATGACCCTTTGGTCTGTGGGCCGGTGCTCTAACCACTGAGCAACCAGCCAGGGCAGATTTTCTTAAATCTTTGATGCCTGATGTTACCTCTATGTCTGGTGTACATCCTGATCTAATTTAATATCAAATCAGCTAGTTGGTTATTTTCTTTAACTATCCTAGGTCTTCTCAAAGAGCCTTTTCACCTCTATATTGTCAGCCCCCAGAAAGATTTGTGAATGACTGAGAGCAACTGCTTGAAAGGGAGGATTGTTCTTCAGGAGGTGAAAGACTTGGCATCTAGATGGGGCTCTCCATCAACCCACCTTCACCAGTGGCCTCACCTCTCTAAGCCTCAGTTTCCCGGTTCTACTTGGACAACAACAGTGCCTGCCCCATCCTACCTCACAGGTTGAGGGGGTGAAACGCCAACTCAGTGTTCCCATTGACTCTTGCATGAGTGAATTACACAATGAGCGGGTACAGACTCTATGAGTGTTATGCTATAGGCTATGGCCCCCAGAGATGGAAGGATGAACCCGCTGTCCCATGAGCTCACAGTCTGCTCTTGTTTCTAGAAGTGGACTTCAGTTCTGTGTGCCTTCCATGCACAGTTAGCATAAAGCTGGCTTGTCTATAATTTTTTGCTGATGAAGTTCTTGCCATGCTTGCCTCCCCTCCTCCTCTCAGTGCTCTTAGCTTTCCTCACCCCACATGCTCATCTGCAGGACTGTAAAGCAGGAGGGCCCTCCACACACTCTCTTATCCACATGGCAGTTAAGGCCCATGGTGCTCAGAGCGTGAGTCACTCACCAATTCTACTCAGCAAGATGGTGGCCAATGGGAGAGCAGGTCTCCCGCCGGCATTCTTTTTAACCTCTTATCAAGGTTTAAATGTACACTTATTTTTAACACATGGGACATATGGTATAAAGATTTCATACAGAAAAATGATATTCATTAAGCAAAGGACAAGGAAGAATTTGCATTGTTTTGGCTACATTATTTGAAATAAAACATGCAGATTTTATCACTGAAAAAATTTAAATTGTGTTTCTTCGTCAGAAACTTCACTTGAACCTAGGACTTTTTCTCACTTTGATTAGAAATAAAACACAACAACAACCAAATAAACTCAGAAAAAATAGACTGAAAGTTCCTTGGCTGCTGACACAGTAAGGACTGTTCCACATTGTGCTGTGAGGTGACATCTAGTGTCTTACTGTCTTACTTTATGCAGGTCACCAACTTGACTTGTGATGCTATAAGTGGGTAGCTAGGAGGGGACCAACTGCAGAGACCAGAGAGTATGTGCAACAGGGGTGCCATGTGTGCGCACAGTGGAGTTCGCTTCTTTCCCAGCAATGCATTGCAAAGCAGGGTGAGTGCAGACACTCAGAGCTTGAGATGCTCCGAGCTGTCACTGTGTCACTAAGGGCCAGGGGGAATGCCTGGCCTGGCACTGGAATTTCACTGCCTGCCAGGGCTCAGCAATAGTGAGGCAGGGCATTTTAGGGTGGGCCCTTCCCAGTCTCTGTGGCCAAACCCAGAGGAGCCAGTGTTCAGAGAGTAACACCATGTCATCCACGGTGGGTGCAGGTGAGAGCAGGACCAACATAACGGGACTGGCCTTCCTGCCCTTCATCCCAAGGAGATATGGTCCCGGTCCCTGCTTTCTCCCCCAAGATTCTTACACAGTGATCACCAACTGGAAACCTGTGGGCCTTATGTGGACTGCAGGCATGTTTTCTTTTACCAGAAGTTTTTCAGTAATTGCAATAGCTGCCAGCATCAAAGAAGCCTGGCCTTTCCTGAGAACTCGGGAACTCTGGCCCCACTGGGCACGGTTTCTGCATGGCCATCATGGCTGGCGCTAGTTGAGTCCCTGCCACCCTTTAGCCAGAAGCATGTTTGCCTTGGTCCCTATGCAGCTGGCCTCACTCACTTTCATCACACGCCTGGCCCCGTGGCATTTGCGTTAGTGATCCCTGCCCACATCTGTGTTTATGTTATAGATGAGGAAGCTGAAGGCCTGGTTAAAAGTCATGGAAAAACAAACAAAAAAAGTCATGGAAACTGCCCTGGCCAGGGTGGCTCAGTTGGTTGGAGTGTTGTTTGTAGAACGGGGTGTGTATGGGAGGCAACAGCTGAATTTTTTGTTGTTGTTGTTTCCCTCTCTATCCCTTCCTCTCTCTAAAATCAATTTAAAAAAAAGTCATGGAAACTGAATCTGTGAGCGTGCTTTCCCCTCCCCCCACCGCCTTTTCAAGCAGCTCTGGGCTCCTTTGGCGAAAAAGAGCTGGGCCAACAGGCGAGTTGATGCTGAGATGTGGGCCCTCACCGCACCCCATGGTGGACTTCCCACCCCACCCTCAACAGCCATGGCCTTTTCCAGATTAAAGATTCCAGGCAGGCTGGGGTGTATTGCCCACCCAGGGTCTGAGATGTATTTCCTCCTTCAAGTCATTACAAGCTTAACATCCCCAGCAACTTGGGTCTTGGAAGGCAGAGCTGCCTTTCCTGACAGCCAGGGGTGCTCAGACACCAGCTTTCCTCTGTTCCTTTTCCATATGCCCCACTGTAGCCTTTGGTCTGGGTGCAGCTTGTCAACATTAAATAAGCACTTCTTGCAATTCACTCATAACAATTCTTTAGATCTTGGAAGCCAGGCTGTGGAGCTCTGCATATGTATAGATCTCATTTTCACACAACAGGCTGCGGAGCAGATGGGGACCCACACCAACCTCCAACGTTTAGCTATGAGTTAAGACATGGGAAACTAGGTGGCTTTTAACCAGCCCATACTGCTGCCAGCATTCAACCTTAGAGAATTTTCACAGGAGGAAAAAAAAGAACCTAAAAACCCAACAACAACAACACATACACACACACAAAACCACAGTTGTTTTTTTTTTTTTTTTTTGCTCCCCCCAAACCAGATGGCAGATGGTATGGAACCAATAAAACACAGATTCAAACATTTGTTTATTTAACTTTGAATGTAATATGGCTTTGTGGTCCCCTGCAAGGAAACACCAACCTTCCAACCAAAGAAATGACAGATTAAAGTCAAACCTCAGGGCAGCAGTTGGGAGAGATGTTCCTGGGAAAGCTCTGTAAAGAGGGGCCAGGGACTATTCTGGCTGGACCCCACGCCTCCTGGCTTGTTTGCCTCTCTGGGTGCGAGCCTAGGAGGTCTCCGTGAGCGCTGACTGAGGCTTGGTTTCTGTGGCTGCCTTTGGTCAAGGTTCAGTCCAAAAGGCAGCCAGCCACACAAGGAATGTTTCTGCGTCATTTCTGAAACAGCTGCGGAAGATGTTGCTCTGGGCCACCAGTGTGAAAGACCATGAGAAAAAGGCTGACCTCTCTCTCTTTGGCTGGTGTTGGCTGCTTTGGGTGTGTGATATCAGAGAACGAGAGCTCTGTGATGCAATGTGGCTCCTTTTCTGCTTTGACTGCTGAGAGACCCAGAGCTAAATTATATGCTCAGTTGAAATAACTATCTACATTAGTTAAGATTCTTTTGGTTACAAGTGGCAGAAACCCAACTCAAACTACTTTAAATAAAAAGATAATTTATCATGTCAAGTAAGTGCAGAAGGCTTCAGAGACAGCTGGATTCAGGAGTTCCATGTTACCAGGGATCCTTCCTAGATCTCATATAGGCTTTCTCCACAAGTAGCCACTGCACCCCAAACTGCTCCAAACTCACAGTAGAAAGAGAATCTTCCACCAGGTCTGTCAGCAAAGTTCTATTGGAGGTCCTCACTGATCCTGCTTGCTATATACACTCATTTCTGAACTGATCATAGTTGCCAGAAACTTGGCGTACTCTAATTGACCATGATTGGGCCACGTGACTATCCTATAGGTGGGAAGAGGGGCAAGATTAGCCCCACCCTAAGCAGATGGAATATATTATTTATAGGAAATGTATTGGGAGCAGGAAAGTTAACTATGAGAGTAGATGCCTACCTTATCCTGGGATTCTGTCATAGCTTTCTTCCTCACTCCACTAACTCATTTTATGTCTCTCTTTAATTGTGTTAGTAGATATGTGTTTTTCATAGTAAACAATCTAAAAATTATTGAAAGTAGAAGTGAAGCCCACTTCTCCACTGAATGAATGAATGGAAGAACAACTGAAAGACTGAGTTTACTCTAAAAGATAGAGTTCCTTAGCAAAATAGCCTAAGGAACTGCCTCAGAGTGCCAGAACCAGAGGAAGCTGCAGTGCTCTGACTATTCATGACATGGGTTGTAGATGAGCTCATGGAGGCCCAGAGGGGAGCTGCCCCATTTCACTGCCCTTGACCTTGCAGTAGAGCTCCAAGTGCAAAATCTGTCATCTATTAATCTGCTAGAAGTTGACAAAAGGGACTTTGATCAGAGGTTGTTTCCCCCCCCTCCTTAAGTTTCCTGATGACACATAATAGCCCATTTCAGCCAGAGGGCCGGAAGCACGGCCATCATTCTTGTGCTCACTTCAACCCCAGTGGCCTCCCCAACTCGGGGCTTTCTCCCACCCCGATATTAATTGGGCTGTAAGTGGTTACATGTGTTTCTTTTTATATGTCATTTGGAGTCTGTTATTTGAACTTCACAGCTATTTGGGAACACAGGAGTGGTGCTGTGGCCCACGTTGGGAAATGGGGCCGTGCGGAACATGTCACACACTCACTCCTACCCCCGACTTCTTTCTTCCTCTCTCCCTTGAGGTTTTGATGCCTTTCACCCTTACCCCACTCCCACCCCATCTCACTCCTCCTTGGTGGACTCACCTAACTTTGAAGCCCAGCTCTTTGAACCGTGGAAGTTCACAGCCAGGAAAACCACAGAGACCTTCAAACTGTAGCTTCTTGTTTAAATAAATTGAAGACCAGAGTGGGATATGTGTTTGTTTGTTTTTAATAAAATAACATTTGTTGAGGGTCTATTATATTCATGTGTTCTCTCATTTCACCCTCAAAGTAACTTTGTGAGTTAGGAATCACTGCCATTTTTCAGATGGGGAACTGAGACTCTGGGAGGCAAAGTGGAGAGAGCTCTAGGGCCAAATTGCCTGGATGCTATCCTTCCTCTGACACACTCCAGCTGTGTGATCTTGGGCAAGTAGCTTAGCTTCTCTGTGCCTCACATTGCTTGTCAATAAACAGGTCTAGTAATTGTACCTACTTCAAAGGGTTGTTCTAAGGATTAAATTACAACAATTAATTTAACATTTTATGGAAAGCACTTGATAAATGTCAGCTGCTATCCTACAAGGCAATGTAGCACAGTGCAGTTAGAACACTGTGACTAATCTGGCATGGGGCATACTTGGTTTGAATCTGAATTACTTCAGTTAACAGTGTGAACTTGGCAAAGTCACTTATCTTCTCAGTGATTGTCCCCCTATCTACAAAATGGGGATATCCTTGATGGTTGGGGAGTCCCTCAGTGAAATGGTTTGTTCTCCATATGACTATCTTGTAGTGAATTTCAGTAACTGCAAGCCTCATTCAACCCCACAGAGATTTTCAACTGATCTTATTGACCCATTTTAAATATAAATGGGCTTCAAAAATTATAAGTAATACTATTAGAGATATGAGAAGATATTGCATGCATAAAACAAAAACAATGTAAAAAAAGTGGGCAACCAAACTCAGAATAAAATAGAGCTATTGAAAACTGAAATTAACAGAGCAAAAGTTTCATTTAAATAACACAACGTTTGGAACATGAGGATACCTCTCAGAAAGTAAAATAAAAGAATAAGAAGATTGAAAATTGTAAAAAAAGAAAAGAAAATTGAAGGACCCATATAGGATATTCAACATCCAAAGTGTAAGAATTCCAAAAGGAAAAAACACAGGATAGGCAACAATATTTAAGGAAATAACACAAAAATAAAATTCTCAGAACTGAGATCATGAGTTACCTTGTCTGAATCCACCACATGCTCACACAGAAAATAAGAAAAAGATCCACATCAAGGCAAATGATTGTGAAATTTCAGAATATTATGAATAAAAGAAGATACTAAAAGCTTCCAGATAAGAAAAATAAAAAGCAAAAACAAAACAAAAGCGTGCCATGTGTAATGGAATAAGGTATGGAATGGCATCGGATTTCTCAACAACACTTCTAGAAGCAGATTTATACTATAGAATTCTAAACCCAGCCAAACTATTCATTAAGTGTGGGCTTCTTAGCAGCAACATTGAAAACTAGAAGCAAAGTAGCATCGTCTTCTAATTCTGAGAAAAAATGATTTGCAATGTAGAATTTATGCCCAGCCAAACAACAATTTAGCAGGGGCTCTGAAGACATTTTAAAAATCAAATTTCTCCCAAATTTGTCTTGTGCCCTCCCTGTCTTGGGATGCTACTGGCAGGAATGTTATGTTGAAATGATGGAGTCAACCAAAAAAGGGGCAGATGTGTGATCCAAGAAGCAGGTGATTCAGGGGAGGAGAAAATGAAGGAATCCCTAAGATTGTGCAGAGAGATGTCAGGATTGCAACCATGACCCCACATAGTGCTTCATCTCTTCCTGTCCATCAAGGATCCACCTTCCTGTGGATGGCACTGTAGATCCCCTGACAGCTGACTGACTTTTATTCAAGCCCCATCTGGCTTCCTGAGCTAAGTCATCCCCACTGCAGCTCCTGCGCCAGCCTCCTCCCATGCCCTCCACAGGACAATGGAGATTTCTGGAACCCTCCAGGCCCCACAGGAACTTAGGAAGACTCTAGAACTGACAACTGTTGTCTGGGTTTGAATACCCCACCCCAGTTGCTTCATCTTTTCAACAGGATAATAATAGCACCAATGTCACAACGTCATAAGGTCATTGTGAGGATTAAATGAGTGTGTGTTTACAAAGCACTTAGAATGGCATCTGGCACATAGTAGTGCAATATTGGTATGCGTGAAATCAAATACATTATTTAGCAATGTGAAGGTAAACTTGCAGTAGCTTGGGAATACATCAGTTTAAAATTCAGCCACAGTTGAAGTGAATTTGCCAGTTCCTATTGTCCTATATACCTAGACACTCCCAAATGTTGTACTAGAGGCTTTTCAACTTGCAATGCTATACAAGTCTGACCACATCCGTTCCTGCTGAGTGCACTTCCGCAACTCTTCATGGCTCTGAGGAAGGAGCTAGAGGCCTCTCCTCAGCCCACTAGGCTTGCTGCACTGTTCCGCCCCTTCACACCCATCCTCCAGCTCCTCATGAACTCTGCTCTTTTCTGCCTCAGGACCTTCAGCCATGCTGTTCCCTCTGCCTAGACTACTCTTCCTGCCACCAAGCCTCCTTCCTTTAGCTGGTTCCCACTCACCCCTTGATTCTCAGCTAGGTCATTGTTTCTATTTTTTTTTCTTTTCATCATTTCTTCAAAGAAGCCTTTCCTGGACCCACATTCTCATGGCCCAGGGTTAGTATGACATCTTTGTGTCATCCATTTATTCAACATAAACTTATTGAGTGCCTGTTACATGTCAGGCACAATTTCTGGCCTTGATACAGCAATGAACCAAACAGAACCTTCCACCCTGGGCAGGTGTACATCTAAAAGTTATTTGATGTCTTTAGCTTCCTAACCATCAGCCCCACAAAAGCAGGAATCCTGTGTGATTTGATCACCACTAGATTCCCAGTGTCTAGTGTGAACCTGGCAGAAAACAGGCTTTATTAGCATTTGCTGAAGAGTAAGCCACAGGAACATTGTTGTCTTCCCTGAGAGAGTGACGCTGGGGCTGGGCATCACCCCCTACTAAGCTCCTAAGGATCTCCTCGTAACTGGCAGGAAATGGAGGTGCTGACAGCAGTTTAGCAAGAGGTTTACAAAAAGAGAAGCCCCACCCAGGCGGAAGGGGGCTGTGGTCTCTTGTGAACATCGCTGCCTGGCCCCTCCTCTTCGGCCCCTCTTCATCTGGCCTGTTTGTAACCAGGCCAACCACCCAGAGGAGCAGGGGCTGAAGGGAGAGGGGGAGGGACATCCACCCAGAGGAACAGGGGCTGACAGGGAGAGAGGGAGGAGCACTTGTGAGGGGGGAACCCCGTGACTAATCTGGAGAAATAGTTCTGGCCCTGGCGGTTTACCCCAGGCTTGTTTGTGTCTAATTTCCTCAGGCAAATCGACCCCTTCATTTCACTCTGAGGTTTCGGGTTTCCCCCAGAGTTCATGGGGAGACATGCCAGGATGTTCCGTATAACTGTGGGAAGTCTTGGAGTTGAAAGTTGAGGAGTGAAGGTGAGACTGGGTGGGGGACACTCAGCTGAGTCTTTCTCTGAAGGGCTTTGGCATAGTCCTCATGACTTACCTGTTTCTCCCCACCTAACAGTCACACCACAGGAGACAGAAGGACTTATCATTTCATTTCCCCAGGGTGGGGAGCAGAACAAGAATTAAGAACACGGTGATAAACAGATGAGAAGTAATAGGCACCATCTTTTGGACTGAATCCGGACACAGAGCCTGTCATAGTGTGTGCATGCCACAGATGCTAAGTGAGCTGGAAGAACTTGGGATCTTGAAGCAGATTTCCTGGGTTTGGGCCCAGCTCTATCACTCTGTCCTATAAACAATGGCCTTTTTTTTCATGTGTCCACTCTGTGCTGGGCTCCAGCAGGACAGACAAAAAGGAGTTTATTACTGCACATTTGTCCTTGAAAAAGGTGCTTACTGTCCTTAATTGACATTTCCCTATCTGACAGTCATCCCTATGTGCCTCAGAGGGTCATGAGGCTCTCACAGGACAGTGCTCTGCACATGACAAATGGCTGTGGCACATGTGGTTAAATAACTAGAGTCTCCTAAACAATCTTTAATTAACCATCTTGCCAGAATGCTGGAGGATCTCCAGGTCCAGGACACACCAAACCCTCAAAGCTAGCAGGTACTCTTCAATTTTCACTGTCCTATACCTATTCCTCTTATTAAATAATGCAATTATTATCGCATAGTGCAATGAAATTATTGAGTGCCTGTTACATGAGTTTGAAAAATAGAGTTGTTTCTTTGAGAGCTAAGTTTAGTGTTTGCTAAACAACTTTGGGGGGAATTTAATGTACATGACATAACTGTAAAGGTTAGAGAAAAAAGAAACTGTGAAAACGGCCTTTGGCATCCAGTTCTATGTTCTCACCCTGCTTTAAAAACGACAACAAAATACCAGAGGCTAGAAATTGTCAATGACACTTTGTGGGTGTGGTTATTTGGGGAAGATAACAAAAAATGCTAACCCAAATGATTCTGCACTTTCTACGATGCTTTGGCCAAGTGAACCTGATAAAGCTGGATCTCATCAGATTCTAGAGGGCTTGCCCTGTTCCTTTACTGCCTCTCAGTGAACTGAAAAGGGAGAGGGACAATGCTTATTCAAGCCACATAGTTAAGGGAAGATCCTCAAAGCTGGGAGAAGCTTTCTGGTCATTGGGCCAAGGTTCTCCCTGGAGTGGACATGTCCATCACAGCCCCATTGCCTAGTGGCCACCCAGGCTCTCGATAAATGTCCCCAGTGACTCCACACCACTGAGAGAAGAGTCTGGTTCGTTTTGAGTTGGATTCTGGTAAGCATGCTTGACTCACTTCCATCTCCCCTTTCTGTGTTCCTGGAAGTGTCCTCCTTCACTTCCAAGTGAAAAAGGCTTTATTACTCACCTTTAGTTAAGAAGAAAGGAGGTTCAGAAAGAAGCTAATGTTGTAGCATGAATTAGCTCAATATAGTCTCAAGGTATCAATTTTTCCAGCAGGATGGGGTCTTCTTATCCCTTCAGATGGTCCTTCATTCTTTCCTAGGTCCTTCCTACCTCTTTGAACCCCAGGATTCAGCCCCCTTTTCCAAAAGATCTACCCTAGGCCCACTAGGTTCCATTTCTGCAGATTTATGGCAGGATTCCATCTGATCCTGCTTCAGGTTTACAGGGGCGGGGGGTGGGGTGTGTGTGTGTGTGTGTGTGTGTGTGTGTGTGTGTGTGTGTGTGTAATACTGTACCTTGGATCAAGACAAATTCTAATTCTTGTACTTTATAACTCTGAGACATTGGACTATAACTTAACTTTCTTAAAAGCTGTAATTTTCTCATTTGTATAATGGAATTAAGATAGCTCACTGATGGTTCATTCATTCAACAGTCTTTTTAGCACCTACAATGTGCCAAGCATGGTGCTGCAAGGTGCTGGGGATACAGGAATGGAAAGACCAAAGACCTTGTGGAATAACCACAGAAATGCAGCTTTGCTGTTTGATTGATGGGCTAGCACAGGGGTTGGCAAACTTTTCCTGTAAAGGGCCAGATAATAAATATTTTAGGCTTTGCTCTGCCATAGTAGCACAAAAGCAGCCATAAACAATAAAACTTCACAGAAATAGGCAGTGGGCCAGATTTGACCTGTGGGCAGTAGTTTGCCTACTTCTGCACTAAAGTGCAAATACTTTTGGACAAGAGGCCAGTTCTAGATCACTCCAAGAAGGTCTTCCAAATTGTCTACTTGTGGACTCAGCCTTGATTGTCTGTGCTGGGCTCCAGCACAGAGTTCTTCTGGAGGGTCTGCCCACATCTTTCTCACTCTCCATGAAGTTATCATACTTTTTGCTTTTGTGGAGCTGGATACATCATATCCCAAGCTAGCTGAATGAACCTTCCCAGCCTGCTTCCCTAATGTCAGAGTGTTATTTCAATAGCATCCTATGGTTTTTTGTAACCGATGCCACAGACATATCAGAGGCAGCAGATCGGGCATGACTAGGGAGGTGAAGGGGAGCAAAATCTTGTCTCCTCTCTGGGCTTCAGTTTGCCTCTCTTAAAATGAAAGGGTTGGATTAGTGGTTTCCCAAACTTGAACACTATTGAATCACTCAGGTGCTTGTTAAAATGTAGATTCCTAGGCCACTACTTTGGAGACATCATGTCAAACTCTAGGGGTGAGTGGATCCTGGACTTATTAACCAGTGGCCCAGATGATTCTGAAGGAGGAACTCCAAGGAGCACAGAGTTAGGCCTCTTCAGCTCTGACTTTCAGCAGTGTCAACAGAATAAAGGAAGCCTGTCTGCCTTCGTTGGGTTGAGCTGGGCTGTGGTGGGACAGAGAATGGTAGCGGTGGGATCATTATCTCGTCTGCAGGGACGTGGCAGGATGTGGTTGACCTGAACTTCCTGTGAATGGGGCAACCAGAGACCAGGGGGAGAGATTCACCCCCAGCAGCAGGCTCGGCCCACATGACTAGAATGTGCTCAGTGGGTACTGGGAAATGAGAGTATGGCCCCACCTCCTCTCTCTGATCTTAGGCAGGTCATCTTGCCTCTTGCCGACCCTCATTTTCCTCATATATAAAATGAGGATGATGAAGGGTCACTTGCAAGGACACATGAGGAACAAATAATGTAACATTTATAAAATATATGTCTCAATCAATGGTAGGAAATTCTCTTTCAATGGCCCGAGTTTTCCCTGAAAAGATCCAGGGGCTGGGTTTACCAATGACTGTAGAATGGGGTGCTAATGTACCTGTGCTTCCCCACCCCCTTTCTCAGGTCTCTCTTGAAGGCTGACACAGACCAAGGCAAAAAATGTCCAAAACCATCCTTGTTAATCAGGGAGGTTGCTGACTTTTATAATGTCTTTGCTTTTCATTTGTTTTTGTTTTTTTTAATCTGAGGAAGTAAGAAAACAGGATCTTCAAAAGACATCATTTTTCAACACAACCGTCTCCCTTTGCTTTCTTTTCCTCTGAGCTGATTAAGACATAGTCATCTAGCTAACTGGGTGCCCTAGTCCTGTGCTAGGTGCAGGACAGGGGCTTCAGAATTATGAAGCCCCTGGGGTCCTGATTATGAGTGCCTCACAGTCCAGCTTGGAAGACAACACATGTATGTGTGCATGGGAAGAGAACTAGCAATGTGATGATGATGGTGATGGCAATGGTGATGGTGCTGGAAATGATAGAAAGAATAAAGATGATGATAGTACTGATTGTTTTTAACATGCAGACAATTGTACAACTTACACATCATGTTTCTGACCATTATCTAATTTGATATATAAATTTATCAGAACTCAACCCCCCTGTTTTAGCAATGAAGAAACTGAGTAATAACTTCTTTGAGATCAAGTAGGAAGAAAGTAGCTGAGTTAGACTCCAGCTTCTTTCTTTTGGCCCCAAGAGTATGATTGTCTCCCAAACACTATAACTTTCTTCCTTTAAATTGCAACAGAACATTACCAAATGCACATTATTATTAGACTAGAGGCCTGGTGCATGAATTCATACATGGGTGGGGTCCAGCCAGCCCCCAGATCGGGGCCAATCGGGCTGGGTTGGCCAAGGGGAGGGGCTGCGGGCAGTTGGTGGGCCAGCCCTGCCCTCGATCAGGGTGTGTATAGTGGTCAAACTCCTGGTCCAACTTCGGTCGAGGGGACAATTTGCATATTAGCCTTTTATTATATAGGATAGTAACATGAGTAATTACCACATGGGAAGTGAATGTTAAAAGGCCTCAAAGAGTGGCAGGTCAGGAGATTGGTGGCTGCAGGGATCAGAAGGAGCTTAGTGCAGAAGAAGTAAATGAGTTGAGCCCAGTAGGCTGCACAATATTGGATATGTGGGTAGTGGAGATAGGAGAAGAAGTGGCATTCTTGGAGAGAGGAAATGAGAGAAAGGAAGTGAGAGAGTTTAAGGTGGGTCAGGAAACAGCCAGCCCCTATTCTGCTCCAAATGGGGCTACATACAGTGGATCTGCTGGAGAAAAGGAGTTGGGGATAGTTTCTTTCAAAGGCCTAGAGCATTTCTCTTCATTTTGTTGTAAGTGTTTATAAGCAAATCAAGGAGTAATCTAATCAAAAGGCTCTCTGCAGTCTTAGCCCAGAGTCTGTTACTTCCGACTTTTTTCTTTTAAAAATGTCAGGGTGCTTCTGAAACAGGAACAGCATTGAGGCAACAGCAGCTCTGACTCACAAAGAGCACATCAAAGAACAGCAGAGATAAGAAGCTGGCAGTAGTTGTGCATGTGAACAGAGTGTTCCTGACACTCTTTGAGGCTTGGGGGCCCTCTGGGCAGCCTCATTGTGGAAAAAAGCATGTGGTTTTCAGAAATTGGGTGACTCACCACAGAGTCAGGGTTTCGGAACAGAGATAGGGTCCTGGTCTGCTGTGACTCTCCACCAAGAGCCCAGACCTAGGGCTCTGGGTCACGGCACACCTCAGGTCTCCAGTGAGCTCAGAGTCATATGTCATCTATCCAAGTATCTCCATTTATCCATCCATCCATCATCCATCCATCCATCCATCCATCCCCCCATCCAGCAATTCACCTATTTGATCAACAAATATTATGAGCACTCACTTTGTGCAGGTCCTGTGCTGGTGCAAATAATATAGTGGTGACCAAGACAGACACGGTCCCTGCCCTCATGAGTCTTATACTCATGAGGCATAGTTACACGGTAAAGGCATAATTACATGGTTAACTGGACTGCTATGTGATAAGTGCTTAAAGGAAAATACAGGGTACTCTGAGGGCAGGCATGTAATAGGAGGGTCTGACCTGGTCTGGGAAGATGGTCAATGAAAGCAGGGGCTAATGCTAAAAGATGGGTGAGACTGATTACTTTTAGCACCATCTGCCCCATCTCAATGAGGGATGGTAAGAGGGTAGAACTCACCCTTGTTCTTCCAATCTCTCTTACTTTCTCTCTGTACACACACACACACACACACACACACACACACACACACACACACACACTCACTCCATGATGAGTTAATGGAACAATTATAAACTTTGGGGTCTCATAGACATGAGTTCAAATCCAATATTCTCAACCTACTATCTCGGTGACTTTGAATAAATTACTTACCCTTTTTGATCTTCAGTGTCTTCCACCATAAAGTGGGGACAACAATAATGGCCTTTAAGAGATAGTTTAGAATGTAGACTGAAATAATTTATATCAACTTTCTGGCCTATAGTAAACCCTCAACAACCCTGGTCATATTTTTAATCTTTTATCTCCTGTTTGAAACTGTGTACAGATCTCACAGTAGTTTTGTTTTCTAAAGATGGCCCAAGCACCCAGTCTCTAATCTGGACTTGCTGCTTCCAGCACATGGATAGCTGCCTGCCATGGGGAGAGATAGCTGCTATCCAGCTAAGAGCCGAAATTGACCCAAATCAACCAAAGTTAACTGCAGTTTACGATCTAATTCTTCTTTGAGTGTTGCAAGCCTTCAATAGCCTTCAGTGTTCCTGAATAGTTACAGGATACAGATTCTGCTGGTGCATTTGCTGTCTCAATGTGGGTGACAGATTCCTGGTTTTTACTACTCCACCATCTTCCCAGAATCCTTCTTCTGTAATACACTTAAACAATAGGATCATATGTGCTGTTTTTTATTTAATTATTCAATAGTGATTTGTGTCTTCAACTTTGATGGCTGAGTGATTTTTTTCATTGTTATGACTATACTGTAACTTATTTAACTAGTTCCCTATTGCTGTACATTTGACCCTATTTCCACTTTTTTATCACTATAAACTACATTGCAATAATATATATATTTCACTACTCACACATACATAATAGGTTTATACGTATCTCTGCTTCCTTGTCTGATCATTAGGAAAGAATTTGAGGTACTCTTTGAAGAGAAGGGGACAGTAAGTACACAAAAGAGATAGGGCTTTTTAGGCAGAAAGAGCAGCTGAAAGTGCATCTCATGATCAGGAAATGTTGAGAACTATGACACTCTCCAGACTCAGCTTTCTTTCAAATCTTCCCCGACCACTCCAGCACATGTGCTATATGGGTCATGCTTCCGAGGCTCCTCCTCATGGACCAACCAGTTCCCCCAGTATCCTGGGCTACACCCTATACAACTAGCAACACAGACCAATTCCTCTAAAAACCTAGGCAGCCATAAAAAACCAGCACATGTTTTAAGAACAATCTCCTTATGTCTTAAAACAGTGCCCAAAGGAAACATATTCCATATGTGTCTAATTCACTTGTGTAACAAAATACAAAGGTTGGAGATCTTCCTTTCCCCTATCTTTGTTTTAATTTAAAAGGAGCTATTTAATGCCCCAAAACCCTTTGAGGCTTTTTATTTCCCTCAAAGACCTAACAATAAATGATTCTGAGAGGCAGAGCTATTGGTAGTTCTGGGTGAAAAACCCAAGAACCAAAAAAAATCAGTTCGGTAGAAGTTGAAGATCTAAGAATTTTGGAAACGGTTCAGGCCTGGGGTCCAGTTTAGTGGTCTGAGTGGGGACAAGTGGCAAGTAGAGGCTGTCTCTGTGCTGTGATTTATAGGGTGCAAAGCCAGCAGTTGCCTCCTTTCCTACAATGCTGGAAACTCCCTATTACAACTTTAGGTGAAGACCAATAAAGGGTACCTCTACCCTCCCCCATCACTGACCCATGGTGCTGTGCTAAAGAACACAAGAAACTATAGCACTATTTCTCAAGCAGGGATAATTTTGACCCTCAGGGGACATTTAGCAAAGTCTGGAGGCATTTTTAGTTGTCACACCTGGAGTGGGTGTTGTTACTGGCATCTGCAGGGTGGAGTCTAGGATGCTGCTAAACATCCTACAGTGCATAGAACAGCCAGCCTCATAACAAATAATTATCCAGCCATAAATATCAATTGTGCCAAGTTTCAGAAACTCTGGTTCCATTTGGGGCATCTCCAGAAATATCTATGTTACTCCATGGTAAATAATTTAAAACAGATTTAATATTAGAATAAGTACACCTGTTAAGGTATAGTGAGATAGGACAGGTGTGCCCCCCTCCCCAACCTTACTCTTCCTCCCATATCCCCAACACACACTCTCTTCCTGGGACTTAAGACACACTAAAACCTTATTGGAAGCCAAGCTGAGCAGGAATAAGAAAGAGGCCATTTGTAATCTATCTCACAGCAAGCCTAAGGGCACATTGGAGGTAGACCAGCAGGTTGCTCCTGGAGAAGCCATAGAAATGGAATGGCTGAGTCAGGGAAGAGGGGCAGGACTATGTATGTGAAGGAAACGAGCCATGTGGGCTGAGAGGTGAGAATTAGGTGAAAGGCATGGAGAGGCTGTGTGTGGGGTGAGAGTAAGCTCTGTCACTGACAGGAGCAGAGGGTCTGTAAGAGATAGGGCGAACAAAGGGATCTAACTGGGCTGATGGGTAATGGATAGACCATGGTTTAAAAAGTAAATATCTGTTCTGCTGAAAGGCTGAGAATTACTCCATAAACAATCTGGAGAACTTGTGGGATGCTATGGGGGATGGGAGCAGAGAGAATCATCCACACTGAGTAGGATGAAAGATTACTCAGGGAGTAACCCTTTCTCTGTCTCCAACCCCAGATCTCCTGGTGCAGCCTGCCTGCCTGCCTTGTGACTTTGATGCATTGGGCTGGTCCAGCTGGTCAGGCTTCTTTCCCTGCTCTCAGCCCCCCGACCAGTCTTCAGGGTCCTCCGTGTTAAACACCACTCTTATGCTGCACTCCCCTCCTCAAGAACCACCAGTGGCTCCCTATGGCTTATGCCATTACATCCAAATGCCTTTCTGTGGCTTACTATTCCCATTATTATTTCAGTGAGTATTTCTGTATTTTTAATTACATGTTGAGATTGAAAACATAACACATGAGCATGAACATGAACAAATAACCCAACAGTACAAAAATATATACAATGAATATTAACTCGAACTCAGACCCTCAAATACCCCAGTCTCCCTCCCCAGGGACACCAGAAATGTGCTATATACACAGGATGTACGTACATGGTTTTTTATTATAAAAATAAGACCTTATATACTTTGCTCTTCATTGCTTTATTGCTTATAACATACCTCTGAGATCTCTCCTGTTTACCATAGTATTGCATCACATGACGGTGCTCTGATTGATTAAATCAGACCCCAACGGAAGACTTAGCTTTAATCTTTTGCTAAGGTAAGCAACACCAAAATAAACACCCTGTATACCTCCTTTTGTTCCTGAGAAATGCACAAGTATATGTGAGAACAAATTCCTAGAGGCAGAATGGCCATATCAAAGGGCATGTGCATGTTCCATTCTAATAGATATGACAAACCACTCTGCAGGGTGGGGTAAAGCTGCTTCCCTCCTCTCTAGTCACCCTCTGTTCTCATGAAACATTGTGATCTTTGTCAATCTGGTAAGTGAAAATAGCTCTTGTTTTATTTTTCATTTCTTTGATTATGATTGAGGCTGGGTAACTTTTCATCTTTCCTCTGTTTCAAAGTCATCTGTATTCCTGTTCTTTCGAACTGGTTGCTTTCAAGCCCTTCGAGAATTTCTCTATAAGGGTATGGAATAAATATTTATTGACATCCAGTTACGTACCAGATAAGTCAAAGATGGCCTCTGCCCACCCTCCCTTATCCACTCACACACCCCAGTTCCAGTCCTTGTGCATGCATGTGCTTGGGGAATGAGTATATCTCATTTTTGTTTATATCAACCTTTAATTTCTAAAACAATTAATTATAAAAATAACACATAGTCTTAGTAGAACATTCTTGAAGGAAATGTTAAGAGATAAAAATAAGCATTTGTGTATAAAGTTGAAAAGAAGGAGGGAGGAACAAAATCCATGAACAAGGGGTGGGTTAAAATTTTTTGGAACAATAAAAATGAGGTTTTTGAATAATTTTAGAATGTTATCACAAATACTGGTTAAGTAATGGGATGCTACATAACGGTATAGTTTTTATCTCTTAACATTTCCTTCAAGTGGATTCCTAGAAGGACAATTACTAAGTCGAAGGTTGAATGTTTTTATGGTTCTTGATTTGGTGGCTTGGCTAGTTCGGAACATATTCCACCTCCTTCTTGTATGTGTAGATATTGGACAGTTAATAACCCAGCCTCCCTGACAGCATGGGTTCTAGATGTAATTTTGGCTCTGCCGATGAGATGACGTCCTTGATGTGACTCAAGCTGAGTGGTGTGGGGGACGGGCAGGGAGCAGGGAGTGCCCATTCTACCAGCACAGATCAGGGCAGAGATGGCCTGGGTCCGGAGCCATGAGCTAGGGTGGTCACTCCTGTTTCAGAGCCTTCTGATCAAGGCTGAAGCAGCAGTATCATTGGCAGCCAGTTCTGGAAGCCCAGCCTAGGTTGTGTTGCTTTCACTTCCTGATGATTCTGCAAACTTCCTTTTCTCCTTAATGAATCCCTTTCTACTTAAACTAGTTAAGTGGATTCTGTTGTCTACAACTGAAAACATTGACCAACAAAATCCCTGTTTGTCAAAATGTTCTCTAGAAAGGTCATAGCAATTTATTGCCCCACTAAGTCTTTGGAGAATGTGATGCTAGAGCATTTCAGGGAAGCCTGATTCTCTCTGAGGGAATAATGCTCTGGGAAGGTACCCCTAAGGGGGAACATTAGAACTGAGATCCTGGCCTGGGCTAGGCTGCTGCTAGTGCTTGATTTCAGAACACTTAACATGTGCCAGAAATTGGGTCATATTCTTTTTATATATTACTCTTCTCATTCTTACAATAATTTTATGAGATGCGGTATGATACCCATTTCACAGAGGAAGAAACTGAGGCTCAGGGAGGTTATTTAACTTGCCCAATGCCACACAACGAATTCACAGAGAAGATGGGAACAAACCCAGATTGGCTGAACCTCAAAATTCACATTTGGTTCATGGCCATGAGTCTCCCTTGCTAGTCCATTTCTGTTCCCAGGGTTCTCTGTCTTTCAGTAGAAACTCTCTTCTGCCTCTGGCTATCTCTCTGAGCTCATGACAGTGGGCCCTTTGCTGCTGTTTCCTTACATCAGGATCTCCAGGTCCCCTCCACATCTCCTAAGCCTTAGATGCTCTGTGAATATTCACTGAATGGACTGAGAATGAGTCAACCAGCTACCTGTACTCAAGTCAGCCTCAGACTTTCTGGCTTGAGGATTATTACAGGGGTGGTATGAATAATTGATGCCGGCCTGGCACCTCCTCCAGTGTGCCGAGGCATGGTGCTGAACACTTCACATGAGAATTGAAGTAGAGCTCATCTACTTCAAACTGCCCCAAGAGGGATGATTACAATCTTTCTTTCACAAGTTCAGAGAATTAGGTACTTTGGCTAAATTGGTAAAGTGCTGAAGTCCAGACTTCAGGTAAATACTGAAACCCAGCTCTGTTTGATTCAAGAGCCCACAGCTCCAATGGGATCACATTCCACACAGAATAGGGAAAAATAGGTGCCACGGAGATAGCTCATGGACACCCCTTTGGCCCAAAGGCAACCAATATGGACAACCCCAGTGACAGGTGCATCAAATCACATGTCCTGATGAGCTACCCAAAGTGCATGACCTGAGTCTAATCATGAGGAAACACCATCAGACAAGGTCAAAGGGAGGAACATTCTACACAATAACTGGCATGTACTCATCACAGATGTCATGGTCATGAAGGATAGAAAAGTGCAGGAGCTATTCCAGATTAAAGAGACCTGACAACCAAATGCAAGGCCTGACCCCGGATTGGATCTTGGACCAGAGGAAAAAAATTGCTCTAAAGGCCATTATAGGGACAATTGGAAAAGTTTGAATGAGACTGTACACTAGATAATAGTATTACATCCTTGTTAAGTTTCCTAAGTTGGTTGATGCAGCTGAATAAGAAAATATCCTTGTGTTTAGAAAATACATGCTGCCATCGCTAAAGGGAAAGGGAATAGTTACAACAATAGAAACAGTGATGTCTATAAATAGAGAAAAAACAGAGTGGCAGAATGTTGGTGAATCTAGGTGAAAAGTATATAGGAGTTTGCTGTCCTGGTCTTACGATATGTACTTAGGTTTGAAAAACTACACAATGAAATTTGGAAACAAATACTGACCCTTCCTGGAACCAATGCTTTAAGCTACAGAGAAGAGGGGAAGAAAGGCAATTTCCACATTCTGAGGACCTGTGACATGTCAGGCACTGACTGACATGTTTGATGTCCACAGGGCTCCTGAGAGTAGTTCTGCTTATGCCCATTTGACAGATGAAGAAACTGATGCTCAGAGACCTGAAGTAACCAGCGTAGGGCATAGCAGTTAGTGGCCGGGCAGGCTTTTAAGTCCACAGCTGTCTGATGCCTAAGTCCACAAACTTACACCACTTCTGGGTAGAGGGCATTGGAGGAAGGGCAGGGGTGAGGAAGACAACCTAGACTTCTGGTCCCATGCTGGACCCCAAAGGTGCTGAGGGGCAGAGATCCCAGCCAGTGGAGGCCACTTTGGGAGGATGACCAGTGAGGAGGAGAATGCTGGGAGAAGGTTCCAGGCTTCCCCTGCCCACAGCTCCAGGGCACAGGTCCCATTGTAACCCAGGCTTCTTCTTATAGTACTGCCCGAAGGAAGGCAGAAGGCCTATGTCTGAGCAGGCAGAGCTCAGAGTAACTTACTCTGGCTCTCTTGGGGAGATGACAAAGTTGGGCAGCTAGGTCTGAATCCCACTGCCACTTGCCTTTCATGGGCAAAGCCTGCTTTTGCTCACTGAAGCAGTAACTAGTAAAATGACATGATAAATAATGTGTGGTTTAGCACCCACCCTGTCACTGTACAAGTTATATTTCAATATCTTAATCTTTTTTTTAAAATATATTTTATTGATATTTTACAGAGAGGAAGGGAGAGGGATAGAGAGTTAGAAACATTGATGAGAGAGAAACATCTACCAGCTGCCTCCTGCACACCTCCTACTGGAGATGTGCCCGCAACCAAGGTACATGCCCTTGACCGGAATCGAACCCGGGACCCTTCAGTCCGCAGACCGACACTCTATCCACTGAGCCAAACCGGTTTCGGCAATATCTTAATCTTTTGAAGCAAGTATCACTGTCCCCATTTTATAGAAGTGGAAACCGAGGTTCAAGAAGCTTAAGCAAATTGCTCAAGGTCACACTTCTCAGGAAAGGCAGAGTTGGCCTTCATAAGCAGGTCTGGGGGACACCGAAGCCTGCCCTGACCCCAGACCTCATCACAGGGCAAGGGCCCTTGGAGATCAGCATATGCCTCTTGTTTGGCAGTGTAGGGAGCAGAGCTCTGCAGGGCAGTATAGCAACATACAAAAGGCCCACGGCTTGGGAGTGGACTAGTTGGGGCCAGTGGCCAAGTCTCTGGACTCTAGTTCAGTGTTCCCCTTGAGAAGAAGAAGGTGCTATGCAGATCCTGGACTTTTGGACCAGGTGGGGCCACCCTAGGCCACTGTATGATTTAGATGACAGTGTTTTTGATAGTGATCTCATGCCACTTCACCTACATTCTCAGAGTCTCCTGCATCCTCAGCTCTGTAACTATCCCCCACCCAAGTGTACTCTGCCTTCATATTGCCTTCTGGATACTCAGAGATGCCTGCAGTGGTGACCAGTTTCACAGTAACCCCTGCCCCGCAGCTATCTGGGAGAAGGATCTGCTAAATGAATTGACAAAGAGTCAACAACTATACCGTTATGTAGCATCCCATTACTTAACCAGTATCTTTAGGAGATCACGACACCTTACTTCCAGTGAATAATGCTTTAGTGGTATAAGTGGGTTCCTATGGAGAAATATTGAGATGGAACCAATAGACAGGAGACTCATTATATAGTCTGAAAAATCACAGTATCATAAAACCTCAAGTGACCTAGTGTAATCTCATTTCCCAACCTGAAAGTATCCCCACCAGTGGTCATCTGGCTTGATTACTTCTAGTGTCAGGGAGCTCATACCTAACGAGGCAATCTATTTTATCTTGGGCAGCTGCTCAAGAGCTTTGTTGTGTAAAGCTAGCATGATCCATTTTTTCCCCAGGACTCCAGCTGGTCTATCTGATGGTGGTTGGTTAGGGTTGACTGTGTTCCAGCTAAAACAGGTGTGCATTTCTTCCTGTGACACTCACCCTCACACCCGAGGTCAAACACTTGTCACCTCTACATGGCAGTGGCAGTTAGCCTGCCTTACTTTTCCACCTCAGAAGAATCTGATTATAGCAGGCCCTTTCTGGGATTACATGTCACAGAGTTCTCTGAGATCAGGTTGTATTTAAAGGCTCTGTGCCGGGACTGTCCCCAACCACACTCCACTAGCCTTGGTTGGCCTTATTGCCCTATCTTTTGGTAACATGTAAGTTAAGCCTCTGAGTCTCAGTTGAATGTTATATGCCATGAATGGTGGTGACAGAGGTATATGACATGGCCCCACCCTACAGTGGCATATAACACTGTCTGGAAGGTACTATGCCTGTGAAAGAAACACCGAACCAACCATGAATAAGGAAAGGTCATATAACCCAACTCAATAACTGCCTTTCTCTGCTTCCAGATGTGTGTCATGCTCTATATTGGAGTAAATTGCATTATATAAAATAGAATTTGCTACATCAGGATTTGGTTTAGGCAAGGCATTCTGGAATAGGTGATGTATATGAGGGAAGATGTCATTGTATAATCAAAGAATATTTTCTGGAGGAGATAGCCTTCAGGTGGATGTTAAAGAATAATTAAAAGTACATATGCAGAGTGAAGTGTTTCAATGCTGTAACTAAAGTCCAAAATGACAATAGCTTAAATATAGTAAAAGTTTATTTCTCCCTCACCTACAATAATAAAAGTGTAATATGCTAATTAGACTAGACAGCTGAATGACCTTCCAGATGAAGCCGTGGTGGTGGGGCAAGGCAGAGGCGGCCGCCATGATGGGGGGGGGGGGTCTGAGGCAGAGGTGGTTAAGAGTGATCAGGCAGGCAGGCAGAGGGGTTAGGGGTGATGAGGCAGACAGGCAGAGTGGTTAGGGGCATCAGGCAGGCAGGCAGAGGGGTTAGGGGCGATGAGGCAGGAAGGCAGAGTGGTTAGGGGTGATCAGGCAGGCAGAGGTGGTTAGGGGCAATCAGACAGGCAGGCAAGCTGTTAGGGGTGATCAGGCAGGCAGTTAGGCAGGCAAGCAGTTAGGGGTGATCAGGCAGGCAGGTGAGCAGTTAGGAGCCAGAAGTCTGGATTGCGAGAGGGATGTCCAACTGCTGGTTTAGGCTTGATCCCGCAGTGGGATTGGGCCTAAATGGGCAGTTGGACATCCCCCGAGAGGTCCCAGATTGCAAGAGGTTGCAGCCAGGCCGAGGGACCCACATCCACATGCACAAATTTCATGCACCGGGCTTCTAGTGTACCAATAATAACTTAAGAACACTGAAACTACAGCCTCCCCAACCACGAGCACCTAAAAAGTCTGTCCAGGGGGAGACAAAGCGGCACGAATATGTGGACAAGCCCTGTGCCTTCTCACAGAGCAGATAGAAGGAACATCTGAATCGAATAATGTCCACCCAGAATTGGTGAAATAAACACAGATATCACCTAGAGAAAGGAGAGAGAGAGAGCTACATAACCAGACACGGAGAGAGGAGAGATCATGGGGAGACAAAGAAACAGCCCTCACACGAAAGAAAAGGAGGAATCACCAGAAAAGGAAGAAAATAAAATGGAGGCAAGCAATATGTCAGAGAAAGAATTCATATAAATGGTCATAAGGTCATTGAAAAGGATGGAAGACAAATTCAACAATATGTGTAAGAACCAAGAGGAAATGTAGAAAAACCAAGAAGAAATGAAAAATGACATTGCTGCAATAAAGAACTCAATAGAAAGCATCAACAGCAGACTAGAAGAAGAAGAGGACCACGTCAGTGAGCTAGAAGACAAGCAGGAAAAAATACCCAAGCAGAGCAGCATCAAGAAAAAAAAAAAAACCTTCAAAAACAGAAGGAGGGCCAAAGGGAGCTTTGGGACAACATGAAACAAAACAACATCCGCATAATAGGGGTGCAAGAAGGAGAGGAAACTGAGCAAGGAATAGAAAACCTGTTTGAAGGAATAATGATAGAAAACTTCCCTGATATAGGGAAGAGAAAACTCACACACGTCCAAGAAGCTCACAGAGTTCCAAACAAGTTGAACCCAAAAAGACCAATACCAAGACACTTTATAATTAAATTGGCAAACACCAATGACAAAGTAAGAATCTTAAAGGCTGCCAGAGAGAGACAGAAAGTTACCTACAAAAGAACCCCCATCAGACTAGCGACTGATTTCTCAACAGAAACACATCAGGACAGAAGGGAATGGAATGAAATTCACAAAGTCGTGCAAAGCAAGGGACTGAATCCAAGAATACTGTACCCAGCAAAGCTATCAATCAAAACTGAGGGTGAAATCAGGAGCTTCACAGAAAAAAAAAGAATAAGGGAGCTTATTACCACAGAACCAGCAATGCAAGAAATGCCAAAGGGTCTGCTGTAAAAAAAAGAAATAGGAAGCAAAGAAGGAACACAGAGGTAAAGAATAAAAATGGTGACAAATAAGTACCTATAAGTAATAACTTTAAATGTAAATGGATTAAATGCCCCAAGCAAAAGACTTAGGGTAGCTGAGTGGATAAGAAAACATGACCCATATATCTGCTGTCTACAGGAAACCCACCTCAGAACAAAGGACTCACACAAACTGATGGTGAAGGGATGGCAAAAGGTTTTCCAGGCGAATGGAAATGAAAAAAACAACAAAAAAAACCTGGGATAGCAATACTTATATCTGACAAATTAGACCTCAAAGTGAAGACCATAACAAGAGATAAGGAAAGCCACTTCATAATACTAAAGGGAGCAATTCAACAAGAAGATATAACTCTGGTAAACATATATGCACCCAATACAAGAGCACCCAAATACATAAAAAAAACTTCTGGAGGATATCAAGAGGGAGATTGACAGCAATACTGTCATAGTAGGGGACTTTAATGCCCCACTAACACCACTGGAAAAATCCTCTAAACAAAATATCAGCAAAGAAACATCAATCCTAAATGACACACTAGATCAGATGGAATTAATTGACATCTTCAGAACATTTCACCCCAAAGCCACATAATATATATTCTTCTCAAGTACACATTGGTCATTTTCAAAGATAGACCACATATTGGGACACAGGCAAAGGCTCTTCAAATTCAAAAAGATAGAAATCATATCAAGCATCTTCTCAGATCACAATGGCATAAAACAAGAAATCAACTACAATAAAAGCAATAAAAACAGTGAAACACCTGGAGGCTAAATAGCATGCTATTAAACAATTATTGGGTTACCAAAGAGATCAAAGAAGAAATAAAAAACATCATGGCAACAAGTGACAATGAAAACACAACAATCTAAAATCTATGGGACACAGAAAAAAAAATGGTGGCGGAATAGACGAACATGTCCCTAGCCTTGTCCTGGAGCAGATAGAAAGAGCAGCTGAGGGTCGCACGAGGAGTGTTTGTTGGTGAGTTAAGGGACAGCTATACTCCAGGAGAAGGTGGGGGACTGCTGGACAGGGCTGCCCTGACTGGGCAGCCCCTACTGCTGCTGGGTCCCCTCCCGGAGCCACCGGCTTGGATGCGGAGACCACGCCATCTTGCAGGGGATAGTGGATGTTATCGGAAGCCTGAAAATCTGCAATATGGCACCCACTGAACAGCTGCGAACCCCAGAATACCAGTCCTCAATTGGAGCAAACACATAGATTCAGAGGAGCTCTACAATCCACCATGGAAAGGTCAGATTTCACCTAGGATAAGGTGAGGTCTCTGGTCCAGGCAGGACAGAGAAGTGCACGCACTGCGGGAGCTGGAGGACTGGGGGAATTCTGTACCTAGAAAAACCCATGGCTGTTGGGTCTGGCGTGATTCGTGAATGTGGAAGGGGGTCCTCAGAGCTGCTAACAGAGAGGATCTCTAAAAAGCAACCCATTTTGATCTGCGCAGGACAACCTAGAAATTCTAAAAGTGTGCCGGCTGCTTGGACACAAGGGGGAAAAAGGACTGCACAGACTTGTGCGCAGCCCCGGAATCGCAAAATTGCGCTTTTTTCTCTTTAAATCCTTGCTTCTGATTACTAAGCCCAATACATAGGATCACCCAGTTGGGGACACCCTAGGAGCCTGCAGGGGAAGGTTGTTTTTCTGGAACCTGGGGATCAGAGCAGGGAGTGACCGTCAGAGATCCAGCTCTGGGGCAGCCCACTCTCACAAACCGGTATTGAGTGCCACAGGGAAAGCAGGATCTAAGCACAGGCTAGGAGGACCTATAGAGCCGGAGGTCAATCCAGAAACATTGCCACTCAGGGGTTGAATCACAAATTGACTCTTGTGTAATCACAAATAAAGAAATACAAAAAAAATAAGACTCACTGCCTGCTTAAAAATCAGGACTGGCTTACAACACTGAGGAGCAGTGGGACACAGGGAACTGCAATACTGTCCTGACTGGGAAACAGGAGTGCCAAACAGAACAATAGAGGAAGTGAATGACCTTCTCTACTGCATATTTTTTTTATTTTTACTTTTTATTTTTCGTGATCTTTTACTTAAGAAACTAATTTTTTTTCTTTTTTCCTCACTTGATTTTACCTTTTTAATTATTACATTTTTATTTTCAATCAGTATTATTACTACTACTATTTTACCTTTTTTTTTAAAAGTGTCATTTTATTTTCTTTTTATTTTACTTTGGGATTAGTGTTCTACATTCTATTTTCATCTTTCCTTTAGCATCATTTTACTCTATCTCAACCCTACCTTTATGCCATCACTCTCTTCCTATCTTTTCCCCTTTTGTTGTCCTGTTTCTCTTACCCTTTTCCTGCTTTAGATTTTCCCTAATCTTTCTTTTTACCCCCTGTTAAAATTTCACCCTAATTATATATCTAATTTCCAATCCCTTGCTCCAAGTCCATACACACCTCTCTCTTCTCTGTCTTCACTATCCAAAAAATTGTTTTTCTCTCTGTCCTTTTGTTGTTGTTTGCTTGAATGTTGATTATATCAATTTTTTTGTGCTTGTTTGTGAGATTGTTTTGCTTATTCTTTTTTTTGTTGTTGTTGTTTTGTTTTTTGTTTCTTTTTTCCTGTGCTTCACTTGATATTAGTTGTTGTTTGTAGATTGTATTCATCTCCAGGTACTCGTTGCTGGCATTTATTGGGATTAGTGGCTGTTTTATTGGAGGTTTCTCCCCATATATATAGTTTGTTCCCCTTTTCTTTCTTATTCTCTTTCTTTTCTCTCTTACTTTGTTTTTCCTTTTCCCAATTTAATCTTTGCACTCCTTTTTTTTTTTCTCTCCTATCCTCTAATTTGCCTTTCTCTGGTGGTCACCTTTATTTGGGGTTATTAATATCGTGAATACATTTCTGTTCAGTGCTTTGTGTGTTGTACATGGTTGTGTTGTATTTTGTGCCTTTAAATCAACACAGGAGAGAGAGAACTCCATAACCAGACACCCAGAGAAGAGAGACCATGGGGAGACAAAGAAACAGCCCACATATGAAAGAAAAGCAGGCATCACCAGAAAAGGAAGTAAACAAAATGGAGGCAAGCAACCTGCCAGAGAAAGAATTCAGAGAAATGGTCATAAGGTGGCTGGAAACAATGGAAGATAAATTCGACAATATGAGTAAGAACCAAGAGGAAATGAAGAAGAACCAAGAAGAAATGAAAAATGACATCGTTGCAGTAAAGAACTCAATAGAAAGCATCAAGAGTAGACTAGAAGAAGCAGAGGACCGCATCAGTGAGCTAGAAGACAAGATGGAAAAAAATACCCAAGTAGAGCAACTTCTAGAAAAAAAAATTAAAAGGCAGGAGGAGAGTCTAAGGGAACTTTGGGACAACACGAAGCAAAACAACATCCACATAATAGGGGTTCCAGAAGGAAAGGAAGCTGAGCAAGGAATAGAAAACCTCTTTGAAGAAATAATAACAGAAAATTTCCCTGATATAGGGAATTAAAAACCCACACAAATCCAAGAAGCTCACAGAGTCCCAAGCAAAATGAACCCCAAAAGACCGACGCCAAGGCACATTATAATTAAATTGGCAAACACCAACGACAAAGTAAGAATCTTAAAAGTAGCAAGAGAGAGACAGAAAGTTACATACAAAGGAACCCCCATCAGACTAGCAACTGATTTCTCAACAGAAACTCATCAGGCCAGAAGGGAATGGAATGAAATATACAAAGTCATGCAAAGGAAGGGTCTGAATCCAAGAATACTGTACCCAGCAAGGCTGTCAATCAAAATTGAAGGTGAAATCAGGAGCTTCACAGACAAAAAAGGACTAAGGGAATTTATTACCACCAAACCAGCAATGCAAGAAATGCCAAAGGGTCTGCTGTAAAAAAAAAAAAAAAAAAAAAGAAAGAAAGAAAGAAAGAAACAGGAAGCGAAGAAGTAACACAGGGGTAAAGAATAGGAATGGCGACAAATAAGTACCTATCAATAATAACTTTAAATGTAAATGGATTAAATATCCCAATCAAAAGACCTAGGGTAACGGATTGGATAAGAAAACACGACCCACATATCTGCTGTCTACAAGAAACCCACCTCAGAAAAAAAGACGCACACAGACTGAGGGTGAAGGGATGGAAAAAGGTTTTCCAGGCAAATGGAACTGAAAAAAAAAAAAAAAGCTGGGGTAGCAATACTTATTTCTGACAAATTAGATCTCAAACTGAAGGACATAACAAGAGATAAGGAAGGCCAATTCATAATACTAAAGGGAGCAATCCAACAAGAAGAAATAACTCTGGTAAACATATATGCACCCAATACAGGAACACCCAAATACATAAAAAAACTCCTGGAGGATATCAAGGGAGAGATTGACAGCAATACAATCATAGTAGGAGACTTTAATACCCCACTATCACCATTGGACAAATCCTCTAAACAAAACATCAGCAAAGAAACATCAATCCTAAATGACTCACTAGACCAGATGGAATTAATTGACATCTTCAGAACATTTCACCCCAAAGCCACAGAATATACATTCTTCTCAAGTGCACATGGGTCATTTTCAAAGATAGACCATATGTTGGGACATAGGCAAAGTCTCTTCAAATTCAAGAAGATAGAAATCATATCAAGCATCTTCTCAGACCACAGTGGCATAAAACTGGAAATCAACTACAATAAAAACAACCCAAAGAAATCAAACACATGGAGACTAAACAGCATGCTATTAAACCATGACTGGGTTACCAGAGAGATCAAAGAAGAAATAAAAAACATCATGACAACAAATGACAATGAAAACACTACAATCCAAAATCTATGGGACACAGCGAAAGCAGTCTTGAGAGGGAAGTTCATAGCTCTACAAGCCTACTGCAAAAATCAAGAAACAGGGGTAATAAATTACCTAACCCAACAACTCAAAGAGTTAGAAAAAGAGCAACAAGAAAAGCCCAGTGTAAGCAGAAGGAAGGAAATAATAAAGATCAGAGCACAGATAAACGACATAGAGACCAAAGAAACAATACAAAAGATTAACAAAACCAAGAGCTGGTTCTTTGAAAGGATAAACAAGATTGATGAACCTCTAGCCAGGCTCACCAAGAAGCAAAGAGAGAGGACCCAAATAAACAAAATCAGAAATGAAAGAGGTGAAATAACAACAGATCCCGCCGAAATACAAAGGATTGTTAAAAAATACTACGAACAACTCTATTCCAACAAACTGGACAACCTGGAGGAAATGGACATATTCCTAGAAAAATATAACCTTCCAAAACTCAATCAGGAAGAATCTAAACAGCTCAACATGCCAGTAACTATGGAAGAAATTGAAACAGTCATCAAAGAGCTTCCGGCAAACAAAAGCCCGGGGCCAGACGGCTTCACAGGAGAGTTCTACCAAACATTCAAGGAAGAACTAAAACCTATCCTCCTCAGACTATATCAAAAAATTCAAGAGGAAGGAACACTTCCAAGCTCCTTCTATGAAGCCAGCATCACCCGAATACCAAAACCAGATAAAGACAACACAATGAAGGAGAATTACAGGCCAATATCCCTCATGAATGTAGATGCCAAAAACCTCATAAAATTCTAGCGAATAGGATCCAGCAGTACATCAGAAAGATCATACACCATGACCAAGTAGGGTTTATCCCAGGAATGCAATGATGGTTCAATATCTGCAAATCAATAAATGTGATACATCACATAAACAAATTGAGAGATAAAAATCACATAGTCATATCAATTGATGCAGAAAAAGCATTTGACAAAATCCAACACCCTTTCTTGATAAAAACTCTCAACAAGGTGGGAATAGAAGGATCATACCTCAACATAATAAAAGCTATATATGATAAACCCACAGCTAACATCATACTCAATGGGCAAAAACTAAAACCATTTCCCCTAAGAACAGGAAGAAGACAAGGATGCCCACTCTCACCACTCCTGTTTGACATAGTACTGGAAGTATTAGCCACTGCAATTAGACAAGAAGAAGAAATAAAAGGCATCCAAATTGGAAAAGAAGAAGTAAAGCTGTCCTTATTTGCAGATGACATGATATTGTACATAAAAAACCCGAAAGAATCCATCAAAAAACTAACAGACTTAATAAATGAATTCGGCAATGTAGCAGGATACAAAATTAACACCAAGAAATCTATGGCATTTCTATACACCAACAGTGAACTTACAGAAAGAGAGACTAAAAAAGCAATCCCATTTTCCATCGCACCAAAAAAATTAAGATACCTAGGAATAAACCTAACCAAGGAGGTAAAAGACCTATATGCAGAAATCTACAGGACACTGAAAAAAGAGATAGAGGAAGATAAAGATATAAACAGATGGAAGCACATACCATGTTCATGGATTGGTAGAATCAACATCATTAAAATGTCCATACTACCCAAAGCAATCTATAGATTCAATGCACTCCCCATTAAAATGCCAACGGCGTATTTCACAGACCTAGAAAGAACTCTCCAAAAATTCATCTGGAATAAAAAAAGACCCCGAATAGCCACAGCAATCCTGAGAAAGAAGAATAAAGTAGGAGGGATCTCAATACCAGATTTCAAGCTGTATTACAAAGCCACTGTCCTCAAAACATCCTGGTACTGGCACAAGAACAGACATATAGATCAATGGAACAGAATAGAGAATCCAGATATCGACCCAAACCAATATGCACAATTAATATTTGACAAAGGAGGCATGAGCATACAATGGAGTCAAGACAGTCTCTTCAATAAATGGTGTTGGGAAAATTGGACAGATACATGCGAAAAAAATGAAGCTAGATCACCAACTTACACCATACACAAAAATAAACTCAAAATGGGTACAGGACTTAAATATAAGAAGGGAAACCATAAAAATACTGGAGGAATCCACAGGCAGCAAAATCTCAGACATATGCCAAAAGAACTTTTTCACTCATACTGCCCCTAGGGCAATAGAAGCCAAAGAGAAAATAAACAAATGGGACTACATCAAAATAAAAAGCTTTTTCACAGCAAAAGAAACCATCAACAAAACAACAAGAAACCCCACTGTATGGGAGAACATATTTGCAAATGTTATCACTGATAAAGGTTTAATCTCCAACATCTACAGGCAGCTTATACAACTTAATAAAAGGAAGATAAATGATCCAATAAAAAAATGGGCAACAGACCTAAATAGAATCTTTTCGAAAGAAGACAGAAGGAAGGCCAAGAGACACATGAAAACATGCTCAAAGTCACTAATTATCTGAGAGATGCAAATCAAAACGACAATGCGATACCATCTCACACCTGTCAGAATGGCTATCATCAACAAATCAACAAACGACAAGTGTTGGCGAGGATGCGGAGAAAAAGGAACCCTCGTGCACTGCTGGTGGGAATGCAGACTGGTGCAGCCACTGTGGAGAACAGTATGGAGTTTCCTCAAAAAACTGAAAATGGAACTCCCATTTGACCCAGTAATCCCACTCCTGGGAATATATCCTAAGAAACTAGAAACACCAATCAGAAAGGATATATGCACCCCTATGTTCATAGCAGCACAATTTACCATAGCTAAGATTTGGAAACAACCTAAGTGCCCGTCAGCAGATGACTGGATCAGAAAACTATGGCACATCTACACAATGGAATACTATGCTCCCATAAAAAAAGAAAGAATTACTACCATTTGTAGGCATCTGGATGGAATTAGGGAACATTATGCTAAGTGAAATAAGGCAGTCAATGAAAGAAAAATACCACATGATCTCACTCATTTGGGGATAATGAAAAACATTTATAAACTAATGAACAAAAAGATAGATACAGAGGCAGCAAAGCATCAAACAGACTGTCAAATTACAGCAGTAAGGTTAGGGAGAGGTGGGGGAAATAAGAGATCAACTGAAGGACTTATATGCATGTATATAAGAGTAACCAACGGATGCAAAACATTGGGGGGTGAGGCATGTATGGGAGTGGGGTGGGGGGGGCAATGGTAAGATATGTACACATATAATACCTTAATAAAAAAAATTCAAGAGGAAGGAACACTTCCAAGATCCTTCTTTGAAGCCAGCATCACCCTAATACCAAAACCAGATAAAGACAACACAATGAAAGACAATTACAGGCCAATATCCCTCATGAACGTAGATGCCAAAATCCTCAACAAAATTCTAGCAAATCGGATCCAGCAGTACATCAGAAAGATCATACACCATGACCAAGTAGGATTTATCCCAGGGATGCAAGGATGGTACAATATACGCAAATCAATAAACGTGATATATCACATAAACAAATTGATAGATAAAAATCACATAATCATATCAATTGATGCAGAAAAAGCATTTGACAAAATCCAACACCCTTTCTTAATAAAAACTCTCAACAAGGTGGGAATAGAAGGATCATACCTCAACATAATAAAAGCCATATATAGTAAACCCACAGCCAACATAATCCTCAATGGACAAAAACTAAAACCATTTCCCCTAAGAACAGGAACAAGGCAGGGATGCCCACTCTCACCACTCCTGTTCAACATAGTACTGGAAGTATTAGCCCTTGCAATTAGACAAGAAGAAGGAATAAAATGCATCCAAATTGGAAAAGAAGAAGTAAAGCTGTCCTTATTTGTAGATGACATGATATTGTACATAAAAAACGCGAAAGACTCCATTAAAAAATTATTAGACTTAATAAATGAATTTGGTAATGTAGCAGGATACAAAATTAACGCTCAGAAATCTATGGCGTTTCCATACACCAATAGTGAAATTACAGAAAGAGAGACTAAAAAAGCAATCCCATTTACCATCGCACCAAAAAAGTTAAGATACCTAGGAATAAACTCAACTAAGGAGGTAAAAGTCCTATACGTGGAAAACTACAGGACACTGAAAAAAGAGATAGAGGAAGACTTAAACAGGTGGAAGAACATACCATGTTCATGGATTGGGAGAATCAACATCATTAAAATGTCCATACTACCCATAGCAATCTATAGATTCAATGCACTCGCCATTAAAATACCAACAGCATATTTCACAGACCTAGAAAGAACTCTCCAAAAATTCATCTGGAATAAAAAAAGACCCCAAATAGCCACATTAATTCTGAGAAAGAAGAACGAAGTAGGTGGGATCTCAATACCAGATTTCAAGCTGTATTACAACGTTACTCTTCTCAAAACAGCCTGGTACTGGCACATGAGCAGACATATAGACCAATGGAACAGAACAGAGAACCCAGAAATCAACCCAAGCCATTATGCTCAATTAATATTTGACAAAGGAGGCATGAACATACAATGGAGTCAACATAGTCTCTTCAACAAATGGTGCTGGGAAAATTGGACAGATCCATGCAAAAAAATGAAACTAGACCATCAAGTTACACCATACACAAAAATAAACTCAAAATGGATACAGGACTTAAATATAAGATGGGAAACCATAAAAATACTAGAGGAATCCACAGGCAGAGAAATCTCAGACATATGTCAAAGCAATTTCTTCACCGATACTGCTCCTAGGGCAATGGAAACTAGAGAGAAAATAAACCAATGGCCTACATCAAAATAAAAAGCTTTTGCACAGGAAAAGAAACCATCAACAAAACAAGAAAGCTCACTGTATGGGAGAACATATTTGCAAATGTTATCACTGATAAAGGTTTAATCTCCAACATCTACAGGGAACTTATACAACTTAATAAAAGTAAGATAAATGATCCAATAAATAAATGGGCAACGGACCTAAATATAAACTTTTCGAAAGAAGACAGAAGGAAGGCCAAGAGACATATGAAAACATGCTCAAAGTCACTAATTATCTGAGAGATGCAAATCAAAATGACAATGCAGTACCATCTCACACCTGTCAGAATGGCTATCATCAACAAATCAACAAACGACAAGTGCTGGCAATGATGTGGAGAAAAAGGAACCCGCGTGCATTGCTGGTGGGAATGCAGACTGGTGTAGGCACTGTGGAGAACGGTATGGAGTTTCCTCAAAAATCTAAAAATGGAGCTCCCATTTGACCCAGTAATCCAACTTCTTGGAATATATCCCAAGAATACAGAAACACCAATCAGAAAGGATATATGCTTCCCTATGTTCATAGCAGCACAATTTACCATAGCTAAGATTTGGAAACATCCTAAATGCTCATCAGTAGATGAGTGGATTAGAAAAGTATGCTATATCTACACAATGGAATACTACGCTGCTATAAAAAAGAAGGAATTCTTTCCATTTGCAGCTGTATGGGTGGACCTGGAGAGCATTATGGTAAGTGAAATAAGCCAGGCAATGAAAGAAAAATACCACATGATCTCACTCATTTATGGAAAATAAAGAACATTATAACCTGATGAACAAAAAGATAGATACAGAGGCAGTAAAGCACCGAACAGACTGTCAAATTATAGCAGGAAGGCTGGGGAGTGTTGGGGAAGGGGGAGGAAAGAGATCAACTAAAGGACTTGAATGCATGCATATAAGCACAACGAATGGACACAAGACACTGGGGGGGGGGGTGCCGTGGGGAGGATGAGGGCATATGACAGGGGGTAGGGGAGGCTGGGGCAAGGTCAATGGGGAAACAAAAAAGAGATATATGTACTACTATATGTAATACTTTAAACAATAAAAAAAGATTTAAGAAAAAAAGAAGGAACAAAAGAGAGGACCCAAATAAACAAAATCAGAAATGAAAGAGGTGGAGTAACACCTGATCCCACAGAAATACAAATGATTATGAAAAAATACTATGAACAATTCTATTCCAACAAAATGGACAACCTAGATGAAATGGACATAGTCTTAGAAAAATATAAGATTCCAAAACTCCATCCAGGTGTCTACAAATGGTAGTAATTCCTTCTTTTTTTTTTGTGGGGGGGGGGGGGATAATGAAAAACATTATAAACTGATGAACAAAAAGATAGTTACAGAGGCAGTAAAGCATCAAACAGACTGTCTAATTACAGCAGTAAGGTTAGGGAGAGGTGGGGGAAATAAGAGATCAACCGAATGACTTGTATACATGCATATAAGAGTAACCAACGGATGCAAAACATTGGGGGGTGAGGGCATGTATGGGAGTGGGGTGGGGGGGGGTAATGGTAAGATATGTACACATATAATACCTTAATAAAAATTTGAAAAAAACAAACAAAAAACAAACAAACAAACAAACAAAAAGAATCACACAGAAAAAAAAAAAAGATTCCAAAACTCAATCAAGAAGAATAAAAAAACCTGAAAAGTCTGATAACTACTGAAGAAATTGAAGCAAAATAAAAATCTTCTGCACAGCAAAAATCTTCCAGCAAACAAAAGCCCTGGTCTGGATGGCTTTACAGGGAAGTTATACCAAGCATCCAAAAAAGAACTAAAACCTATCCTCCTCAGACTATTCCAAAAAATTCAAGAGGAAGGCACACTTCCAAGCTCTTTCTATGAAGTCAGCATTACCCTAATCCCAAAACCAGATAAAGACACCACAGAAAAAGAGAACTACAGGCCAATATCCTTGATGAACATAGATGCTAAAATCCTCAACAAAATTCTATCAAATCGGATTCAGCATTGCATTAGAAAGATCATACACCATGACCAAGTGGGATTTATTCTGGGGATGCAAGGATGGTACAATATTTGCAAATCAATAAATGTGATACATCACATAAACAAACTGAGAGACAAAAATCACATAGTCATATCAATCGTTACAGAAAAAACATTTGACAAAATCCAATACCCTTTCTTGATAAAAACTCTCAGCAAAGTTGAAATAGAGGGATCATACCTCAACATAATAAATGTCTTATATGACAGACCTACAGCCAATATCATACTCATTGGGCAAAACTAAACTCATTTCCCCTAAGAACAGGAACAAGACAGGGATGCCCACTTTCATCACTTCTGTTTGATATAGTACTGGAAGTGATAGCCAAAGCAATCAGACAAGAAGAGGAAATAAAAAGCATCCAAATTGGAAAAGAAGAAATAAAACTGTCTTTATTCACAGATGTCATGATAGTATACATAGATAACTCCAAAGACTCTATCAAAAAACTACTAGACTTAATAAATAAATTTGGCAATGTAGCAGGATACAAAATTAACACGCAGAAATCTATGGCCTTTTTATACACCAATACAACAATTCCACTTTACCACTGCACCAAAAAAATTAAAACAGCTAGGAATAAACTTAACTAAGTATGTAAAAGACCTGTACTCAGAAAATTACAGGACATTTCAAAAAGAGACAGAGGAAGACATAAACAAATGGAAGAACATACCATGTTCATGGATTGGTAGAATCAACATCATTAAAATGTCCATACTACTCAAAGCAATCTACAGATTCAATGCAATCCCCATTAAAATACCAATGGCATATTTCAAAGATCTAGAACAAACTCTCCAAAAATTCATCTGGAATAAATAAAGACCCTGAATAGCCACAGCTATCCTGAGAAAGAAGAACAAAGTTGGAGGGATCACATTACCAGGTATCAAGCTATATTACCAAGCCACGGTTCTCAAAACTGCCTGGTACTGGCACAAGAATAGACATATAGACCAATGGAACAGAACAGAGAACCCGCATACAATGGAGTCAAAACAGTCTTCTTAATAAATGGTGCTGGGAAATTTGGTCAGATACATGCAAAAAAATGAAACTAGATCACAACTTACACCATACATAAAAACAAACTCATAATGGCTAAAGGACTTCAATATAAGACGGGAAACCATAAAAATCCTACAAGACTCCATAGGCAGCAAAATAGCAGACATATGTTGTAGCAGACACAGACACAGCTCCTAGGGCAATGGAGACTAAAGAGAAAATAAACAAATGGGACTACATCAAAATAAAAATCTTCTGCACAGCAAAATAAACAATCAACAAAACAACAAGAAAGCCCACTGCATGGGAGAACATATTTGCCAACGATATTTCAGATAAGGGTTTAATCTCCAAAATTTACAGAGAACTCATACAACTTAACAAAAGGAAGATAAACGATCCAATAAAAAAATAGGCAAAGGTTCTAAATAGATACTTTTCAAATGAGGACATACAGAAGGCCCAGAGACCTATGAAAACATGTTCAAAGTCACTAATCATCTGAGAGATGCAAATCAAAACTACAATGAGATACCATCTCACACCTGTCAGAATGGCTTTCATCAACAAATTGACAAATGACAAGTGCTGACGAGGATGGGGAGAAAAAGGAACCCTCGTACACTGCTGGTGGGAATGCAGACTGGTGCAGCCACTATGGAAGACAGTATGGCGTTTCCTCAAAAATTTAAAAATGGAACTCCCATTCGACTCTATAATCCCACTTCTGGGACTATATCCCAAGAAACCAGAAACACCAATCAGAAAGGATATCTGCACTCCTATGTTCATAGCAGCAAATTTACAATAGGTAAGATTTGGAAACAGCCTAAGTGCCCATCAGCAGATGAGTGGATTAAAAAACTGTGGTACATCTACACAATGGAATACTATGCTGCTTTTAAAAAAAAAGGAACTTTTACCATTTGCAATAGCATGGATGGAACTGGAGAGCATTATGCTAAGTGAAATAAGCCAGTAGGAGAAAGATAAATATCACACAATCTCACTCATATGTGGCAAATAATGATCAACATAATTTGGTGAACAAGAATATAGACCCAGAGACAAATGGCAGAGGAGGTGGGAGGGTTAGAGAGCAACCAAAGGACTTGTATGCATGCACATTAGCATAACCAATGGACACAGACACTGTGGTGGTGGGGGCTTGCCTGAGGTAGGAATGGCTGGGGGGGGGGGGGGTCAATTGGGGAAAAAGGAGACATATGTAAAACTTTAGACAATAAAAAATGTAATAATAACTTAAGTAGTTCTGGGCTAACAGTGACAGTTTCATCTGCAACTTTTATCATGTGGTCCAAGATAGCTGCTCCAGCAACTGCCATCATATCACGAGTTCAGGCTACAGAAAGAGGAAATGTGGAAGCTGAGAAAATGCCATTTCCATTAAGGACGGTCATGACCCAGAACTTGCATGCACACACCACTTCCCCTAATGCCTCACTGGTAGAACTTGGTATTGTGGCCACATCACTTCCAGCGACAGTCCTTAGTTCTACTCCTAAAGGCCACAGGGAGAACACATCCTTGAGGGGGATCAGCAGTTTTTGCCACAAGAAGAAGCCAATCCTAAGCAATGGAGGTGGGCATGACTTGGCCTGGGCATGTGGGGATGAGGGAGGACTGAGTTCTGAGGAGCTCTTACTAGTATATGGCAACAGTGAGAAGGAGAAGTCTAATGGAGAAGTTCAAGGCACTGAGCCTTAATCACCAGTTACGGCTCATCAGGCATCTTGTCCTGAGGGCCCAGTGATAGTAAAGGGATCTTGGTGAGCACAGGACTGAATTCACAGAATTCCACACCTGAGCTTTGTTTTACACAGACACGTTTTTGATAATTCAAAATATTTAAAATTGTACCTTATTTTATTTTTACTTTTTATTATGTATATTTTATTAAATTTATTGGTGTGACTTGGTTAATAACATAAATTTCAGGTGTACAACATTATAATTTGACATCTGTATATTCTATTGAGGGTTCCCTATCAGAGGTCTAGTTTCCTTCTGTTACCATATATTTGACCCCCTTTACCAATTTGCCCGTCCCCCATCCCTCTTGAATGAAAGAAGATGTGGTATATAATGGAATACTACTCAGCCATAAAAAATGAAATATTGCCATTTGTGACAACATGAATGGATCTTGAAAATATCATGCTAAGTAATATAAGTCAGATGAAAAAAGAGAACTGTATGATTTAACTCATGTGGGATTTGAAACAAAAAGTAAAATTTCACCCTATTTAAAAAATTAAGAATAGAGTTACCATATGACCCAGCAACCCCTCTTCTGGGTATCTACCCGAAAAATTTGAAAACATTTATTCACAAAGACATATGTTTCCCTATGTTCATTGCAGTGTTATTCAGGTGGCCAAGACATGGAAACAACCAAAGTGCCCTTCAATAAATGATTTGTAAAGAAGATGTGGTACTTGTACACAATGGAATACTATTCAGCCACAAGAAAAGGTGAAATTCTGCTATTTGCAACCACATGAATGAACCTTGAGAATATCATGCTAAGTGAAAAAAGTCAGACAGAAAAATGTAAGAACCACATGATTTCACTCGTATGTGGGATATAAAACAAAAACTCATAGACACAGACGTCAGTATGGTGGTTACTTGAGGGAAGGGGAGTGGGAGGGTAATAAATGGTAATGGTAAAGAGGGCCAAATATATACTGATGGAAGATGATTTGACTTTGGATGATGGGCACACAATGCAATATGAAGATCATGAATCATAGAAGTATGTACTTGAAACCTATATAATCTTACTAACCAATATCACCCCAATAAATTTAATAAAAATAAAAAAACTTGCACCCTATTTTAAATCAACCTGGATGAGAGAAGCCAGCAGGGGTTTGCAACTTAAAAATATCTTGTAGGTCATATTGCAACTCAGAAAAGTTACTTTTCTATTCATCTTTTTGTACAAATACCACATCACATACACCATTTTTGGTATAAGTTTATATAGCTGTGTAATGACTGACTTGACTAGAAGGATCTGCTGTGGGCATCTGTTAACATATTCCATCCTCATATCAACATAATGTGATCAGTATACTATCCCTGTTTGAAAGATGCAGAATTTGACAAAGATCACCCTACCCCTTACATGGTGAAGCTAAGTAAGCCTTCTGTCTCTGTACCATGCCACCTCCCAAGAAACACGTGGTTGTCTACAGCAGTTTTCCCAAAACATGGAACAATGAAACACCAGACCCTTACATTGATCTATGAAAGAAAGATCTGTGGTCAGTTAATTTGGAAAATGATGCATCTCTCTCCACTTGGAGATCCCCAGAGCATAGAGCATATTGATGATTCTGATAAATCCTGTAGAAGAGAACTTAATGGGACTTTAAATCATTGTTGTTTCTCAAATTTATTCATCAGAGAACAATCTCATGCATTTGACCCATGAAGCCCCTCTCTACTCCTTTATTGTTCTCTGACAGGACTCCTCTAGCTGGAAAAAGTAGGAGGCTGATTGCTAGGGGACCCCAGGTATAGTGTTGAGTTATCTGAGCAAGTTGTTTGACATCTCTGTTGGGGTTTTGAAGAAACAATAAACAACACTCTTTCTCTTCCTCCACTTGAGTTCAGAACACATTGAGTGATCAGATGGAGATAAAAATATTAGCTTTATTGTGATAACTACTACACATGCAGGTGGGTGGCTCAGGTCTGTGGGCAGATGGGATGCTCCCATGTCTCCTGAATCAGGCAGACTTTCCCACCCAGAAACAGACCCAGTGAGCTGACCCATTGTCCAGTGGGCAGTAGCAGGACTGAAGGCACCCTCACTGTAGGCAGGCAGATCCCCAAAAGGGGAAATCCAAAAGGTCAGAGCCATCAGGCTCAGTGCCTTCACCCAAATTCACTGTTCAAGTAAGTTGCTTCTCCCTCCCAAAGATCTATACCTCGGTTTCTGGACTTGTCAAACAAAATTAATGAAACCCAGAGTTGTTATAAGGATGACACAAATGGTGGATAAATGCCCTGAAAAATTTAAAACACTAAATTATTTTATTTGGGTAGCGGTTCTCATTGGGTTGATGTTTATGTTAAATCATTTGATCATTCATTCATTCATTCATTCACTCATTCAAAGAGTGTATATGTTAAGTATAAACTAGCTGCTGGGAGAATAAAGCACAGATTTTCATCTAGGGCCACTGAGCCACCATTCTCTCCCAACATGTGCCTGCCAGACACCATGAATGTCCTCTCTCGCCTCTCTTTCCCTACAAGTTCCACCTAATCTGTGAGATAGCTCCAGACCCCCTTTCTCTGGTAAACCATTGTTTACTTCAGCCACCCACCCCTTTCTTGGAGCTCATCACACCCTTATTATCTGCAATGCTCTTCTTCACACTTGCCTTTTTCCTATGGTTTTACAAGGCCAGGAGTCATCTCACTTTAGTGCCCCATGACCCTGTCTCCGATGCAGAACTGGACATGCAGGAGGGGTCAGAGATGGCATGATGACTGGCAGACTGCTGATGGATTTAGCCAGCTGGGGAAGGTGGCAGGGTAGCCATGATCTCATTTTCCCCATTCACTGATATGTTCCAAATACAGCTTTATGAGATTTTTCTGGAGTGTCAGCTGTGCTGTTTTGAGCTGGGCCACCAAGGGCAGAATGTCCAGAGGCGCAAGAAGAATGGCATGAGGGAAGGGCTTGGCAGAGAGTAAGGGTGTCTGCACTTTGCCAGCCTCCAGCAGGGTCTCAGAATGTTTTGTCCCATTTTAGGGTCTTAAAAGGGAAATGTCAGGGAAAAGATACTTGAGGAGATTCTGGGACTATGGACCACAGGGAGAACATAATAGAAGCCAAGAGTCAGGTCCTCCCAGGCAAATCACAGAGGACCTGGGGAGGAGGGTCCCAGTGCTTGCGGTTACGTGCTCAAAATGCCATCTCATCATTATTGCTGACCAGACAGGTGACCTGGATGTGGGCTTCTCCAGAAATGATTCAACCACAATGAACTTGGGTCTGTGTGGTCAGTGATGGGCCACTACTCTGTGCCTCAGTTTCCTCATTGATAAAAAGGGGTGGAGTTGGACTTTATTATGGGTCTCAAGTTTGTCTCCAATTTTTATTTTTAAACTTGAATTGTTTTTATATTTAAAAGTGGACTGTATTCTGGTTTCTCTTCAGACCGCAAAATCTTTTGCCTTTTACTAGAAGTTGGACTGTTTTACATTGAAGATTGTATTTTGTAAATATGATTTAAAAAATCAGACTGTCCCTAAATCCTGGGCCTGCAGGACAACAGTTTGTGTGGCAATCACCCCTCGCTCCCTGAACCCAACTCCTGCAGGCACACCTTTCCCCCAGGTGCTGGCCCTCCTCTTCCTGTGACACCACCTATGTCCCCCATAGTATTCAGGTTTGTCCTCAACCCTCACCCCGACCACATAGTTCCTGCGGTTCCTTCCAGCGAGGGTGCTATGTGATTCACAGTGGCCTTGGGACGGGATCACACACAGAGCCCTGTCTCTGAGGCCCCAGCCCCGGGTTCCAGCCCAGGCTCTGCACTGACTTGCCAGTGGACCAGGGTGAGCTGCCTCCCTTCTCCACCTTCATCTTCCACATCTATTACAAGAGGGACTTGGTCAAAACCATCAATAACATCTTTTCAAGTTCTCACATTCTGTGACTATGAAAATGCCATTTAGCAGAGTCAAATGGAACTATGATTTAAATGTTGTGGAATGTAGCTACCCCGCCACTCGCCAAACTTCGTGAAGGGGTGTGGGAGGCAGAGAGGGAGGACAAGGAAGCAGGGAGGGAATGGCTGGGGGAACCCTCACTGGTGATAGCTGAGCAAGTCTGGCTCAGGCTGACCTCGAGTCTGATGGAGTTGAAAGAGGCAGCCTCGCCTCCTGGAATTCCTTCCAGGTCAATATCTTGGAATTGCCCCGACCCTGCCCTTTGCAGAAGCCCGAGGCTCTGGCGTAAAGCTGAGTGGTACAGACCAAGCAGTCACAAGGGAGGACACACAGCCAGATTCTCTGGAAATTCCGTGCAGCGAAGACTTCTCCATAGGCCCTGGGGGTGGGCAGGGTGGGGGGTGGTGGTGGTGGTGCTGGGTCATGGTGCTCAGCAGGAGGAAACCCTCCTAACTCCCCCCAACTCTAGGGTCACAAGACTGCTGTGCTCACTCCAGCTCTTTCCTAACTGGCTATTACTTTATTTATCTGGGTCTCAGTTTCTTCATTTGTCAAATGGGGTTGAAACAAACAGCAACAAAAATAAGCCTGTTCTCTCTGTCCCTTAGGGGGAAATGTTAGTGAGCCAGCAGGCTTGAGGGTTTTCCTGAGAGAGTCAGTAGTTTTCCTATGAGGCCTTCTCCAGGACACTCTCACTTGCCCAGTACCATTAGCGGGCTGCCTGGTGCAGCCTGGAAGACAGGCGCCCCCCTCTTGAACCCCCAATCAGAGAGGCCCTCCAGAGCAGTCAGAGCCCTGTAAAAGGACTCACCATCCAGGACCCCACACACCCACACCTGCTACCAACTCCATGTCCTTCTTCACAGCATCGTCACAACTGGGCAAGATGGTCCTCGCTGAGGGGAGGACCCCAGTGGGGCCCACAGAATGCTGACAGGTTGTGGCACTGGAGCCCTGATGCAGGAGTCCTAGGTAAGCCGGCCACCGTGAGCTATAGATGCTTAAAGATCTGTGGAGGCACTTACAGGTCTGAGTTCACAGGCAGTGCTGCCAAGTGTCACAGAAGGACACTGGATTTAGAGGCCTGGGTCTGCCCCCTCCAACCCCCCTGCCCCCCCCGTCCTGGGTGGCAGGGTATTGGTGGCCAACCATTTCATTTCCCTGAGCCTCGTGTTTTTATATATAGAATGGAAGAACATGCCTTCCCAGCTCCCTAACAGCATGGTTGTGAGGAGCAGATGAAAAAAGATACCATTCAGGCCCATAGGATGGCTGCTGCCAAAAGAACATGGGGATGAGCAGGCAGGCTTTTGAACATGGGCAAGTCTGATGGAAACACCTTGGCAGAAAGTGATTAGCATGGGGTGGGAAGAGGGCCTGCCTGAGGAAATGTGTGCACCCCAAAGTGGCCATCTGCTGAATGTGAGAGCTTGGGCTCTGGAGCCAGGCTCACCAGAGTGTGAACCCTGATCCTGCTGCTGGAAGCTGTGTGGCCCTGGGCAAGCCACTGTGCCTCTTCCAACTCTCATTGCCTCTGTAGAATTGGGTCAGTATTCAGCCCTCACAGAGTCGTTTGGAAGATTAAAATGAAAAGTGTTAACATATGTAAAATGTCTAGTGCAAAGCTTGGCACACAGTAGGTGCCTAAAGAATGTAGTTGCTGGTATCTTACCTAATAATAGAGAAACATGTAAATTGACCGTACCACAGCCAATCAGAGTGAGTATGCAAATTAACCCAACAAAGATGGCAGTTAATTTGCATACATACCTGGGTCCCAGAACCTCCTTGGCACCCAGGTCACTCCCAGCCGGCCATCGGAAGGGTAAGGGGGCCCCCTTCCCAAGCCTAAAGCCTCAGGCCCAGTCTTTAGTCTTGGAAAGGGGCTGAGCCTGCGATTGGAGGGGCCGGGGGGGGGGCGCCCTTCCCAAGCCTAAAACCTAGGGTGGAGGCTTTAGGCTTGGGAAGGGGCTGAGCTGGTGATGGGAGGGGTGGGGCCCCTGCCCAAGCCTAAAGCCTGGATGGCCTGAGCTGGCTATCAGAGGAGCGGAGGAAGGAGCCAAGCCTGCGATGGGAGGGGCAGGGGGCAGGGACCAAGCCTGGGATCGGAGGGAAGGGGAAAAAATCAATGGAAACATATCCTCAGGTGAGGATAAAAAGAAAAATAAAGAAAAAAATGTCATATCCTATGGAAGACACATCTTGAAATTGCCTAAAGAAAGTTGTCATTTTTTCATGGTGAAGGGACTGGAGTCTGTGTTGATGAAAATACCTTGGCAGCTGTGGTGATTGGCAGTGGCTGCAGCAGCAGGGTAATGGGGCTGGTGCCTTCCCCTGATCAGCCCGGTCACCTCCCACAAAGGGAGGCCAGACTGCGGCTTAGGTCCACTCCCAATGGGGAGTGGGCCTAAGCCATCAGTAGGACATCCCCTGAGGGCTCCCAGTATGTGAGAGGGGGCAAGCTGGGCTGAGGGACCCCTCCCCAGTGCACAAATTTTGTGCACTGGGCCCCTAGTCTTATATAATAAAAGAGTAATATGCAAATTGACCATACTTCCACTACACCCACAAGCCACACCCACCAGCCAATCAAGAGCAAGTATGCAAATTAACCCAACCAAGATGGCTGCAGCCACGGAGTGAGCAGGAGGCTTGGGTTTCCTCTGCAATGGAGGAAGCCAAGCTTTCCGCACACCCTGGCCGGCCCTGGACTCCACTCAAGGCTACAAAGTTTCAATTATAGAATATAAATAAACCCCAACAAAAATGGCTGAGGCCACGGAGCAAGCAGGAGGCTTGGCTCCGCTCAAGGCTACAAAGTTTTAATTAGAGAAAATAAATCCCAGATATCAGGGCCTGATGACATATCACACAGACTAGAGTCAGAGGGACAGAGCAGGACTGGGGTGGTTCCAGAGCCAGTGTCAGTGTCAGGGCTCCTGGAAGTTCTTCTCACCAAGAAACCTCAAAGACATTTTTTCTTCTTTTCTTATAAGTAGAATGCTGGCTTTCTGGCATTACAATCCCCAACCCCAATTCTAGAATATTCTTTCTTAGGTTTCCTCTTTTTAAAAAATATATTTTTATTGATTTCAGAGAGGAAGGGAGAAGGAGAGAGAGATAGAAACATCAATGATGAGAGAGAATCATTGATCGGCTGCCTCCTGCCGGGCATCGAGCCCACAACCCAGGTATATGCCCTGACCTGGAATCAAACTGTGACCTCCTGGTTCATAGGTCAACTCTCAACCACTGAACCATGCCAGCCAGGCAGGTTCCCTCTTTTCATTCTCCATGTCCTTAGAATCCTTCTAACCTCATCACCGAATCACTTTCTCCTTTTCAGAGCACCTTCCCACAGAGGCGGCACAGTGCTCTCTGAGGGAGATGAGCCAGGCCCAGGGTGTTCTCCTCCACAGAGACCATGCCTCGAGATGTTAAGGGACAGTCTCTGAGCTCATCAAGGTCAAAACTTCAAGACTTCTGACTCTAAAAGCAGTGCTCTCTTCCCCTCTCCAGCAGGTATGTGGGAGGTATGGGTGCCTGTTTCAGAGAGCTTTCTTGAAGAGATCATGCTGGGGCTGAGCTCTGAGTGCAGAACTGCTGCCCACCAGTCCGATGGCCCCTCTGGTGCCAGCCACTTTCCACCCCTCTCAAACTCTGTGATTGATTTGCTTGCTGAATCCAGCCTCATCAGAACTGCTGGGGTTTCCAGGCTGATGGGTCTTTATTTTCCAGAGTTGTCCTGAATGCATTACTCCCCTGAGCAAATCATCTTTTCACTGGCCCGTGGTGCTCCTCCCCTTGGCTGTCCTTGCTGTCTGCTCACCTCCCTTTTGATCCCATAGCCTGCGCAGGGTCCTTGCAGCACCCCAGTTTGCCCCCCACTCCTGGTACCCCATAGTGTAGCCACTCCCTACACCTCACTGCATGTCCCTGGTGTTGCAGATAAAGACAGAATTCACAACCACACTGAACACTGGGTCTGCAGGCAAGTGCAGCTGGACTGAGAAAAACTCAGGCACAATTCAGCTCATGGAATTCTCAGCTCCCTTCATAAACGGGGAAGCATTGTGCCAACGTTAGATGCCCTGTTCCTTTCTCAATGCTGTGCCTCTGCCTGACTTGTTTCCTGATTAGCCTTGCCCATTGGACTGGTAGGCAGCAGCTCTTGTCAGTTTGGTTGGTCTGCTTAAGAAATCGGGTCCAGCCCTAGCCGGTTTTACTCAGTGGATAAAGCGTCAGTTTTCGCTTAAGCACCAGCTCTCTCTTAGTCCAGGTGACCTGGATCGGGGCTGGAGGTAAAGCACAGGACCTTCACCTTAGCCAATCAGCACTTTGCATTCCCCAACCACAGTGATTGGTTCAGGGATGGGCTGGTACAATCAAAATGAGCTTCATGAATTTTGTGGAAACTCCTGAAAAGATGCTCTTGTTTCCCCTCTAGATGTGAGCCTGAAGGTTTGTGAGCTGAGCCCCAAACTGAGCCTGAGAATGAAGCCAGGGGTGGGGACACAAGCAGCTCCTGACCCAGCCTTGCCTGAAGCTGGCCCTTGGATCTTTTAGTAAAGAGTTTCAATAAATTCTCTTTTGTGTTTAAGCCCCATTTGAGTCAGATTGTCAGTCACTTAAAGTAAAATTGAGTCCATATTTATATAAGTGTGATCATGGGATTAAATATAAGGAAGATAAAACTCCAAATGTTTACAATAATATATTTAGATGGCAGGATTGTGGGTTATTTTTCTCTTTATATATTTTATTTCATTTTCCCACATGTTTGTAAAAAGGTATGTTTTGTAAAAAAGAACAAACAAACAAGGAAATCCCTCACAAATACGATGTTAAAATTTTGCCTCTTCTGTTTGGAAAGGCAAAGAGGCTGAAGGAGCCACTGCTCATGTCCCTGCTGAACCTGTGGGATGACAGGCAGGCGCTCCTAAGGGATGGGTGGGGGGGAAGTCAGGCCACCCCCACCCTCCCACAGCCCTGTGATAGCCCTGCAGGGCACCCTTACAGCTCAACAGGAAATCCTCCTTTATGTGGAGAGATGTGAACTTATGGAACTTATGGCAGCTGTTTCTGTAGAGAGGATACAAGTTGAAAATAGAAATGGTTTCAAGAGATTTGGAAACGTTGCTTGATGGCAGTTCTGTTGTAGAATTGGAGAGGGTGTGTGTGTGGTATGTGTGGGGCTGTCTCTGGTCTTGGGCTAGGTGTCAGGGAGCCCCCATACTTTCCCTGAGGGCCAGGCCGGGGCCGCTTGAGCTGGCAGGGCATCTGTGTGTGTGTGCTTGTTGTCACACAGGACCTATATGTTCTTATGTTGTCCTGCATCAGGGATTCAGTGAGGCAGGCGGCTGAGTACAGGGCTGAGGAGTGTGCATGCTTTGCACTTGCTGCATTTCGAGTGGCACAAAGCATGCGTAGCTACCTGGAGTGTGGAGACCCCCGACCTTGAGTTCCCGCTGACTGTTGCCGCAGGCATAGAACTCCAGCACTTAACACTATCTATATCTGTGCATCCAGGAAGCTAAGTGGTGGCAAAAAAAACAAAACAAAACAACTAAAAAGGAGTCATCTGGGCCAGGGAATCCCTGTGTTTGTGAGTGTGTGTATGTATGAGAGATAGATAGATAGATGGATAGATAGATAGAGAATAGCATTGTTTCTCAAAGTGTGTTCGATTGTAATCTCTTTTTGAAATGGGCAGCAAGGAAATGTGTTTGGAGCACAATTCATGGGGGAAGTAATTCATGTATGCCACAGTCCTGTGAACATTAGCATATGAAAGGCCTTGAGAAGTCCTGTGGTAAAGAAAGCTGGTTGAGTGAATGGTCAGTGTGGGTGGATCACCCACATGCTGGATGGAATGAGGTGTGAGGCCAAATATGCCTACTCCCCGATAGGAGAATGATGAAATTTGGGGTATGGGTGAGTGATGCAGTTGGAAGATTGTGCGATTCAGCCCCAGAGCATTTAAAGCATACGGTAGATTGTAAGATTTCAGGGTTTACTTGGGTTAAACACCTCATTCTATAGAGAGGGCCACGGAGGTCCACAGAAGGGAACTGAGTTACCATCACCAGAGTCCTTGGTTGTATCCCATAGAAGCCAATGCTGGATAACCCGGCAGGAGAGAGATTTGCTGGGGGGTGTATGGTGAATGGGAACATGGGCCCCTTCCCACGGTCCAAGTCCCCTCCCACCCTCTGGGAGATATAGTGAAGACCATCTGTCAGGAGACTGCGAGACCTTGGGAACCTGGGCAGCATCTGTGTTGGGAAAGTCTGGGTGGTGGCAAAGCAATAGCACTGGCCGGCTGCCCCTGGTGTGGCCCATCCGCAACCTGGGTGGGACTTAGCCGAACAACTTCACTGATGGCAGCCGGTGTGGCTGTAAGCTTCACCAGTCAGCCACCTACAGTGCTCACATAAGTCCTATGTCTTTCATAGCCAATCCTCTGGGTTATTTCTTTGGAATCCATACACAATACACTAAAGTTTTCTGGGACCTCAGCAGTTTGCATAACAGGGGATATCAGAGAACCCTCCAAACCTATTGGAAGCCTGGAGGACGAGGTTCAAAACCAGGTAGAAACCCAGAGAAGGTAGGCTGCTGAGAGCATGGTCAAACTATGCCACACAATCGAATAAAGTATTGCAGCTGGGGATCATGATGTATAGTAAACTGGCCTGTGGCTCTGCCTCATTCCCAGAAGGAAGGGCCGACTGGCTGAGCATAGGCCCTATGCCCCTCCCATGTGGCCAGGGTCTTGGAGGACAGGTGTCTGGTGGTTTGGCTCCTGCTGCTGAAGCCTGGAGCCTGCCTCTCACCCAGATTCACATAGGAAGGAAGCTCATCCATTTGGGTGGGGGCAGAGTGAGTTTACAAACCCCATCTCCTACCTTCCAGTTTACACGATGCACCTGAGTGTACTTGTTTCTATAAATACTGAAAATCCCTATTCAATTAATAACATGGACCTTGGTAAGTTTCTACTTGCCACGGAAGGATAGAACTCTGAAAAAAATTTGAAATATTCATCTATACTGTACTTGGTGTTTCCTACGCTTTCCCCAGTCTGTACTCACTGACCTTATGCATGGTCATCACAGCAGAAATATACACACAGAGAGAAACAAGCAAGCTTGTAGCTTTCGAATTTCCTGGCATGGATAATAGCATGAGAGCCTCAAAATTCTGTCTTTGAGCATCCATATCCTGGGCATGCGGGCCTCAGAAGGACTAGTGTGTGGGTAGTTAAGCCACTTTCTTCCATGTACCTGGATTTGATTGCTGCTTCCATGAGGAAAAAAGGCAGTCTCAGAGGGAAAGGCTCTCTGGGAATGGCCCAGCTGCATGCTCCATGCCCCACAATCTGACGTTGAGGGGACAATAGAATACCCAATAGTTTGCAGAATCTGAGAGCACAGATGACAGGTGCCTCGCTCCCTGAGAGAAGCTGGGCGGCTGGAGACTCCATAGAGAAGCCCCTCCTTCAGTGAGCAGCAGGAGCCAGCAAACTTGGTGGCCCTCCTGCCGGGGATGGTGGGGGTGTGAGAGCAGATGCAAACGCAGGCCCAACAATAGCAGGCACGAGGGCTCCTCACCAGCCCACGAGGGTGGCCACCAAGGACCGATGGGCAATGTCCTTCTCAGCAGAGGCCAGTGTGGAAAGGTGACCTCAGAGAACAGAGTGTGCTGCCCCTGGTGCCCTGACCTGCTTTTCCCCACCCCAACGTGTGCAATCTCTGGAAAGAGAGAAGGAGAAAACCCTGTTTCCACTGAAATGGAGGTTCTGCCAAAAGCAGCAGGAGGGATCAAGGGAGAAATAAGTTTTTTCTTCCTATTTGAATTTGTGGCCTATGACATTCATTCTGATACACAGCCATTCTGAGATACCCCAGCTTAAGGGTGAGGATATCTGAGACAGTGCGTTGGGCGATTTCATTGTGTGTGAACATCAGAGTGCATTCACACAGCCTAGGTGGAATAGTCTACTACTGCAATTGTGTGTGTTGTACTTTTATGTGACCTGCAGTGCAATAGGTTTGTTTACAACACATCACCACAAAACCGTGAGTAATGTATTGTGCTGCAACATTCGTTGGCTATGATGTCATTAGGTGATAGGAATTTTTCAGCTCTGTTATAATCTTATGGGACCACCACTGTATATGCAGTCTGTCATTGACCAAAATGTCATTATGCGGTGCAAGATTGCAATAATAGTCCTCAAAAAATTTTAAAAGGCTTCAGCACCCATCTTCTTGAATTATTCTGCATGCGACAGAATTCCACCCAAACCTGATTGAGGTTTTGCTTACCCATATCCTGGGTCAAAGCTAAATGTTGGCCGGCACATTGGCATTTATTTCCTGTAAAATAGGGCTGGCACTGGTGGTCACCTTCTGGGCTCTGCTGGTGGGTTCCATCCCCGCCCACCAGGCTGTGTCCCTCGTAGAGCCCTGGCTGCCTGTACACTCTGTGAGTCACTCTTGTTCCTGGTTGGATGGTCTTAAACACTACTGAGAGGATGTTGATAAGAGTCCTTTGAAAACCCCAAATCTCTGTGATCATGTGACTCAAGTCTTCCCTGGGGACTCAGCTACCTCATCTATAAAATGAAGTCATCTTTGCTTTGCTACTCACAGTAGGCCAGCTCTCAGGCATCCAGTGTCTGCCACATGCAGGCGCCTTTCCCATGGCCTCTTGTTCCTCTTTACACGGCCCCGCCAGGGAGGGCTGTTAGCCCAGTTTACAGATGTTGGAATCAGGTTCACAGAGGAGAAGGGACTTTCTATAGGCCAGTCACTTAATTCATCAAATCTAAGACTCCATAGATTGCGGGGCAAAGCGATTATTTTATAAACAATAAAGAAAGAAAAAGAGCTGCCAATTAGAACTACAAGGAGTCACAGATTGTAAGACATTCTAATTTCAGAGACGTTAAAATTTGCGAGAAGTGGTCCTTAGAACTAATGGGCTACTGAGCTAAGCAGTCGGTGGACTAGTGTGCCACCCCAGGTCTGAGGGACGCCAGAGCCCAAGCCGTTCCGCTCAGCAAGCTGCCTCACGTGACACCTCCTGCTGGGAGGCTTGAAAGGGCCCCAGGAAGAAATGATATCTACACATACAAAGTGCTGTGCAGACACAGGAATGATGATGAGGAGAGTTGTGCCAACAGCTGGAATGGAATAAATCCCTTGCTGACTTTCATAGAAGCAACCTCAGTTAGACAAACTTTCAGAGAATTTGAATTTGGGTGGAATTCTGTCGCATGCAGAAAACTGACTCCTCCTCTGTGGCATCTGATGTAGTCTCATAAGCCAACTCATCTAAGAACTGCTTGGCTTAACCCAGACAGTTCACTTACAGAGCATAAACTCCAAAACCAGGGTTGCAGATTTTTCGAGATTGAGGAAACTTTCAGTTGATGAAACAGACCAGAACCAAGTCTAGAGGAGTGCCTGGTCCCCCAGGGCTTTGCCCTGCCCTGGTGCTGTGGGAGGTTCTGGGGCATGCTTCTCCTTGGGTGGGTCAGGACCCGCTTCCCTGGGGCCCCACTCTTGACTGAGGATGTGTTCTGGTCAAACAGCACAGAGTGTCCACACACCCTGAAACTGCCTTTTTGTGACCTTCCCCCAAGTCAGATCTGCCCCTCAGATGGAGCGTGTCCTCACAGCTTCGGACACTGGAATTTATTTATTTATTTATTTATTTAAAGAATATTTCTTTATTGATTTCAGAGAAGAAGGGAGAAGGAGAGATAGAAACATCAATGATGAGAAAGAATCATTGATGGGCTGCCTCCTGCATGCCCCCTACTGGGAATCTAGCCCACAACCCAGGCATGTGCCCTTGGCCAGAATTGAACCCGGGACCCTCCAGTCCGCAGGCTGACACTTTATCCACTGAGCCAAGCTGGCTAGGGCTGGGATCTGGACCTTTAATCACTACTCACAGGGTGTCCACAACTGGGGTACCCCTCTGGAGCTGGGCCTGTCCTTTCCTGGTTCCCATCTCCTCAGCCATCCTCCAGATGGCCGACTGACACCAGTCACATTACCATTGCTGGTCAGCGCTCACCCAGCATAATTGGTTCTGCACTTAGGGACCTTATTTCATCAAGTCTTCTCAAATGCTCTCTGAAGTAGGAATTATTATCCCCATTTTAAAGATGGCAAACCTGAGGCTAAGAGAGGCCAAGAAATAATGTGTCCAAGGCTACACAGCCCATAAATAAGGGAGATCTTAACCAAGTCTCCACACTGTGCCTAGAACAGTGAGCCCAGCTAGTGTGAGCATTTAATACCTGTTAGATGACAGAATAAAACGTGCCTTTATGATGATATGCTTTGAAAGTTTGCTGGGAACCAATTGTTATTTAATGTTATTCATCTGAGCACCTGCTTCTGTGCCCAATGGACCTACGGAGGAAGTGGGTTCCAGGCAATGGAGGCTATAACACACACACACACACACACACACACACACACACCTCCCTTAATGACCCGCCTGCAATTGATATACTGCTAAGTAGCATTTCTTGTACTGGGGAGATTCTATTTCCACACTAGCAGCAAATTTGACCTTTGTGTCAGCTACCAGCTGCTTATAATTCTGACAGATGCAAGCACATTTCTGGGAAGCTGTAGCCACTCAGGACCTTGTAGATCAACAGGCAATGCTGGCGGCTTTGGTAAGATTGATCGGCCTGCGAGAATCCCATTTACAGCCCGGGCAGAGCCTCGGTTTCCCATGGCCTGGGCACTAATGACTTCGACAGCTCCCATCTAAATCTGTCAGCCAGGGCTGGTGGCGATATTAAAGAACACTCTGTTTATACGAAGCAGCAATTAGGGGAATGCTCGCCAATGGGGCACCACTTCCAAGTAAATCCCTGGCCTTCCAAATGGTGTCATGCTCATGGTTATTTTAATCCACTTGGAATTTCAGGGATATTAATGTGACAGGCCATCATGGAGGATTAGCCAGGTTTATTTCTGCTGACATTTCAGAGAGCACACTCAGGTTCCCAAGACGTGCCCGCGCCTCCTGGCACAGGGCTGGGGGAGGCAGCGGGCGGGAGAAGCAGCTGCTGCCAGGGTGAAGCTCTGCCCCTTCAGCTGGCCTGCCCACCTCTCTCTTCCTCCCCTGCCTCCCTCCTGCCTTGCCTGTGGCACCTCCATTTTCTGCCTACCTCCTTCTGGGTCCCTCCACTCTCATTTCCTGTTCTGCTCTGCCCTTCCCTTATTCTCTCCAGGAAACAAACCTGTATCTGAGATGGTCTTTCCTACAGAAGTGTAAGAGTCCCATGTGGCAGTTAGAGGGGTTACAGTGGACACTGGATGGGGCTGCCAGATAAAATGCAGTGTGCTCACTTAAATGTGAATTTCAGATAAATAACAAATAATTTTTTTCGTGTATTATATTAACTGAGTGCCCTGAAATTTTATCTGCTAAATCTGGCAATAGTACATAGGGAGGGCAAATATAAAGTAGAGAGACACTGCTGGACAAAAAGTGTCACACCTTAATCCAGGGGACGCATTTGTCCTTTGTTTCAATCACTTTGTTTCTTGTAGTGTCCTCAACAGCAGGGAGAGACAGAGAGGCGGGGGGGAGAAGAGAGAGAGAGAGAGGATTTCTTGTGTCTCTTCTTATAAGGGCACTAATCCACCACAGGGCTGCACTCCCAGGAGCTCATCTAAAACTAATTGTCCCCTAAAGACCCCACCTCCAGATGCCACCACATCGGGGCTTCAACAGATGAATCTGGGAGAACACAAACATTCAGTCCATAACACAGCCCTCACAGCAGCTCTATGAAATATGTACTCTTGTTAGTCCCACCTTACAGATAAGAAATTAAGCCAACCTGAGGTTGCTACTTGCTCAAGTTATTCAACCAGCAGCAAGAGGAGTTAGGACTGAACCCATCGATGTGGAGTTTGTGCCTTACCCTCACTGCTCTGAGGCCTTTGAATGGGGATCATGATCCTCTTTCTCAGTTTCCACAGAATTTCTATTTGGGGATTACAGTACCCAGTCCTTGGGTGCTTAGAAAGCACTTGTGAGTTGCAGGCACTGACCATTGTAGACACCACAAGGGACAGAAAGATATATGGACCACAGTTCCTGCCCTTAAGTAACTGAAGAGTGGAGATGAGACCTGTACCCCAGCTCCTGCCAAGCACCAGCTTTTCATTCTGTCTCTGGAGTTCCCCTCCACCTCTTCACTTCTTTGCAGCCCCCCACCTTAGTCTGCTTGGGAATTGGGTTGGCTCACACATGTTCTATAAAATAGACTGCTAAGAGTGGCCTGCAATCTCTAATCCATCCTGTATCCTGTCCCCCAAACCAGCTCACAGCAGCTACTTCACCTGCTCAGAATCCTTCAAGGGCTCACTAATCTGTCTTTTACAGCTTTCAAAGATGCCTTTTACTCGCTTGATTTCTCCAGGTAACCTGCCCCTCACTGCCTCCAGCATGGAACACAGATGGAGTCCCAGTGGGATGGGGCCCAGAACGCTGCAGCCAGGCCCTGCCCGTGTCCCAGACCTGGGAACTCTGCAGAAGCCCAGTCTCCACGAAGCAGGTCATAGCCAGTGGCCCGGACATGTAAGACAACATTCCATAGTCTGGTACCAAGGCCCTCCCGTCGTGGTAGGGCTCTAGATGGATGGTGGGTTCCCTGGATTCACCCTGTAAAGTCCTTTGTTCCATCCCAGATTAGCTGTGTGTCCCCTGGAATAGGCTGAGAGTTTCCAGCTGTGGGCCTGGGCTTGTACTTCTCAAAAAGCCCAGCTCTTCACTTAGACTGTTGGCATGATCTTGGTTTCACCATGGAAGACGCTTTCAAGGTTGGACAGAGGCCTGTAGGAGGCAAGAGTCCAGGGAGAAAGGTGGAAGCCAGAGATGAGAGCAGTGGCTTTTGGGTGGCAGGAAGGGCCAACATCAGAGGCAGGTAAACTGAAATGATAGATGTGAGCAGTGATAAAGAAGTAAGTCCCAAAATGCGGAGATAGGAGGGGGTGGGCAGTGCTATAAACTGAGCTAAAAACCCCTCAGGAACCTTTAGAAGAGGAACAAGCTGAATTCTGTCAGCAAAATCTCAATTTACCAGCTAGTGGGTAACTTTGGGAGTAAGGAGAATTTGCTTTCAACTTTCCCAAATCGCTTTGGTCATAGCCCAGGGGACACAGCCACCCCATGTAAAGCCAGGCCTTTCAGGGTGAGAATCACTGGGTTATCTGTGACTTGGCCTGAGGCTGGGATGCTGGGATCCCCATGATCGCTTGTCTGGGCATGTGGGAACATAAAAGTCAGGGGTTTTTATTGCTGTTTTAGGAGTCTTTGGACAATTCTTTCTGGAAATAATTTTAGACTTCAGCAAGAGCCCAGGGATGTCCAAAATTCGGCAGGGGACCAAGAATGATGCAGTCGCGGTCTCTGTGACTAGTTGCTTCAACTAGGCATCAGGCCAGAAGGAGGTTTATTGGGGCTCTGGTTCCCCATCATGGAGACCTGCGCATATCGGCTTCCTCTTTTGCTCCTTTGGGAAGAGCCCTCATTCCTCCAGAGAGGGTGGGGAAGGGAGTGGTGAATGCTGTGCACTCATGTGAACTAGCCAGGTTGGGTGCGTGGTGGGGGTGGAGAAAACACTGATGCTAGCAAGCAGAGGGTCTGAGCCCACATCTGCCGCTTCCTTGTCTGGCACTCTTGAGCAAGTCTCGACTCTCTGAGTCTTTGTTTCCTCATCTATAAAATGGGAAAGTCACCTCCTATTTATAAAACAGTAATTTTGGAAATATCTGGAGAATGCAAACATACTGCCAAGAGACTGTATTTGGGGTTTAAATAAACCCAGTTTCCCTCAATTGATGGAGTCCTGACCTAGGCTTCAAGAGCATTAAAAAATATGGACTTCAGCCCTGACTTCAGGAGTCGCAGTCTTCTGAGGGAGCCACACTGACATGCTTCCTAGTCGTGAGAGCATTTGCTAAGCTGCTTCCGGTGTGGTGTGCTAAGCTGGGAGTGTGCAGAGGAGAGAGGCTGGGGCCAGAGCAGTCACAGGGCTTCCTGATGGAGGACAGTGGGGCTGAGAGCTGGTTCTTGAGGGAGGGGCAAGATGGGGGAAGCAGAAGCCAGGACTGATTCTGGGAGGTAGGAATGGACAGCAGAGAGGCTCCTGGTTGTCAGTAGGAAACTATTTCCATTTCCTAGAATTCTGTAGAGCGTGGGTGATGGGGAATTGAGAAGTAAAGCATAGCCCTTGTTCTAGACAGGCCTGGGAAGTGGCCCCTCAGACAGAAGCACCTTCAGGCAGTCCTGAAGCCATGTTCTCCGTGTCTGTCATTCCCTGACTTCTTGCTCAGAAACCTCCCCTGCTTGGTGTGATTACAATGAGCCTGCTAAGAGCCATCCTTGCTTGTCTCTCAACACTTCCTTATTTTCTGTCCACTAGAACAAAGAAATGTTTTGGAGGGCAGAGAACACAACTCCTCTCCAAGACCTTCTCATCATCTGGCTTGACTTCCTGATATTTATATATACATATATAGTATATATATTAGTATAGTAGATATATATTTAAACTTCTCATGAGAGAGAATAACTGTGGATTCATATACTTTCGAAGGTGATGCTTCCATTAAGAAAAAGTTGGGGTTGATCTCCCCTTCCCCCACCCTCGACGTTTGCTATAGGCTACATGGCAGGGTCCTTGTGGAGACAGACACGCCATGCCCAGAGCAGAGCTGACATGCTGGTGCAGTGTGCACATGGGCCACAGCCCTGGTGCTGGAGGGCAACTTCTAGGCCTGGGAGATCTGACACCTCATGCAGCTTATTAGGCTTCTGTGCCAAGAAGAGGAGGGTGTGTGTTGGCCTTTCTCCCTCAATCTCCCACTGTTACTGTCTTCCTCACCTCCCACTGCCACTGTCTCCCTCACCTCCCCAAACCTCACAGGAAGTGTTCAATGCAGGGGGCAGCTTTGCTATGAGGGCTGGCTGCAGGGAAGGCACCAATCCATAGGTCCAAGGGGTCTCTGGCTGCGTAACTGGCTCCCCTTTGAAATTCTTCAGCTGGAGAATGTCCTCAGTAAAACCAGTCTAGGAGGATCAGAGTGCAAACCTCAAGTAACACTTAGCTCATGAGTGGAACTAGACAGAGCATAACACTACTGGTTCCATGTGGGGAATCTGGTTTTTAAATCAATTTGAAATTCCGTTTGGAGAATTTCTTCTGGGTGGAAAGTTGGGCACCACCTTTGAGAGCGTGAGGTTGGGTTTGGCCAGCAAGGGCTGGAAATGCCAATTATGACAGAGATGGAAAGCTACTGTAAGAATGGAAAAAGCTCAAAGGAGCTCATAGCAAGAGGGTAAAGTAGATCAAGAATGGAATCCAGCTTGGGAGATGGCATTATAGACAGGGCCAAACCAACCTGGATTCAACCCCTAGCACAAACACTGCAAAGCAAGTTATTTATGTCTCTGAGCTCAGCTGGGGCGGGGGGGGGGGGGAGGTGTAAGAAAAAAATAACAAATACATCATTTTCAGACACCACATGTTCTATTTGAAGTTCCACTGTCAATTCCTGGAGGAGTTCTTAAGTGTGTGAGTGTGTAATGTGTGTGTGTGTGAGAGAGAGAGAGCGAGAGCATGATTATACCGATGGTCAACCATTGTTTATTTGTACTGCACCCACTTATAAAGCTTCACTTTGGTTAAATATCCATTGTCTCAGAACCCTAGGACGGGCCTCTTCACCTGCTGGGCTTCTGCTCCACCATCTGTCAAATGTAGATAATAAAAATAGTTGTTTTCCCTCCAGAGTCCACATGGTGGAAGGGAATGAGCAGGGAGGGATGTTGGAATCTATAGCCACAAATCACGTCTACTGCTAACACAGAACAGCTGTGTAAACTGTGTCCTCATTGGACAAATCTTATTTTCCCTTTCAGGTCTCCATTTGCCCCCACATAGAACAGGTCAGAGCCACGAGCCTGCCCTGAGGCTGAGAGGAGTGCGTGTGGTGCTGTCAGGGGAGATGCAGAGCAGCCCCCACATGCCCAGAGCCCAGCTAACCAGGGAGGGCTGGGCAGGGTGCATTCATGAGAAGACAGAGCAGCCTACTTCCTCCTCTCTAGGGATCTGCTACTGTGCTGGTGCATGAAGAGGATGGACTGTGGAGTCAAGAAAAAGGTTTAGAGTCCCACTCTGCCTCTCTGACTGCTTTGGGCAAGTCTCCTAACCTCTCTGGGCCTCAGTTTCTCCTTTACTAGCGCTAAGCATCACCTCTACATCCTCAGAGTGTTAAAATGGGGCCAGGCATGTAAGTTGCCACCTTTACTATTTGTTCAGGACCCATCTCCTTGAATCACATGTTACCTGAAATTCAGTCTCCAAATAAGTGAAGAAAAGGCAGGGTCTCTTGCTTATTTTACATTTGGTGACAAGTGATTCACTGAAACACATGACACATCCCCTTGGTGCAGTTTAGAGAACACAGTGAAATTCTAAATGAAGTCTGTCTAAAGACAGAGTGATGAACTGCTCAGGTAGGTCCTTTTTGCTCTCCTCAAAAGCCACACAAATATGGCCAAATAGATGAAGTCAGCATTATATTGCATTGGCATCCCAATGCTGTTCCTATTAAATACATTCATTAGCAAGTAAAGGGGTTCAGGAAAACCCCTTTTGATAGCTGCTCATTTCTTTTCCCCTCCCTGTGTTCCCATCAAAAGACACCCTCAAGTTTCCATGCAGTCGTTAAAGACCTCCACAAGATCTCCCCAAAAACATTACTTACAAGGCTAGAGTTTCAGTAGGATGGAGAAACTGCCTCTAGAAAGATATCAATAGGGCCCATTTAGATATCTTCATTGCCATGGCTCCATTGAGGGACCAGGGACAAAATAAAGAGATTCCTGAGACTTTCTTTAAATGTTACTTCAACTCTTAGCTATCTCCTCTTTGAGAGCAAATGGATTTCAATTATGCCAAGGCTGTGAGCAGGAAACATGGAATTTATGCCTGAAACTTCCCCTCATTCAACAGTGATTCAGGTTTGTTTATGCCACCAACGAATCTTTGTGTTGGCGATGCTGATGTGCAGTGAACCGTGGTTTGATTTCACATAGAAAAGCTTCCCATTCAGCGTGACTTTCCAGGTGTGCTATAGCACAAAGGCCCTGATGCTCCGGTGATTTCTAATTGAAGCCTGCAGTCAATCACACAGCTTTTGAGGTCCCTTCCGCCTGCAGTGTTGGACCCCAATCCTCTACATCCCCAGTCCTACGTAGGGGAAGTGCTTGGAGGCCCACACCAAAACGCCCCATCCCGCTAGTGGAGGGGCCCTGAGCGAGGTGCCTCACCTGCCCAGAGGGTTGCCTGGGGGTGAAATGGAAGGTGCGCTTGTTCTAGGAACTGTGTTGCTCTGCCCAGATGAAAGCGGTCACTCTCTTATCTGCTGTCTGTCTGTTCCGGTCTGCTTGCTTCTCTGATGTTTTAGTCTGGATCACAGCTAATGTCCGTACCAAGCAAGAACTGAGGAACTTCTAGAATGTTCTTTCTATCTAAAGGACTACATATTTTCCCACTGGGTGTGTTCATGTTTCATTTGCACTATGGGCTTCAGGGTTCCATGGGAGTGAACTAAAGAAGTGTCTGGCTAGGCCGGCAGCCCCAGAGGACCAAGGCACAGGAAGAAAGCCCCTCAATCTTCTGAAGAAAGTGGCTGGCAGGATATCACCCTGATTAAGAATTGGGTCAGTATTTTAAAGCTCAGAATTCTGCTGGTCAGGGAAAAGGGACCAATAAAATTCTGGGTTCTGTCACAGAAACAGTGGCATATCGGTGGAGCCGTTGGTAACAAGTGCTCCATGTCTCTCCACACGGTGAGGGAGGCAGGTCACGCATGACTAGAATGTGGAGAGAGCTCTGCCTCTGCAGGTGTTAACCCGCAGGCGCACGCTGATTGGCAGGTGTACCGACAGCCTCACTAGAACCTTTCTGGGGTGAGAATGAGGGTTGTGGGGAAAAAGATTACTGAGGTTAAAAATAGCTAATCATTTAGGCATTTGAAATACATGTGTCATTTAATCTTCATGAGAGCCCTGTGAAATAATCACTTTTATCCTCATTGTGCCTGAACTTGCAGCTCAGGGCAGTGAAATGACTTTCCCAGGGCCACATAACCCAGGACAGACAGGACTCAAGGCTGGACCTTGGCCAGGAGTCTATGCAGGCCATCTGATACAGCTGTTTGTCTCTGTGGCCAGATTCGCTGCAATTCGGGCATCGAGGGACAGCCAGGAGGCAGGGCTGGCCAAGGGAGAGCCCTGCAAACCGCACCCCCCCTTCCCAGGAGGAGGTCTACCTTGCACAGGGACAGAGACAGATGGACTTCTGGCACTGTGTGCGGATGCAGCCCGGCTCCCAGCGGTAAAGGACTGAGCCTCGAGAAATACACTTTAATCAAAGGGCTGAGGAGGAGGGTCAGGCTGGGAGGACAAAAAACAAGTGAGCTCTGTTAGTGAGCTAAGCTCCAATGCTAAGGTGCTTCAGGAATGCACCTATCTGGCTTTCTGATACCCTGACATTGACCAACAATCTGACCTGAGCCATGGACCTGGGTTACCTGGGAGTGGGGCACAAAGTGAGAATTGGGGTCAGCTTAGTAGCCACAAGACCACGTAGTGCATCACAGGGGAACGACGGGATTGCCCTCCCACCAAGGTGGGGATGAAGAAATATCTCCTCTGGTAAACCTTCACAGGTGGTAGGAAGACTGCACATCTTAACAGCTTTTGAGCTAGCCCCAATTCCTATCTTATTCTACCTTTCTGTTTGCAGACGTGGAAACTGAGGTCTGGAAAGTAATATCCCAAAAGATAAAGGCAAAGAAGACACCAGACTGGCCTCCTGCCTGCCTCCAATGCAGGGCATTTCGTGCGCTGCTCTATCCACTCCTGGCATTGGCCTTTTAGACCTCACCAACCAAATCAAGGCCCCTGGACTGTGGGCTGCCTCAGGGGCTGTGTCCTTGAGTTCCCCAGAGTCTGCCTAGCAGGGTGGACCACCAGAGAACTGAGTTGTTTTCCTGCTTAGATTAGAGGCTCCTTGAGGGTAGGGCCTGAGATGCTTCACAACGACCTGGTCATGGAGTTGAGTGAGGCCAGACTTTTAGGACACCCTCTATCAGAGAGCCTGGGATCACTCCATGGTTGCCACAGAGGAAAGCATTGGTGTTTCCTTTGAATCAGATGGACCCAGATTTAAATCCTGCTTCTGCTGCTTTCTAGGTTTCTGGCCCAGAACAATCACTTGGCCTCCTGGGCCTCAGTTTCCCAATCTGTCCAATGAGGCTGACAGAGTCACCCTGCAGGCCCCTGAGTGTTCTAGCATAGACCCTGGCATGACCGAATGTCTTGTGGGAGCAGAGCCTGGCCTCCTGCTTGCTCCTCCAGCCTGGCTTTGCTGGATTCTGGACCTGAGTGAGGAGAGGGGTCAGGAACCCTGGCTCCTCATGCTCTTGCCTTTAAGTGAGAAAAATGCTAAATTGATCAATGAAGGCTCTCCTAGGAATTGCCCCTTCCAGGCACTTAAGGAGTTGCTCTGAATCCCTGACAGTCGGGGTGCACTGTAGGCATGAGGGGCAACCTGAGGTCCTGCCCTGGGAAAGCAGGAGCTAAGGAAGATGGACTCTGCTCCACCTGTTCTCATGCATCCTGTGAAGGGTGGCAAGTAGGAGACTGTCTGAGTAGGGCCGGAGTAGGGACCACACCTGGATGTTTTGGAATGTGTGACGATGCAGTAGAAACAAAACAGGAAATGGTGTCCATGTCTAAGACCTAGTTCCCGTGCTTCTTCTGCATCGCTTCAACTCAGAGCTTAAAATTCCTCTGCACTCAGTTTTCCTGTCTGTAAATGACAGGGTTAAATTATAACAGGGGTTTTCAAAGGTGTGGTGAGTTCAGCAATAGAACACTTTGAAACTTACCCGAAGCAGAGGTGTCTATTAGCTGATGCCCTCTGAATGGAGCAGGGCTGCCAAGTTCTCATGAAAGCTGCTTTGGGGAGCTCAGTCTGCAAACCTGTGGGGTAGAGGTTCTTTGAGGACCTGGTCAGCTCCAAATATCCCAAATTCCCGATTCCTCTGTCAGAAATGATATAAGCAGCCACACCTGAAGTGCAAACCAGCCTTCCACTCTGCCTTGTGTGGCTACATTTCCCTTGCCTTGGGTATCAGTTAAGGAACTTTGGGTGTAATTAATCAAAACTGATTCTGGGTGACTTACAATAAAAGGAGGATTTGGAGGAAGGAACCCGGGGCAGCCAAAGAACTGAAGGATGTGCAGAATATCTGGCCCTGGGAGCTTTGGAGACCTCAAAAGAGAGAGTTGGTGGGACATTTATCTAGAGTGCTGTCCCCAGTGCACCTGGACTCCAAATGCCACCAATCCTTGTGGCTCTCATTCTGTTTCAGATCCCCAGAAGAGAGAATGTGATTGGCCCACCTGGCGTCAGGTGTCCATCCCTGGCCCAGTCACCATTAGTCAGGGCTGAGGGGCCCACTTGTGTATCTTGGGAGGATCCTGAGAAAGGGGAGCCATGGCATCATGGCAGCATAATTAATGTCTAGGACACCCTGCCTGCCAGTGATAGTGTCCATTCTGGAAGATAAAAACCTTGGCTGACATTTTTCTATATTTAAATGCTCTTCCACAGCAAAGCAAATTATTTCAACCCCAAGACACAGGCACAGGAACTCTAGAGATTTGGTTGGGGGATGTGAGAGCATTTCTTTCTCTGTTTCCACAACTGCAAAAGCCCAAAATTTAAAGTGTGACGTGGGCAGAGAAATTGCATTCATTTTATAGACAGACTAGTCAAAATACACATCTCACTGGTCATGGCAGGGAGTATAAAACACCCGAGTTTGTCTTTGAGGAAAAAATGGTGTATGTGTCTGATGTCTACCCATAAGCACATCCAGACAGCACCGATACAGGGATTCATACTTGTTATTTGAATGTATGCCACTTTAAATGTTCTTTATTAATAATAATTAATTAATAAGTGGTTCAGAGAGTTCTAATTTTCTCTTGCTATCAAAAATTAGCATATTTTCCCCATTTTCCTAAATTGCTACCTTTCTGATAATGTGTATGTAATTACTGATCACTCCCTGATTCCACCAAATTCACTCTTTGTTAGGCTGGCTGACTTTGCCCAAATGCTGTCAGATGCTGGTGAGATTTTTTAAAAAAAACTGTTATGATTGATGTAATTAAATGGAGACAGGACTTACATTTTGCCTTTTCTCCTCTTTTCTCTTCTTCCTCTCTCCCCATCACAGCAGTGTTGAGAGAGCACATTACTTATCTTTGATTTGTTGGACATGCTTTACCAGAATGTGTAGTATCTACACTTGCTCAAAGAACTTAAAACACCCAGAGCAAACTGGGGACTGAATTGTTCTCGTCAATTACTGGTGCGGCCTGGGTTTCTCCTTGTTAATTGCTGCGAGCAGGGAAGCTTTACTCAGTGAGCAGTGTACCCAAGCATGTATGGAGTTTAATGAATCATACCAACTCTGCACTCCAAGCAATTAGGGAAATCTAGCTGTTAGTTAGTGAGGCATAAAATAAATTTAATCTCTCTTCTAAAAAATCAATTATAGTGCTGTAATGTATAATTCAATTTGGGTCATGCTACATAAATTTTCTGTTTTTAGTATGTTTTTAAACTGGTTGTTATTAGATTTTGCAAGCTCTGTGTGTGTGTGTGTGTGTGTGTGTGTGTGTGTGTGTGTGTGTGTATTAGACTGGGAGGATGACAGAATGGAACAACTCAGAAAGAGTCTGGCTTTATTAATGAAATGGTGTCTTATAGGGTGTTTGTCCACTTGATTCAGTGCCTTATTTGGGCACTTATTGTGTGCCAAGATTCATGGAGGGCAGAGAGAATGTATAATAAATGTCTGCCCTCAAGGAGCTTACAGTCTAAATGCTAGTACAAGACTAAACCAAATAGAAAATTAGAAAATAGTAAGTGAAACTGGATGGGACAAACACAGGTAAGGGGTATTGAAGAAAGAATTTGAGAGTAAAATCTGGATTTTGGACTCTTTTACCGATCAGGTGTGTAGCCTGTCTCTGCCTCAGTTTTATGGGTACAATAGCCCCTTTCTCCCAGGATTTTTGAGATATGTTCGTACGGTACTGCCTAGGAGCACAGTGCACTTTCTTCAGTCTGCCGCCAGGCTGGAGAGGCATGGGTGTACCAGTAAATGTCTGGCCTCCTCAGCTCCCTGGAGGAACCTGGAGACAGGGACGTGTCTTGCCTTCTCCAGCATTGTCCTTGGCACCCAGCACTGGGCCTGCGTGCAGAGAGAATGCTACAGATGCAGCAACTGAAGCACGAGAGGTGATGGTACAGATCTGGGTGGCCTGGAGAGTGACATTTGGAATCTTAACCAATGACAGGCATGCATTCACTTTGTGTCAGGTTCTGTGCTCATCATCTCTGATCCTCAGAATAGCCCTGCATGGTTATCCCTAGTTACAGGGGAGGAAGCTTGTTACAGAAGACCGGAAAAAAACCAAGCCGTGCTTAGAGAAAGGGAGTTACATTTTATTAAGGGCAGGGCCAGAGAAAAATGTGCCTTTCAAATTCTGGGTCCCCTCACATGGAGGAAACCTTTTCTATTTATACTTTTCCTAGCTCTTTTGTCTCCCAAATTTGGAATGAGACTTCCGGGCCTTCTGGGAAAGAAGGCCTACATGCTGGGAAGGGACCGTGAGACCGTATCTCAAGGCCTGGCCTGGTGTCAGCACTGACAACTCTGTCTGGAGCATAGTCCATGGCCTCTCTGGAATGGGAGTAGTCTTATTTTTCTTATTATTTAAGCAAGCAAGCGTTTACAGAAGCCAAAATAGCAGGGTTAAAATTTCAAACAGCAGTTTTTATATAAGATGGATGCTTCAAGCTGACACTCAGAGAGGTTAAGCCACTTACCTAGGGCTATGCAGTGAGAAAGTAAGAGGATGGAGAGGTGAACGCAGTCTCTGTACCCTGCCATGCTTACCCCACATGGCTGACAGGCAGGGGTAGGAAAGATGAGAGAAGGCCCCAGGGAACCTGGAATTCACTCCTCAGAGTTGTCACTGAGTTCCTGAGCCTGGAAACTCTTTCCCAATGAAGCTTCCAAAGAGACGCCATTCCCCTCATTCTCCCCTAATCTGCCCGTTCGATTTTGTTAATGGAATTCTTGGGAAAAACTGCACACTCTTACATCTCCATGCTAATCTCTTGGCAACAGCCATTGTTCCCAACATTATTAAAATAGTTCAGGCTTTATCCCAATTGTCTCTTTCCAATTTTCTTGCTTCCAGGGAGTGCTAAGCAAAGCGGTGAGCAGGCTTACCTGCTGAGCGCTCCTTCATGGCAAGGCAAGCACAGCGAAGGAATCCAGGGCTCCCAAGACAGCCAGGAGGCTGTGGGCATGTGCAGTGGGGGCAGCAAAGTTGCAGAGGTTGTCAAACTGGGCTCCGCCCACCTGCTGGGAGGCCCTGGCAGACCCCTTTCCCTCTCTAGGCCGCCATGTGGGGAATGCTGCTCTGAGGATCTCTGCGTGTGCTCTTTGTGACTCTGAGAACACCCACACTGGCTGTGCTGGAAAATGGAGGCTCTGCCATGCGTGTGGTGTTACTGTCTAATAAGCTGTGAGCTGCTCAGTGCCATCAGCTGACGCACTTTGCTGAGTCTATGGGTCATTAAAAAAAATCTAAACCAGTGCATGTGAAGTAGCTTCCACAAAATGATTCCCATCACAAAATAAGCCCTTAATTAGCAGAGCATCTCACCCAGCTGAAGCACAACTTTCACAGACATATACCCAGCAATGTTAATTATAAAATGAATTTGCACATGCATGATTTATATGTCTTTGACTTTAAAGAGAAAAAAAATCAGCTGCCTACTTTATTTATTCTTTTTGCCCTCTGAGAGAATTCACATGGATGGTTCCAGTGTTTTTTGAAAACTTAACATCCCTTTCAGTGACTTTTATGCTTTGCTTACATCAATCAGCTAAATATTTATTGAATTCTCAATTGCCCAGCACAGAGCCAGAGGCTGGGGGAGTGAAGGAGGACAGGGATTCAGGGTGAGTCACAGTTCTACTGCTATGTTCAGATGGATTACATACCCTGGAAGCGCCAGACATCCTGGCGGACCACAAAATAGCAACGTGAGTGGACTGCAGATTGGTACCTGTTGAAGGCACCAGAAGCTCTGAAGAGGGATCCTCAGAGCAAGCAGGAGCACTTGAGGGAGGCAGCGCCTAGCCTGGCCCGGGGGAAGTGAGACAGGGAAGGAGGAGAGGGGTGCCCCTGCCAGATGCCAGCATGGATTAGGAGCATCTTACAGGCAGGTGGAGGGCTGATTTTGCAAAGCGTTGGTCCGTTTGTGTTTCACACTTTTCCTTTTGCAGACGTGTCTGCCTTCCACTGATGTGGCTGCAGAGCTGGTGAGTGACAGGGATAGGCTCTTGGCTTTTGAACTTCAAAAGCTATAAACAGTAAGTTTGGAGGGGATGCTTGCTGAGCTATTTTGATCCCCAACTGAAGGGAGGAGACTCCAGATGTAGGAGTGGAAGTGGAACAGAAGATAAGAGGCAGGTGAGTGGGCTACTTGTGTCAGTTCTCAGGAGAAGAGGGGCCCTGGGGCCTGCTCCTCTAACCAGCTCTCCACTAAAGAGTGCTAGTAATGTTAGACCCAAGCCCTCAGTAATGGTAGACCCAACCCCTAAGAAGGCTTGGGAACCTGCACCCTTCCCCCAGCTACAGCCACAAAGCATTCATGGTGGCCCCGGACAAAGGGAACAGAGGACTGGGCTTTGGGTGTACTGTTTAAGCTGATGGGACCAGGCAGCCCCTGTCCCCCAAGAGTCCCAGCAGAGCCCACATTCTCTGTACCTCAAAGACTTCAGGCTGGTGGCCTGGAGGGGGCCTCATGGTGGGGAGAATGCCCAACAGAGGGTGCCAGGCCTTTGGCTATATACCACCCCCAACAATTACCATCTTCATCAATCTTAGATCATCCCCTGGGAAGGGTGGCATGGGGAGGGCAAGAATAATCCAACATGACTGAGAAAACACTGGAATAATTGAGAAGACTCAGAACTGACCAGCTAAATTTCTGCCAAAGTATATTCTAAATTGATGTAAGGAATTTGATTTAAGAGAGATCGAATAGAAAGTTGAGATACAAGCACCTAAGTCTTTGCGCTGAAAGCTCCACCCCCAGTGTTTGCTTGGAGAGCGGTGAGCTAGAAAAGTGGCCGGGAGGCAGGCGGCAGATGACTTCGATGCTTGCGTGGGGGGTATCAAGTGGCCCCAAGCCCTTCCTAGTCTGGCCAGATCTTCTTTCACGGTGGAAGGATGGAAAGATACAGAGCCCTGGACACTCGGGGAACAGAGCACATGGCTTCTTGCTTAGTTCTGCCATGCCCTAGCTATGTGACCTTGTGCAAGTGGCTCAGCCTCTCCGCGCCTTGTTTCTCCATTTTAAAATAAAGAGGGTGAGCTTTATAATCTCTAAACCAGGGTTTCCAAACTTCAGGGTGCCTGACACTCAAGGGGGAATCGGGTTAAATTGTAGGTTCCTGGATTGACACTCAGAGATTGGACGTGAGGATCTGGGAGTTCTTCAGAGAACCTCTGTCCCTGGGACCCACTGCAATGACCTTTGCATCTAAAGTCTGGGTGGGCAGATCCTACACATCTGCACCTGGGCTTGGTCTCCCTCCATTGTCCCTTGGCCTGGTTTCCTTTTTGTAGTCAGGATGTCTTCCCTTCTCCGTTCTGTGCCCGCTGTGCTGGGAATATCTTCCCAGTTGTAAAACTCTAAGCTTTGAGACATCCCTTCTGGTCCAGATTCTTTCTCTGTGTGGGGACCTTCCCTCCCCTTCTCCTCATGCTGAGAGGCAGCTTCCTCTTTCCCCTGCCCCCCCTTCTTGCCCCCCCCTACCCCGCAGAGCAGAGCAAACATGCATGAGGGAGTCAGCTTCTTTGAGGCACTGCCCTGCTTAATATGCTTAAGATCGGGTTTTCAAAATCAGCATGTAAATAAAAAATACATATTTTGAAGCCAAAGTACAGTTAGTCCATGCACACTATTTTCTGACACCTTTCCCCAGTGAAGAATTGTATGCCCTTGCTTATACATGCCCTGTTATATGTCACTGTATGGAGACATACCACATTCTTTTTCATAACTACATATTACTCCATAGAGTTCATTTAACAAATTCCCCATTAATCAACATTCAGACATTGTCTTAATTTTTCATGGTTACAAACTGCAACTAACGGCACATCGTTGACACTAACGTCTTTGCACAGATGCCTCAGTGCATTTGAACAGCTGTAGGATACATTCCTAGAAGTAGAACTGCTGGATGAAAGGGTATGAGCATTTTACACTTAGTCCATGTTGTCCATTTGACCCTCAAAAGGGACTACTAACTCATTCTCATGCCATATTTTGTAAGTGGTTATTTCTCCATATCCTGCCCCTGCCAACTCTGGGTGTTATCTATCTTTGAAGTCGTTGCCTACAGATAGATGAAAGCATATTTTTATTATTTTCTTTTCCTTAATTATTAGTGAGGTTGACCAATTTGAAGTGTCACACCATGACCTTTGCCCATTCTTTCTTTTATTAAGTAGTTAAAAAACAAAACACGTAAATAAGGCATTTGCTTAGTACAAGGCTTAAAAATGCAGCAATGCAAAAGGGTATAAAAAGGATAAGAGCCTGACCCACGCCCACGCTGTCCAGCTCTCAGGTTAGAACTGACAGGCACCGAGAACATGGCTAGGAAGAGCCCGTGCAGGCCCTGAGCAGAGAACTTCCTGCAGGGGCCTGACTTTACCACGGGACAGGGAGCAGTGTTACAGGCTGCAGTTTACGGGGCACTGCCTCCCCGTGGGCACACTGCCTCCAGGATGTAACTGGTCAGGCTGCATTAAGGGATGAGGATGGTGGTGCCAGTGGGGAGTACCCACTTGCCCCTGACCTGCCCCTGCAGGGAATACAGAGCCAGAGCCCCCAGGCCAACAAGCTGGGTCCATAGGCAGGGCCCTGGGCTGCAGGCAGGCGTGGGAGGGTCAAGACCCAAGTTCATGGTTAACTCTCTTTGAGACGCTGTTTAAGTAGCTGTGGTTCTTGACTTCCCTACTTGTAAAATGGAAAGAGTGATGTAAGCTTCAATAGCCTCTTGTGAGGCTCAAACAAAACTGTGTACAAATAATACTGGAACCTTCCATAAGTGAATACTGAATGTTGATGCTCGAATTCCACCAGCAGATCACATTCCTCATAGCTAAGTGTAGACGCCCTCTTTCAGGGCGCGTGCTTTGTCAGTGTTCGATGTACTACGCAGCGGTGACGAGGTGGGCTTTGGGATTGAAAAGAGCTGGGTTCAGAGTGCTTCCTGGCTGTGTGACTGGGCAGACTGACTCCCTCTGAGACACAATGTCCTTCTGCATAAAGCAGACAGCACTATTTCTTGGTGTGCTGTGAGTAGTTAATGAGCTGTGTTGAAAGACTGGTGCAAAGTGAGAGTTCTGTCAATGTTGACTATGTCATTTTCATCCTTAATAATTATAAATTATTAATAACACTGATCTTGACCACATTATTATTAATAACAATGATCTCTCTCCCATTCTGAGCTTGTAGAGAGTGACCCACAGAGGAATGATTCTTGCTGGCCCCTCCCCACCTTCCCATTCTGTTTGGGTGAAGGAGCTGGTGCCCCTGCACTGTCAACCCCACAGTGCTACAACTGTTTCTCCTGCTTCCTTGTTTTCCACTCCAGACACTGGGCTCCCTGTGGGCGGACCCAGACCTGGCTGTGAAGGAGGAGGCTTCTTTCATGGGATAAGTTCTGAGAAAGTCTTCTGCTGCCTCTTCATCTGCTGTCTGCAGTGGTAGAAGTAATCCCACCATTGCAGAGGCCTTGCACTGGGCTTGACATTTGTGTTTGATATCAGGAAACTGCGTCAGGGCTCTCAGCTATGAAATATGGCCCATAGTGCCCACCTCTGCCTTTCTCTGGAAGGCCCTGGGCAAGGTATTTAATCTCTGTGTGTCCCAGTTTCCTCACCTGGGAAATGGGGACAAAATGGCACTGACCTCAGAGGGGTGAGGTTGATGAGGTTAAGGAGCCGGCACAGCGTGGTGCATAGCAAGTGTCCATGAGGTGCGGGCAATGATGACTCCTACAGTCCAGGAGAATGGTCTCCACCCTCCATGGAAAATGCTCAGTCTATATGAACTCCTTCTTCTGACTTCTGATCCCTCACAGCCACTCCCACCGTGACCTCTTGAGTGAATCAGATGGCCTTAGGGTTCAGAGTGAGAGCAGTGGGAGCTCATGTTGGACCCTCCAGAACCCCCTTAGAAAGTCGGTCTGAATGCAACTCTTCAGCAGTCAGGGCTTCTAGGGAGGCTGAGAAACAGAGGCAGGTAGCAGGTTTGGATAAGGGGTGCTCCGTAAGGAAAGGAAAGAAAAGGGAAGGGAAGGGAAGGGAAGGGAAAGGAAGGGAAGGGAAGGGAAGGGAACGGAAGGGAACGGAAGGGAAAGGAAGGGGAAAAGAGACAGCTGGAAAATCCTGGCCATGGAGTCATAGCACAGCTTCTCATTGGCTCTACTACCAAACATGTGGCTTTTGGTCTTATCATTTTCTGGACCTCAGTTTCCCAGCCTATAAAATGGGAATGCTGATATTAGGGAGGCACAAGTGGAAGCTGCAAGACCTTCTGACGCATCTTCACCGAGGCCAGCCTGGGTTCAAGGGACATAGAGTCCACCTCTCAATGGGAGTCTTGTCAAATAACTTGTGACCATCTTAAATCCACCATAACTTTTGTTTGCTGCTATATTCCAAGTGTCTGGCACATAATAGGTGCTCAATAAATGTGTATAGACCGAGTGAGTGAATGAATAAATGTCATCTTTATAGTGCATGCCAAGCCTGCTTCTGCCAGGAAAGTCTCGACAGCTCCCTCTTGCCATGGGACCCTCTCCCACTTTGGCCCCATCTCTCACCTGCCCTGCCTTTCCTCCGAGCCTCAGGCTCCTCCCTCCCCAGTAATGACCCTGGAAAGCAGGCCTGAGCTCCCTGTGGGAAAGCTTGTGCTCTGTGTCATGCAGGGAGGATTCAAACGGTTAGAAGTTCCTAAATGTACTCATGGTATAGGCACATTTTATATGCAACAAGTCATTAAATAATGTCACTTTCTCACAACATTGATGAGAAAAAAAGAAATTCATTCCTGGCCAGAGCCCCTGTTTGTATGTCCTCCTACTGTCTGCGTGGGTTTCCTCTCACATCTCCAAAATGTGGACTGGCGTGTCTCTGTTATCCCGGTCTTGGTGAGTGTGGAAAGAGGTCCTGTCCAGGTGGGGCCCGCCTTGTGCCCTGAGCAGCAGGGATAAGCTTTGGCCACCTCTGACCCTGCACTGAAATCAGCAGGTTGGAAAAGAATTACCTTACTTGTTTCCATTCATTTTTCCTAACTGCGTATAGCTCACATTTATTTCAATGTTTTAACATTAAAAGCATTTGGGTTTTTATTCAGAAAGTTGGTGATGTTTTTGTGACCAGAAATATGCCACTGGAACTTAATTCTTGTTGATATCAATTAGCCTGTGGTCAAATTGGTTTCGTTATACTTCATTTCACTTAAAGTTGCAGTTTTCAAGAACCTATCAATGACATCAGTGAGGAATTACAGTATATTGATTCATGAATCACAACCACTGATGAAGTGGATGCTATCCCATTTTACAGATGAGAACACTGAGACTCAGAGAAGCTGAAGTATATGCCTCAAGATGCACAGCCAGTCTCACCTGAGTCTAGCCAGGGGTTTCCACAGAAGCAGTGTCTCTGTGGACTGATTGTTCCAACCACATGCTACATATGTGGAAAACCTCCCCTTGAGGTTCCAGGGCCCACTGAAATGAGGGATCTGGAGCCCTCACTTTTCTCTCCCCTCGAGGCCCTGTTTTCCCACCACTGAGGTGCTCTGGCAAGGGAGCTGGCATTAGTATTTATGAACCAGCCAGGCATGAGTGATTAGCTGACTGTATGAGGAGGAGGAGGAGGAATAAATGAATAAAGTGTTTACATAACAAGTTAATGCTGTTGCCTGCAGGCTCCTTGTAGGTCCACCATCTCTACCCGACACTGCTCTCCTACTGGGTGTGGGCGCTTTCCCTGCCTTGGCCAGGCAGGGTGGTGGTGCTGTGGCTCTGCACCCCTCGGCAGTTGGGCTGACATCCAAATCATACATAATATTGTGCAAGGAGGAGGATTAGGGTGGCTGGAAGAGGCCTATAATGGGCCAGTTGGTGGCCTATACAGGGGACTGGACCCCCAGACAAGCAAACAAAACCCTCTACAGCATCTGAGAGCTGATTCAAGAAATATGGGAGGCCCACAGGTGGATAACTGAGTCTTCACTTGGCCTCTGTGGTCTAGGACTCTATTTCAGCGTGCTCCCCCGCCACCCCCCCAGTGATAGCAGTCAAGGAGAGGAATCAGGGCATGATGCCATTAAAAAGAGAATTCCTCTCTTGTGGCTGCAAAGTCAAGGTAGGTCAGCACTCCCATGCCTGCCCAAGAGCTGCCTTCTGGGTGAACCCTGTCAGAGCTCACTTGGGGTTCTGGACCCAGAGGTTATTAGCTCATAATCACCTGTTCCCGGCTGGTGCACCGCGTCTGACCCCAGGCAAGGGGAGCATAGCCAAGTTCTCTGGCTGCAGTTCAAAGGGTTCACCAGCCTCTCCCTGAATGAAGGTGGACTGCAAAGCCAGGCTGGGGATCCTAAGGGGGAGTAGGAGGCATTAACTTTTGGGGTACCAGCCCCACGGCCCCACTGCATGCAATAAGCCAACTTTATCCAAGTTCATCCCTGGAATGGAGGACGGAGCCCTGTGTAGGCCAGATCTGGTTCTTCTTGCCCCAGAGCAGAGGGGCGGGCATGGGCGAGTTGTGCACACTATGGGTCGTGTGCACATGGGCAATTTATGTGCCGCTCTGAGGCTCAGGTCCCTATCTGCAGGAAGGACAGGGCAACGGTTGCTCCCCTCACACTGGGGACTGAGTTGCTGCATGAACCATTCCTGGGGGTTCTTCTACAAGGAACGTGGGGTACAATATGAAAGCAAGCTCTAGCCTCTCCACGATGACTAACTTACTGAAAAACCTGGAGTCAATTCCATGGCTCTGAGCTTTCTTTCATTTTCTCAACTGTGAAATGGGGGTCCTGGCCCTTATCTGGTGAGCTTGCTGAAAGTGTGAAATAGCAGATGTGCTGTCTAGAAGTTGCCTAGACTCAGTGATTGGCACTTAGTAGGTACTCAGTAAGCATCCAAAGCCACAGGACCTGCAAGCGCTGGAGCCACAGGAGCTAGAGAAGAGGAGACCAGGGGCCAACAAGAGCCAGATGCTAAGGAGCCAGCTTCCTGGAGGGAGAGGGGCTGGGCTTCTGTGCACTATGGGCGGGCAGAATTGGGTCCATTGACTAAACATTGCAACCAGGATTGTAACCCAAAGTGAAGAGGAACCCAAACTACCAGCTGGTCAGACAGCGTCAGTGAGTGTGAGTGCCCTGAGCTGAGACTGGTGAGGATGTCAGGGGCGGCTCCAGGAACCACTAGGTGGTTTGTAAGGTTTCTTCTGTGACATATGGTCATGAATTAGGAGGGAGTTTCCTCCTGGGAACCCAGTCTGGAGGATGGGCAGTGGGGGCCTAGCTCCTTTACCTGGGATGTTGGGGGGTGGGCGCAGGGAGCAAGCTGGCTCTGGTCAGGCTCCGGCTTGGCTGTGAGGCAGAGGCAGGATGCACCTGCCAGAGCTCCCCTCAGCCCCACCCCGGACTCAGCCAACAGGAAAGGAAGCTGGAGTCTAGCATGAGACTGGGATGGGGAACAGATGCCAGGGCCCCTCACTCTCCCATCCCTACCACTGCTGTTCTCCCCGCTGACGTGGGAGTGAGAACTCCAGGCCCCTTGGGGGAGCAGGGCAGAGTGGGTGGTGAGCACAGGCAGGGCAGAAACCTGGAAGCAGCCCCTCCCTGGCTAGCTCTGTGCAGGCCTGTGCACAGACTCAGGGATTCACACACAGCATCCCATTTAGCAACTCCCCCAACTTCTCAAGGAACTATGAGTCTTCATTCCCATTGTACAGAGGAGGAAACTGAGGCTCAGAGAGGGAACAGCTGGGATTGAACCCAGACCCACACTCCTTTCCAAGTCACATTCTTTCCACTCTCTTACACTGTCTGCTAATTGGAGTCCTGTCCCCACTACAACCCACTGATCCCAAATTGTCACTTCCACCTTTTCCCTCCCCCCTTAACTATCCCAAAATAAATATCATTATTAATATTATTTGCCTAATTAACACATTGGCTGAATGACAGAAAACAGGTTTTGGCAAGGAAACTGATTAAAACAGCAGCCTGTTTAATTAGACAGAGATTCGTTATTAGTTTCCCCATTTTAGATGAGCCTCCTCCCTGCTCCCACCCCTCCCCTTGCTCCAACCATCTTGAGGAGGCCCTGTGCCCAGGGAGGCCTTCTCCCCTTATGGTTCTGTTGCCACCTCACCCTGCTAACAGCCCTGCCCAGCTGGCACCCTCTATCCCTCTGAGGCAGCTGATGGCAGGGCTGACTTGTTTTGGGGTGAGACTGGCCAGAAGACACTGGCCTGAGGGTCAGGTGCTGGCCCACATGCAGGCCCCGGAGCTCAGGGGGCTAAGAACTCCTCTGGGGTGGATGGTCGGTTGTCAGGGGTGCCTGAGGTGTGGTTTGAGGCCAGGGCTCCTGGGGGTTCTAAAAGTCTCTTTGAAAAAACTCCTAGTTAACAAACAAAGCAAAACCAGACAAAGTTTCCCTCAATCAGATGCCATGGACAGTGAAATGCACATTTACTAATAGCAATAAGAATAACACTAGACAGCATTGGTTGACTACCTACTATGTGTCTGACACTTGCAAATGTTATCTCACTTTATTTCCATAGCAACCCAATGGAGATTTATTACTACTTCACAGAGGAGAAAACCAATGCTCAGAGGAGGCTGGCAAGAGGCAGAGACTAGACCAGCCGTGGGCCGGATCTGGCCCGTTCGGCTGTTCTATCCGGCCCGCGGAGCCAAAAGAGCGGAGGGTTCTCTTGCTCGCCCCTCCGTTCCTTCACCAGCAGCAGTGTTAACATGGCAACGTCGGGAAACATGGCCGCAGCTCCTTCTTCTGAGTGGGCGGATTTATATCCGCCCATTCAGTAGAAGGAACAACCTCTCAATCTTCCAGAGGCTCCTTGTAATGCCCGCGGATGCGTCCCCCGACATCACCCTGGGAATGCGTAGACACGTTATTGTGGTGATGTAGGGAGACAAGCCCCTGGAGAGCACAGTATCAGAGCATTAGCTGAAAAGGAGACCAACAACACTGTTCCCACTGAAGCTGATGTTTTAAAGACCAAAAACCTTTCAACCCAGTCTACATTGCCATCTACATCTACATCCCGGGCATAATTTGGAAGTTGCACTAAAGAAAATGTTTAATTTACTGTTTACACATTTTGTTCTTTTCCATTTGTTTTAGTTTTAAATTATTTTATTATATTTAAGTTTAATTTGAAAGGCTTTTGTACCTTTCCTTTGTTAGGCAATTTTATTTTGCCTTTGCCATCTTCAATATAAGGTATGTTATTGTGCTATGATTCCTCCATTTTTTGAAGTTTCAAATTATAATAATTAGTGTTTACATTCTTCTTGTTAAAATGTTTGAAATGAATAAAACTATTGAAATAAAAAAAAGACCGTACCCTTTTATGTAATGATGTTTACTTTGAATTTATATTAGTTCACACAAACACTCCATCCATGCTTTTGTTCCGGCCCTCCGGTCCAGTTTAAGAACCCATTGTGGCCCTCGAGTCAAAAAGTTTGCCCACCCCTGGACTAGACTCAAACCGACACGCTGGTTTGTCCCCTTCCAGGGCTCCCCTGTTTGGTGTCTATAGAAGTCCTTCACCCTTTTTTCCTCTTCTATCCTGGAGGCAGTTCCTTAGAGCCAGGGCAGTCCAAACATGTCTTGTGTTGGGGTCAGTCTGAGTCTCAGGACTAGCCCAGGACGAGAGGGACCAAGATCGGAAGGGGGCACTGTGCACAGTTACAAGTGAGGTCAATCAGAAATTGGCTGGGGGCGGGGGTGTCTGAGAGAAGCAGGTGGGTGTTGGATTACCCAAAGGAGCTCGGATGGGGCCATCACCTATTCAGTCTACTTCCTGCCAGGAGGTGGTATGTGCACGTGTTTACTTTTTACAATGAGCTGTTATTGTCTCCTCACGTTATAGACGAGGCAGCTGAGGCTCAGAAATGTGGTCAAGATCACACAGCTAGGAAGTGACTATGGTGTCTCCCTTGGAAATGGGAGTAGGCAGGCTCTGGGGACTTGGGACCTAAGGGCCATGGGGGATGGAGGATGGAAGGGTGGGCCTCAGCTAAGGTCAAGAAGAGAGCTTTGAGCCACTGGGATGGACTACTCCAGGAAGGCAGGAGCTCCTGTCATTGGAGGAGGACTAGCAGGAGGTGGACTTGAGCAACTCTAGGGTAGAAGCCTGAGTCTGAAGGCTGTTATCCTTTGACAGACTAGTCATCCCACTGGTATTTATTGAGCATCTATTGTGTGCTAAGCACTATGTTAGGTGCTGGGGTCCACTGGTGAACAGGGTAGGCCTGGTCCCTCCTGGTGCAGCTGGCTGGCTAAACCTGGCAGGTTTCAGCCTTTCACCTCCTTTGGGTGGGTCTTTCCTTCCCTCTCTCAAGAGTGCCAGCTGCCCCATTGCCTTGCACCATCCCTTAAGGCCCTCCATCCAGTCTCTTGGGACCTAGGACTCCTGTCATTGCCTTCCAGAACCTGCCCAACTGCACCTTAATTTTTACACTGAGGGCAAAGAGAGGAGGTGTAGGTGGGAGGGGCTGCTTCTCCCTGCCTCCTTCCCCCACACCCCATCAGCCCTCAAATAATGATCCAGATTAATTAATCCCTTAGGAGACTCTGAGAAACCCCTGCCGGGGCATGTTCAGTGGGAGAGCAGGTGGCCCTGGTGGAGGAACATGTGGACACAGCTGGCTAATTAGTACAGAAGCCTGACATGATCCAGGTCCTTATGAAGCATCTCTGGGATTTAGGGTTTCAGCCCTGTGTCTGAGAAGCGTGAGAGGAAGACTTGGCCCTGCCCTCAGGGAGCCTCTAGTGTATGTGGGAAACAGCTCAGTCGCCGGTGCTTCCCCCACCTGTGAAAATAATCCCCACTTTGGCTTTTAATCCTAGCTCTGCCACTTGTTACTGCACTGGCCTCAGGTGTATTTCTTAACCTCTCTGAACCTCTGTTTCTTCATCAGTGAAATGTAGAAACAAAAATGCTTTGCAAGGTAATTTCATGTGAACAAAGTACCTGGCACAGAGGACAACTCCACTCCATGCTCTTCCAGTGGGTGAGTCATATTCGCAGACCATTTGGAGCTCAGGACAGTGTCTCTGTTTCTGCGGGTGGGAGGATGCTGACTGACCTGTGATTCCCTTCCTGGAATCCCAGCTGCCTTCCAGCTCTCACAGGCTCTGGTTCTCCCACCAATGGGCCTTCAGATACTCTGAGAGTCAGACTCGTCCTGTGGGCCTGTCAGCACCTGATGGCTTCCCTAAGCCTCTGTGTGCTCTTTGGACAACCGGGCACTGGCCCAGCACTCCCTGAGGTGATGTGAGGCCTGTTGGCCAATTTTACCAGGAAGCCTAAGACGCAGAGGGAGCATGATCAGAGGCAGGAAGACACGCCTCATTAGACAGCTCCAGTGCCTCGGGTTCTGTCACCATGGCAGCCAGCCCTCTGCAGACCAGGTGGTTTTTATTACTGAACTTGGAAAACTTTACCACGGCGCCAACAATGAATCTTTATTCTGTTGTTAATAGCGTGTCTCTTATTAGCATGTATCTTTTCCCCTTCTTAATAACCTTTGCATTTCCAAGCCGCATTTATAATTAAGTCATTAATCCCTTACTGGAATTTCTTGTTTTTCTGAAGCTACAAACCAGAGGCCCTGTCTACCTGGTGTGAATGGAAGGGCAAATGCTCCACCAAATTGCTCTGGGAATGTCATTCTAATTATTGGATCCTGACCTAGCAGCATGCTGATAAGCTCTGGGTTGAAGCTGCCCTACCTCAGAGGAGCTCAAAGCCTGCCCAAGACCTCTTCTCTTCCTCTCTGGCATCCCTGCCAAGCAATTAGACCCTGAGAGCTGGCAGCAGTGAGGGCTGTAGTGGGGAGGGCCAAGGGGCCCAGAATGCCCCCCAAGTTTCCACAGAGGCAGCCCCAACTTGTCTGGGTTTCCCTGCTCCCCTTTCCTTTAGTGCCAGCACTGGGTTCCAGCGGCATAATGGGGAGCACAGTGGAGGCTCTAAGTGTTGATCCTGGGCTTTTGTGTGGAATGACTTGTGTCCCTGCAATCGATATGTTGAGGTCCTAACCCCCAGGACCTCAGAAAATGTGACCATATTTGAAGATAGGGTTGGTATTTAAAGAGGTAATTAAGTTAAAATAAATGTGTTAGGATGGGTCCTAATCCAAGGTGCCTGGTGTCCTTATAAGAAGAGATTAGGACACAGACACACACACACAAAGGGTGGAGATACAGGGAGAAGAAGGCCACCTATTATATAGCAAGGAAAGAGATCTCAGAGGAAACCAGCCCTGCCAACACCTTGCTCTCAGACTCGCAGCCCCCAGAAGGGCGCGAACAGATGTTTTTGTTGTTCAAGCTGCCCGTCTGGGTGCTCAGTATGACAGCCCTACCTGTCTAGTACAGTGACCTGCCAGCTGCAGTATGTTCTGCTTCTCCCACTGATGGGCCTCCCAGTGCTCCGAGGGTCCAGGTGAGAGAAAGCCAGGCTCTCGGCTCCTGGGCCCAGGCTGTGTTCAAGTGTGAGGGTAAAAAGGTTCCTCTGCTACAATTTCCACCCGCTCCTGACCCCATTGTGGGCTTATAGAGGCAGGCCTAGACCGGCCAGGGTGTCACCCAAGACCTTGGGAGTGAGTCTAGGCCAGGATCTTGTGGGCAGAGCCAGGAGCTCTGTGCCAGCTTCCCAAGGGCATCAGGGGCCAACACAGAATCAAGCGCTGGACATTGTTGCAGGCACAGGTCAGGGCTGGAAGGGCCGGCCAGCCTTAGGGGAGTGCAGCATCCCAGCATCAGTCACAGGTGGCCCAGCAGGCTGGCTGGGCTGGCTTGAAGGTCTAGAAGACTGACAGACACCTAGAGACGTGTGGCCCTGTCTTCTTCCTCCTGTCCCTTTGTTATTCCCTCCTCTCTGCCCCAACCCTAAACTATTCCCCTGAATCCCTTCCCCGAGACCCTTCAGTGACTCTGCATTGCTCTCAGCATTGACTTAATAAGGCTGCTGTCTAGTCTGGCTCCTACTTACGCTCCAGGGTAATTTCATATACTTTCCCCTCCCACATGCTAACCTTCTCATTGTCCCTAGCATAACATGTTCTTCCATAGCTCATTTATCTGTCTGTCCATCCATCCATCCATCCATCCATCTATCCATCCATCTATCCACCCATCCATCCATCCGATAAATATTTGCTTAGTGCCTGCCATGTGCGTCCTGTGCTAGGCTCTGAGGATAATGCTGAGCCCACATTCGCAGCCCTTCCCCTGGCATTCTAGCAGGGAAGCTAGACATCCAACCCATCAAATGATTTGCATCTAGGATTGTAAACTGAGAAGCACCATGAAGGGTAAAATCGGCGAGCAGTGGCGTATAGAACTGTGGGACTGATTGGGCTGGCGTTGAGAAGAACTCTGGGAGGAGAGGGTGTGGGAGCTGAGACCTGGAGCATGAGTTGGAGTTCATCAGGAGGAGGAAAAGGAAGAGGGTTCTCATGAAAAGGAAGAGCTCATGCAAAGTCCCTGAGGTGGCAGGGAGCTGCAAGAAAGCTGAAGTGACAAAAACAGAGCAAGGAGAAGATGAGCAGAGCTGAGGTTAGAGAGAGGCAGGGCTTGGCACAGAGCTAGAAACTGCTGAAAGGTCAGGGGTGGGCCAGTACATCTTCTTGTCCCTAGGACAGCATGTATTTTGAGCAAGGACCTAAGTATCTAAGGGATACATGAGATTGTTACTAGTCATCCTCTATGTGGATGGCAGTTAACTCAAGAACTTTTGTAGCATACCACCAGCCCCTAGATACTGTCTCTAAAAGGTGCTGTTAAGGTCATCTTTGCACTCTGGGCTCCAGAATCCTTTCCCCCTCTTTACCGGCAGTGTTTTGATAGGCTTTCCTCCAAACCTTTGGGTATGGGTCACTCTGATTTCCCTAGGGCACCACAGCCGAAGTAGTCATTTCGCTTCTCTATCTCTACCCACCTGTCAAATCATACACACATACATGTGCCCACACAACACACTTCTTAAAGTCGCATGGACAGGTCTGGCATGTACTCGCAAAGCAGGCCAGCCCGATGCCATATAGCATTTGTCATATTCTAGTGCTACCCTTGCTGACACCCACATTTGAGGCCTCTACAGGGTGACAATGCCTCACTACCACCTTTAACACTTCAAGGTGCTAAGGGGACGCTGCTGCCAGTCAGCCAGCCATGAAGGCAGGCAGTGCGCCCGTTCTCCATTCCCCGTGACATTGGTCACCTGAGCACCCTGTGAGCGCCTAACACCCCCTGGAGCCCTCTCTCCTTGGGCCTTAGTCTGTGGAACTAAGCCAGAGAACTGAGTGCTGAGGTAGATGGAGAGATGGTGGTTACCCAGTGCCCTGCCCCTCTGGGTCTCACACAATCATAAAGATGCCTCCCCCAAACCCTGATGCAAGCTGGCACTTTCAAAGCTTTCCCTGGGAGCCACCCCACAAGATGATCCAGCATACTTAGAAATATCTGGATCTTCACAGACATGACACAGGCTCAGACTTCACTGCAGTATATGGGGTTATTACTTTTTATAGATTAGAATCAGTGTGCATCCCATTTTGGGTACCGTTTTTCACTCTACATCGTAAGCTATCACAGTTTTCATAAGCATAATTTCTAACAGCTCCCCAATAGTCCCTTAAGTGGACATCCCACTTTACATAAGCACTTTTCTATTGTTGGACATTTAGCTTGTTTCCAGGTTGTTGCTGTTATGATTGATGTGCATGAAGCATAAAGATATATTGGATGATTAGTATGTATTTTCAGAAGAACAATGACCTGGTTAGGAAGTATGAAAGACTTTGATCCATGGAGTTCAGCTGCTATCCAACTGGCTTGTAGCAACTCACGTGTTTACCAACATTTCATATGGGCAGGCACCAGATCATTAACTATAATTGCTGAAGGGAGAGTCTGCCTGCCTGATTACATTTCCTTATTAGCACCAGTAATAATTCTTGAGGGTTTTATAAAGAGCAAAAGGAATTGGCTAAGGACTGCCTGCAGACTGTAGAATCAACAGTATAGAGTTTCCAACCAAACATTTAAGAATAAATATGGATCTTAAATAACAAAATAGCTATAGCTACTGTGGGGGTCTTCTTAGTGGCAATCTTACCTCCCAGTGTGCATGAGTGAGGAGGAACCCCTTACTGGCCTAGATAAGCTAAGACCCAACCACTGCTCTGGGTTGCCTTCTGTGGTCTGGGGCAGGATCATCCCCTGATTCCCCACACCCACCCTGGCCCCAGTGCTGATGGTCCACACTCCCAGTGCTGAGTGTACCAGGCACTCACTCACCTGCCTCGGAGCTGGCCTGACAGTGGTAGAAGGGTTCATTCTAAAATTGTGCAAAGCTGACATGTCAAGGGCAGGGGCTTTATCAGCTGCATCTCCAAAGCTTTGCCTATTTTTGCTCCTATTTGCTGCTATTCAAACCTGCTGCAGAAGCTGGAGGTATGTTCTCAATATGGCAATTATGTCTCCAGCAGGTTTCTGGTACATAATGGCCATCTCTTTCTCTTTGCATTTTGGTGGTAGTAGGGGTTTGTGGACCTTTTACAAGAAGAGAAAATCTACTTCATATACATCATCCATGAATTTATACTTAGGCAATTTTCTAGGTTGCTTAAGTAAGCATGCCTCACCCCACCCCCACCCCAGGCAGCAGCTGTGGTTAAAATTTCCACTTGCGCCTTTGTATACTAGTACATGTAAGGTGGAATGTTTAGCTCTTTTATGCTACACCTTCTCCAGCTATTAACTAAGGTGGAGTTAATGAGAGGCCCCTTCTCAACAAGACCCTTGTTGACTTTTTGAACAACAGGATAATTCTTACGATTAATCAACTTTCATAACAAAAAGCAAAGCTATAAAGGGAAAATGACAGGCAGAAATAAGGCTCCAAATCACTCCATTTGGGGTCATTTTTTACTCATCCTTGAAAATGATGGGAAAAGTATAATTTCCTATTTGGTCAGTTGTATCAGAGACCACAGCTGCCTGTCAAAGAGCCAGGAAACAGGTGGGCAATTGATTATAGTGACCAAGGCAGACAGAAGTCAGATTGCCTGGACCCGTGGTCGGCAAACTGTGGCTTGCGAGCCACATGCGGCTCTTTGGCCCCTTGAGTGTGGCTCTTCCACAAAATACCACAGCCTGGGCGAGTCTATTTTGAAGAAGTGGCGTTAGAAGAAGTTTAAGTTTAAAAAATTTGGCTCTCAAAAGAAATTTCAATCATTGTACTGTTGATATTTGGCTCTGTTGACTAATGAGTCTGCCGACCACTGTCCTGGACTAAGTCCTGGCTCCTCTGTGATTTTGGTGGAATCACTTCACCATTCTGAGCTCTAGTTGTCTTATGTGTAAATCTGGGGTAATAACAGTATCCTATATAATAAAAGCCTAATATGCTTTTATTATATAGTAATAATAAAAGCCTAATATGCTTTTATTATATAGTATCCTATATAATAAAAGCCTAAATTGTCTCCTCGACCAGGAGTTCGACTGGGAGTTCAACCAGGGGACGGGGCCAGCCAGCCAACCAAGGGAAGAGAGGCCCCAGCCAGTGGCGGCAGCAGGCAGCTGCTAGGGACCCTACCTGCGCACGAATTTCGTGCACTGGGCCTCTAGTTTACTTAATAACACCAAAAGAATTAAATGAGATAATTCATGCAAAGTGCTGAATGCAGTGCCTGGCACATAGTAGGAGCATAATAATTGCTTGCTGTTATTGTAATTATGAGTATCTCATTTTCAAAATCCCAGTGCTTCAGCAACAACTACATATCATATACAGTATCTTACAGCTCACAGATGACTTTCATTCTATTAATCCTTTGAGTTCTTACAGTAATGGGGGAGAAAAGTTGATCTTCCTGCTCTTGATATAGCATCCTCACCTCTGAAATGTGAGCAATTCCACCTCCCACCCTGTAAGGGCTGCAGTAAGAATCCCACACAAAGGTCTATGCTAGAGTTCATTGTAAGCACCACAGTACTATACAAATGGAAGCCATCGTTTGAGTCTGCACTTTTGCAAAGCAAAATCTTTTATCTAACCACATAATAAGTTTTACAGACACAAGTTGCAGCCCTGGCTTCATCCACAGTCTCGCACTTGAAAGCCACGGGCAGACTATAATAAGAAGGAGTGCTGAGGTCAGACAGATTTGGATTCATTCCTCTGTTACTTTAGGCAAATTACTTAACCTCTCTGAGACTCAGCTTCCTCTTCTTTAAAATCAGATGGCTCTATTTATCTCAAGAGCTGTAAAAATTCAGTGAAATAATTTAAATACCCATTTATTCAGCAAATACTTACTGGGCTAGCCAGGACTAAAATTGGTTAGGAATAGGGCGCTGAGCAGGATGATGACCCTGCCCTCTTGGAGTGAAGGGAACAGGCCAGAACCATGCACAATCAAGGTGCTTTCTGATGCCAGTAACACAAATTTTGACAAAGTTGGACTCTAATAAGTTTAACATCTCATGCAACATATCCAAATACAGAACTATCCCAGCTTTTGCTAATTCATAGCTCCTCTATGCAATTAAAGTTAATTCTTCCCATCTTTCTGCTCTGCCACCCTCAGCACACTGATGTTTGCTCCAGGCTAGTGCCCTCATGGTCACAGGTGGCTGCCGAAGCTCCAGGCTGCCCTCCTCACATGGCATTAGAAAAGGCCACGGAAAGCAAAGAATTTCTTGGTGTCCATTTTTGGGTTTTTCTTGAGGTGAAATAAACATAACATAAAATTAACCTTTTAAAGTGTACAATTCATTGGCATTTAATACATTCACTATGTTATCCTATATCAAGTTCCAAAACCCTTGTGTACATTTTAAAGAAACTTTCTCAGAGCTCAAAACATGCTCTCAAGTCTCTTTGACCCAAGTTGAATCACATTATTCTTTTTAAACCAATCAGTGTCACAGAGAGTGGAATTATTATAATTGGCTAATCAAAAGTTCCTCCCACTCAGCAACTCCCAAAGCACACGTCTATGACCATGAGATCCCTGAACAAATGAATGAATAAAATTGTTGGCAGTGTGCATAATAGATGTCCAATGAATGCTCCTTCCCCATATTAAGGAATGTTGGATGAATGGGCAGAGCACACTCCAGCCTTTCCAATTTGTTAAATGAAAAAAAACACACACACATAAAATAAATGTAACCAAAACAGCCCCACTAAGGAATGCCCAATTGATTTTCGGTGCCTGGGGAAGGCAGCTTTGCAATCAAAGAACAGCATGCACCTTCAGAGATGGCAGAAGAACCAGCACCTGGAGCCTGGTTGCCTTACCAGCTTCTCATGAATTACCCAATTACACTGCTTTTCTGATTTTTTTCATTACCCCAAACTGACTGCTCTCCTATTCTTTTTTTTTTTTTTAATGTTACTCAGAAACAGTAGGACATATTATGCATTTTTGAGACACCTGTTTTCAATCACATTGCCTTTTATAGAACTATTTTGAAGCTTGTTTTCGGGAGCTACCTAGAAAGCCAAGATGGTACAGCTACCACCTGCACACAACGCTCATGCTTCCTGCTGGAGGGCGTGCTTCCCTTTCCTCCTTGTATTGTGATGACCGGTGAGAATGGTACTTGCCTACCAGTATGGTAGCACCTCAGATGCAGGGAACATTTCAGATCATCCCTGAAGCTCCCACCAAGATTCATGGCTAATTAAATTGGCACCTTCCCTCCAGTGTCTTCCAGGGTCAGGCCACATCTGGCTGCTCCAGGTGACAGGGTGGGCCAGATTCCTGTCACAATCGAGCAAAGGCAAATCCTGGTGACTCATTTCCCATTTCAGAGGTTCAGTCATTCCTTCACTTAACACACACTGATGGAGGTCGTATATGGCCCAGCACTGTGTGAGGCCAAGGCAGACAAAGCGCTGCATGGACCCTGCTTCCTTGGAGCTTAACGTCCATGCCAGCCAAATATATAACTACATGCTGTGAACTCTATATTCACAGTATCAGGACTGGCCTGTCCATTACCAGGCAAAAACAAGGGCAGTGATAACAGTCTTACTGTCACACATTTCCGAATGCACAGGCAGCCCAGGGATAGGGCAGACTGGCCATTTACTCTTTCCCTTGGCCCTTTTTTCTCCCTCGAAGGTCGCATCAAAGAAAGCCCAGACACTCTCCTTCTCAACTTATTCTGGGTATTAATATAGTGCTGGTATCTGAAACATATCTTTTCATAGCTGGATGAACATGTGATAAAACACAAGCAGAAAAATATTAATTGTAGAATTTAAGTCAGAGGTTAACAAATTGTTTCTTAAAGTGCCAGATAACAAATATTTTTTGCATCACAGGCCATGCGGTCTCGTCAGAACTGCTAAGCTCTGCAGTTGTTCAATAAGGCAGCCATAGACAATTTATAAGTGAGTGGGCCTGTTTCCAATAACATTTATTTATGCACATTAGAATCTGAATTTCATGTAATTTTCGTGTTTCACAAAATAACCTTCTTTAGAACTTTTCCTTCAACAATTTAAAACAAAAATCATTCTTAGCTTGTAGGCCACATAAAAATAGACTGGCCAGCCTTGGCCTGTGTGCCATGGTGGGCCCATCCCTAATCTAGGTGGCAGGAACATGGGTGCTATTTTAACTTTTGGAGATATTTAAATTTTCCACACAAAATGTTGGGAAATTACCTTTTCTAAGTCAGTGGTTTATCTTTTCTCTATGTTTTGTTACTTTAAAAAATTGTGTAGAGGCCATACTGAAGTGCTTAATTTGTAACCAGCTACACTTGCCAGTACCTTCTTTGTGCTTTGTGATTGTGCAGCTTTTAAGGAACCTTTCCCTACCCTGATGTCACATGGGTACTCGCCTGTGTTTTCTATAATCCACCTGGATTTACCTGTGGGATGAGAGCTCGGGACTATTTCCATGAGGAAGCTCACTGCTCAGTGCCCTTGGTTGCTGGCCTGTCATTGGCTGATTGGGAGGACTTCTCCGTCACCCACCAATTCCTCTCATTGCAGGTCTGTTTCTGGTTGTTTCCATGGTCCCTCTGTCTATCTTTGGGACGCTTTTCTTTGTTCTTGTCTTCCCTCCTCCTCACCCCATCCCCCATCTCCGGTGGATCCATGAGGGTGAGGACAGCGTCCCTGGCTCTGGGCTGTTGTCCTCATAGTCCATCCTGAGATGGGCTCAGTGCTCCAGGTCTCAGATTTATTTCAGGAAGGCCCTGACCGCACACACCTTTGTCATCACATCACTTTATTAAGCTGATGAAGTGTCTTCTTCACTTTACTTTGCCTTACCCAGGACTCCTTTCTGAAAAAGAAAGGGTGTTGAGGGCGAGGAAAGAAAGTTCCAGATGCTCCCCAGAAAGGAAGCAAGCAGGATGCCCCACTCCTGCGGCTGGCCTCATGAAAGCTGGCTTAGGCCTCTGCACCTGCCTCTCTCCACAGAGCATCCCAGGCAGGTGTTTCTGGGGCCCCAGTGTCCTCATTTCTGAATAAGAGGGATGGGCCTGGGCTTCTAACTTTTTAGAGCCTGCCACTGTTTGCCCTTGCCTCATTGAAAACTCAACCCTCTCAGCCACTCACATCACTCCCTGGCCTCCCCAGGGTTTCTCAGACCTCAACCTCTCTCCTGAGAGCATAAAGCCAAGCATGGCAGGCAGCTCCTATGGTCATGACCTGTCTGGTTTCCTGGCCTCTGTGCTGCCCCTGCCCCTTAGTTCAACATCCCCTCCCCAAATTCTCTCCTGTCTCCTTGGTTCCTCCAGCAGCACCACATTGTTTTAGCTTAACACCCCCCGCACCCCCCTACCCCCCACCCCCCACACACACACTCATTAGAGACCCTCAGGGTACACGGCATCAAAGGGCCCTGAGACTTGGCCAAGACCCTTCCCTTCTGTGGGCCTTCGTTCTCTGTTCTTCTTCTGGTAAAAGAAGATTGACACTGGATGGTTAAAATTCCAGGCTTCAAACAGTCCTCACTGCAAACCTGAGCCTGTGGCAGCCTACTCTCACCTGGAAGCTTTGCCTCCAGACCAGCTGATTTCCTGCTGTCATCAGGAAGTGGAGAGGGGTCTGGGAGTTTCCATGAGTTTCCTTGAGGTAGTCTTGCCCAACCTCCCTCTAACATGGCTGCATTCATCTGGCATTTTCTCTAAATTCAAACAGGTGTCTTAACCCTGAGAACATTCTGGCAGAGTCTAGCTGTGGCCTGCTGAAGGAAGGCAACCACGCCCACAGCCAGGAGCCCCAGCTCTTTATCCTGTTCCCTGGGCCCTTCCATTTAATTACTGGGTGGGTTGATGCCAGACTCACTGAAAATCTGCTTTTTAACTGCAAAGAGAATATAGAAGGGAGAATGACTCATGGCCTGGGAGCTCACAGGAACTGCTCCCTGCCTCCCCTAGGCATGGCCCTGGGCAGACACAAGGAAGCCAAGCCCTGTCTCAGGATTGCATGCCTGGCTCAGAGGCAGAAAGTGTTTGGGAGCCAGGGGCTGTTAGAGCTCACCAGTGCAGAATTTGGGGACACCACATTAGCCTGGCCTCCCAAGGGCCACGCTTAAGTTCTGGGCATCATGAAAGCTCCAGTAGCCTAGAGTTGCCCGGTGAGATGAGAGTGGGGATGTGGTAAGAAGAACAGCTGTCTAGAACCTCCCACCCTGTCCGATGGAGATAAGGAAGTGCAGCATCTCATGTCCATGCACACTTGAGGTCTAGCCTCCTGTCAGCCCAGTGACAGATTGTTACTGCCAAGCCTGTATGGGAGCTGTTGTTAGTTTTCCCTCTGTACATGGGAATCATCACAGGGCTGTTGGGAGGATGGAGGAGACAGTTGATTTATTTTTAGGACTTAGAATGGCCTGGCCCATCAATGAGGACTGTGGAAGTGTTTGCCGGACTGTTGGTTTAATCCCAGTCAGCTTCCTCCTTCACCAGGAGTCCGCAGCTGGAGGGAGGGCTGGCTTTGCTGAGGTAAAGGCATGTGCTGAGGGACTTGTAGCACCGCTGTCACCACCATACTGCTGATTCCACTGCTCCAGTTCAGTCTGTGGAGCGGCGCTGGCCAAGGTTAGCAAGCATCTTTGGGCAGCTGCTCACATACCTGAAGGACAGAAAGAATTAAATGCAACTAAGGATGATTTTAACAGTCTGAATTTGTCCTCCAAGAAGGTCTTGGTAGCCCTCCTATTGGGTGAAGGAAGGCATTCAAAGATGTTGCTTGTTGCAGAGGGTTTCTGATACCTTTGTCATGTGGTCCCATCTGTCAATGCACAGGGAGCAAGAGGCCTGGTCCAGGTGGTGCCATGAGTTTGCATCAGCCAGGGTGAGGCTGGGATGACAGGAGACACAGAGTAGAAAGGAGACCTTCCTCCATTGTGTGTTTGCAATGATGCTGAGAAGCCCAGAAAGACACAGCCTGAGAAACTGAACCCCTGGAGTGTTTAAACCCCAGACAGCTTGTAGTCTGGAGGAGAGCCAGTGTGTAAGTGGGGTCAGGGCTGCTGGAAGACACCAAGCTGGGGGTTGTGAGGGCTGGGACCACAGAGGTAGGCAGGGCCAGATGTGGGAAACAGCCCTTCCTCTCTCCCAGATCTATGCTCTGGGCCCCTCCATGGCTCAGTTGAGCAGCTAAGTCTGTATCTCTTCTTAGGGCCAACCCTTTCCCAGCCTCTCCCACCCAAGGGCACTTCAGTAGGGCTCATCCCAGGGAGTCCTGCTTAGTCATTGCCTTACCCAGCTTTGACTTAGATTTCACAGATTTACATTACAAAATGTAGATATAATGAGGAGTCAGCACAAAGATCCAGCGCTTCCCTTTGCCCAGTAAGGTCACCTTTAAAACCCAATTATTCCCATTATTCTATAAAACAAGGAGGTGTTTCTTTTAACTACTCAAACATTGGGAAGACATAACCTTGGAGTCATTCTTGACCACCCTCCTCTCGCACTCACATCCAGCCTTCCAGCAGGTTCCAGCTGCTCTGCCCAGACTAGACCCAGGTTTCTTTTATTAATAAAAAGAATGCCAAGTACCAAATTCAAAATTAAGTATGATAGTATTATTTGGAATAAGAAATCAAAACAAATTACAAATCACATGTTAAAAAGCTGACAAATAGTCATTCTCCACTAAACATTTTGGTCAATGATGGATAGCATGTACAATGATGGACAGCATAAACAATGATGGTCTCAGATTCTAATGGAGCTGAAATACTCCTATTGCCTAGTGGTGTTGTAGCCATTGTAAGGCTGTAGGGCAACACACTACTCACATGTTTGTATGATGCTGGTGTAAATAAACCTACTGCACTGCCAGTTGTATGAAAGTATAACATACAATTGTGTACAGTGCATAATACTTGATAATGATAATAAACTACTATTTTACTGTTTTATGCATTTACTATACTATATTTTTATCATTATTTTAGAGCATACTCTTTCTACTTATTAAAAAAAAACACTTTTCTGTAAAACAGTATGTGTGTTACGTGAAGGCAGCCTCATACATCTCATGTTTACTGCATCTTTTGATTGCATCATTTCTCTTTGCTTGATTTAATCTTGTGTTGTTTTATACAATAGCATGCTGTATAAGCGTGTAGCCTGGGAGCCATAGGCTGTATCATGTAGCCTAGGTGTGTAATGGGCTATACCATCTAGGTGTGTGTACCTGCACTCTATGATGCTCACACGAGGATAAAATCGCCTAAGGACACTTTCTCAGAACATTTTCTCGTCATTAAGCAGCATCTGACTATAGCACAGACATGACAAAATCCAGGAAAAAGGTAACACAATATTTAAAAGTTAAATGCCTTTAAGATATATTTTCCTATATTTTTGACATACTCTTCATATGTCAATAATTTTATTATCATTTTCCATAAGGAGAATAGAAAGAAGATTCTGTCTTTCCTTTGGTATTGTCAATTAAATTTTGTTTTTGTTGTAGTAAAATATAGAAATGTTTAAAAAAGTTTTAAAAAGTCTAAAAATGTTAAAAAAGGTTTTAAAATGTTTGAGTTAACTTTCCTGAAACTTAAAGTGTGATATTAAGGACAAATTCCTCACTGCCCTGAAGCATGTGTATCCCATAGATAAGGATTTGAACTTCGATTACTGACTTAGAGTGACTTACTATGATAGCCATATGTGTGAATGAGGTACTTTTCCTCAGATATGCACCTATGAGTGCACACCCTGATTGATAACCACATGTAGCCCTTCACTCTGTTTGAGATTAACATGTGTGCATTGACATAATTCATTGATAGCCACCTGAACTGCTGCAGGTACTAACAGGCTTTAAAAACGGGTCCTGACCAGCTAACAGTGCTCCCCTGTCGAGATAGCCACAAAGGCACGTCCTTCTGCCAGTCCGGCAAGCGACGCCACACTGTGCTGCTCCATGCTTCGCTCCCTGACAGGCCACAGAAGAGCGGCTAGTATCTCCCGATCCAGACGCGACCAAGCTCTAGGGTGAGGAATGCTGGCCCTCTGCATCCGGACCAGACCAGCCCAGCTGCTGGACCTCACAGGACAGCACCACCAGGATCCCGTTAAGCCTATACCCGCAGCATCAGGAACTTTTGTGAGTAATAAAATGCTGTGTGATTTGCAACTGCAAATGTTCTATGTGGTATAATTCTTCTGGCAGTTAATTGAATTGCTTTGCGTACACTTGAAACTGAAATGAAGGTTTTTGGTCTTTTCAGTCCTAGGCCTGCCCTTGGTCCTGCTTGCGCGGAGCAGCCTCTTTGTTAGCAACTACTTGAATGTCCCAACACCTGCATGGTTAAGCTTATCTCAAGGGACACCTTGGATAAACACCCCAGATCCTTTTACCTGGGACAGTTTTTTATTATTGATCATTTAGAGAAGTTTTTTTTTTCAACTTTGTAACTCATTGCTATTAGGAAATTTAAAGTTTAAGACTGTTGTCAAATTTCCTTCATAGATAAGCTGTCAATGTATTGCATGTGCATAACTGTATACACAGGATTGTCAAGTATATTCCAGACCGAAAAGAACTTCAGGTTTGGCCAGACATGAAGAGAACCAGATTATCTACTTAGAAGTGTGTACAGCTGATAACAGGAAGAATTTCCTTAGACCAGCTCCTGGCTTCATATATTCAAACCTTCTTTCTTTTCCACAATCCAGAAACAGAATCTGCTTTTATCAAAACATCCCACATTCTTATTTCTCTCACTTGGCTGCAGCTAAGCATCTTCACTGACCAGCTGGGAACCTGGGTACCAGAGAACATCCCTGAGATCCCGCGGCTGCTAGGGGCATGCTGACCATCTCTCCGGGATGGTGGCTTTTAGCAAGGGAGAGACAGGCCTTCCTTGTTGAATGCTGAGCACAGCAGAGCATGGCTGAGGGAAGCATTCGTGGACGGAGGGACCTTGCCAGGGCTTGCCCACTGGCGTCCTGGATTGCCCATGCTGCCGACTTTGCCCAGAGTAGTTTGGACTGCTCTAGCCAGAAGTGGTCACAATGGTTGTCCCAAGAAGAATGGGCCTCAACAAGGCAGCCATGGATCCATCGCCTGACACAGCCCTCCTCCCTCTGCTTCTATCCCCAAATTTTGGAGATTGATTTCTGGGCCTGTTCTCTTCTCTAAAAAAGGAATAATAAGATATTCTCGCTTGGGAGAAAGATGATTAAATTTCAGATTACTCTGTCTGCCAGATAAAATTGAAATCTCTGGGTCCAGGCCAACTGGAGGCCGCTCTGCATATAGGACGCTCTGGCGGCAACTGACTGGCCACCTTGTGGGCTGACTGAAATGGAGCAACGTGTTTAAACCACACAAAGGGCGGCAAATACCGTGATGAGGGCATTTGTTATATTGTAAGGAGCTTCCCAGAACCTGGAAATTACAAACATCGTGATTAGGACTGTGAACTCGGTGAGGGAAATCAAATCCATCCTCCCGTGCCCCTCCTCCTCACATTAAAAGACAGGGAGAGTGAAGGCAGGGGGAACAAGAGGCCTTTTAGGGTCTTTGTGGGGGAGGAGCCTCAGAAAGTTATTAAACACTTTAATAACGCAGAGAGTTGTGGATTCAGCTCAGGTTTGTGGAGGCTTTGATCAGATCCAGCTTCAGGGCAGGGCCTGCTTCCCAGGGGGAGATGAGGAAGCTGCAGGCAGCAGGGCTGGGAGCCCAGCCTCAGAGTTCAAAGCTGCAGGAGGACACACTGTAACAGGCTGGGGTTTTGTTTTCTTCCCAATGCCTTGAAGGCAGGACCTAGGCGGCTCTTTGTTATTCAGGCTTGTCACCAAACTCAGACTGGAAGCAGGTGTGTGTGTGTGTGTGTGTGTGTGTGTGTGTGTGTGTGTGTGTGTGCGCGCGTGCGCATGTGCATGAGGGTTACACCAAAATCTAATGATGGGTGTAAATTTCAGAGCCGAAGGGCTGCTGGGTATTTCTTGGAAGCAAAGTTGCAACCAGGTAGGAGCAGTTGCATTGCAGCTTCACTCAGGGCTGGAGCCCTGGCCTCCCAGTGGTAAAGGTTTTGAGACTGCATTTGTTTTAAAGAGACCAGTACTTGACCTGGCATGGAGGAGGGGCTCAAAAAATGCCCACTAGATAAAGGCATACATATGAATGTGAGGCCTGAGGCTAACTCCCAACACTCCTGATCCTTAGTCCCACGTGTGTTTCTTCTTCTAGACGGGACTTAGGGTGCAAACCAGCCAGGCATCTGCACATGAGGGACCCTTGGTCACAACCCAGCTTCCTGTTGTAAAGATAAAAGGCTATTTAATATTTCCTGTAAATTTCACTTAGTCTCCAGATCAAAGGGCCCCGCTGGAACCGCTGTTTTAAACCTCAGTTCTCCTAGCAGGCAGTTCCCCAGGGTGGTCAATACTGATAGTGGGAAGCCACAAAGCATCCCTCTGCAGCTTGTGGAAGCAGCAGAAGCTGGCACTGAACTTGGCACATGGTAGGAGCTCTATAAATGCATGTTGATGGACTGTTAGCTGATTACTGAGAGCCTTCCAGGCCCTGTTTGAATCCTGTGAATTCTTATGTTGCATATGCCTCTAATGACTAGTTGGGGGCCCATTAGGAGTGCAGATCTGGAGGGGATGGTTTCTTAAGGCCAGCACATGGATGGCTGGGAGAGAAGGCGCCGGAAACCAGCAGCAAGGGAGGACTCGGCAACCTTAGCTCAGGAACATTAGTTGCAAACCACACAACAGCTCTGGGTCACTAGGAGAGGCAGGGCCTTTGCTGGTGGGATGGCAGGAAGCTCACCAAGGAGAACCATTCTGGGAAATAAGCTTGAGAGCATAGCCAGCGTGTCCTTGGTCTCCAGGCTGTAGGAGCTGTGGGCAGCGTTGCTCTTAGATCTTCCCTCCCCCCAACTTCTCACTCTGCTCTAGCAGCAAAGCCCCAGGAGGGGCAGTGGCCTGGCTCAGCCTGGAGCATGGGCCTGCTCAAAGCTGGGTGAGCAGCATCTCTCTTGAGAGTCCCCCGAAAGCTGAACCCAGAGAGAGAGAGAGCCTGAGGTGCATCAGGCAGCTGGAAAATCAACGTTGGCAGGACTTGAAAAAGGATTGCCACTGGGGGCTCAGAGCCTGTTGATTGAATGCAAACAGAATAAGAAACATAGGCATCTCTCCCTGTTTGATTCTGTGGGCAAATGATGTGCAATTTTACCAATGGTCTCTTTGGGCTGTTCAAAGGGTGCTTACAGGTAATCCAACACAGCCAAGTTATCGAGGGGCTCTAAGATCAGCACAAGTTTAATTACTTCACCCCTCTCCATTTTTTTTTTTTTTTTGGCTCCTCATTTCTTGGGAAATGAATCAAGCAAGTGTGTGGAGCCTAAGCAAGTGCCGTGAGGGTAGGGCTTTAGCAGGAACTCTGTGACCATGTTGACTCTGTGGGGGCTGTATAGATCCACCCAGGTCACGCGGTGTCCCTTTCCCGACGTGGGCAGTGTGAACTGAAAGTTGATTTGTTCCAGGGGTGAAGGAGGAAGGAACGTGGGCCAGAGGGATACTGGTGTACAGGCACAACCAGCCAGGCCTGAGGCAGCTACTGACTGCTGCTCCATGGGAACAGGAGCTTCTGTTTTCAATCAAAATGTCCATTAGGAAGTCACCTGTGCAAAATGGCTAGAGGAGACAGAAGTTTTTAAACCTCAACAAAGGGTTAGCCACTGGAGCCCTTTAATTGATGCCTGGCTGGGCATATGTAAAATATCCACTTTACCTGGGACCAGTTTGCCCAGTGTTTCCAGGTCACGTCATTGCATTAGGCGAGTTACCTCATGTTTACCTGTACCTAATTCCCAGCCCAAATACACTTGACTATTTTGCTCTAGACCACACTTGATCATTGCATACAGCCACCAAATCCTGCCCCTCTTCTATTTACGGTGGAAGCAGCTGCTGTATTTGCGTGCCCTGCTCCCTAATATAAACACGACTCTGATTTCCTAACTTTCTTTGGGGAATTCCTCCTAAGCGCCCATGTTTATTTATGAAGCCAGTTTGGAAATAGAGTGGCACCACTGTAAGTTCTGGGCTTTAGTTGAGGTCAGCTGGGGAGAGCTGGCATCTCCTGGTCAGGAGGAATGAGAAGTGAGATAGCAGGTCCATCCCAGTGGGCCCCATCCAAGGCCTCAAGCCTGGCCCCACCTCCAGCAAAGGGTCAGATTTCCTTTTACAAGGATCCCCAAGTTACCCGTTACCTCTCTTTAGTTTCTTCTTTTTGCTTTGGCTGCCAGGAGGCTCAAAGGTGAATCATATCTTATTTAGGCTTCTGAAAGAGTTTTTCCAAATTTTCTAAATGGCTCAGGAAACCTCTTTTTGGTTTTATCTTTGGCTACTTTTTATATGTTTTAATATGGCAAACTGCTTCAAATACTTTCAAGAAATAGGTGGGGTATAAGTCATAATAAAATACACCTCAAATGTACCAAACATCCCCTCCCCCATTAAAATGCAGCAGTCTTGTGTGTCTTTGGCTGTAACAATGCCTCTGTATTAAAGAGCTGATAAAACAACCCCCAGCAAGGTTGATACTGGGAGTGTTGGACCTGGAATAGACCACAGGTCTCAAAAAAGGGAAGAAATTAACATTTTAACACCTTACCCAAGTCCTTTGCCAACATTTACAACCCAGGGATGAGAACACCAACATCCAGGAAAAAGGACAAGGCCTTCTTAAACCAACACTAGAGTCTGCATCTCCCAGTCCCTGGGGCTCATTGCATGACTTCTCTGCTATGTCCTTGGGGCTGATGAGGCCCTGCCATCTGGTTAACAGAGGCATTCTCAAGCCAGCATCTTGTTCCAAATAGAAGGCTCCTCTGGTGGGAATGTCAAAGGGAACTCTGAGATCTTAGTGGCCCAGTTCACTGTCTAGGTCCTGCGCTCAAGGTAGAGAGCCTCCACAGTGATGCCCAACAGCTCATTGCCAGCCTGCGTCACACTGGCCCTGGGCTGCGATGGGCAGTGCAGACTAGGAGGGAACAACTCAGGCATTTAACCCAGCAGGAGAGGAGCAGCTTCTAAAGGTCAAAGTCAAGCCCAAAGAGGACAGTCATGGCTTCTCAGGTTGAGACCCCTGGCCTTACCACTGAATATTGCTTGGATTTGACCCTGAGTGCCTGTGTCTGTTCAGCCTCACCTCGAACATCTCCAGGGATGAAGAATTTGTTACCTGCAGTGTTTTGAGCTAGATAAGGCAGGGAGGATCAGGCAGGTACTGAAAGTCCAGATTCATAGAGATGTGGCGAGGGAGCATTTGTGAGCTGTATCATTCTAGAACGAAGGGAACTCCCTCAACTGTAGGATCTCTCCTCTGGACCTCTCAGATCCTACAGAAACTGGCAGGAGCTGGAAGGATGCCCAGAGGCAGGTGAATGGTCCCTCTGCTGAAAGCAGCTGGGTGCACTTGAGTTACCTCCCTTGGGAGTCCTGTGCAGTGACTGGCCTGCCTCGAGTGCGATGCTGAGGGCTATAGCCATGACGATCTGAGAAAGGCAGGAGAAAAAAGCTGCGTTGCGTCCTAGATGAATCTAGGTTTGGGCCAGGGTGAGGTACAGTGCCTGATTCTCAGTGTTCGCTGATTCTCGTGGTGTAAATGCTTACACCATGGTCTATCTCAAGCTGCTAATGTAAGGTTGCTAAATCAGAGTTGGGAGAGATGCTGAGCACAACTGGCTCCACATCTCATGGCATGAGAGCTTGCCTGTGCCTGGTCTCTGCTCTGATTCTAACCTGCTCTATAACTTCAGGCCCTTCTACATAATGGGGTGAATGGGGTGAAGAATGGCCATCTCCACTTGCCCCACAGGGGTCATCAGGAAGAAAGTGAGTGAAAGGACTTTGCTATTTTTTGAAGAACTCTTCTCTAAGAGTAAAAGAACCTTAAATCACCACCAATTTTGACCTTCTGAAGAAAAGAAAAAAAGAATAAAGAAAATGCACAGTGAGTAGGATTAACATGACAGAACAGAGAGGTCTGGGTTTTGAATCCAAAATCTCAGGCTTGAGTCTCCAAGTCTGTAGCCTGTGTCCCCACCTGTGAAGCGTGGGTCCCACTTTACACCATGAGAACCTCCTGGGTGCGATAAAACCCAGGGGGGTAAAAATACATATTTCAAGAGCTCCACACATGGGAGAAGGAGATGGTGCATTACTATGACAGAAACAACAAAAAAAGTGGACCAGCTCAACCATCCAAGAGATAATTTATGCTCCAGAAAACTAATTCCTAATTACTCCTTCTAGTTCTAAAGAGACAGGGGTCCAGAAGAGAAGACAGCAGCTCATCCTTCATGTGATGATGTAAACCTGAACCAGGAGGAGGAACAACTATACATACACAGGCTAGAATTTGAAAAACTAATTTGATGAGGCATATAAATTGGCAGTTATTCAAATGAGTACATTTGCATATATAGGGTTTAAGGCTACATGATGATTTCTTAGTATTTTTTCCATAGTGCAGGGTAAGGACTTCCCTTCTTTTCAAGGGTTTTAGAAAGAGATGGAAAAGACAGCTAAATGGGGTACAGGACTGACTGCTGGGTGTGTCAGGATTTGGGTATGCGGTGAGCACCAGGGAGCTGAGCAACCCTTCTCTGAAGGGATGAGGTGATGCCGCAGTCTCTTTCTTAGGCATCTGACTATGGCTTCCTGGTTTGCAGTGCTGGCCAGGGGTCCCTCCTTTGCCTTTGTGCCAGAGGGCTCCAGGTTGGGTCCTCTTGGTCCCAGTAGATCAGGGCTCCTAAAGTGTGACCCCTTGACCAGCAGCATCAGCATTACCTGGGAAATGCAGGTCTCAGGCTTACCCTAGACCCCCCTGCGTCAGAAACCCCAGAGCTGGAGCCCACAGTTTATTGTAATAAACCCTCCAGGCGATTCTGATTCTGTGACACATTATGAGGGCTGCCAGAGCTCCAGCTATCATGCTCATGTTCCAAACAGAAAGATCCCAGCAGGAAGGGAGGGAGGGAGGGGAGGAAGGTGAGAGGGAGGGAAGAAAGGGAGGGAGGGAGGAGAGGAGGGAGAGAGAGGGAGGGAAAGAAGGGAGGGAGGGAGGGAAGGAAGGGAGGAAAGAAGGAAAGACAAGCCATCTACCAGCTGATCCAACCCCTTTTAAGGGGCTTTCTTGGAGGTCCCATCCAATTACTTCTACTTTACTTTCAGCTCCTTTAGCCACCAACAGCTACAAGATAGCTTGGGATAGGTGGGCTTTTCAGCTGGGCAGATTGCTATTCCCAAAATATAGGGATTCTGTTATAAAGAGGAGAATGGATATTGGATAAACAACTAGAAATCTCTGTTGCAGAAGGAATAAATAAGAGAAATTAATGAATTTTTCAATTAGATTTTACTTTTAAAAAATTACCAAAAAAAATTGTACACATTAGCAAATGAGGCCAAGTTATTAAGAAAACCACGAGTGTCATAGGCAGAAATCATTTAGTTACAAGGAATAGAAAACTATCTGACTGCCTGAAGTAAAAGGGAAGTTATTGTAAGGATTCCTGGTAATACCCCAGGTAACAAGTGCTAGTGGGCCTGTGAGGGAACTTGACCCATGGTTTTCTCTTTCATTTTCCCTTCTCGGGTCCTAATGGTCTCCTGTCTCCAATTCCCTCTGACCTCATCTTCTCTCTCTCTCTCTCTCTCTCTCTCTCTCTCTCTCTCTCTCTCTCTCTCTTCTCTCCCTTTCCCTACCAGTTCAAATGCCAATGAGGATAACTCAAAGTCTCCATGAGCCAGTTCCAAAATCTCTGTGATGAACCATGTGGTGGAGAAAGCTTCTTTCTCACTCCCTCCAGTCTGGCCCCTTTCCAGAAAGGCTCTGAGGTTCTAGGTCAGGTGACATAGACACTATTCTGGACACCTGTTCCTACATCTGCTTTCCTCTCCCAAAGACTGGAATGTCAAAGAGGAGTAGAACTGTCCTGGGCCCTCGTGTCTCCTAGCTGGGGAGGAGGGACAGGTGAACCCTGGCCCCCGGAAGGCAGGCTGTGGTTTGGCATGCTGCAGCATCTGCCCCAAGGAATCTGAGCAGGTTAAACACTCGGGGGAGTGAGAGGATCCAGGATGCACAAGATAAGAGCAAAAGCAAAAGTGAGAAATGCTGGCTCTGGCCACGGAGAAAGAACCAGAACCAATAAAATTAAGAAAACTGACTAAGACATGGGGGATTCTACCAAATGACATGATGGAATCAGGTAAAAAATAGTACTTGGACTTTAATTTCCCAGCAGCTGACAGTTAACAAGAATCCTATATAATAAAAGGCTAATATGCAAATTGTCCCCTCGGGAGTTTGACCGGAAGACCTGGGAGTGTGATCGATTGCTATGATGTGCTCTGACCATCAGTGGGTGGCATGGAACATGGTGGGCGACCAGTGGCAGCGGGGGGGGGGGGGGGGGGGAGGGGCACTGAGGGAGTGAGGGAAGGAGGAGGCGGGGAGGTGGGGAACCTAATAGGCCCTCACACTGGCCAGGCCTAGGGACCCTACCTGCGTACAAATTTCATGCACCGGGCCTCTAATTAATAATAAAAAAGCCAAGAAGGGGCCTGAGGCCCCTACACATAGTTGGATAAACCAAGCCAAGCTTAAAAAGTGAATTTCATCTCATTCAGGTACCACTTTGTGCTCTTTGCCCATAAGAGAATTTTTTAAAATAATTCAATTTGCATAGTAGGTAATATATGTAAGTTATTTAAAACAATTTTAAAATATAATTAATTTCTGGTTTATTTTTTCAAACCAATTTCTTTACAAAAATTTCTCATGAGCGTATGTATTTCCCTGATCATACTTTTACGTTGTTTTTCTCTAGGACATAGACGAAAGCTCTGTTCACCCTCTTATTTTACCATACTCAAGCACCACTAACAGCTCATGACCAACACCACCAGCAGGGACCAGGGGCAGAGGGAGAACTCCCGGCCTCCCAGCCACCACACCAATGGTGTAAACCAGGGGTGGGCAAACTTTTTGACTCGAGGGCCACAATGGGTTCTTAAACTGGACCGGAGGGCCGGAACAAAAGCATGGATGGAGTGTTTGTGTGAACTAATATAAATTCAAAGTAAACATAATTACATAAAAGGGTACGGTCTTTTTTTTTATTTCAATAGTTTTATTCATTTCAATCATTTTAACAAGAAGAATGTAAACACTAATTATTATAATTTGAAACTTCAAAAAATGGAGGAATCATAGCACAATAACATACCTTATATTGAAGATGGCAAAGGCAAAATAAAATTGCCTAACAAAGGAAAGGTACAAAAGCCTTTCAAATTAAACTTAAATATAATAAAATAATTTAAAATTAAAACAAATGGAAAAGAACAAAATGTGTAAACAGTAAATGAAACATTTTCTTTAGTGCAACTTCCAAATTATGCCCGGGACGTAGATGTAGATGGCAATGTAGACTGGGTTGAAAGGTTTTTGGTCTTTAAAACATCAACTTCAGTGGGAACAGTGTTGTTGGTCTCCTTTTCAGCTAATGCTCTGATACTGTGCTCTCCAGGGGCGTGTCTCCCTACATCACCACAATAACGTGTCTACGCATTCCCAGGGTGATGTCGGGGGACGCGTCCGCGGGCATTACAAGGAGCCTCTGGAAGATTGAGAGGTTGTTCCTTCTACTGAATGGGCGGATATAAATCCGCCCACTCAGAAGAAGGAGCTGCGGCCGTGTTTCCCGACGTTGCCATGTTAACACTGCTGCTGGTGAAGGAGCGGAGGGGAGAGCAAGAGAACCCTCCGCTCTTTTGGCTCCGCGGGCCGGATAGAACAGCCGAACGGGCCGGATCCGGCCCGCGGGCCGTAGTTTGCCCACGGCTGGTGTAAACCTTGCAAAATGAATGGTGTCCCCTTTCACACACATAAAAATGGTAATACATAGGCTGGAGAAGGTGTGGCAGACCATACATCCTATCTAAACAGGTAGCCCCATCCTTTGGAGCGGAATTTAACAATGTATTGCAAGAATTGTAAGAACACTTTCCCCCCTCAGCCCTTAAGAAAATGATACCCCACCACCACCAAAAGAAAAACCCTAAAAGGTGTCTATTATAAATAACCACCTTTATAAAGGGAAATATTGGAAGCATGTATTTTCTTACTTTGCCATTTAGACTAAGCAGGAGGCATTACTGCATTTCCCCTCCTCCTGGTGGAATGATTGGCATCTGGTGTGTAGAAATTCATGGAATTGTGTTAACTGAATGCCAGCATGTGCTCAGTGCTTCACCTTCCTTAGCTCAGTGACAACCCACCACTGCCTGTTAGGGGGATAGCATTGTTCCCTAATAGGCAAAGGCTTCCTTACAGAGGAAGGTTCACTATCCAAATTACTGGGAGTGTCAGGATTAGTTTCCAGCCCCATGTTTTTCAAAGAGCTGCAACACACTCCATTATTCTTGGAAACTCTGCCCTTGGCATTGAGGCAACCCATCTGGGATTCTGCTCAGTTTTGAAAGGAGAGAATATCATATCATTTGATACCTTACCAAAGTGAATTTTCCAAAGGAAAAAATACCAAATTCAAACACGTGGAGGTTTTTTTCTTTGCTTCCCCCTCTTTTTATCATGCACTTTATATTCTCTAAGAAGTTTGGACTCATTAATTACAGTGGTGGTAATTATAACCCACTTGTACTTCTGCAGAGCCCTTCTGAGGAGCTGAGAGCCTTTTATAAATACAAGCTCATTAATCGTCCCAGCAGCCCTGAGGGTAAAAGGCAGCTACTGTCCTCAGAGGCTGGGGCTCCAGGGCCACCTGGGCTGGAGCTGCAGGTGCTGGGTGCCAGGTGACTGGGCTGCCTGGAGTCCTCTGTGGGAGAGCCATTTGCCTGAGGCACTGAAGGCTAAAGGGCTTCCTGGTCCCTGGCTTTAAGGGCTTCAAACTGTTGCAGCTCCAAAGTTCCAAAATCAGAGGCCTCAGCCTAGTACTCCTCCAGGCAATACCCATAGGGCTGAAGTAATGCCCAGTTCTGCAAATTCTTCCCCTTTCTGACCTCAACACCAATGTAGAGTCTGAACTTTACATTTGCAGGTAACTTGAGCAGCGTGGCCTCTCCTGGGTTTCTGTCTTGCCTTGTAAATGATGTTCTGTACCATCTATTCCTTGAAAGCATAGCCTGGTCTTCCTCTAGACTGAGAGCCTCTTGAGGGAGGGGAATCTCTTCCTCACACTCCTAGGACCTTCAGTGACTAGCACAGAGTTTGGCATTTAGTGTGGGGGGTGGGGGGAACACAAGAAATGTTGCCTGATGGGCTGATGGGGTCCTGAGTAGCTGTTCTTCAGGGAGCACCAACAGAAGAGATGGATGTCACTGCCACCTCCCCTGCTTCCATCCAATCCTTTGGGCCAACCCTGAGCTAGAAACACACCCACTACCCTTTAGGAACCTGATTTTTCACATCTCCACAGCTTACATGGACTGCCCCTTACCTCTCCTGCCAGGCCTGCCTGCAATACCAAACCAGCTCTCCTTCTCTCCTCTGCTCAAATGCCACTTTTCTAGTGAAATCTTCCTGAGCCTGTCCTTCTTCCTTACACCAAGTCCCTTTGCTGTGAGTCCCCACAATATACTGCATATGAAATGGTCCAAATTGAGGCTTTCCCACTTCCTAGATTCAAGGCCTTGGATAGATCTCTACCTCTCCAAGCCTCTGTGTCCTTGTCCTTCAACAATAATGACACATCACTGGCTAACTGGTTAAGTGTGTCATGAGCACTAAAAGGAAGAGCTCAGTGCTTGGTGCTTCATATGTCACTACCACTCATATTTCTGAGTTCTCTGCTGCATGGAGAGTGAGGTGGTGCCTAATTTATTACTGGAATGGAGTGACCCCCAATATCTTGTTTTTAAAAAGCTTACCAACTGCTCTAGCTGGTTTTGCTCAGTGGATAGAGAGTCAGCTGGAGGACTGAAGAGTCACGGATTCCATTCTGGTCAAGGGCACATGCCTGTGTTGTGGGTTCAATCCCCGGTAGGGGGTGTGGAGGAAGCAGCTGACCAATGATTCTCTTTCTTCATTGATGTTTTCTCTCTCTCTCCCTCTCCCTTCCTCTCTGAAATTAATTAATATATATAAAAGCTTACCAACTGACTTGGGTGTACAGCTATATTTGGGGACCACAAACTTAAACTAGATTCTACTGTGAGGGAAAACCAGGTTCCAGAAAGTGGAGCAAAGGAAGGGCGCTATGTCCAAAGGTGGCAATGAATAGGGTTTGGGCAAAGCTGAGACACATAGAGCCTAGGATTAGTAGGGGCCTTCCATGTCACCCAACCAATAACATACCTGATGTTCAAATCCTACCAAATATTTGATAAGCTTGACCACTCTTTTTGTTTTTCTTTGTTTAATTCTATTCACCCAAATAAGATATGATTGTCTTCTAATTATAAAACAATCACTACAGAGAAAGTAGAATTCCCCTTCATGTCCATTCCTATCGAACAGTTCCAGGTTTTCTCTATAACCTTCCAGAATTTTTTCTATATGTTCAATTCTTTTTATTTTATTTTGAGGGTACATAGAGGACTTTATAAAGATTGTGCTATATAATTGGTATTATTCCCAAAGTAATAGTAAAGCTGACATCTTGATTGTATCAAGAAATGGATAAAGTTGTTGATTTGGGTGGGATCTTTTTCAGTCACAGGCACAGCTGTCACCCACATTGTCACTCCATTTGGAAAATGTTACTGAGAATCTATTGAGGACTGAGCCTTGAGCATTAATAAAAGTCCTTTGAGTTACACAAAACTCAGTTTCTTAGGTTTCTGCCTGAATTTCTCCATTTTATTCATCAGGAGATGCTGAGTGTCCATGCCATTTACCTAACTGAATTTTATATCTGTTATATTTGGTGTGTTTCTCTGATCACCTTTTTAGTATCCTTGTCAAAGAGGGCTTAACAAAGGCTTATTTTGATTCAGCTATTTTTTAATAAAGCCATCTTGAGCTCTGATGATTACCATGTCATCACCCAATTTCTAGTAAGTCATGGCTTTCATCACTTATGCTGCAATCCTTCCCTGGATCAATATCAGGCTCATGAGTACACAATATTTCCATTATTATTCAACTTTTCTCATCTCCACAGTCTTCCCAAGACCATCAGCAACTGTTTGGTGATCTTTACAGGAAGCTCTCAGGACCCAGGGGTGTAGCTCATTGGCTTTAGGAGACTGAGCTAGGTCAGGATAGCCTGGGCTTTTTTTTACCTCTTCCCTCCATTACAGCTGCACCACCAGCCCATAACACTCTTTCCTATACAGTCTGAAACTCACGCTTTTGGTCAAAGAAGAAATCAGCAGTAGAAAACATTCACTTCTTTTTCATCCTCTGGCATCAATGGGAGACATAATAGAAAGGCCATCAACCTCAGGAACCAGACAGTCCCTAGTTCAAATCCAGACCCACCATTGGCCAGCTCTAAGACCTGGGGCAAATTGTTAAACCTTGCTAATACTCACTTTCCATTTCTATAAAGTGGACAGACTTGATTTAAGATTAAGAACATAGATTAGGAATGTACTTGTTGAGGAATAATAGTTGCAATTACTATTATAATCATTCCAAGTGGCTCAGCAATCATCTTTTGGAGCCAAGAAGTAAAACTTTTTCCCCAAGTTAAGCAACTCACTAAAGCAATCAGCCATTGCCTGCCTAGGCCCTCACCCACTGTAAGTCCTTTGCTGATGTGGCTAATGGGGAACAGAGATAGAGTTCTGAGCTTCAGTAATAAATACCAAGAGGACAATGAAGTAATTCAGGGCAATTTAGGGCAAAGGGTAACTCTCCTCCTAAGGTGTTTTGTTTTGTTTCGTTTTGTGGTAGCTGCTCTCCTGGTCCTTGAATAGGCAAATGCTATGATTGGCCTAATGTGCTCTGCGTGAGCCCATCCTCTTTCTGTCCTTCATGGAGAAGACTCTGGCCACAGTTTACCCCAAATACTGCTCTCATTCATGATGAGGTCACTAAGTATCACTAAGTAGTCAGACTCCTTTACAAATGAGGAAACAGCCTCAGAGAGGGAACATGATTTGATCGCGGTTCTCAGAAAGTTTGTTATAAAGCTAAGGCTAGTGCGTAGGAATTCTAGGGCACCATCTCTTCTTCTGGGCTCACTCCCCTCTGATCCAGGCTTCTTGTAACTGATAGGAAACTTTTCTTAAACCCAAAGGCTCAATGCAAACCAATTTTCATATCTTCCCCTGCTCCTCCTTCTTCATGCTCCTTCTTCATATGCTGGGAGGCTAGACTATGCATCAAGAATCCTATCTCTGTTGTGTGCCTTGGGCAAGTCACTATCCTTCTCTGGACCTCTGTCTAATGAGTAGGTAGGAATACCTGAACTCCAAAGTCACTTTCACTCTGACAGTCTCAGACTCTGTGTGGGTAGAGCCACATCTATATCATTTCAACCTCAGCGTTGGACCATCCCCAGGTTTACTCTGGCCCATAGTCCGGACAGCTGAGCATTCCTTCCCACTCATGCATGCAGGCTTCATATCCCAATCACTGAGCTGGGGAGATGTGGGCAGGCATGGGGCACCTTAATGCCATGATGTGTGCACCATGGGCTTTTGCTACGGACTACTAACCACACTCTCTAATGCAGAATTTAGTTGGGAATACTACAATCTTGCTGAAGGCTCCTGAATGCACCCTCTCTAATTTCCCTCAAATCCACCTGGATTCTTGCTGGGGAATCTGCTGTATAGTTGGGGCTCCCCTGGCATGGTCAGCATCAGGTCAGTAGCTATTAAGAGCTAACTCTGGAGGCAGCCCCAACACATGCACACACACTACTCTGGATATCCTCCAACTCCCCACCTCCCGCGCCACCTGAATCAGCATTTGGAAAGGAACTGAAGGAGCGCCTACTCAGGGCCCAGGCAGCCACATCCCGCCAGCTCAGCGCTCCCCTGGGGCCACACCTGCAGAAGGATGATAAGGGGATCGGATTCTGCAGCTACAGCAGAGGCGCAGGCCAAAGACCCAGAATATTTAGCTGTGTTTACCCGCAATAATCAGCTTCTCAGAGACATGTCACCGGGCAACTCTCACTACATTGATTATGCCGCCTCATATTTTTGGCCCCGGGTGCAACAGCTCTGATTAATATTTCACAACACAGGGTTTTTTTCATATTTCTTTCTTCATGTTGTTACTTTTCTCTCTTTTAATTTTTTTCTCCTCCAGAGCCCCTGAGAGCCTGATAGAGAGACACGGAATATTTTACTGTCTCTTGTGTCTGCCTGCTCCAGTAATCAGCGGACTCAATCACGCTTGCAGTGTTTTTATGAATTAATAACAGGCACTTTGGAGAGCTGGCAGGGGAGGCAGGAAATGCAATCTATAGCAGCTTAATGAGCGCTGTGGGGAACAGCTACCTCACTACCTCCAACCTGCCACACTGCGCTCTAAATCACAATGTCTGAGATTATCCACTTCCAGACCAGCCTCCACAGCTTTCGTGGGGCTCCTGAGCACCCTCTGCCCCCGCCTGGCTCCCCCAGGAAGAGGGGTATGGGAGAGGCAGCCACAGCACATCTCCACTAGAATTGGAAAAGAAAGGGAGACAGAGGATTTGGTTTGGCTGGGGAGATGGCCCTGCCCCTGCATGTTCTTTGCATCTGTTATCTTTGACTAGATGGGTACAAAGGGGCAAAGGTAGGGCAGGGAGGGTCTGCAGGTGACCCAGGTAGGTCCCCACAGGGAGACCCACAGTCCAGAGTAGGGTCTCGGCATGAGGATAGAGCACTTTGGAGATTTGTTCTTGTTAGGACTAACCAGGACAAGATTCTAAAGAGCTGACACCACTGACAGTTTCAAGGACTCAAACTCTATGACGTGAAATACCACCTAGTAAAAAATACTTTTAATCTCTCCTTCACACTGGGTGCCAGGTACTGGGCTGGGCGTAGAGCTCCAAACAGAAGAGCTCCTCTGTCTGCCCTCAGGAGCTCATCTTCCAGCATTAAAATGCCAGGACTGTGGGAGGAGAGCTAACACTGATCACCTGGTGAGGAGAATGACCCACCATCTGTGAACCAGCTATTGAAGAAGAAACAGGGAGAAACAACAATGACAAGGATGATAATGATGATGATGATGATGATGATGAGAGAGGAAGACAGAGAGTGAAAGGTAGAAAGATGTGGCTAGAGAGAAATATATGTATAGACAAACAACACACACATAGGTAGATAGATGTGGATAGATAGATAGAAATATATGTATAGACAGACAAACAACACACACACACACACACACACACACACACAAAATCATTTGACACACAGAGACCAGTTAGAGAGCCAGAACCTCAAAGAAAACCTGAGCTGGCAGTAGATGACCAGCAAAGGGAGGGCAAAGTGAAGCAGGGGTGGGGGCTGTGGAGATTTAGGTCCTCCTGGGCTGTCGGGTGGGCCTGGCAAGGCCATGTGAAGGCCATGTCTTACATGCACATCTTAAGTTCTTGAGAGCTCACTGACCAGGTTCAAAGGAAACCACAGATCCAAACGAACAAACAGCATTCCTGTGTAGTACCCCTCCTCGCATGAGGAAGCACTACTGCTTTTGCCAGAACTCTTCCCACACCACCTCCTGAAGGGCTGAGGTCTCCTTTCAAAGACAGGTGTTCTTGGGAAAGATGGGCTTGCTCTTGTCTATCACTTGCCCCCAAAATGTGGTCCCCAGATGAGCAGTCTTGGCATTACCTGGGAGTTGGTGAGAAATGCAGATTGTCAGGCCGCTCGCAGGCCCCCAAATGTCATTAGTAGGCACATTCAAGAGTAGGAAGGGCTGGCCTTTCACACTCTGTGGGCCCTTGTAAACACCGCTTCTCTTTATCACTCCTCTGCCCCACTTGAGCCTGTGGTCTTGCTGGTTTGCTGCCAGCCTGGAGAAGTCCATCTCCTCGACCAGGCTCTCAGGGCCCAGAGGTAATGGCTTCTTCATATTGATGTCTCCCAAATGCATTTTAGTGAAAATGTCTTAAAGATCTAAAAGCCTTTAACATCCCAGGGAATGAATTTCTAATGATACAATTTCAGGCCCCTTGACAAGCCTTGACAAGAATATTTCTAGATAGGGAAGGAGGCCTTCCTGACATTGTTTAAATTCTGTTGTGTAATAATAACTGGTATTTGTAGAGCATCATAATTTTACAGCATGTTTATTCCTTGTCTTGGTTAGTGCTCCTATCACCTGAGAGGTGAGTAAGGCAGCTTTGGGAGATCTGTACTTTATGGAGAAGAAACTGGAGCCCAGAGAGGCCGGAGAGGTGCCGGCGCCGCTGCAGAGAGGCTGGGGCAGCAGGGACCCTCGGTCACCTCCCCCGAGTGCCTGGCTCCTTTCGAATAGAGGCACAAACAACTGTGTGCAAACTGAGGTTTATTTATTTTTTTCATTAAAATCTCATCTTAAAAGCACAAGAATTAAATGTCTGGTTCATCACAAATATTTCCTTAGGCGTAAACTAGGAGTCGGGCACCAGGGACGACAGAGATCCAACCCCTAACTTGGGAAGCTCTTGTGTTAGGGCTTCATATTTTAAAATGCTTTGATGGAGCAGAAATATGTACTCACATCATAGCATCACCATGAGAAAGCAGAAATTTCTTCTTAAAAACAAAGTAAAAAAATCTCAACTCCCGGACCCCACCCCCATCCCTAGCCCACAGGTGTTTCCCATGATGCCACTGGCGGAGAGTCACTTGAACCCGACATGGACACCTTTCACAATCAGCTCAGCCTAAGAGTTCCTGGTGCAAAATCTAACTCCTGCCAAACATGAAACCTCTTTTGTTTTTTTCATCAACACATTTAAATAAGCTTTTCTCAAATTGAATTTAAGGTGGTTTCACTTCCCTCTGTTCTTCTTCTAAACAAAACTTACCTTTTCTGTTGCCCATGTCCTCAGAGCCTTCCAGGTGATTTAAAGCTAATCTATTAAACCACTTTGCATTTTAGGAAGATTTAACAAATAGTATTATGATATCTTACTCTTCCCCAGGCAAATATGCCTTTCTAAACTCATCACTGTCCCAGTCCAGCATTTCACAAAATGTGTGTCTGCAGAGCACTAGTAAGGCTTCATGAAAATATTTTCTTGGTCATTGGGGCTGGGAAATCCTGGATGCCACTACTACTATGGGGGTGTCCATCATCAGCATATTCAAGGCTCTGAGAAGTCCTGCAGGGTAGAAAACTCTTTACATTCATTTAAATCAGCATTTCCCAAACTTCTTTGGACATAGAGCCTCTAATCCTTTGCAAATCCCAGAATCTAATGCTGCACCCACCTGTGGGAAATTTTGTCAGAACCAGGAGTTGATTCTCCCCAGGGGGATTTCAAGTCTGCAAATGGGGGACTCAAGACTTCCTCTGTTCCTCAGGTCACCCTGCACTCATGACAGTCTCCTCAGCCTCTTGTCATGGTCTGGTGAAAAAACAACAGAAGGCCTGAAAGTTCCTTTCTGTCTTTGACTAGCGGTGTGACCCTGGTCTAGTCACTCAGCCTTTCCAGCACTCACCTGTGAAATGGGAGGACAACTCCTGCCTGTCGTGTCTCACGGGGCTGTGGGGAGGCCCAGAAATAAACTGTATTTCTCGAGCACGGAAATACACATCACCCTGGATTCCACAGGGACCCAAGAACAGGTGTGTTTAAAAAATTATTTTTCAATTACAGTTTGCATTCAATAGTATTTTATATTAGTTTCAGGTGTACAGCATAGTGATTAGGCAATCATATACTTTACAGAGTGTTTCCCCAGATATTTCCAGTTCTCACCTGGCACCATACATAGTTAATACAATGTTATTGACTATATTCCCTATACTGCACTTTACATCCCCATGACTGTTTTGTAATTAAAATTTTGTACTTCAAATCCCTTCCCCTCTTTCACCCAGTCCCTCAACCTCCCTTTCCTCTGGCAACCACTTGTCTGTCTTCTGTATCTATGATTCTGTATCTGTTTTTTTTTTTAATTTATTTTGTTCTTCAGATTCTACATATAAGTGAAATCATGTGATATTTGTCTTTCTCTTACTGACTTATTTCACTCTGCATAATACTCTCTAGGTCAGTGATTTTCAACCAGTTTGGCACAAGAATTTTTAAAACATGCAATACCTGACTATTTAGTCAGGGTCATTGACATCTTTTCCCTTAGATTGTCAAATAAAAACACAACAACCAATACAACACTACCTGCCTAGTGTGAATGAATAAAAATGTATATCTTTTTTCTTTAGATTGGCAAAAAAAATAATACATTTTTGGTGTGTCACAGAATTTTAGTAGTTTATGTGTTCCATGAAATGAGAAAGGTTGAAAATTGCTGCTCTAGGTCCATCCATGCTGTCACAAATGGTAAGATTTCATTCTTTTTTATGGCCAACTAATATTCCATTGTATATATGTACCAAATTTTTTGTATCCACTCATCTAATGATGGACACTTGGGTTGCTCCCATATCTTGGCTATTGTAAATAACAGTGTAATAAACATAGGGTTGTATGTATTCTTTTTAGTGTTGTTTTTTAAAATATATATCCAGAAGTGGAATAGCTAGGTCATAAGACAGTTTCATTTTTAACTTTTTGAGGAACCACTATACTGTTTTAGTATAAAACATAGTAGCTGCACAAATCTGCATCCTCACCAACAGTGCACCAGAGTTTCCTTTTCTCCACATCCTCACCAACACGTGTTTGTTTATTTATTGATGGTAGCCATTCTGACAGGTGTGAGGTGACATCTCATTGTGGTTTTAATTTACATTTCTCTGATGATTAGTGACATTGAGCATCTTTTCATATGTTTATAGGCCATCTGTATATGCTCTTTGGAGAAGTGTCTATTCAGTTCCTCTGCTCATTTTTTAAGTGGATTGTTTTTTGGGTATTTAGTTGTATGAGTTCTTTAGAAATTTTGGATATTAGCCCCTTAATGAATGTATCATTGGCAACTATCTTCTTCCATTCAGTAGGCTGTCTTTTCATTTTGTTGATGGCTTCTTTGGCTGTGCAAAAGCTTTTTAGTTTGCTGTAGTCCTATTTTCTATTTTTTAAAATTTTGTTTCCTTTGCCTGAAGAGATATATCAGAAAAAAATATTCCTAAAAGAAATGCCAGAGATTTTGCCACCTATGTTTTCTTCTAGGAGTTCTATGTTTTCAACTCTTACATTTAAGTCTTTAATCCATTTTGAGTTTATTATTGTATATGGTGTAAGAAGATGGTCTAGTTTCATTTTTTTGCATGTATTTATCCAATTTTCCCTGAACCATTGATTGAATAGAGTGTCTTTACCCCATTGTATATTCTTGCCTCCTTTGTTAAATATTAATTGACCTATAGGAGTGGGTTTATTTCTGGGCCCTCTATTCTAAGAACAGGTGGTTTCTTAACCATCGGACAGTGAGGGGTAATTCTCACTTTTCCCTAGAATGACTACTCTAGCTTCTAAAACTTGAGATGACATTTATGACCACTTACCTCTTCTACAGAGGCCAGTGTTGGCTGTAATAGCAGTGATCATAACTGGTACTTGGTCTGGGAGTGGGACTGGAGCAAGTTGTCGAGGGAAAGGCAGTGCACCCCTTCTGCCAGCTTTCCACCAGCTTCCACACAGTCCTTCCACCTGGCCTTTGTGTGTCCTCTCCTGAGCTGCACCTGTTGGAAGTCTGCACCGACATGTGTCATGCCTGCGTGAACAAAAGCCTGGCTGTAGAAATCCTGGGGAGTTTATTTTTGTCGCATACATACATACCTTGTGTGCAGTCAGATGGCAGTGGTGTTTATGTCTCAGTTCTCTTCTGCAAAAGGGGAAAATACAGTGAAGCTATAAATGTGCGCATTTTGAACAGCTGCCCTCGTGCACTGTGTATATATTTCAGCTGCAAGAAATTTAAAAATAAACTTGGGTTTTCTGAGATTGGATGGAGGAAAATTTGGCTATTGGTGTCTCAATTATTTTTCTGCACCAAGTGCCAAAATCAGGCATTAAAATGTAATACCTCCACCCCCAGGAAAAAAGAAAACACACACATATAGACACAGCCTAATTTCCTCTGGGGAAAAGGTTGCTGTTGTTGATATGACATGTTTTGTGGCACAAATGTTGGCTTGCCACCCCATTTTGCTCTTTTGTTTATACTCAAAGTGGAACATCTGAGGGAACACACGGAAAGTTCAGAGCACTTTCCTCAACCTTGCTGTGAGCTTTCCTTGCAGGAGAATCTTCTCTGCAAAGCCCATCGTCCAGGAGCCCAGGCTGCACAGTAGGGTTTTATCAGTTGGCGCAGAAGGAGAAGGTTCTCCTGTCCCGATCAGGGTCCAAGAGTGGGCAGCTGGGAATGGTTGTAAAAGATGAAGTATGAATGGTACAGAGTAAGGGGAGGTGATGAAGTCAGCAGGGGTGAAGGGGGGTGTCTGGATATGGCCACTGAGAAATCAGTGAAGCTAAGGCGACATTCACAGGGGTCAGGAGCTACCTTGTGTGCAGCTACCCAGGGAGCTGGGATGGATGCAGCATGCAGGCTCTGGCCACAGATCGACCTGAGTTTGAGCCCTGACCTGGGAAAGGTTCTCCCTGGGGGACAGGGGACTCCTTTCCCCTGCGAGCCTTGCAGACATCCACAGCAGCCCAGCTCTAAGTCCAGGTGATCCCCTAATGGTGATCCCCGTGGTTGGTCCGTGATGCTCTCAGCTGTCATTTTGAATTCTTCCCTCCTTCATAAATGGCTCAAAGGCCCTGATATCCCAGAGACCCTCCAGTTCCTCTATTTACACTTGCCCTTTTGAGGGGCTCTGTCTTCTCCACCTTCCTGGTTCCACACTTGCAATGAACCTTGCTGGGCTGGAGAACTAACAAGGTGCAGTGGGGAAACAGGACAGGCTCAACCACAGTCCCCAGTCCCAACCCAGGGGAGGAGGCAGGTGAGCGAACAATCCACTGGGATACGGCCCAATGACCTCTGTCCTCGATGCCCAGGAGTTAAGAGGGGCTTGCTTTTCTGTAATCTCGGATGCTGCTGGCCTTTGTGCCCTTCTCCATGAAGCAGCATAGCCACTTGGGGAAATCTGTGCTGCCAGGTATTGCCAGGAGGTCCAGGGCTGTTTTGCATGCAGGTACCTGCAGCCAAGGCTGGTGGAGCCCCCAGCAGTTGCTCCACAGCATCCTCCAAGTAATGTTGCCTTTGTCTTCAGTCCTTGTCAATTCCTACCCAGGCTGGTGGTTCCGTGTGCCCCCCTCCCCCTGTTCTGTCTCTATCCAGCACCATGGCTGAGACCTGGGAGCCCCAGAAAGCAAGGCTCCTTTAGGGTGTGAAGGAGAGGGTGCTTTCCCATTATAGTCAGGGAGGAGCTCAAAGTGGGGCTGCTTGGACCCAGCGCCTCACACAGCTTGGCAGAGCAGCCTCACCCGCAGCGCCTGAACTCACAAACCAGCAACAACACTTGCCAATCGTAAGACTTGCCACCTGTGTGGCCCTACTGGGTGCCCAGTGCTCAGATTCTCAAGACTGTGTCCATTGGGCACCAGAGCAGCATTATCAGATCTTAAGAGGGAGGGTAAACATGAGGAGAATGGTGATTTTCTTCAAGTCTGTCAAGTTTTATAATATACACTAGAGGCCTGGTGCATGAAATTCATGCATGGGGCGGGTGGGGGGGGGGTTGTCCCTCAGCCCAGCCTGCACCCTCTCCAATCTGGAATCCCTCTCACAATCCAGGACTGCTGGCTCCCAAACACTCGCCTTCCTGCCTGCCTCATTGAACCTAACCACTTCTGCCTGCCAGCCTGATCAACCCCTAACCACTCCCCTGCCAGCCTGATCGATGCCTAACTGCTCCCCAGCTAGCCGAATTGCCCCTAACTGCCCTCCCCTGCCGGCCTGTTGCCCCTAACTGCCCTCCCCTGCCGGCCTGGTTGCCCCTAACTGTCCTCCCCTGCAGGCCTGGTCACCCCAACCGCTCTCCCCTGCTGGCCCGGTCACTCTTAACTGCCTTCCATTGCCAGCCTGGTGGGCCTGGTCCCTCCCAACTGCCCTCCCCTGCAGGCCTGATCGCCCACAACTGCCCTCCCCTGCCAGTCATCTTGTGGTGGCCATCTTGTGTCCACATGGGGGCAGCTATCTTTGACCACATGGGGGCGGCCATCTGTGTGTTGGAGTGATGGTCAATATGCATATTACCTCTTTATTATATAGGACTTTTTAAAGTTTGGAAATTACAAAAAAGTAGGAAAAATGTAAAACTTAAAACAACCCACTATAATCCCATGGCCCAAGGCAAATACTTCAGTGTTCTGTATTTCCTTTAGCCCTGGTAATGGTTATTGTTGTTTTTTGTTTTGTTTTTTAGGAAAATCCTTCTGCAGAAGCAGCAGGGCTGTGCTGAGCTGTGTAAATACACAAAAGGAAGATGAGGAGGAAATGTCTGAACAAGAATCTGACAGGCCTTGGAACAGAGAGGAAGGAAGGGCTGAGTCCAGGCTGCCTCCCTCCAATCCTCAAAGACCGACTGGGGGTGATAAAGAGCTTTCTGGAGGAAGAGAGCTCAAGAGGGAGAGAAGGGACGCTTCTCAGACTGTCAACGCAAGAGTCTGGATTCAGGCTGTGGAAGATCAGGGGTGAGTGGGGTCCTAGGTAGGGTCACAGATATGGGACCCTTACCTCTCTGCCCTGTGTGAGCCAGGACAGCTGGCCAGAAATGTGGGAAGCTGCTAATTGACAGTCTGAACACTAAAGCAAAGAGATCCTGCCAAGTACTTGCCCACCTCTTTTCTTTCACATCCTCACCCGCATGGCACCTCCCTCTCTGCCTTTGCTCACTCTCTTATCAGCTGTCCCTCAGCTAGGACTCCTGAGGTTTTCCACGCTATCTCACTGAGGCCTGGGACGGTATCACCCCACTGAGGAATTTGTCAGACATTCAGGACCAGGTCCTAATCATTTTGTGACCTAAGAGAAGGACTGACTTGAGGCACACAAGGGTCCCCACCCTTGCCCGATGCCACGGCCTGTGCTGCCACCACACCAGTACTGGAAGAGGCAGTGTGACCCTGGTCTGAGCACCAAGAGGGGAGTCAGGACACCAGGGCCCAGTCCAGGATCTGTTTTTGACCCTCTGAACTATGACTTGGAGAAGCCATTTCACACTCTAGGTTTGCATTTTTTATTTGGTTACAAATGATAAGGTTGGTGTGAGGCAAGCCAGCAAAGCAGAATCCAATGTGTAATCCAGGAGTCAACTACACGCCAATTCTGCAAGATAGCTATGGGCCAAGGCCCCTGTGGGCGTCAGCATTGTCCCTGCTTTCTCTTTGGATATGTTGAGCTACTGGGAGTGGCTGTTCTCAGACCTGAGTATGGATGAGTATATCAGACTCTGCCTCAGCGCCCAAGAGCCCAGGCGAAGGAAAAAGGGTGCTCAGAACCAGGCTGGACCCAGGAATGGAAAAGGAAGATGGGAAAGTGGGGGTGGGAAGCCTCATCCCCAGGAGGGGAATAGGGCTTTCTGTCCACAGATTGCTTCTATGTCCCATTTAATCCTCAAAACAACCCCACAAAGTATTATTACCCCCATTTTACCCATGAAGCCCTTCTAAGGCTCAGAGAGTGAAAGTGACTCACCCAAGGTCACACAGAGGTGCCAAGTGTTTAAGTTTTACCTGACTCCAAATTCCAGGCTCCTTTCAGATCTCTGCATGGCGGGGCTGGGGAGAGGGCTAGGACTCCTGGGTGTGCACATGGCCCCCACCATCTCCTGTCCTCTCTTATGTCAACAGCACGATCACTCCAAAGCTCTCATCAGGAGGGAAATTGAACTGAAATTGCCATCCCTGGAAAGGCTTTCAGGAAAGCTCTGGGCGGAGGAGACATTTCCCTTAGGCAGGGGCAAGGGAAGAGGCTAGAAGCAAGAGAACCAAACTGCTGGTAGAGGACAGCCCGATGCAGTGGCCCTAGGAGAGGGACTGGGCAGTCTGGTCCCCCTGTCCACAAGGGAAGGCTGTGGCTCGGGACCCCTCCCAGACTTGGCATTGGGACTCCAGGCCCACCTTTTATCACCCCATCCTCTGGCTCCCCCATCATACTTCAATACCCCTTTAAAAATTGAGGGTGCAGCAAAGGTGTGGGCAGCTCCTGAAACAGATAAGAGGTAATTGCTTGCCTTTGACTCCTCTTGATGTGAAAATGGGATTGGAATGACTCACTCTGGTTGAAAGGTTAGTTGAAGGTTATTACAGGAAAATTGTTATTCATACATTTTTTCCTGTGGGCTGGATAGCCTAAAAGATTAAATTCACAGAATGCATAATGACCCATCAGGGCAGACAATGGTGGGGGCGTCCCGGGGGAGGGGAGATAACAGAACAGAGATTTCTCTGAATAATTCATGCTCCAGCAGGCGGGACTCTAACAGATTACATGAGGCTTTTCATTAGAAGGAGAGGAGAGCAGGCGCTTTGAAAGCAGCCTGGTGTTTCTCAGCATGGAGCACAGTGCTGGCCCAGCCTGCTGTGGCTTCAGTCACTGCCTTCCCCACACCTTGGGGGCCCTGAGAGGGGCAAGCAGGATGAGGAGCATCGTTGTTTGTCACTAGGTGGGTGGTGCAGACACACGATTCCTGACTGGGTGTGGGTTACCTAGCCCCATCCTTAGTCTGACTCTTCCAAGAGGCCAAAGCCAGGTTCATCGCCTGGGGCTCTGTATGTATTTAAAGGAAGACATGGGAAATCGTGGCTTATGGAGGGTGATGTGACAGACCTTTTCTTCCTGTTCCATTTGTACCTCTGTGCATAACCTCATCTGGATAAGGAGCTGAGGGTCAGAACTTCAGGCTTTTGGGGAATGAAGGGGCAGAGCCAGAATGTCATCTCTCCTGGAAGGCCCAAGTCCTGCCTCGTGACCTTCACTGCTGGGGTAATCTGGAGCAAGTCCAGACCTTGCTTACACAGACCAATCAGAGAATAGAGTGCTTTGCCCTCAGAGACCTCTAGCGCTGGTGCGCCTGTGGCTAGCCCCACTTCCCCCCTATGCAGCCAGGCACACTGGGGCAGAGTGCTGGGTCTCCCTGGCCTCTGAAATGCCTATGCAAAGTCACAGAGGTAAACTGCAGCCTTCTTAAAGCTGGTGAAGCCCATTCTCTCTCCCTTATGAAGGCTGATGTGCAAGGAACCCTGCTGCACACTCAGTGGAAAGCAGGATGCAGCGAGAGGAGCAGGGCCGGGACTGGGAGCTCAGCCTCTGTGGAGCCCACTGAGTGTTCCAAAACAGGTACCTTGCCCTCTACCCCGAGGGTGTCAGGTAGCCCCTCAATCATTTCTGCTCAATGGCTGTCGGTGAGAGAAGGGGCTCGGTGCCAGATCCTCAGCAGAAAGCAGGGCTCCCTGGTGCAGAGGTGAAGATGCTGGCTTGGGCCTCTGGCAGGTTAGGCGTTGAACCCAGTTTGTGACCCTGGCCCTTGGGTCTCGGCCCCTTCTTTGTGGAATGGGATGGAATGACTGCGTGTACGAAGAGAGCTGCTGGAAGGACCATGGTGCTTGAGAAAGGCTGAATGTGGTGCCCGACTCGAGGCCGACAGGCGCTCATGCACACGGGCACTTGTTTGGGCCTCTTTTCCTGAAAGTGATGATGACTCGTTTCTTCCTTTACTCATTTGTTCATTCAACCTTTTTCCAGAGAGCCCTCCTCCTCCCCGCCCCCCGCCACCGGCCCTCAGGTGGACACTGGCAGAGGACGCAACCCCATGTGGGCTTGTCCTCACAGAGCTCTGACAGGAGGCAGAGGCAGACACTCAGCCAGCCTGGACCACTCCCTCCTTAGTCCATAAAGCCCAGAGTGGTGGAAGAGAGACTGGAGAGGATAAAGAGACACAGCAAGGACCGCTTTAGGGAGCCCTTGAGGAATCTGACAGATTTATTCTTTCTGAATCTCAGGCAAAACATTGAAAGCACAGTGTGATCAGGGGCTGGCACACCTTGCCTGCTGGAAGAGCTCTAGACCATCAGTTCTCAGATGAAGCCATGGAGGCCGTGCAAAGAGGGCCTTGCTCAAGGCCACAGGTTAATAAACAACCAAGACCCACTCCCAGGTCTCCTGACTTCAGGTCTTAAGTGTTTGTATTTGTTTGTTTTGCTTCTGCTGTATTATCATCTCCACCCTTGTCCAGAGGTGTGAGATATTAGCAATCCTTTACTTAGGGTTTGCATAGATTGCTCCTGCCATGCGAATATAGTTCATGGCTTGCCTTCAGTTTTTGGAAGCTTAAGTGGGCACTGTGTCTCAGGTAGGTAACTGTGGATTGTGTGCTGTCATATGCAGTTGGTACTCAAGATAAAAACAGCTGTTGTTGTAAGCCCTAATTAAATCCTAACTCAAGCAATTAATTTAGCTCCCTAATGCTTGTGATTTGAGTATATAAATTCAGACTCTCTTTTTTCCTCCTCCCTCCCTCCTTCCACCACTACTTAAGGGGCAGCTTCTTTCCGTCAGCCCCTGTGCAGGCACATGTACAGATCCAAAGACAGTCACAGTTCTTATCCAAAACAACCATATTAATTTGGGAGGGAAGATAAGGAGGGCAGGCACATGGTCCCCCTATAATGGGAGGGAACATTGAAGACCCACAGACCTGGGCGGAGTCCCACCGACAGCCCTTGCTATCGTGTGTCCTCGGCCACAAGGCAGCTTCTCTGAGCCTTCTCCTATTCTGCACCTTAGCCGGTAGCAGAGACTTACTTGGAGAATCACATGATGCATCCCCTCATTTCATGCAGGATCCCCCGAAAATCACCCCAGATAGTTGAAGAGAGGTAACATCTAGAAATTTTTTATAATGAAAATGAAAACTTTAGGCAGGTTGATTCTTTCCGATCCACCCCTACCTTTTGCCAAATTGAGCCAAGCCCAGACATATAATTATTCATGTTTTGAAGAGACAATTCCACTTAGATGTTCTATCAGTTCCTCAAGATGCAGGATTCAAAAATAAAGTTCAGCCCAGCTGCTGTAGCTCAGCAGTTGAGCATGGAACCAAGAGGCCACCGGTTGGATTCCCAGTCAGAGCACATGCCTGAGTTGCAGGCTCGATCCCCTGTGGGGGTTGTGCAGGAGGCAGCCAAATTGATGATGTTTTTCTCTCATCAATGTTCCTATTTCTCTATCCCTCTCCCTTCCCCTCTTTCTAAAAAAATCAGTTAAATATATTTTTAAAAATAAAAATAAAGCTAATTTATATGCATAGTAGGCTCATGGATTGTATGCTGGAACTAATAAAGGCCATCAGTAGATACACACACACACACACACACACACACACAAGTGCAAAGTCTTACCCATTCTCCAACTCTCCCAGTGTGTCCCCATTTCTTGATTTCACAGCTTTGCCTCAGTCCTTTGATATGTTTCATCTCAAGTATCACTTTAGCTGCCCAGGTTTCTCTACCACTCCAGTCTTTTTCCCTCCCAAGCCACTCTACACTCAGTTACAAGGTGCAAAAAAAAGTACTGCCCATGTGTCTTTAATGCCTATTTGGTAGAGGCCAAGTTTCTCAATTGGGAATCCAAAACTTTCTGTAATTTACAAACATGAACCATTCATTTATATTTAGTCATATAGATCATCTCCGCTCTCCCTTCAAGGCGTGGTCTCAGCAGATCCCAAGGTATTATAGGAAGGCATCTGGATACAGACACTCAAACAAGTAACTTTTGAGAAAAACATATACACATTAAAACTCAGTTTTCAAATCAGTGCATATAAAACTGGTGAAATCTGAATGAGATCCATGGGTTGTATCTGTCAGTTCCCTGGTGGTGCTACTATACTATGGTTATGCAGGAAACTGATGAAGGATGCAAAGATCTCTTTGTATTATTTCTTACAATGGCATGTGAATCTATAATTACCTCAAAGTAAAACATTTTAAAAAACAAGCAAACAAAAAATCATCCCCATTGAAACATTTCCTTCTATTAATCTCCTCCTTTTCATTTTCCATCATCGTTGCAACAAACCAGATCCCACTGCAAAAGATGAGGATATTCCAGGAGAGATCTGAGGGAGGAGCTGGTAAAGGTGACATTAGCCCTCACCTTGGAGCTTTAATATCAGAATATCTATTTCATAATTCCACAGGCCTCTGAGCTCTTAACATCTTGTGGCAGCAGGCCAAGCGCCCATGAGCACTGGAAGCATCGCCAGATGGAGCCTTGAGTCCTAGCATCTTGGCACCAAGCCTATTTATTGGCACTATATGTGCCTTGTCAATGTCTGACATTAATACATGTATAACACAAGTATGCATGGTGGTTGGATATTGTTTGTGTTCACACAGCCCTTCCTTTGAGAGAATAATTCCTTTCACACTCCATGTGATCCAGGAGGTTCCACAAAATGGTGCCTTGGTCCTTCCCACTGCACCGCATGGATGCAGACCTGAGCTGCCCTGGATGCAGCGATTGGTTCAGGGGCGTACTCTTGCCTCAAGTCAATCAGAGTCTTGCAAGGACTGGTCTACTGGAGCTGCTTTTTGTCTGAGTCTTGGTGCCAGGGAAATGTGAAGCCGGGGCTACTAGCAGTCATCTTCCTTGACCACAGGGTAAAAATAAACCTCAGTAGAAGGGAATGGAGCTGAGAGAAGGGGGTGAAAGAGAGCCCTAATAAGACTCTTGATTTCCTCTGGATGCAGCCATGCCTGCCCAGACTCCCCAAAGCACTTCCTAGTTACAATGTGCCATGACATGTCCCCTTCATTTTTTAAAGCCAGTCTAGAGTTGGTTTCTATCACATGATACCCAGAGACTTATGAATTCTACGATACCCAAATTAAATAATTCCTTCAGAGCCAATAAAAGAAAGGGAAAAGAATCTAGTTCTATACATTTTTCACCAAAAGATTATATGGGTTGCCCAGAAAAGGAAAGCCAGGGTGTTAGAGCTCAGCAAGTGCCTCTCCTGAGAATAAAAGGAAGGTGACCCGGCCTAGGGCAGGTTGCAAACAACCACTAAATTCTGACTTCTGTCCCTAAGTTTCCCTAAATAACGCAGCATGATTAGGACTAAATGTCCCCCAACATTTTTCTTTAGTTAAGAAATAGTTATTTTCTTTATTGTACAACATTTTTGGATATTTTCCCTGCTTACATTAACCACCAACTGCTCTAATATATACACAGCCACTTTGCATTTCTTACTTTTACAATTCCAATAACTGCAGCAAATTAGGTGGTATCACATAATCTCACCCATAAATTATCAGACCCTCAGGCTTTTGATAGGATTTTTGGAAATGGGGTTGTTTAGACAAGGGTTGAGCACCTAACTTCAGTTAGACCAATCAAAACACTTGTCCAGGTCTTGGGCATGCGTGAGACACTCTTCAACATTAGCCTGGTTCTTAGGGCTAAGGGTAGTCCATCGCCATGTGGACCAGAGAGGGAAAGGGACCAGTTTGAATAGCAAGAGGAAAATGAAGTTCTTATAAGGGATGAGAGAGGGAGAGAGAGCAAGTGGCTTTATGTTTTGACCTGTTCCCAAGGTCAGGAAGCCTGCTTTCCTTTGAATTCTGTTAGACATCTTGTGTCCTAAAAATAAATCTGCCCTTTCTCCTTTTAAGTTAAATCCAGATGGTTTCTGCCCTGTTGCCACCAAAGAATGCTCTGTATTCATTCTTGCTAAACTGTAAAATGCTTCTTCTGTCCTCTCTTCCTTTCCCTCTTTCCCCCTCTCAATCAAATGTGTGATCGCTGACACATGTGTATTATGCAGAATATCAAATATAGGTCAGTGGATGTCACCATGGCAAAACCAGCAGAAGAAAAGCTCACACTTCTCAATGCTTGTTAGGAAAAGGATTCAACAATGCCGCCTCCCCCCTGCTGGTGGGGTCATGAAGGTCAGCCCATGCTTTGGCATGTGAACTTCTTGTTCCCACCAAATCAGTCAGCTGAAATGGGAATGTTTTATTTAAGCAGACATGTGTCAGCCTCAGTTTGAAACAAAGACTCTGCCAGCATGTACCATCACAAAAGCAGGCTGTGTGAGACATCTTTGCTAAGCAGTGATTTTTCTCTATTGCCAGGCACCATTTTGGAAAGTTGCTAGGGGAGGTCGGTCTGCACTTTGATGACGTCTGAGACACATTCAAGGGCAGTGCTTTTGAAAAACAAAGCTCCAGGAAGGTTTCAGGACTGAGGCGGGGGAAGGGGGGAAGAGAAGGGGGATGTGGTGAAATCAAATGACCCATTGAGGCTAAATTACCAGGCTCACAGAGTGTTTTTTTTTAGAAATACCATTCTGCCTCAGCCTGGGGCCACCATTCTTTTGCTTGCTCTCCCAATTAATTATTGTGTTTTACCACTATCTCCAAAGATAATTGCCTGTCAGTGTATCAGTATGTAACACCTCGGGTGAGCGATGCTCTGGCACTCAGTCTGTCAGTGCTAATAAACACAGGGCGGGGGAGGCCCCACCTCCTTTCCTGTGCTCAGCGGGGATCTGGAAGCCGGGGATCTGGAGCATTCCATCCTCCTCCTTCGCAAAGGCAAAGACATAGCCTCCCTCCCTCCATCACCCCCATTGTGTGTGTGTGTGTGTGTGTGGAGGGGTTGGGGAGGGTGGGGCACGCAGGTCAGGGGCCTGAGAGCAGAAATCCACATGCTCCATGGTAGTAGGGGGCCTGATTCTGAGGATGGCTTATTTCCAATAGATTTGTGCTTGTTAATTTAATTTTGAGGACTACAGGATAGAGAGCAAAAGAGGGACTTTTTTTTTTTTTTGCCACCTGTCCCATCACCCTATTGAAAAAAAAGGGGGGGGGGGTAATAGATCAATAGGCTTTGTAATTCTAAAGTTAGTAAAAAAAATTTTTCAAAATAAATCATGGCTGGAGGGATCTCATGTATTCTTTAAAGCCAAATGGAAGAGTGATGGAATGCTAGGATTGAAGCTGTTTAGCATTAAAACTTACTGCATTAAATATTTCAATAGGGGAAAGAAAAAAAATCCCCATTTCAAATTAAACTGAACCCATTCGGTGAATGTATGGACATCATATGGAGTATGTGTCAATTAAAGTGATAAGTAGTGGGTCTGGCACCGAGTTCTGGATTGTTCTGAGTCTGCATCCCAGGTGTGGCCATTTGGTGCTTTGGGGGAAATTAAAACTAATCCACCAAGTGCAACCTGGAATTCTTCTGAGAAATGGATTCTCATCCAATACCTCTGAGTTAATTGGCATTTTATTCTCATTTAAATCCCTGTCATGATGTTTTCTTTTACTTTATTCTTGTATTTCAGAGGAAAGTACAATTCTGATGTCTTCCCTGCAGCTTTCAGGGAGCTTAGAACCAACTTGGTGGTGTCATATCTCACCCACAGATCGCGGCTTCTGTCAGGACTTGGGGGGTTGAGGTCGCCTGCCAATTGCACTCTCAGCTGCAGAATGGAGAGGACATGGAATTGTTAGTGGCACTGACATCTCTTCTCTGAAGCCCAGTTTGTTTCCTATCTCCTGGGTCAGTGGCTTCATTGGCACACAGGACCTTCCCTGCAAGCAGGGGAGGAGTCATCTGAGATGGCAGACGGAGAGTCTGGAATAAATGATAAGGTTATGCACAGTTAGGAATTATGAGGTGGATGCTGGGCAGTAGGACCCCTGATAGGGTATGCCACCATGCTCAGCTCAGAGTGAGCGCCCACATTGCCTGTTAAGAGCCCAGCATTGTTGGTGAAGAAAGGCCAGCAGCTGTTGGTTCCATCTTTTGAGGGAGCCCACCTCAGGGAAATCCCTGGGTTCTTGGCCTCGATTTCCCTGTCTTCACTCCAGATTATTTCTGTTGTCACCTTCCCAGGAAGGTCCAGCCTGTCCCAGTGCCTTGGACAAGCAATATGATTAGAGCCAGTGGTTTCCACATGTGTCCCACCCACTCTGGTGTCCACTGAGTGCTTCCTGCTTCATACGGACTTTTGGACACTCAAATAACCAAAGAATGTTTCTCAAGAACCACTGGGTGAAGACTGCTACTTTCATCATTCTTGACAACTTACATCCTCATAAATACAGCTTACAACTTACATTCCACACAGATATCCATGCTCATTCTTAACTAGACCTCTCAGAAAATGTTCTGGTCCTTTTGTAGCACATGTTTTTCCTGGCTTCATCAATTTGTTGGTACACAAAAGACCTTGGCACATAACAGTGTTAACTCAGGTGCTTTTGGACCATAGCATTCACTTGCTGAGGCAGAACCCGTCATCCCAGATATACCCTCCCAGGAATCCACAGGGAAGGTTTCATGTGGATCCCCCAGAAATCCCTCCTGTTGCCATGACTACTGAACACGGGTTCTCTCCCCTCAAGGTTTCATTGGGAATTATATCCACAGTCTGGCATCAAGGCTTCACTGCTCTCATCCACTGCTCACAGACAACCACCATGATGCCCCAGAGTTCCCAGGACCCAAGCAGGGGAGAAATGCATGCTTCTCCCACTCTGCAGGTCACTTTGCAGAGGATGTAAGGATGTAAATTGTCCAAACAACACTGCTTGAGCCCCTCAAGCAGCTGCCTCAGCTCCCTCCTGCAGCCCTCACTTCACAGTAATCAGGCATGGGCCGAAGAGGGATCATGCTCTCTTTTCCCATGGCCCCTCATATCTGCTCCCACCATCCATGTACACAACTCCTCTCCCCTGTGCAGCAAGTTCTCTCTAGAGATGGTGCCCACCCACTGAGTCAGCAGACAAGCGAGACTCTGACTCCCCTTTAGGCCCAGCTGGAACCCTTGCTCTGGGTCTGCCTCACACTTTGCAATTCTCTTGTCCAGCTGATGACGGAGACTGGCACAAGCCCTCCTATGATCTCATAGTCCTTCCCGTGTGTAGCATTCACTGAGTTCTCAGCAGCATTGCCTAGTGAGAGCCCTAATTTCATTGCCTTGAATTCACTCATGAAGTTGTAATTTGCCTTTTTTTTTTTTTTTCACATCTTCAAGCTATTTGAGGGTGGAGCCCACGTCTTAAACAGTTTTGTACTCTCCCCAGGATGCAGGCCATCCCTCACACAGAGTATGATATTCAGTGGTTATCCAAGACTGAGCCAGGGTCAACATGGGACACTTGAGTTGATATGGAACGCAACCTGGAAACACCCAGAGACACTTACAAAACCATATTTTATTAGATTATGATTCAGAAGGTCTAAAAGAGGTGCCTGGAGATGAATATATATAACTGGAGGCTGGGTGCACGAAATTCGTGCTGGGGGAGCGGGACCTCAGCCCGGCCTGCACACTCTCGTAATCCGGGACCCCTTGGGGAATGTCCAACTGCTAGTTTAGGCCCGATCCCCCAGGGGCAGTTGGACATCCCTCTCATAATTCAGGATCGCTGGCTCCTAGCCCCTTGCCTGCCTGCCTGCCTGATCACCCCTAACTACTCTGCCTGCCTGCCTGACCACCCCTAACCACTCTGCCTGCCTGCCTGATAACCCTTAACCACTCTGCCTGCCTGCCTGATCACCCTTAACAACTCTGCCTGCCTGCCTGCCTGATCACCCCTAACTACTCTGCCTGCCTGCCTGATTGCCCTTAACCCTCTGCCTGCCTGCCTGACCACCACTAACCACTCTGCCTGCCTGCCTGATAACCCTTAACCACTCTGCCTGCCTGCCTGATCACCCTTAACCACTCTGCCTGCCTGCCTGCCTGATCACCCCTAACCACTCTGCATGCCTGCCTGATTGTCCTTAACCCTCTGCCTGCCTGCCTGATCACCTCTAACCACTCTGCCTGCCTGCCTGATAGCCTCTAACCACTCGCCTGCCTGGCTGATAGCCCCTAATCACCTCTGCCTGCCTGATCCCCACTAACTGCTTGCCTGCCTGCCTGATCGCCCTTAACCACTTGCCTGCCTGCCTGATCACCCCTAACCACTCACCTGCCTGCCTGATCACCCCAAACCACTCACCTACCTGCCTGCCTGATCGCCCTTAACTGCTCACCTGCCTGCATGATCTCCCCTAACCATTTGCCTGCCTGCCTGATCACCCCTAACTGCTCACCTGCCTGCCTGATCGCCCTTAACCACTCTGCCTGCCTGCCTGATCGCCCCTAACCACTCACCTGCCTGCCTGATCACCCCTAACCATTTGCCTGCCTGCCTGATCACCCCTAACTGCTCACCTGCCTGCCTGATCACTCCTAACCACCTCTGCCTGCCTGCCTGATCGCCCCTAAACACCTCTGCCTGCCTGCTTGATCGCCCTTAACCACTCTGCCTGCCTGCCTGATCACCCCTAACTGCTCCCCTGCCTGCCTGATTGCCCCTTACTGTTTGCCTGCCTGCATGCATGCATGCCTGCCTGAGTGTCCCTAACTGCTCGCCTGCCTGCCTGATCACCCCTAACCACCTCTGCCTGCCTGTCTAGTTGCCCCTAACCACTGGCCTGCCTGTCTGATTGCCTCCAACTCCTTGCCTGCCTGCCTGATCACCCCTAACTGCCTCTGCCTTGGCCACCACTGCTGCTTTGTCTGGAAGGTTGTCCGGAAGGATGTCCGGAATGACATCCAGAAGGTCATTTGGCTGTCTGGTCTAATTAGTATATTATGCTTTTATTATTATAGATAGGTATCATAGTTCTAATAAACACCATCATTTGAAACCACCAGCTGGAACTCAGCTACTGCTTCTACTAGAAGCTCTCATGATTGTTCACCAAGTCTAGAATGTGTGGGCTGTTTAGTTGGAGTGGAGTGAGCATGGACTCTCTTCCCAGCTATGTTCCCATAGAAATCCCTGGGTATCTCCTCCTCCATGGTCCCCTTTTAAACATCCCCATATAGCACATATCATGTACCATATCCAACATACTGGTGTGAGGTTCTCCTTGGTGAGGTCAGTGTCTTCCCTGTTTCCTGACCTTGAGAGATGTCAGCTTTGCCTTTTCAGGGACCATTATTCTGAATGTCAAACTACCCATGGTCGGGTCTGGCTTTGGTTTCAGGTCTGTGTGACTCCAGAAACTCAGGTACAGAAACTGGGATAAAGGAGAGGAGGCTACCACCCACTGCACCGATTTTTCTCTTCAAAATGTAATGCACCATCCCACTTCGCCATCTTTTCCTGGGTTCCTGGGAGCTGACTAATTTCAACAGTCCAACCAAGGGACTTTAAAGTTAACAAATGTACTGAGGTTCTTTCTACTTCCATCCCCTGGAAGCATCCCAGGAGATTTCAAAATTATATAATGAACTGTCCTTTGAAAGATGATGGGAAGTTCCCAGGGAGATCTGTGGCACAGTCACAAATGAAAACTATTATGAATATATCTTGGGTTTGACTTAAAATTGTATGCCAGTTTTGTATCTTATTCTTTGATATAATTGTTCTTTTACGATTAACAACATACTTTCAATTAATGAGGAAAACTGATGCTCTAATAAGATGCCCTGTATTTATTTTGCAGTGTTTTAAACTCCCTGACACACTTTGTGTAACATCAGGTAACCTCTGACCCACTGTGAGAAGCCTAGCCCTAAACTAATAGAGCTGCAGGATCTCCAGGAGACAGAAGTGGGGAAGATGTGCCTCTCCAGCCCCATCCGGACTCTGGGCCCCTGATGCTGGAGTACAAGGATGGTGATACTCCATGGAGCAGAGAAGGAACATCAGTGGGAGCTGTGATACCTGGGATACTGGGCCATGGGGAGAAAGCAATGGTACCCAAGGACTGGTTAAGGCACCCTGGCCAGTGTCCTTGAACATGACATGCTGAATAAAGACATTCAATAATGAAACAAAAACTCCACTTTTCTTAATATAACTTCTTTCATATACAGTCATTTCATCCTCCAACAAGTCTACAAGATAGACTTAGTAATCCCATTTTATAGTTTAGGAAGACAAGGTTCGGAGAGATAAACAAACTTGCCTAATGCTCCATAACTAAGAAATGACTGAGCCAGCCAGGACTGGCCAACTCCAGTCTTGAATTCCCTTACCTCCCTTCTCATTGTTATGACAGCCAGAGGAGAAGAGAGAGAATGAAGCACCAGTGGAGCAGACAGAGCTGGGTTTATCACTCTTCAGAAATGCACAGCTTGGAAGGATTCCTTCAGAGACTGAGGTCATTCCAAGAGATGCCAATACACATTCCTCTTTGCAGCCTGGCTCCCCACTCAAGCATGAAGACCTCATTCCCAGGAACTATGCAGAACAGAGGCTTCGAGCAACCCCACCCTGGCCGCCCTCCTCTCTGCCTCCCCACCCAGAAACATTTTTCATTCCTTACTCCTTGGCTAGCCAGCCTGTTCACCTCCATTTCTCATCATCTTCTGAGAAGATAGTCAATAGCGATCTGGAGACCAATGCTGGCATTTTAATCAGAACAATTGGATTGGAGGCCAAGGGCTCTGCGTTGACAAGACAAAGACCACATTGAGGCCTGCAGGCAGCCAACAGAAAGGAGTTATGACTGTGTCCAGCCTAATGGCAGCCAAGCACAAAAAGGTTATTTACCCAAACTAAGTTTTAAAAATTCTATAGTGTATAATTTGGACCTTGTTGGAGTTGTTTTGTCTATTTCTGTGGATGCTGGCCCACTCCCGACCTTGGCAGAGCCAAGCGTGCCTCCATAGCTTACTTGCAGATGTTCCAAAGTACCATCCCACTTCTGGATTTTATACTTATTAGCAAACACAACTGGAAATTTTTGAGCTGTTGCAAAATGGGTCATTTGGAACCAAAATCTGGTCTTTGAGTATGTGCATATGGTGGATTATTGGAGGCCCCTTGGCCGGAGGAGATGTGAATGTTGTCATTATGCCTCCAGCACTGAAAAGGCCCAGCTAGAGACAGGTGGCATGCTCTGACATCACTGCAGCTGGAGCAGGCCTTAGGCAATGTCTAGTCCTTCTCACTTGAGAAACCATGGCCCTAAGATGGGGGTCACAAAGCCATGATGGCAAACCTTCATGGGCACATTCATAAAGCCTGGCATCGAAGCCTTTGCTGTCCCTGCAGATACTGTGATTGCCTTGGCTATGGCACTGGGTCATTTTTAGGTCCCAAAGACCATTGCAGACCTTGAAATTTAGCTTTTGTTTGATGCTTTTTAAGTTTGTGTACTTGGCAACCTCAGTCATTCATTCAACAAACATCTAATGAGCACCTACCACTCCTACATTTACCGGGCATTCTCTCAACAACAATAATAACTGACACAGGGCATTCACTGTGCAACAGGCACTACTACAAGAACTTTAGCCACAAAAGCTAATTAATCCTCCCACAGCCCCAGGAGTAGATGAGCTAGTGATAAGATGTAAGAAAAAAGTCTGAAAATCAATGAAAACCAGATGCTAAGTTCCCTGGTTTCCTAAAGATTGCCTCATTGACATTCTTAAAAAGTTAACTAGAAAATGTCCATCTATAAATACAACCTGATCATCCAGGAGACATTTCCAGTCTCTTCCACTTTGCAGTTTCACACACACACACACACACACATCCTCCCCATCCTCAGGAACCAAACATCCTCCTAAGGGGAAGAAACATTCTCTTACTAACAAGATTGCCAAGTGTGAGGAGATTTGGGGTCCCAAATAGGGTGGAACTGCTCTTATAAATATGAGCTACCCCCAAAGGACCCACCTGGATATTCTGGGCAGATCCTCTGGTTCACAGTGAACTGGCAGCACCTCTCTTCTTCACCACTTGCATCTCCACTCAGTGCCGAAGGCATGTGGCTGCCCAGCCAATGCCAGTGCTGATTCACACATCTGTGCATGCATGAGTGAGTACATGGATGGATGGATAGATGGATGAATGAATTTTTTAAATTTTAGAGACCTTGAGAAATTCCTGCCCATAAGAATCCCCTTGTGTACTCTAAAATGCCACCTTTCCAATATTTTGTAAAATTCAATTTTACTCTTGAATTTTATTATTTTAGGTCACATGGTCCAATACGGTAGCAGCCAGCCACACATGGCTATTTAAATTTAAATCTAAATTAACTAACATAAATAAAACTAAGACCCGGCTGGCCTGGTTCAGTGATTGAGGGTTGACCTATGAACCAGGAGGTTACAGTTCTATTCCTGGTTAGGGTACCTGCCTGGGTTGCGGGCTTGATCCCCAGTGTGGGGCGTGCAAGGGGCAGCCAATCAATGATTCTCTCTCATCATTGATGTTTCTACCTATCTCTCCCTCTCCCCTCCCTCTGAAATCAATAAAAATATATTAATAATAAATACAACTAAGAATTCAGTTCCTCACTTGCACACTCTGTATGGCAAGTGTTCAACAGCCACATGTGGTTAGTGATTACCATAGGGGACAGCACAGATGTAGAACATTTCCTTCATCACAGAACGTTCTACTGCTCTAGGGAACTACTTCTTAAATTGTTTTTGGTTCACAGATCAGTGGCAAGTCTTATCTTTTCTCCAGGAAAAAAGTGTAAGTACATTGACTGTACCCATACTCAGACCTTCAATGACCCCAGTTTAAGAATATCTGCTCTAAGTTTAAACCCTTTTTAGAATTAAAATAATCCCTTGGAGAAACAATGCATGAAGTGGTTATCTATAACTGAGTGTGTGTGCTTACATCAGATGCTCTCTGGAGCTCTTCCTATCTGGTTTGGACCAAGAAGAAGAATTGAGAGTCCTAAGACCTCAGTGGCTGGGAGGCAGTGAGAGAAGAGAACAGAGGAGAAAGAGAGAGGTCATGTTTGCCCTGAAGACACTTGTGTATCGTGTGATGGTTTGGGGACCAGTTTTTTCTGCACCACAGAGTTCCTAACAAGCAAGATACTGATGATAGTCTAGCATGATGTGAGCATGATATATGCTTATTGCATAAAACGGTTGAATTTCTATAACAGGTATTGTGTTGGACATCCTGAGGAATACAAAGATGAATTAAATATAGTTCCTGTCCTCAAAAAACTTAGAATCTCTTTCAGAAGAGACAATTATTTATATAACTAGAGGCCTGATGCATGAAATTCATGCAAGAGTAGGCCTTCATTCCCCTGGCTGCTGGCACTGGCTTCCCTCTGGTACCCAGGACCTGGGCTACCCTCACAGCCTTGGCTTCATCTGGAAGGTCATCCAGAAGGATGTCTGGTCTAATTAGCATATTATGCATTTATTATTATCAATAACAGCAAAGAATGATGGCTATGATTAACTGAGCATATACAAGGTATCTTATCCTATCTCATAAAGAGGGAATATGCAAATTGACCATCACACAGTCACAAAAATGGTGGCGCCCATAGCCAGAAGATGGTGGCACCTAGTCCCCTCAGCCCTGCCAGAGTCCCCCAGTCCTTTCAGCCCAGTGCATGGTATGGCCGGACCCGCCCTCAGCCCCCCAGCTGCCCAAGGCCAGCCCAAGGCGCAGGCAAGCCTCGGATGGTGGCTGCCCAACCGCCCAGGGCTGCCTGAGGCTCAGGTAATCAGGGCTGGCCGAGGCTTGTGCTGCCGGCAGTGGCAGCAGCAGAGGTGTGATGGGGGCATTGCCTTCCCCTGATTGCCAGGTTGCCTCCCGCCCCTGAGGGCTCCCAGACTGTGAGAGGGGGCAGGCTGGGCTGAGGGACCCCCCTCCAGTGCATGAATTTTCATGCACCGGGCCTCTAGTTATATATAATACTATATATATAACTGGGCCCGGTGCACAAAATTCTTGCATGGGGGGTGGGGAGTGTCCCTCAGTCCAGCCTGCACCCTCTCACAACCCGGGAATACTTGGGGAATGTCCGACTGCCAGTTTAGGCCCCATTGGGCATAAACTGGCAGTCATACATCCCTCTAGCAATCCGGGACCACTGGCTCCTAACTGCTTGCCTGCCTGCCTGACTGATAGCCCCTAACCACTTGCCTGCCTGCCTGCCTGATTGCCCTAACCACTCTGCCTGCCTGCCTGATTGCCCTAACCACTCTGCCTGCCTGCCTGATTGCCCTAACCACTCTGCCTGCCTGCCTGATTGCCCTAACCACTCTGCCTGCCTGCCTGCCTGATTGCCCTAACCACTCTGCCTGCCTGCCTGATTGCCCTAACCACTCTGCCTGCCTGCCTGCCTGATTGCCCTAACCACTCTGCCTGCCTGCCTGATTGCCCTAACCACTCTGCCTGCCTGCCTGATTCCCTAACTGCTCTCCTGCCTGCCTGATCTCCCCTAATCGCCTCTGCCTCGGCCCCCGCCATGGCAGCTTTGTCTGGAAGGATGTCCAGAATGATGTCTGAAAGGTCATTTGGCTGTCTGGTCTAATTAGCATAATATGATTTTATTATTATAGATATAGGTTAATTGTTTCATGCTTAATTATCCCAACAGGCACTATTGTTATTCCCATTTTATAGATGATGAAACTGAGGAGAGTAACTTACCCAGTGATGGAGGTGAATTCAGATCAGGTCTTCTTGACCCCAAGGCCAGTATGTGCTTCATGGAGTCAGGCTTCTACAGCTCTGGGCACACACAGACCCAGGTCAAGTAGCCTATGTCCCAGGACAGCTGGGCAACTGTAGGCAGGGATGTTTAAAGGGATCCAAGCATGGGCTGGGCATTGGGCTAGGCAGTCCACTTAAGGAGCTTCCAACCTGGCCTGCACAAGACCTGTGGACTGTCTGCCCGTGCCCTCAGCCTGGACGGGAGGCCTCACACAGCTGCCTGACAGGTGGTGGGGCACTGGCAGGGCTCACCTGTACATCTAGCATGGCCCTCCTGAGCCAGCCACACAGCTTCTCTTCCCTCCAAGGTCCCATTAATAGGCAGGCCTCCGGACACACTGTAGTCAGAATGAAAATGATCAGTTGGGAATACAGGCTTGCCTTCTCATACTTCCCCAAGCCCAGAATCCTCTGGGCAGGGCTAATCTCCTTGCATTACTGGGGCAATTTTGCCACACACACCGTCTCTTTGAAGTCACACAACCTGGCCCACATCCAGATGGGGACACCCTTCCTGAGGCTTAGTTCACCTGCTATGTCAGGGCAGGGGAGGGGGACAGGACCAGGCCACCTGCTGTCCTGCCATGAGCTGTGAGGTTTCCATGGTCCATCTGAGGTTTCTGAGGGATCTGGAGGCCAAGGGGTATGGAAACAGAGGAGGGCAGTGCTCAAGGCAGACATCCCAGAGATGCCAGATCTATAGAGTCTCCTCATGGCTCCTCCAGCTCCCCCAAGGGATCTGTTAGACTCTCTCTGGGGGCCTCTCTCTATTTCTGTCTCTCTGTCTCTATCTCTATCACACACACACACACACACACACACACACACACACACACACACACTACCACTCCCATGGTGTCACTCCAGGGCCTCCTTCCCCTTCCCTGAGTTACCCAACACACAGGAGGACCGTGAATTGTAGCCCTGTGTGACCCCCTACTCACTCTTCCTCCCACCTTCCCCCAGGGCCAGCGTCCTTACACACTGGGATCAAAGCCCTGCCTGTGTCAAGGTTCACTCTGGGGAAGAAAGCCTACCCTGAGGCTCTTGGACTCAGGGCAGTGAGGGCTGCCAAGAGGGCATGGAAGAGAAGGCCAAGGCCTGAGAAGCAAACGCACTGGCCTGCCCCTTCCCTGCCTGGCACCGCCTCCGGCTTCTGTGCAGCAAGGGTAGGAGGTGGAGCACTCTAACTTCTGCCAGGAAAGGGGGCCTGCACCACTCAGCCAGGCCTGCTCTCTCCTGAGGGTGGGATGCTGAGAGGTAGCAGTCTGGATTGAGAGCCACTACTTCTGGCAAGTTGCTGAGTTCCTCTACACCTGTTTTGCACTCAATGAGGATAATGATGCCTGCTCTTGTTCACTGGGTAGGGGAGGCATGAAGGTCAAAGGAGGTCATCAATGGTCACCAAACAGCACTCATTATAAATAGGAAGCATGCTCTTTCTCAAAGAAGCATATTGAAACATGCCCTTGCTCTCAGGCATATACACACGCACGCACAATTTTGCTTTCAGTTCTTGTAGGGATTCCTTAAATACCCAGTTGTATTCCCAGGATAACTGTGGACCCAGAGAAATCCCAGGCCTGGCTTCCCCTCCATGGAAGAATCTGAAATGCATTGTTGGAAGAGCAGAAATGCATTCTCACAGAGGGTGAGGCCAATTTCAGAGCCAGTTGTCACCCAGGCTGGAAGGAGACCATTTCATGGCCTCAGAGTGATCGTTTGAGAGCAGGTGAGAACCTGGAAGCTGCTCTTCTGCCCATTTCAAAGCCAGGAACAGGAAGACCTGGAAGAAGTCAGTGGGTTGCCTAGGGATAGACAAACAGAAAGTTAGTGCAAGTTCCTGTTGCACCAGCAAGACCCATCCAGCACCTCACCCCTTACACTTGACATGGAAGAGACATACATGCACATGCACACACCCCCTCTGGGTCCATATGAAATGGGCTCTATAAAAATAGTGTGAACACTGGGCCATGCTCGCGGTGTGTGTTTGAACATGGAACATTGCCATTCAGAATGCTGCTCCAGAGTCACACATGCTGAGCTGGAATCCCTGCTGTCATGCACTAGCTGGGCCACCTTGAATAACTTCTTCATGGTACAGTGAGCCTAGTAACAGTACTGCTCATTGTGGGCATGAAATGAGATAATGCTTGCATAAACAGGGAAGGGGTAGGTAGGTGCCTGGGTTGTAGCTCAAGCTATTGTACTGTTCCCCTAGGAGGAAGAGAATGGAGGACTCACTCCATACAGACCCCTACACCTGCTGCAGGGATAAAGCAGGGCCTGGGCCACAAGGAGGCTGCTGGGCTAAGTGCTTTTAGTACTTGTCTCTTTTCATTTAACAATAATTCCATGAGGTTGTTCTAGTTATCCTCATGATAGGCCAGAGAGGTTAAGTAACTTGCCCCAGGTCACACAGCCAATAAGTGGCAGCACAGAGAGTTGAACCCAGGTCTGTCTGCTTCTAAAGTACAAAGACCTCCTTCTACTCCATGCTGTATCTCTAAGAACTTTCACCTTGCCTCCTTGCAGGGAGATGGCTCATGGAACAGGTCTCTGAGTCACAGACCTGCCCTCTCCAACTGGGCGAGACTGACTTGGTGCTGGGCTGAGTTTCTTGGCCTGGGGGCCTGGCACAGTGGTTGCCTCAGCTGTGAGCTGATCAGCAGCCTGGTGCCACTGTCACCTAGACGAGACCCACCTCTGGGGTGGCCTGAATCTTGGACTATGTGGACAGTGACGAGCTGCCTGCCTGGATCCCTGGAGACTGTCTCAGTGTTGTCTTGTGGTTTGAGTTTAGGGGCTCCGGCTTGCAGTCCCTCTACCAGTCCCAGACTGCGCTGATCCAGCTGCTCACAGGGGCCACCCCAGTTGGGTGCCTGTCAGCACTCTTTCATTATTCTCAAAGCCAGCTACCTCTTAATCCAGAGAAACAAGATTTTGTCACAGGGGCGGGGGTGCTGCATAATTTCATTTGTCCACACTCCTGAGGCCAGAGACAAATCTTGGCTAGTACTGGTGACAGGTATGGGAGGGAGCAAGAGCTTTAACATCAGACAGACTGGAGCTTAACTCCTGGCATTACTACTCTCAGTTGAGTAACCTGGGAAAGTCAGTGTGCTCTTCTGGGCTTTAGTCTCACTACCTGTAAAATGGGAGTGATGGGACCTGCCTCACACGTCCTCCTGAGAGGTAATGAGAGTCTGCACAGGGGCTCCCAGGACAGGGCTGGCCACATAGTAGGTGCTCAGAAACTTCAGGTCCCTGCCCTCCTGCCTGCTGGGGGCAGTAAGACCAGCCTTGGCAGCTGGCCTTCTCAGAAGTATACAGCGGTGGCCCGTTTCCATGGCTCCCTCCTGACCTTCATCTTGCTCTCTGCCCCAAAATGAGCTCCCCGCTCCCCAAATCCATAAGAGCCATTCCATGGAGATTCAGAACTGGAGAATGCCTGTGTAATCTCAGCCAATGATCTAACCCTCAATATATTTTCCCATCCTTTTTATTTATTTATTTTTTAGATTTTAATTTCCTTGAGCCTGGCTTTCATACTAAAAATACCAGCCCTTGAGATAAAAGCTTGTGCATTATGATTTTGCCTTATTCAGCCTTCCACAATGCAGTGAGTGCCTGAATAATGGAAATGAAAAGCCAGATGCCTCGTGCAGTGCTGCAGGCCTGCTGGAGCTCTGTCTGCCACAGGAAAAGGTCTTTGTGAAGAAATTGATCATTTTCTCCCAGAGTGATTGTGCTGGAATTAGGGAAGGGCTGCAGGAAGGCACAGGGCATCTCTCTTTCCTTCTCTGAATAGGAGGTAACTTTATTCCAGATGAAATCTTGCTGTGGTGCCATAAATCATGACCCCTGAGACACCCCATGCATCTGTAACAGGAAGAACCAACACTCTCGCCCGCCCAGGAGGTTGCAATGTGCAGGGAGGCCATAAATCCTCATTTGCCTTCCTTCTGCTTTCAGCGGTTAGTGCAGGGCACCTGGCCAGGGGAAAGCAGGGGTTTCAAAGCTCCTGCTACCTTCCCTTCTGGAACCGAAGGACGGTACCTGGTTTGAAGGCAGCAAAGGTAATGAGGCTATTTCCTGTGCTGTGGCCATTCTCCCAGGATGGTCAGCCAGCTCACGGATGCAGAAAAGGGAAACAGATCTGGCTCTGCTCTCTCTTAGATGGCAGGTAACCTATTTACGGGAAGGTTTCCCTGCAATTCAGTGGGTCTGAACCCTGATGTCCCTGGAGATTATTGTTGCTTCTTAGGAGTGGTGTGTGTGTGTGTGTGTGTGTGTGTGTGTGTGTGTGTGTGTGTGTTTAGGAAAATGGGGAGGCAGGGAGCCCTAGAGCAGAGCCTGCTTCGGAGCACCAGGACCTCCCTAGATGATCCTATTGTCCCCAAACTTCACCCAATTTCAGTTTAGTGTCAGTTTAAATTGGATGACTTGGGCTTTGGGAAAGGTAAGGCTGGGAAATTATAAAGTCCCTCCGACTGTCTGTTGAGGAAGGGACTCTGTCCTGAAGTGAGTCTAGACTCTGTGGGTAAAGGAGGGGTTCCCCTAAAGGGTGCTGGAGAGTCACCCTATAGACTAGAAGCAAGGGAGGACACCAGTGCGCAGGTGAATAGGAGACAAGACCCAGGCACCCACACGTGAGCTGTGGCAGACAGCAAACTGCTCTATCGCTGTGTTGTTTTCTCTTGATGGAAAGTCATATTTACACTGGAGCTTCAATTTTTTCTTATGCGACAACTCCTTTCAGGTGTCCATAACCCTCCTTACTGTCATTTCAGGACTAAGGGGCGGAGGGGTGGCAGGAAGTGTGGCTCACCTCTTGCTCCTCCTTTGAGGCCACGATAGTAGCAGGATCACACAGAGAAAGACAGAAGTTCTGGTGTTGTTGGTGGTGATTCCCATAGGCATGGAGCAAACAGCCTCCCTGCAGATGCCTCGAGAGCAGATCCCAGAGGTTACACTTCCCCAAATGCACCAGGGAAGGGTGGTCCTCCAAGGGACAAGGGTGTTCTGAACTTATGCTTCCAAAGGGTTTCAGTGCACAGCAATGCCAATGGCATTTATCTCAAGGGTAGAGACAAGTCTTTAGATATTTTCAATAAAAATGATCTGTTCTTTCTTTTGATTGGATCAAAATAGGTTGGGTCTCTAGGCTGAGTATTAATTCGTTAATCCATTCATTCATTCATTCATTCATCCATCTAACAAAGATGTACTGAGCACATATTATGTGCCTTGCACCGTTGCAGGCCTCTGTGAGATATAGTGGACATCAGAAATTCTAGCCCAAAGTCCCAGCTTTTGTTTCTTCTCTAGTTTTCTTAGAATCACAAAATTAATCAAATATTAGCCAATTCAGAAACTGCTAGCCACTTGTGATGGTTAATTTTGTGTCAACTTGATTGAGCTAAGCAATGCCCAGATAGTTGGTTACACATTCTTTCTGGGTGTGTCTGTGAGGGTGTATCTGGTAGAGATTAGCATTAGAATCAGGAGACTGAGTAAGCAAGATCACACTCACTAGTGGAGTGGACATCATCCCATCTATTGAAGGTCTGAATAAAAGAGAAAAGTGGAGGAAATGTAAAAAGTCTGTCTGCGTGAGCTGGGCCATCCATCTTCTCCTGCCCTTGAACATCAGAGCTCCTGGTTCTTGGGCCTTTGAACTTAGACTGGGACTTACACTACTGTCTCCTCTGGTTCTCAGGCCTTCGCATTTGGGCTAAAACTACACCACCGGCTTTCCTGGGCCTCCAGGAAATATACATGTGATCCCTCATAATCAACCTCTCTCTCTCTCTCTCTCTCTCTCTCTCTCTCTCTCTCTCTGTCTCTGTCTCTCTCTCTCTCTCATTTACATGTAAAACATATATATTATTTATTCATTTACTTATTTCTGGAGAACCCTGACTAACACACCATCCATTCCATGCTTACACACCCGCTCCATTTCTAAGCCACTTAGAAAATTAGTCATGGATCCTGTCCTACAGTCATTTCTATGCTCCAGAGCCAGGGGTCCTCAAACTACGGCCCGCGGGCCACATGCGGCCCACTGAGGACATTTATCCGGCCCGCCGGGTGCCGCTGCCTGTCCTGCTTAGCAGCCGACTCGTCCCGGGCCCGCAGTGCGCATAGGAATTTGTTCATAGTTTTTTTTTTAAACTATAATCCGGCCCTCCAACGGTCTGAGGGACAGTGAACTGGCCCCCTGTTTAAAAAGTTTGAGGACTCCTGCTCCAGACAAACCCAGAACTTTTACCACTCTTCTCTAGAGTTCTCAAACTGTGTTCTCTGATCTGCTCATCTTTTTCTTAAACATCCAGAGGTATCCACTACATCCCAGTGGACGTGGTTTCTAGGCCCCTGCACCTTCTCCCCCATCATCATGACTTCCTTTGCAATATGCTTTCTAATGTAATTGCTCCAAATTCCAGGCCACAGACTTCTGGGAGCCTTATTTCAAGGGTTCTCTGAATCATTTTTGGTACCATGTTCCTTAGGTTTAGATTCAGCTGCATACAATGGAAAATCCCAAAGAAGATTAAAACAAGATCAGCATTTCTTGTTCTCTCACATAGACTGGAAACTCCACAATTATGGCAGAGGCTGAAACATCTATATTTCTTCTCTGCAGTCTTCAGAATGTGGCTCTATCTTTACGGTCAAGGATAGCTGCTGAAATTCCAGCCATCAGATCTGACTATGTTCCAGGCAGCAGGAACGAGGGAAAGGAAGACATATATCTCTCTTTTAAGGTCCACACAGTGCTCCATTGGCCAGAACTTGACAATGTGCCCACACCCTAGCTACAAGGGAGGCAGGTAAATAGTCTTTTATACTGGCTGTAAAATGTTCAGCAAAAACTTCTGGTTCTGTTAACTAAGGAAAGGCAGGGGATGAATATTTGGTAATTAACTCAGAATCTCTTCCATTACCCCCAAGCTTTTAATGGAGTGGTGCCATTTTCATGGGTGGGTAGCAGGGATGGAGGCAGAAACATTTTTTTTTAACATTATGAACAGCCTTCCCCTCAAAGGTTGGGAACCATGATCTCAGGTTAGAATATTTCTCTTAAAAGGTAGTGTCTAGAGCAGAAAGAATAAACCTAAGGAGGTCTGGAAAGTAGAAACTATTGTTCCATTTATCCAACATCTTTCTCTTCCTTTCTCTTCTTCTGAGAAATACACCTTCCCTAAGTCCAACCAGGGGTTAGGATGCAGTGCCCTGTTCTCAGAGGCCCTGCTATCTGGCTGCAGGTGATCAGGCTGGGGCTGGGCTCCTGGTTCCTTCTGATCCAATCAAGACCCAGCCTCTCCAACCATTTTTTCCCTCCTTCTAGAAGGTGACAGAAATCCCTGAGGAACGTGTCCCTCTGGGAGGGTTGAGTTCTTTAGCTTAGCTCTCATCAGCAATAAAACTGACATCTTGGTCTCTGCCTGTTTGGAAGAGATGAGAGTTATTTCTAGGCCCCCACAACCTCAATACAGTTAAGTAGCAAAGGCCAGTGGCAGAGCAATTCCTGTGACTTTTGCAATAAAGTTAAAGGAACGACAAGAACAGGACAACCCAAACAAGCATTGGCTGCCCCATCTGTGGGACACTGCGCTGTGAACCACACTCTGAGGATATGCATGTGGGGAAGATGGTTACAATAGCATTTACAGCCCTGGGTGGAGAATTATGGGAGCCCAAGGCAGGAAAGATAAGTAGATATCACCCAGGCAAAGAGCTGTGTGGGTGAGAAGAAAGAGGGGTGGGAAGAATTCCAGGCAGAGGCAAGGGCCTGTGAGAACACCCAGGGGTAAGAAGGGTATGGTAAGTTCAAAGACTTCAGGACAGCTTCCTAAGGTGCACATGAGAAATGTGGGGAGATTGGAGGCTACAGTGGTGTTGAGGCTACAGCAGATGCTGGTCTGGAAAGTGGATTTTATTCTGGAGCCAGAGGGATGCCACTCAAGTTCTAAGTGGGGGAGGGAATGGCAGGTTTAGATTTTAAAAGGATCATTCTTGCTGTGTTGGGGACACCAGAGTGAGGCGGGTAAGATAAGGCAGGAAGCTGAGAAATGATTGTGGATCAGGCTTAGGTGGTGGTTGAGGAGCCTGAGGCGGATAGACAGGAGTGGTATTTAGGACCCAGAAATTATAGGTCTTGGGGATGGGTTGTAACTGGTCAGAGGGAGGAAGCAGTCCAGGGGACTCCTAGAGGTTGGACAGGTATTCATCACCCTGAGCCTTTGTTTGTAGATCCATAAAATAAGGACACTGGTATTCTAGAGATCTTCATGTTACTTCCTAATGCAGCAAAGTCCTTAGAGTTGTGAAGGAAGGGCACAGGTCAGCTGCGGGAGTTGGAAAAAACTTTGGGAACAGGTAAGACATGAGCAGCATGCAGATGGATAGATGGGAGGAGGAAGGGAAGGAAGGATAGGGATCATAGCACACGTGAAGGTGCAGTGCTGGGAAGGAGCAGGGCAGATTTCAAGACCAGCCATGAGGCTCATCACATGGGACACTGAGGGCCTGTGCTGGCGACAGTCTAAGTTGAACTGAATGCGAATCTCTTCATGTGACTGGTAAGTAATCAGAGTTGTTAAAAAGTAATCAGAGTTGTTAGATATACTTGACATGTCAGTGTCTGGAACAGTGCCCAGGACTGGCCGTCTTCCCCACCCACTCTAGGTGAAGCTCAACACTTTCTCTTGTGTGACCATAATAACCAGAGAAAGTGCCCACTTAATATTCATAAGGTTGTTTTATGATTGTTGAACTACAGGTCCATGTGGCTGTAAAGAACGTTAATTGTCTGAGTACAAAGTGTGTCATAATAATCCTAATATAAAAAAAACCCTGGGTCTTAACAACCAGTAACAACCACGGCTAGACCACCCAGAAGTCAGTCCTGCAGTCAGCCCTGGGTTGCTGTGGCAACCCAGGGTTGACTGCTTCTGCTGTAGGCCTGGTGCCCCAGCACTGACTGCTGAGGGGGCTGCAAATCAGGGCCAGAGAGAGGCCTGAAGAGAGAAGCAGGGACTGATCTGTTACCTCTGTGGCAGCTTTTGATCAGCATTTGCCTCTCTCTTTCTCTCCCAGTCTGGCCAGCAGCCATGCCTCCATTTCTGTCCAGGCCTCAACCAGGGCTGCTGATCAGCCCCGCCTTTCTGATCAGGCCCCGTTGATAGGCCCAGAGATGCTGACTGGCATAGGAACCGACCAATCAGAACCAAATGTGTGTGCTGTGAAGAACCAATGGCTGCCTAGGAGGCAGAGCTTCTGACACTGACTGGCATAGACACCGACCAATCAGAACCAAATCTGGGTGCTGTGGGGAGTCAATGGCTGCCTAGGAGGCAGAGCTTTTGACGCTGACTGGCATAGAAACTGACCAATCAGAACCAAATTGGCCAGCAAAGGAGGGCAGTTGGGGGGAGATCAGGCCGGCAGGGGAGGGCAGTTGGGGGCAACCAGGCCGGGAGGGGAGGGCAGTTTGGGGTGAGATCAGGCCATTGGGGAGGGCCATTGGGGGCAAGATCAGGCTGGCAGGGGAAGGCAGTTAAGGGCAACCAGGCCAGCAGGGGAGGGCAGTTAGGGGTGATCAGGCTGGCAGGCAGAGGCAGTTAGGGGTGATCAGGCAGGCAGGCAAGTGAGCAGTTAGGAGCCAGCAGTCCCAGATTGTGAGAGGGATGTCCAACTGCCGGTTTAGGCCTGGCAGTCGACATCCCCCAAGGGGTCCCCAATTGGAGAGGGTGCAGGATGGGCTGAGGGAACCCCCGCTCTGTGCATGGATTTCATGCACTGGGCCTTTAGTGTCAACTATAATAATAATATAGCTACCACTTACTGAGCACTTATTAAGTGTCAGACACTGTTCTAAGTCTTAGTCTTAGGACTTTATGTAAGTCCTACAGGGCAGGTACTACTATTTTTCCATTTTACAGGTGAGAAAACCAAGGCCCAAGGAAGTTACATGAAAATTTGCCAGAGGTGACACATTGAGGAAAGCAGATCTATGTCAATTGTGTTCACCTCTGTGACCTCAATGCCTAGTACACACTTGGGACACAGTGGGTTGCCAATGTTTGTTGGGTGAAAAGAGTCTTGGACAAATGTAGCCTGATGCTTCCAGGCACATGTTTCAGGGCTGGCCTGTGGGTGGCTATAAATGCTTATATCTTGGCTCACTCTTTACTCAAAAATGGCTTCTCTCCTAGACATGTCCCAGACAAAAAGCTATGCTATAAGTTTTAAACAAACAAGCAAAACCCTGTGGCTACTGAAGTAGTACATTGCCAATCTGCTGAAGGGGGGACAACACTTGTTTTCAGGAGTAGAATGGTGAGCAAACATTTTTTTAAATTCTCACCTGAAGATATGTGTGGTTTTTTTTAAATTGATTATAGAGAGAGAGGAAGGGGGTAGAGAGAGAAAGAGAGAGAGACATTCATTATTTGCCTTCTGTACGTGCCCCAACTGGGGATCGATCCTGCAACCCAGTTATGTGCCCTGACTAGGAATTGAACCCACAACACTTCTGTGTATTGGATGACGGTCCAACCAACTGAGTCACCTGGCCAGGGCAAACAAACCATTTTTAAAGGAATGGTAAGCATAAGTGGCCAGTCATTTGGCCCAAGAAGACCCAGCCAGCCAACCAGACATATGCTTTATGTAACTAAGAATCAAGACTTTTCCAAAATTTACATTGAAAATACAAGCTTTGAAAATTGGGATGAACCTCATTCAAAGCCAGTGTGTCTAAAACAAATGTTGGAATTTGTCAGGAGATTACACAGAAAAGTAAGATTACATCCTGAAAGAACCTCAAAAACATTATGCTGAACAAAAGATGTCAAGTGCACAAGATCACATATTTATATGAAACATTCAGAAGAGGCAAGTCTATAGAGACAAAAGGCAGATTAATAGTTGTGCAGGGCTGGGGTGAAAGTAGACACAAGGATCTTTTTAAAGTGATGACAATGTTCTAAAACTGGATTGTGGTGATGATTATATAATTCTGTAAATTTACTAAAAATCACTGATTTATATACTTAAAATTGATAAATATTACACTATGTAAATCATACTTTAATAAACTTGTGTTTTTTTGTAAAGCATAAATCTTTAAAACAACCAAGAGAGTTATATTTTATAAAATTTCTATGTAAAAGATTTAGAGATTTCTGAATCTCTGAGAAGGCCCAGAGAAGGGCTATGGTTGATAGAGTTAATTAAGGAATGAAGAACTGTATGAGGCTGGAATCTAGACCCTTAGATACCCACATAGAACCATCCTTTTGGTCTTCACAGAGTTTGTTTGGAGTGTGTAATTAGAGGAGGTATTTCCCTTTGCTTGTCCACACTCTCAATGTGGATGCCCGCTGCTTCCCCCTGGACCTGTGAGAGGAGCCTGGCAGACCTTCCAAGTAAGTTCACAGGCCAGGCCAGGAGAAGGCAATAGCTGGGCTGTATGCAACCCCACTATCCCTCCTATCCCCACATGGTGACTGGTGCTGGTAGGAAGCTGTACTTCTGGTTTCCAGACTCATGGACATGTAATGTTTATGTTCCTACCTTACCTTTCTCCAGGCCAAGAGTGCCAAAGCTGAATGCCTTTTAAATCAGCCCCCATTGAGCCTCCTGTGTAGTCAGTGTTTGCTTAAGACAAACTGTTAGTTCCATTAAGTCCTTCTCTTCCAGTAGTGCAAGATTGATATGGTCTTGACATCCAAAGTAGATATAGCCTGTCATCCATGCATACACCCATCCACCCCTTCACCCTCCCCTGCACTCCTCCATCCCCAAATCTACTCACCAAGCCTCTTGCCCTCCCAGCCACCCACCCAGTCATCCAGCCCACTCTGAGCCCAGCTCCTGCCCTCCAAAAGATAATGGCCCAGAGGCAGTTTTTGGCACTTTCAACTTTCCAAAGCCCATTTATGTTGTACTTCACATATATGCACCAAACTTGATGCTACCTTAGAGTTCATCATTTCAGGAACCATATAATGTCTCATTCCTTCATTTCCTACATCCAGTGTACTAATAACTCCTGTGGGCTCTCCTTCCAAAGTACATGCAGAACCTACCCTCTTCTCTGTGCCTCAAGAACTCAAGCTCCTCTGTCCTCAGAGCCTTTGCAGATGCCTCAGCCTGGAGTGCTATCCAGATCTTCTCATGGCTGGCTCCTTTCTGCCATTCAGAGAGACCTCTTTACTCACAGTTCAAGGAAGCCTGCCCACTTCTACCCCAGGTGCTAGCATGTCACCCATTTTCACCATAGTACTTATAGTTATTTTTTAAAACCAGAGCCTGAGTAAATCACATTGACTATTCCCTCCATGTATTAGTCAGGGTTCTTTCCATTACAAATTATTGGTCGTAATTTAAAGGAAGGAAGGAAGGAAGGAAGGAAGGAAGGAAGGAAGGAAGGAAGGAAGGAAGGAAGGGAGGGAGGGAGGGAGGAAGAGAAGGAGGAAGGGAATGAGAGAGAGAGAAAGGGAGGCGGTGGAGAGAGAGAAAGCAACAGGAGAGGGACTCTATTAGCTGATAAAACTGGGAGATTCAAGAAGCAAGTTGGCTTCAAGCACTACTGAATCACATATTTTGTCAAAACACCAGATAGGAATGGGCCTCTTCCTCCATCTCCTGGCTCTGCTCCCCATACTGATAAAGCCAGTCACTGACAGCCTTGAATCACCCTCATCACTGGCTCTTCCTGAGGACAGAAGGATCCTTTTTCTTCAGTATTCCAGCAAAATCCTGAGAGGACTCTGATTGGTCCAATTGCCCAGCTCTAAGCCAATCACTGGGCACAGAGGAGTAAGAACTCTGATTGGCCAGGCCCAGTCACATGAACACTCAGGTGCATCACATGCCTACCTGAATCCAGACCTTCAGAATGAGGAGGATGGTATCCCCAAGGAGAGGGTGGACAGACAAACATGTCCTCCACACTTTATGTATTCTCCCTACTTGCTTCCCTCTTCCCACCCCCAGCCAAACACAAATCACCAGAGGGAAGGAGTGAAATATGGGTTACCTCCTTATACCTATCCCTTGGACACTGGGTCCTGTTCCAAGCAACTGGTTCTACTCTTTCCCTTCTTAACCAGTCTGTACTAACTGTCTCTGGCCACTAAGCCCTTTGTAAAGAGCTGCAGGAGGTGCATCAACAGCTAAACTTGTGGTCCTAGCTCACAGAGCTTGCAGCCTAGCAGAAGAGAAGTGACCCACAAATATTTACAATGAAAATAAGTAATTACTTGGTTGTGTGGTCAGAGAAAGGGAAGTCAAGGAATTGCAGAAGGCTTGGGTATGGGGACAGAAATCAGGCTTGAGACTTGGGCACATTTGAACAGGTGGAGAGGTCTGTTCCATGCCGTCCAACTTTCCTCTGCAAGTTGTGTGTGTGTGTTGAAGAGTAGGTGGAGATTATGCCTTCACATAGGCAAGCATCCTGCCCCATGGCTAAATTTAAAGGTCTCCAAGGGCAGAACTGTGTCTTCCTATGACTCCATAAAACCTCCCAAGGTCATGTGCATCTTGTTCTTGATCATTTGGGGCCAACCCCACTTTTCACAGGTCCTTCCTTAGATTTGTAACTTGTCTTTGTCTCTACCCCTTCATTTATCTCATCCTCTGCTTTTGTCTCTCCAATTCTGTGAGTTTGCATCTGTAAAACTCTCCATCTCTTTGTTTCTCTCAAGAATATACTCTCCCCTCAGAGTGGAGACCCAATTGACCCCATCTCTCAGGAACTATGCTGGCGTTCTGTTTCCACCATACACCATGAATTAGATCTGTTGGCACTTCAAGGCCAAGTAACATCTCATGTTCACCACCTACTGGCATTCAATCATTTATTCAACAAAAGTAAAAAGTAGCAGGACTGCAGAGGGCATATGTAACCACTTTAAGAAAACCAGCTGTTCTCAAGCACTTTCAACCCCTCTCCTGCCATGCAAATACACAAAAACAGGTGGTGTGCTCCCCATAGCTGATTCTTACCTGTTGGCTGAGCTGGTGGCCAATTTTGCTCAGCTGGTGCTATAGACACAGACCTGGCATTTCTTTCAGCTTTTCCTTATTTTAGTAGCAGACCTGTGCTGAGTGCCAGATCCTGGCTCAGTTAGGGAATGAGTGAGAGCTGAATGGGTGGAAATCAGAGAACAAATCCTTCAGAAACAATGATATATGCTCTAAAACAAAAGTGGACTTTGGGGAATGTTCTGGAAGGGATGAGAGGTGAGCTGGTCTTTGAAAATTAGTAGCTTGAATTGGTGATTGTCAAGATATAAAGCTAAAAGCTCACTAAATGGGGTCCCTGCCTAGAAACATAGTCTTTCTTCTGGTGTCCAGACAGGGCTCAAATCCAGTCAGTCAATCAAACCAGTAGTTAGCATAGTGTACTTTGCAGGAAGCCAAGGGAAAATAAAAATACCCACAATTTATTTCCCAATATTATGTGGGTGATGGTTCCTGTCCTGGATAAACTGACAATCCAGGGAGACTCAGTAGTAAATGTTTCCAGAGTGCAGAGCAGGAGACTGCCCTCAGTTCTGGGGCAGGATAGGAGTATGTCAGGAGCGAGGGGAGCCCCACTATTGGCCTGCCTTTTCCACAAGGGCATTGGAAGGACAAAGAAATGAGATGGTTCCTTATAACAATCATGCAGTAGAACCCTCACTTTTTTTTCCCCTAAGATCTCATACCCAGTAAGTGATAAAGTAGGACTCAATCCAGGTCTTTCTGGATTTGATTATTTCAGGGGCTTTTACTAAGAACATGTATTAATTATCAGCCTTTTAGTAAGGGCTTAGTTTAAATCCATTTACCAGATTTGCTGGTAGGAAACTGTGTATCAAGGAGATGGGAAACCAGAAAGATAAGTTTTGGTGAAATTCAGAGATTAGGGAAAGTCCAGAACACAGGTACCCTTCAGAAGGGGAACTATAACAAAGGAAACTGGGCGACTAGAGGTAACTGATGTGCAGAAGCACATATAGATGCTCAATGTGTGTTAATTTGGCCAACAAGCCATTACAAACAAACAGAAGGACATAAAGTGAAAATGTTCCTTTCCTAATGGGGAAGCTTGGCCTGTCTTGGTCTGGAGGGTGAGTGAGGTGGGAGGCCTCCCTACATCTAGTGGATCCACAGTGGCTGGGCTGGTCAAGCATTTTGGGTCATGCCTCTTCACATGTGTGCCAGGGTTGTGGGGAAATTCTGCCCTCCCAGCAGATGAGAAGGAGTTCCTTCACCTTGCCTGCCCCTTTTGTTTGGGTATATGGGGAATGGGGCTGTTTCTCTCCTCTGGTGTGTTCCCAAGAACCTGACAGGTGAGGAGTTGCCCCACGTTTAATGTCCGGTGCTGAGGAACATGGCATCCCCAGGCCTGCAGACCCATTCCTTCACTTTCCAGCATGGAACCTTAGGCCTTCAACCTTCAGGACAGCAATAGTCTCCATGGGTTTCAGCTCTCTTGTCAGTACCCCTCTGAGTGGAGAGAATTAAGTAGGCCAGATAAAGCCCCTAGCTGGGGTTGCACAAAGTTGGCTTGTTCAACACAGCCTACCTGGAATCAAAGCATTAATTATGGCTTCAGCATCATGTGCCAATTTGTCCTTATTGGGTCTTTGCCTTCCCTTCTGTAAAGGGGATTCCTGCTCTTCCTACTTCACAGAGTCCATATACAGACGCAAGGTGTTTGCTGTTTAGTTTCAATGAAATATCTCAAAATTGCATTTTCCAACCCGTTAACACCAAACCATTTGTTCATAGACCTTACTCCCTGTTCACATTGGTGAGGGAACATTAACAATCCTGGGAATATTTACACTATCACCTGGCAGAAGCAATAAAACTGAGGGGGGTTAGGAGGGAGGGGAGGATAAAGTTTAAATCTACTCTGGTTTATGAAACACTCCGGTTCTAAGTAAACCACCATGGAGAGTCACATGGGTTAAAAAAAAAAAAAAAAGACAAGAAGAAAATAAAACATCCCCTCTCAAATATTTAGAATCAATAAACAGGCTATGGAAATAATACATTAGCCATGCAGGGGCTGCTTATCTGCCAGAAGACACTTGATAGCTGGAGAAGACGATGGGAAATGGATAAATTCCTAAGCCTGGTGCTTGCAACAACACTATCTCAGGATGAATAATAGACCACCCCCCCCCCCTCGCTCCCAGCCACTTCCCCAGAACCCAAGGACTCTACACATTACAGTTCCACATTGCTCCTCAGATGATCTTTGGAGACCCTTTAACATGTGACTATCTGTGATTTTACAAATCTTTTGACATTCTTTGATTCTTCCAGCCTTCTTTGGTCCTCTGTGACATGTGGCTTCACTTCCTGAGGCTGGCAAGCCAGGCAATCTCTGTGTAGGCTGGAGAGTGCCTCTGATGACATGGGGTCACATATGTGGATGTGCTTGTCACAGGACCCTGCCTTGCCAGGGGCACCGACCTTCGGAACTCCAGACCTCCATCCCTGCTGGTGGGGCTCCACCAGGAGTTCAGATCAGCCTCTTTCCATGGGGATCCTATTAGCTGTGCACTTCCCCCTATGGGGTATGTGTGTGTGTGGAGGTGGGGGGGGGAGTTCTATCCCTATCACCACCATGCTAGGACCATGCCCCCAGTCTAGTAGAGCTATCTGCACATCCTGGCCTCTCCTACTAGGGTTGAGGTGGCATGAGTGTACAATGTTTTCAAATACCCTGGGTGATTTTTTTTTAATAAAACTGTTTTTTTATTGCTGTTCCCAGCTCACCTAGCACCAGCTGCGATGAGAATCACTTATAAGGTGAAGTGCTGTTGATAAAATTGCTCCCCCTGGAACTTAGCGATGTACTCATGCAGCATGCAGCCTGCTCACCCGCCCCTCCCCGCTCCTTCCCTTGGCTTCCTCTCATCTTCTGGCCTTTGCCCACTTCCTTCTACTCCTCCCACCCCTCCTCCTCCTCATTTCCCCTCTCCTCTCCTCCCTTTTATTTCTACCCTCTCTTCTTTTCTCTGCCTTTCCTTCTAACATCCCTTGCCATCTTCTGCTTGTCTCCTCCCTCTCATCCAAGGTCTGTCCGCCTCTCCCCCAGTTTGTTCCCTCCTTCCAGCTCCCACTGCTCTCTGCCTCACCAGTGGCTACATAGGTGGGGCCCGGTCAGTCCAGGCAGGCCCAGCTGGAGATCCCAGGCTTCTCTTGAGACAGACAGACACAGCCCAACCCCAATAGCTGCCAATCTCTGGGCAGCTGCTTGTGCTCTGAGGATGCTACCATCTCTGTGCTGAAGGGACAAGCAAAGGAAGGCAGATATGAAAAAGTATGGTAGGTTCAGGGAACAGTGAGTAATCTGAAGGAATGAGGAGCTGTTAAAGCAGCTGTTAAACCCACCTAAGTTTGAGGAGGTGGGTAGAGAGCTGATTAGAGAGGCTGAAACACCTGACTAAGAAGCTGCCCTGTGGCTGTAGTTCTTCCCTGCCACAGAGTGCTCACAGCTTCTGTAACTCAACTTACTTTATGTTGAATGACACAACTGTGTGAGCATCAAGTCCAGGTCTACCGCGGCACCTGCTCAACCGTTTCTGGTGATTTTCTAAGACAGACAGCTTTCCTGTCTACATGTCTGCTTGGTTCTAATGGAAAAAACAGGTCTTCAGAAAGCAGTTAGGGCAAAAGGTTTCCTGCTCATTTCCAGCAAGAGAGAAAGAGACCACAGCTTCCCATAGCTTTGAGAGCAGAGTGGCTTCCTGAGAAACCTATATCTCATTGACCAAAACTGGATCACATGCCCCTCCCTGAGCCAGCCACTGCCAAGGACAAAACAAATGCCCTTACACCGATCAGGTACTCCCTCTAGATTGAAGACAAGCCCCCAAATCCAAGCTACTGCTGAAGGAGATGGAGTGGGAGAGATGGAGAGGAACCACAACACCCTCTACAGCTTAAGATTCCCCTCAGGGGAACCTGGCGATGGGGCAGCAAAGAGCATCTTCTGAGACCAGCAATATCGGCTGAAGCGTTTAAGAAAAGTGTGCTGCATTGAAGCGATCACAGATATACTATTGGCTAGAATTCAAAATGCACATGCTGCTTTAAATTAAATCATGGCACTTTGAAGAAATTTTCTGCTTAACTAAGCTGCATGAGGGTCAGCTTACACATGTTTTGATTATTACTGCATTTCTAACACATGGAAAATGCACAATAAATACTTGTTGAATGAGTGAGTGAGGAAATGATTGAGATGGGCAATTTCAGGCTACTTTTCTGCTTTGGCAGAAAAGTTTGAGAAACACTGCATTAAACAGAGGGGGTATCAAGGAAGTTCTTTTCTTTTTTTAAATAGCTGCCTTATTGATATAGAATTCATACACTATAAAATTCACCTTCTAAAAAGGTACAATTCAATAGTTTTTGTGCCTTCACAGTGCTCTGTAAAATCACCAGCACCAGGAAGTTTCAGAGCCAGGTGTGGGGACAGTCAAGCCCACGAAGCGTGAGGGCACAGTGCTGTGAGTGGCTGGGGGCAGACAGGGCCTGGTTGGAGGAACAAGCATTTGGTAGAAGCTGAAAGAACCACTAGAAACTATTGCAATGCTACAAGGAACCCGGTGAAGCCTTGGTTTCAGAGTGGGAACAGCAAAATTAGAAAAGAAAGGGCTCATGTAAGAGGTTACAAAGGTTGCAAATACAGGTTTGGGGCCCGCCTGCAGTGGGCAGAGAGACTTCTGGCCTCATTTTCAATCTGTCGGATTCCTGTTGCTCACATCCATGCTGCTTGGTTACATCAGGCTGCAGCCAAGAGCACTGTGTATGTCCATCTCTCCTGCCTGGGGCAGAACTGCCAGGAACATAGGTTCCCAGGGGCAGGCACGTGGAGATGCAGAGCTGGCATGGCTCCAGGTGCTCCCGAGTAACATTTCAAGGATGAAGCTGATACAGTGAGGGGAAAACAAAACCAAATTTATGTTCCACTCAGGTTCCTGCAACTGGGCCTGGGGGAGAGCAGGTGACAAGATCCAGCTCCATCTAGCAGGGTGTGCCAGGAGACGGTGAGTCCAGGAGAGTGGCTTTCTGAAAGCTCTGCAAAGTGGGCTTGGCAAGAGCAGATTAAATAGCGTCTTCAGTACAAAGCCTGGAGGTGGCGTAAAAACCTGAGCACAAAGCAAAGACCCAAGTCCTGGCCCAGCTCTGCCTCTCTCCAGCTACCCCGGCTTTAGTCTTCAGTTCTAAAATAAAGGAAGGAGACTAGTTGAGAAGTGCCCAAAATGTTTTTCTCTGAACACTAAGCCTTTGAAAAAAAGTTGGGGATATTCCAAATACTCAGTTAGCCTCCTGGAGATAGAAGGGCTCTGAGCCTTTGTGGTACAGAAACGGTTGACCTTTTCTCAATTTAGAATCTCCCCAAGTATTTAATGGGTCAGTTGGAGCGGGGCGCTCAGAACATCACTCCTAACCCTAACTAGAAACAGCTTCCTACTCCCAGGTGCCGCAGTGTCTGAAACACTGCCTTCACAGGTTCATTGTGGTTTTTGGTCTCCCAGCCTCTCGTTAAAATGTAAGTACTGTTAGATGGAGTAACATTAAGCCGTTATGAGTTGGAATTTTGGCTGGGACTTAACTAGCGCTGGGCACAAACTGGGTCTGGGATGAAGGGCAGGATAGGGTCCCAGGAGGTAGAAGATCAGTTAGTAAGGAAAGAAGGAGACCTATATTTGTCGTTTAGCAGCTCAAAGTGTTTTTAAGGAGAGAGATTTCACACAGAATCATTTGTGGCTGCAGACAAGATAGAGACTTTTATACCCAGGATGGGATTTTTCAGATGAAAAAAAAAAAATCTCAACTAAGCCTAGAGAATGGGGTGACCTGCCCCAGAGCCCATGGAGAGTGCGCAGCAAGCCAGGTCGGCCTCCAGGCGCCCAGAACAAAGTTGTCTTGGCAGCGCCAAGCTAACTGGAGTCTGGGGCTGCCCCCTCGCATGCACAATGCCTGGCTCCCCAGCCCCATGCTGGTTCTGTTTCCAATAATGATTTCTCTTGACAGAGAATGGAGGTAAAAGGGCAAGGGAATATCTCCAAATGGTTGATCTGACAGCTGCAAATTTCATTTTGTGTTGCACGTTGATCTCTAATTGTATCCCATGTAGCCTGGAACTGAGAGATCAATAAATCCCATAGATAGTTAATATCCCCTCTGGCATCCTCAGCTTTGGTTAGAAAACAGTCAAATTCATACTCTTAGCAGATTTCTCATTTTCTGCAGAGTCCTATGAACTATAATTCAGCCAAGGATCTGGTTGAGGCCTGAGAAATGCATGGTGACCTCAAGGGCAGAGCTAGGAGGGAACTCACAGAGTTGCTGGCCCAACCTCCTACTGTCCAAGTGGGAGTACAAGAGAGGCCCACAGGGGCCACCAAGGGAATAGGAACGCCAGCCCCATCCTCCTATTGATCTTCTCACTCGACCAAGCTGCCTCCATTAGGTTATTAATCCAAGGAAGTTGTGGTCATTTGGTTAACCTTTTTAAAAGAAGGTTTGGATGTAGTAGAGGAAGTAATATAAAGCTATTTTCCTCATTTCTTGTCCTCTGCCCCTTAAGAGCCAGTTGGCCTTAGTTATGGCACTTCCCTCCTTGCTGAGCCTCAGTTGTCTCAGTTGCGCAATGGAAATGATAATTATCCCTGTCTGAAAGGACTATCGTGAGGATTCAATGAGTTGTAAGTGAAAGTCCTCACTCAGAGCCTGCAGAAAATTAGTGGGAAATTCTCCAAAACTGAGTGAGGCTCAGGACTAGTCATCAGACACCAGCTCTGCTCAGTCAAGTCCAGACGCTCCAGTTAAGAATAGGCTGGCTCAGGGTGAACCTGCACTTACAGCCAAGACCTGCAAGGGCTGTCCTGGCCAGAGTGTGTCAGATGTGTATTGACTCTCCCACTGACTATGGGGGCCTGGTGGCAAGGACGGAATCGGGAACCCTCAGGGTGAACATTTGTTGAATGCACACATGCACAAGGCAGTGTCTGGTTAACACGGCGAGGTGGCACTTGGTCCACAGGAAGCTGTTACATGAGTGGACTTGGTGGGGAATCACACAGTCTCTCTCTCACACACACACACACACTTTCTCGCATGCCACCTCTTTTCCCCCCTCCACACACACACAATTGGCCCTAAAGCCAAGATTCATATTGGCCTCATAGTCTTCATCCAACTGCTGCCCAAATCTGAGTACCAAACTCTCTGACCTTCTCATACCCATGTTATGTCAGGGTTGGACTCAAGGAGGGCCCAGATCTTTGTTCTATCTCTGCCCTGCCTCTAGTACAGTGTGCGCTATCAGAAAATTCCCATCTAGGCTCTGTAGACTGAAGTTCCATTGCATAATGGCATGAACTAGCTGTGTGATTCTAAGAACCTCACTTTGCCCTTTGGGCTTCAGTTTTACCATCTGTGACATGGAGAGAGGGAGCTACCGGGTTTGTCTGTCTTCAGCGTCTCTGTAGGCAAACCACAGCCCATGAGACATGGGAAAGGCATGGCAGATTATCGTATCTAATGCCTTTTAAATATTTATTTTAGCAGATGAATGTTTTTGAATCAGAACCCCAACTTATAAGACAGAGAAGAACTGAGCTGCTCAGACTGACTGAAGACAAGGGCTGGCCTTGAGGCCTCCTGCTCAGCAAAACACTGCTTAGAGAACAAGTGCCTCATTTTAGAGGAGAGAAATCTGAGGCTGAGAGAAGGCCCCCTACTCAAGGTCACTGCTCTCCACAGAACCCCAATTCTTTGGAAGGTAGGTGAACCCTGCTCCTGTGGTGCGGGTTCTGAGGGTCCATCTGCCACCTGAGGCCCCTGGGAGCTGCTGCAGTTACCAGGCAACCAGTGTTTGCCCAGCGCTCCCCATTAGCACCTCGCAGCTGTCCTCACAGCCCAAACTGCTTCAGAAAAGGCTGCTGGGCTGGCAGGTAGGAACAAAGGGATCAGGCCCCTTTGACAGACAGTGTCCCTCCCATTTGCATGCCATTAAGCTGCAGGCCAGCTAGCAGAGGGGGACACATAGCTTCAGATTCCCTGCCAAGCTGGGCACAGAGGCTCATTTGCATTTTGGACACCTGCCCTGAGCCATAGGAGTGGATTTGAAAAAGAGGGTTTTCTTGAAGAGATGACTAGGGGTCTGGTATGGACTGGGGGATGCCCTCATCTTGGTGGTGAACCCAGCTTTTCCCTGCCTCCTCCCCAAATTGTGACACAAGCTGGAACAGACCTTTTTTAGGCAAAAGGGTTTTATTGGTCTGAGAGCTCCTACTTGTCACCGCATTACAGCTTGGGGGAAGACAAAGTAAATTCTAACAATCCAGGCTTATCTAAGCTCCCCGGAGCCTGCATTTCTCTCTCTCTCTCTCTCCTCTCTCTCTCTCTCTCTCTCTCTCTCTCTCTCTCTCTCTCTCTCTCTCTCACACACACACACACACACACACACTAGCCACCCTACCCCCTACCCCCCTACCCCCCTACCCCCCCCCCCCCCCGCAAAATAAAAGAGGAAGAAAGGCGCACAGGCCACTTTTTCTCCACATGCCCCTTCTGAGGCCTCCTGGGTGCTTGTGATTGACAGGACGCTCAATGCAAGAGGTTTCCTGTGATAGAGAAAGAGGTTTTCTTGAAGCATTCAACTCCTGACCTTTAAAAGCTCGGGAAGCAAAATGATTTTCAGTCACTTGGGTCTGAGTGAAAGGTATGAGAATTGATCAACTGCAGGGCTCAGGCCTCCTGAGGTCTCAATGTTATGTCATTAAAATCTTACAATCGAGTTATCCTAATGTATGCCAGCAGCCACCTTCTCAGAGACGATTAGTAAATACTCAGTTACGTGGTACCAAAGGCTTTCTCCCAGGGCTGCTCCGGCTCTGAGAAGGCCTGCAGTGAGTTAAGGGCCTTGGGCTAAAACCTGGCCTTGGCCATTTGCAGTTTTCTTTTGTGACACTCCATTAGACTATGGGAACTATTGTTGTTTCCACTCATATTTCTTCCTCTATCTCTCTTTATCTTACATTGCCATCTGATCATAAGGTGACAATGGAGATGGGCCTGGCTAGTTGGGTTCCTTGTTCCTTGTCAACAGTGTCTGGTCTGGGGATACACCTGACCCAGCTGAGCCAGTCAGAATCTTCCCTGGGATTGCTCTCTTTTTACTGAGGAGCCTGAGCTGGGAGTGTGAATTTGACAGCAGCCGTTTTCCCTGCCATGTGCAGTCTGTCTGAAGCAGTCAATCATGACAAGCAGAGAGTAGAGCATAGCATGAAAGAGGTCTGATTCCTGAAGCTCCTTCTTCAATTCTATGGTGTTACCTTCATAGCTTTTCTAGCTCCACGAGCCTTAAAATTCCTCTTTTGCTTGTCACCTAAGGTTCAGTTCTGTTCCTTGCAACCCAAGTTCTGCTGTGGTGGGAGCCGATATTCCCAAAGTATAATTGTCTGGGGCTTGGGGACCATGAAATTGATAGGGAATGATACAAAGCATAGACATGCAAGTCAGAGGTGCCAACCACAGCAGCACCTTGATGGCCCCCTAAAACATAAGCTACATGCTTCTTTCCCACCTTCTAGAACAATGCCTGGCACATAGGTGCGTTGACCAGCTCCCTGTGGGCTGTCCCCTGACTTTCATCCCCTGTCTTTTTGACTCTCTGCTCCTTACAACTTCAGTTTGTATGTGGCACCATGGCCCAGCTCTCCAGTTCCAGAGAGAAATATAATCCAATTGGCTCAGCTCATGTGTTTGTGCTAGGCCACCTTATAGATTAGTCTGGTGTCTCTGAGTCAGTGTTCAGGCCTGGGCCAATCAGCTGAGGTAAAGGGGTGGGGAGTCACATGGTATGAAATATGGCCACCTGGGCAGTCAAGGTCACAGTTCAACCAGTTCTCCCTGTTAGAGGTCACAGCATCCTTAGCACAGAACCTCTTGTTCAGACTAGTCTCAAGGAGGCCAAGGACTACCTACACTTTCCAGAAACTTTCCCTGTTCCAGAAACTTCACCTGAGGCACAGGATTTTTAGTTGGCAGTAAGAACCCTTCCCCCATTCCAGGGAGCGTGCTCCCAGGGGCTCTCTGGTGTGTTTCTTACTTGAATTGCAAATGGAATCACTGCATAAACCCTACATAACTCAGAGCCCCATGTTGGCAGTATCTTATTTTTCAATTTCTTTTTTTTTTAATTGAATGAACATATTTTATGCAAGCCGTTCTACCTTGGTGAAGGCTGTTCCCCTGTGATTCATCAAAGTAATAACTAGAAATCCCATTATTTGGCTCCATCCTCCTGCTGAGAACATCACATAACTGAGAAATGTTCATGCGTCTCACAGAGTTATGGGGAGAGGAAACGGGGGATGGGAGAGGAGGAGAGGAGGGAGGAAGGAACAAACAAGCGATTTGTGCACACCCACAGATAGGCATCCAGAGCCATGGGGAAACACTGAGAGGAAAACGCAGATCACTCATGGTTATCGATCACATATACACCCTTGGAGGCATAGAAAGACCCACCCACACTCCTCTACTCAGGTGTCTCATGCTTGGAAAAGAAAAAAGAAAAGAAAAATAAACTCATGCCCAGCCAGTGTGGCTCAGTGATTGAGCATTGACCTATGAACCAAGAGGTCATGGTTCCATTACTGGTCAGGGCACATGCCCTGTCTGCAGGCTCAATCCCCAGTAGGGGGCGTGCAGGAGGCAGCTGATCAGTGATTCTCTCCCATCATTGATGTTTTTATCTCTCTCTCCCTCTCCCTTCCTTTCTGAAATCAATTTTTAAAAATGAAAAGAAAATAATCTCACAGAATTTTAAAATGAAAAGGAATGTTGGAGAGCTGGTCCAATTGCCTTATTTAACATGTAAGAAAACTCAAACTCAGAAAGGTAGCAGGTACCCTTAGGTATTCCATTTGCAGACACTCGTTCCTAGGTTTCTGTCTAAAAATATATAAATCAACTAGTCTTAGATGCAGAGTACATCTTTATTTATGTTTACTAAACTCTTGTTCCTGAGTTAATGATGTTCAGACATCCTTATCACTGCCATCTTAGGTATGACTGAAATACTTACTATTGTTTTGGGTTTTGTTTTGTTTTTCATGACCTTTGTTAGGAAGGCTAAGCACCTGGAAGTATTTTCAAAAGGCTCTCCTCAGGACAGAGAAGCCTCACAAGCTCTCTGGGGCTGTGTGAATGAACCTTTTTAAGGTTAAATAAGACAAACTTTCAACTAAGGTTTCTGAGACCTTTCTATTTCTTTTCCAGTTTTAACTGGCACTTCCTTAAGCTAGCTCCCCTCATCTCCTGCCTTGTCCACTGACTATTTTCAATCTCTTCCCTCTCCAATCCTCTTTTCCTCTCACCACCAGACTAAGTTTTTCTGAAGCATGTCCCTTCTTATGGTAATCAGGTCCCCAGCTGCATGCATCCACCTCTGCATTGATTAGTCAGCTTCTGGCTGCAGGTGAAAACATCCAGCTCAAAGGATAAAGGAGTTTAAAAAAAGGCGGGAGGATGGGATATTGACAAGTCAGGTAGCTGAATGCTCAAGGGGCAGAGGCTGGATTCAGAGGGTTAACGGATGTCATCGAGGACACAGCTTTTCCTTTATCTCTCAAGTCTGCTTTTCTTCATGACAACTCTTTCTATTTTTTTTTTATTTTCATCTTTTCAGTTGATTTACACGTCTTATAAACAATATAGAGCTGAACATTTTTGTAATCAATATGATGATCTCTGTTTTAACCAGACATTTAAATCTATTGAAATATATTGTGATTACTAATCTGTTTGGATTTATTTGTATCATTTTCTTTTTTGCACTTTTATTCTGCTTTTCTTCCTCTTATTTTTCTTCCTCTTATTTGATTGAGTGATCTTTTTTCCTTTCTTATTTTCCTTTTACTATTTTGTAGCTTATATATTGTTTTCAGATTTTTCTTAATTTTTTAACATGCATACTTGACTTAATTAAGTCTGAAGTTAATAAAAAGTCATGTTATCAAACAATATAAAACCTTAGAATACTTTAATAGTTATTAGAGTAATAGTTATAGTTTAATAGTCAGCCCCTTCCCATCTTATATGTTTTTCTTATTCAGTCCTTTAAGTCTATATTGTCTTATATACCATAACTAGAGGCCCAGTGCACAAATTTGTGCACCAGTGGGGTCCCTCAGCCTGGCCTGCAGGATCAGGCCGAAACCAGCTCTCCAACAGGTCCCGGATTGCGAGAGGGCACAGGCCAGGCCAAGGGACCCCACTGGTGCACAATCAGGGCTGGGGAGGGACACAGGAGGTTGGCCAGCCAGGGAGAGACCGTGGGAGAGCTGCAGGGCATGTCCAGCTGGTCTCGCTCAGTCCTGATCTGACAGACCCCAGCAACAAGCTAACCTACCAGTCGGAACGTCTGCCCCCTGGTGGTCAGTGCACGTCATAGTGAGCAGTTGAGCGGCCTTAGTATATCATAGCATATTACGCTTTGATTGGTTGAATGGCCAACCGGATGACCAGATACTTAGCATATTAGGCTTTTATTATATAGGATTATTTAATACTAGAGGTCTGGTGCACAAAATCGTGCATAGGGGGGGGAAGGGGTCCCTCAGCCCAGCCTGCACCCTCTCACAATCTGGAACTGCTGGCTCCTAACTGCTCACCTGCCTGCCTGATCACCCCTAACCACTCTGCCTGCCTGCCTAATTCCCCTAACCACTCTGCCTGCCTGCCTGATTGCCCCTAACCACTCTGCCTGCCTGCCTGATCACCCCTAACCACCCACCTGCCTGCCTGATCACCCCTAACTGCCTCTGCCTCAGCCCCCGCTGCCGTGGGTTCATCTGGAAGGCCATCTGGAATGACGTCCAGAAAGTTGTTTGGCTGTCTGGTCTAATTAGCATATTACACTTTTATTATTATAGATTATCACAATAGAGTCATGCTTAGTCTAATGATAGGGATATGTTCTAAGAAATGCATCATTAGGTGATTTTATTGTGTGAGCATCACTTATATAAACCTAGATGGTGTAGACTACAATTTTCAACCTTTTTCATCTTATGGCACACATAAACTAATTACTAAAATTCTGTGGCACACCAAAAAATATATTTTTTGTCAATCTGGCAAAAAAAATAGGTCTAATTTTGATTCATTCACATTGAATGGCTATTGCTGTGTTGGCTGTGTCATTTTTTTAAATTTGACAATCTAATGGAAAAGAGATCAGTGCCCCTGACTAAATGGTCAGGTATTGCATGTTTTAAAATTCTTGTGGCACACTGGTTGAAAATCACTGGTATAGCCTATTGCTTCTAGACTACAAGTCTCTATAGCTTGTTACTCTTCTGAACACTGTAGGCAATTGTAACACAATGGTATTTCTGTATCTAAACATTTAAATATAGAAAATGTACAGTAAAAATATGATTAAGAAAAGATAAAAAATGGTTCATCTGTACAGAGCACTTATCATGAAGGGTGCTTGCAGGACTAGAGGATGCTCTGGGTGAGTCAGGGATTAAGTAGTGATTGAATGTGAAGGTCGAGAGATTCCCCAAATACAAAAGTAGTACTATTACATACCTCAACCCTCACAAGACATAAGCTGGCATTGCAAATTATTTATGTTTATAATAATTTATTACTACAGTGTACAGTAATGTCTTAGGCCTTCACATTCACTCACCTCTCACTCACTGAATCACCCAGAGCAACTTGCAATCCTGCAAGCTCCATTCATGATCAACTCTGTACACTTAGGCTACACTAAATTTATAAAAAAAATATATATTTTTCATTCTTCAATAATAAATTAACCTTAGCTTACTGTAACATTCTTACTTTTTTGAAATATGTTTTTATTGATTTCAGAGAGAGGATGGGGGAGGTGAAGAGGGATAGAAACATCAATGATGAGAGAGAATCTTTGATAGGCTGCCTCCTGCACACCCCCTACTGGGGATTGAGCCTACAACTCAGGCATGTGCCCTGACTGGGAATTAAACCATGATGTCCTGGTTCATAGGTCAACACTCAACCACTGAGCAACACTGGCTGGGCCATTCTTACTTTTTTAAATGTTTAATTTTTTAAAAAATTTTTCAACTCTTTTGCAATAACACTTAGCTTAAAACACAAATGCATTGTATAGCTGTACAAAAAGTGGTTCAGCCCTCAGTGGTTTGGCTCAGTGGATAGAGCATTGGCTCGAGGACTAAAGGGTCCCAGGTTCAATTACAGTCAAGGGCATGTACCTTGGTTGCAGGTTCAATCCCTGGCCCCTTTCAGGAAGCATGCAGGAGGCAACCAATCAATGTATCTTTCTCACATCAATGTTTCTTTCTCTCTGTCTCTCCCCCTCCCTACCACTCTGTCTAAAAATCAACAGAAAAAATATCCTTGGGTGAGGAGTAACAAAACAAAACAAAAAGGTTCATTCTTTATATCTTTATTCATTATTAATAGCTGTCATACATTTTGCTGACATTATGATGTTTCTAGGTGATATGAATTTTCAGCTCCATTATAATCTCACTAGAGGCCCAGTGCATAAAATTCGTGCACGGAGGGGGTTTCCCTCAGCCTGGCCTGCACCCTCTCCAATCTGGGACCCCCCGGGGGATGTCTGACTGCCAATTGGGCCTATATTGGCAATTGGACATCCCTCTCACAATCTGGGGCTGCTGGCTCCTAACCACTCGCCTGCCTATCTGCCTGATTGCCCCTAACTATTTCTGCCTGCCAGCCTGATTGCCCCCTAACTGCTCCCCTGCCAGCCTGATTGACACCTAACTATTCCCATGCTGGCCTGATCACCCCCAACTGCCCTCCCCTGCCGGCCTGATTGCCCACAATTGCCCTCCCATTCCGCAACCCACCTCCTCTAAGGTGAGGCGGCCGAGACGCCAGGACCAGCCTCTTCCATGCTGCGCGGAGCTGCGGGACCCCCAGGCCTCAAAGCGTGGAACAGCCGCCGGGCCTGGCCTCCGCTGTGTGAGCAGCCATCTTGTGGCGGCCATCTTGTGACAACATTGTGCGCGAGGGTGCGAGAACCACCTAGGCTTTTATTAGTATAGATGGGACCACCATCATATATGTGGTACACCATTGATAGAAGCATCATTATCTACTACATAATAGTATACTATATAGGAAGTATTTTATTGGATTTTTCAACTCATCATTTTCTTTGCTTATCAGTTCTTCTTGCATCTCAGTCCTTGTTTCTAGATAGGATTTTCTTTTTCTAAAAATAATCCTGCCATAGTTCTTTCGAAGAGGATTTAATCGTAGGAAATTGTGTTAGTCTTTGTTTGAAATGCCTTTACTTTTCCTTTTTATCTGACTCTTAATTAGAAGTCTAATCTGGCATTTTTTTTCTCACATCTTTGAAGACATTCCATTTTCTCCTTGTTTCTATAGTTTCTGTTGAAAGTTGCTTTTGCTTTCTAGTTGCTAATTGTAATAATCTGTCTTTCCTCTGTTATCTCTCTGAAGACTTACTCTTTGTCTTTGATAATTAGCAATTTTAGTACAAGGTGTGGTGTTTGAGGAATGGGCTTATTTTTATTTATCCTGATTGGGATTGTCTGGGATTCCTGAGTTTGGGGATTAATGCTTATCAGTAATTCTGAAACAGTCTTATCCATTATATTATCTAATATTGCTTTTCTCTCATTACCTATATTCTTTCTCTGTAACTCCCATTAGGTATGTGTGGGACTTCTGATCCCATTTTCTATATCTCTTAACCACTTTTTCATATCTCTTTAACTCTCTGTATACTAAGTATTTCCTTAGATACATTTTCAAGTTTAACAATCCTCTCTTCAATTGTGTCTAATACAGTCTTTAACTCATCCACTTTCTTATATCAATGTTTTTTATTTATTTCATAATTAACACTGTACACTTAGGCTACACTAAGTTTGTAAAATATTTTTAAATCATTTTTCAATAATAAAATCTTTTTGTAACACATAAGCTATTTTCTCATATTGTCATGTTTTTTTCTGGTGTTATTGATTCTTCCTTTTATGTATTTATTCATTTCAAGCATAATAGTTCTACAACCTGGAGTTATTGTGAGTGGAAGGTGTGAGGATCTAATATTGCTCTTTGTTGAGTCTCCTGACTCTCACTCAAGGTAGACAGATTCCTTGTGTGTGTTTTTTTTTCATGTAGGGTTATAAGACTACTTTCAATGGAGCTTTATCTGTGGAAAATCCTTTGGATTTATGGTATGCTTCCAAAGAGTCTGGGTTTGCTTTTATCCAATCCCCTAGTAGCATCCTTATCTATCCCAGCATCATCTTGATGTTAATTTATAAACTTATGGATTCTCAGACCATGAAGGTAGTACCATGACATACTTAAACTCCTCACAAGACAGAGGCTTGCATTATAAATTATCAAGAGGAATTGCCCTCCTCTCCAGAGTTCAGGCCAAAACAAATAGCTTTCCTGTTTTTTCCCTGTGTAAGATGGTTTTCTAGTCCACCCTCTTGCTCCAAGCATAGTGCTTGAAGGATCCCATCTTTATGCAGTGTTCTTATTTCAAACTCAATATAGAATCAAAGCCTTGTTCCCTGTTCCATGTGAGAATCCATCTCAAGTCCAAGTTATAGAAATGAAACTACCCACACCCACCCTCGAGCAGCTACAGCCTCAATTATGTCAAATAGATTGCAAGCTCAGTTAGGCATCTTATACATATTTGTAATAATTTATATATAATTTTAAAGGAATTTTTTGAAGGGGGTATTTTAGATTATCTAGGTAAGTGTTGCTAGGAACAGACATCTCTGCTTTCTTCGAGGCTGACTTCATTCCCAGAGCAGCTTGTTCTATGTGGTGACATCAATGCCCCCTAGCAAGATGAGGTTTGCAGGGGCCTTAGAGATAGAGAGACCAGAAGGACAGAGTGGCTAATTTTGAAACAGTGATAACTATTGGCCTGATTTGGGTCATATGCCCATTTCTGGACCAATCATAATGACTCAGCTGTCCTTCAGGGGAGAGATTAGCATAGACCCACCCAAACCACTATCGGAAAAGGGGAAAACTGATGCTTGAGAAGCAAAAACAACAGGTTTCAACCACAGTCGCTTTAAAATATACAAAGTGTTATCTCATATAATCCTTATCCTGTGTCTCCCATTCACATAGCTACTGAAGGGCAGAGCTGGCACTGAAATGTTGGTCACCTGACTCAAATCTTGGACATTTTCAATCAAGGCCAAATATCTTGACTTAGCACATAAGGCCATATATTCTTTAGTCCTGCTTTATCTGTCTAGCCTCATCTCTCACTACTTTACTTGTTAAACTGTTTGGTCTCACCTTTGTGCTTCATTCATGCCAGCCTGCAATGGTCCCACACAGTCTTCCAATCAAGCCAAGAAGAGAGGAATACTTGGAGCACAAGTGACAAATAGGTTTTTCTCTCATGCCAACTCTGAACATGGGCAGGATCATTGATGGAGAGAGTGGTCTCCAGAGAAATCTGTAAGAAACTGGGGAACATAGGAGACGAAGCTAAATAAAAACATGGTTTCAGCTGTAGCCTCATCTACATGGAGTTCTGCAGTGTGAACATATCACGAAGCTGTCCCACAGTGAAATAAGGCTTTCATATATCTGTGTGAGTCAGTCATTGGTTGTGGGCAAACCCTGAGGGTAGGTGGGAGGAGACTGATGACCTCCCAGGTATCTCTTGGAGAGGAGGCTTCATCTGCTAAGGGGGATGATACAGAGAAGAGGGCAGCTGTGAGCTATTGACATCAGACATTCACGACAGCTGGGGGGTGGGAGGAAGGCGGTGAGAGAACTGGCTAGGGCCAAGAAGACCTGGGCAGGGCATTATTGCATCTAGGACAATGGAAGTATTATAACAACAAGTTATGAAAGCTGTCCTTTGTTGAGGACTTATATGCCAGACACTATTCTTAGCACATTACATGTGTTCTCATTTAATCCTGATAATAACCATATAGTTAAGGACCATTATTCCCCAAGATTATGGCCAAGGAAGCTTAATGGAGCACAGAGACTAATTACTTAAGGTCACACAATAAATAAGTTTCACACTGCATCCTAGAACCTGGATGTATCACCACTTCATGATGCCTGCTGTGTGTGAGAGACAGGAGTGGCCACACTGTCTCTCCCCTGAAATGTATCCTTTTAAAGATGTTGGATTGCCTTGTGCAGGAGTCTTCTCCCTTCAGATGCCTCATGGCCCTTACCTTATTATGCTCTGTAGCTCATCAGCTCACACTGTCCAGGACACACCTGGAGGATAATGTCTTCTTCCAGAAGCTTTCATTTGAAAGGGAAACTGACCACATGGAGGCCATTTGGCCTTGAGCAGCCAACCAGGATGGTGAGAGATTTGGAAATCATGACATATGAATAATAGGCAAATGGACTGGGGATGCTGAACCTAGAAAGACCTTCTGAGAGGAGTCACAGGGTCTCTCAAAGCAGAAGAGGACAGTTGAGCTCACAAATTCAGATGGATGGGGGCAGAAAGGGAGAAATGACTTATCCCAGACCTAGTAATCAGCTTTGAAGTGATACAGAATCCTGATTCATAGCATTTGCCAGTTTCTGTGATGTAGACACCCTCACTGGGGCCAAGTTCAAGCTCCCAATGTGCCATCACTGAATACAGAGTTGTGGACTCATGTGCACAGTTGGCTGTTGTGAGTCAGTAGAAGCTGGCTCCTATACCCTAGTGATTCCCATACGGAGCCCGTTCTGCAGAACCAGATATTCTCCACTACTTTTCCCAGAAGGCACCCACTAAAGGAACATTCTAAGGTTACACAGGTTTGGAAAGCATAGCATTCTAAATCCCATTCTCAGAGTACGGCTTTGTGCATTAGCTTATTAGAGGCCCCCAATGTCCATCAGTAAAGAAACCTGAGTAACTACAATTAGCTCAGCATTCTCCAAACCTGTTTGACTGCCCAACCATTTCATCCCACACCTCCTAGCTGCAGCATCCCTCGGAACCAGTGTCCAACGGGACACCCTTTGTCAAATGCCAACCAGAGCAATGTCTTCACGTAAACAATGGGCCATCGTTGAGGAGGAGACTCCACTTTCTATTTTCTTTGGTTTCAGAGAGTGAAAATGAGACTAACAAGTTAAAATTAGGGGAGACAGATTCAAATAGTAAGAGGAAGTCTTCTAATAATAAGACCACCTCACAGGAACATGGGTCTTGAAAGAAAAAGGTGGCTATTGGCACAGAGGGTGAATGATCATATGGCAAAGCTTGCACCAGGAAGGCAGTTAGAGAAGATTCCTTCCAAGGACTATCTGTGAAGTCCCAAGATTCTATTAATTTGAAGTGCATAGACTCTGTCTAGGTCCTCACAGCAGAGCCCATCGGGGGGCCGTCTATGTGTGGAAATAGAGATTCCAACTCTATTTACGTGTGTAATATAATTTTAGAAGGACTAGGATGTCTCACTTCCTAAAATATACATTATATTTTAGTATTCTTTATGTCTACTTTCTGCATTAATTCACCATTAAGCTTTATTTCTTTAGCTTAATACTTTATTCCATGTTTAAATGTACATTTTCCTGGGAAAGGATTAATTTGATATAAGCTACCATTGGCCAGTTATCACCCTGCAGTGTGGTTAGGTTATCAGTTCCTCCCATAGAGCAGGTTTTGTTTGGAGAGGGAGGATTGGGGGTGCTGGGGGCAAGGACGGGGTGCTGGATATCTGGGTTGGAGGCGAGAGAGGCTTCAGGCCTGGGTGGGGTGGGGGGATGCCAAAGACAGTTTTGGATGCCTTCATGAATATGTTTGGGGCTGGGCCTGTTCTAGAGATATCCCAAAACTATTTTAGGAGGCAGCAAATTTAGCTGGTGGCTGGTTTGCAAATCATCCAGAAATGTTAGTATTTCTGATGAGACAATCTGTCTCAGAATGAGACATTTAAAACCTTTACAACCGAAAGAGATTTGCCTTTTTGAACACTGCCATCCAAAAAAAGGACAAGCACAGCAGCCTATTTCACCAGCCAATTTCAGCAGCAGGTTAAACATTTATAACCTTGCTAGAGTTGCTTGCACAAAGCTTTCCAGGTGAAACCTTGCTTCCATATTTACAATATGACAGAATTCTCAGAAGAGCCTGAAAAACCAAGCAGTGTGGTCTTTATTTTATAAATGAGGAAACTGAGGCACTCACCTAAGGTTACCTAGGGAATTAGAGGGTAGGGCTTAGATTCAGCCCGCTTTTCAGATTTCAAATGCCATTGTAACTAATGTTTTAAGTTAGGGTTGCATTTTTAACAAGGTGGTACAAATATTATAATTTAAACTGTCAAATGTTTCCACCGGCTTTTAGTGAAAAGCAGCAGTCCCTGTTCCATGTGACTCCCCAACCTATAGGCAATCACTTCTATTTTTTAGCTACTTCTTGTATTTACCTTTATGTTTTGAAGTAAAATGTTTACACTTCTAGTTCTTAATTTATTAAAAAATTAAGTACAACCTAAAATCATCTTTATGGAAGATGAAGATTTAAGTTTTTATATTCCCATACACATACATTCACACTCATGCATACATACAACACACTTCCCCTCTTCCCAAAGTCACAATATGGTTACATCACAATTTTTATTTCTATGTTCATTTTAATTTCCAGAATCCCTCTGACTGTTCTTTTGGTATAATATCCTGTTTTTGTTGCAAAGGCAATATGTTGTCATTTATCTCTCTGAGATTTTACGTTTTTATTTGAAGTCTTTATTTCCTCCTTCCATTGTTTCTCTTTCTCCTGAGTCTTTTCCACTGGCTTGCATTGGCATCTGTCTTTCAGTTAAAGATTGTCCTCAAATATCTGACAATCCTTGCCTTACAAGCATATTTGCTCATGAGACTGTAAAAGGCATTGGACGCTCTCAGTGCCTGGGTGGGTTCTTTCACTGTCGGATGATGAGGTGGAGACCAGCCAGCTCCTTGTGGTACTCCACCTGGAGTGCAGAGTTTTCCTCAGCTCCACAGGATCTGACCTCAAACAGGATTGGAGTGTGTGACACTGCTCCATGTTGTACTGGTCGGTGAAATGACCCCCTGGAGATGTCAAATTCCTGGGAGTAGGGATTGATTTTCTCTGCCCACCATCTCATAGCTTTTCTCCTTCATCTGAAAATTCTTCTCCTTTCCCTATTGTCTCTAGCCTGGGGCTCCTGCATTCTGGCCCCAACATGCAGCCTGGTCAGCCCCCAAATCATTGCTTCTCAAAGAGGAGCACAGTGCATCTTGGGGTGTGTGCCATTGTTTCAGGGAAAACAAAGCCACCGGATAAATATGGGACATTACTTGGGGTGTCAATGTCTTCTCTGTTAGAATAAGTAGAATCATGTATGTATGTAAATTTTTTTTCCATCCAACAAATACGTATTGTGTCGCTGTGCTACAGTGGGAGACAGCCTCACATTCAAAGATGGAGCCCTGAATACTTGTTTCCTTGAAGAAGTGATTATACATACTTGGCAGGATCTAATCATTCACCGACTCAACAAAGATTCGCTGTGTGCCTGTGTGTGCCAAGCACTATGGTAGGCTAGAGATAAGTAGAAGGCAAGCCTGGTGAGGTCCCTGCCCTCACGGAACTTCCATTCCAGTGACTATCAGTAGTGACCTGGCTGCATAAACGCTCCTTTCAATGAATAAAATGAAAAACTAAAAAATAGAAAGGTTTCATGAATAGTTACATCTTTTCTTGTGAAGGGAAAGAGAAGCTGAGGTAGAAAATTCTGAAAGCCCATTAAGAGGCTGAAACCAGGAAACATAACCCTGTAGATTAAAGATTCAAAATGGGCTTAAGAAACATAACATCAAGACTCTCCAGAGAAATGGTTAAGTCAGAGCCAAAGGCATTAGCAATGAATTAAGAGGAGCTTGAGTTAATGAGAAGGGAGCAGAGTGTGGAGGAGCCTGGGGAGGGAAGGTGACTAGGGGCCAATGCTGGGCTGAGAGAAAGGAGACAGAAGTCAGACAGCATCAGCCATAAGCTAAGCATGGCTCCTCCTTCAGTGGGAGGGGCAACTGCAGCTGCAGGACTCAGAAGTGAAGCGGGGACCTGCGAATGGCCCCTCTTCACACACTCAGGACTTCTGACTTCAGGCAAGGATGAGTCAGCATGTGGCCAGGAACAGGACCAGCCAGATGTTAGTGTTAGAGATTTTACGGCAGGACTGGTGGTTTGTTTCGCCTTCTCCCTTCCTGTCCTTGCTCTCTCCCCTCTGTCCACATGGCTCTGTCTAGCACCACCATCTTGGTCCAGCTTGTGTTTTCTTTTTGAGGAGAATGAGGTGGCTGGAGCTGGTCTCTGAAGGCACAGAACAAGTTGTCTTCATTCCCTGATAAAGGAATGGCAGGTAGGAAGGAGCAGGGCAAGCACTGGGCCTGAGGACAGGAGCAAGGAGAGGGTGGGGGTAAGGGGAGCCTTGTCAGGATCTCTCAACCCACTCTGCACAGATTGCAGCCTGTGATAGCTCTGAACAAGACATGCTCAGACTGTTCCTCTTTTGCAAACTAATAGTAGTTGCCACAAGTTGTTAGTACCACAAACAGTTGGTCCTGGGCTCGGCCACCGCACAGCTCAGCAAAGACAAAGGCTCCCATCTCTTCCAGCCAACTCATCCTATGTGCCTGCTTGGCACCAGGTGCAGTTCAGGCCCAGAGTACACAGAGCAATGCCTGGGCACGGACAAATGAGCCAGGGCCACCAACAAGCAACCTACTCCATGCCACTTGACCCCTGTCCCTGCTTTGACACACCTCAGATGAAGCCCCCACGGGTGAACTGGAGAGCCTCACACAGAGAGGAGGGCCCTGGGGCTCAGAGTCAGCACTCCTAAAATTCCACCTGCTCCCAACACCCAAAGCAGATGCCCCCTGAAGCGATAAGGACAGTGGTGATGCGGGTGGGAGCACATGAATGATGGTGTGCGGGTGCCTCACAAACAAGTTTGGTGCCCACCTGTCTCCATGAATCACCACGGAGCCTCATCTTTCATTAGAACATTCAGCAGCAATTGCAGGCGAAATGCCACTTGCCTTTTTCTCATTTTAACAAAACATTTATGCATGAAAGATTTAATGCCAGGTATCAAGCATATCATTGTAAATTTACCACTAATTAAGCCTAATTAAAATAATTAAATGGCTGTGGAGTCACCATGTGAATTAAAATTACTTCTCTTCCACCCGACTGTTTCTCAGTAGCCAGGCCCCCAGTTACAGAGACAAATATTGTCTCTCGATTTTTTCCATCGTCAACCTGCTCAGCTTCACACAGGCTATTTGCACGGCCTAGGAGATTTGATAATTAAGATAATGCTGTGATTTGACGGTGCGGTTTTTCAATTTCGGGACCCCAGGAGATTTGCCTTTATCTTGGTGAAGTATAGACAATTTGACAAATCTGTTGCTTGGAGCAGTCGCTGGCGTTTGCATATTCATTACTCATTGGATTTTTAATCAAAGTAGCTGATGGACCCCTTGTACCACAAATAACTTGGTCATGAATAATTTATCCACTCTCACTGGCTGGGCAGGCGCCCCTGCGCCCCGGGGCCCCTGATTGGCTTGCCAGGCTGGCCTGCCCGGAGCAGCACATGGCCGCTCCAGATGTTTGGGTATCCATATGTGCACAGCTCATCAAAACCGGCAACCGCCCGCACCCAGGGGCCTCGGCGGTCCCCAGATAGGCCATCTGGAGTTGGAGGGGAAAACAAACCATAGTGAATTGTGGGATGCGTGTTTATGTTCAGAGGCACCGGCGGGGGCTTCGGAGGGGTGCGCAGGAGGCACGGGAATGCTGTGGGTGCTCGGATCCAGGGCAGCAGGAAACACGGGTGCTCTGAAGCCACAGGCAGGGCCATTCCAGATCTTCTTGTGGGTTCCCCGCCTCTCCTGCTTCTTCAGCCCCTTTCTGTACAACCCATCACCCCATGCACACACACACACCTTTCCCCCAGGATCTACCCTAGACAGGGTGTGCTGCCCCTCCCCCCATAAGCCACCCCTCCCCACCCCTTGATAGGTTCTGCTCCTTTATCTGCCATTTCCCTTCTCTGCACTATGCTCTGCAATGCTATTTTAGAATTGCCCCAGGCCTCAGGCACTCTTTAGAGGCCTCACCCCAATCATATAAATTTTATTCAATGTACCCACAGGCCACATGGAATATCCTAATATATAAAAACCCAGGGTCCGTAAAGATTGAAGTCTCTACTGAATGCCAGGCTGCGTGCCCAGCAGGCTCCTGTGGGCAGGGACTGAGGAGCCGGCAGAACTGCTGACCTCTGGGGGCGGGGAGAGGCAGGACTGCTGGTGAGGCTGTGGATCAGACCTTACTTCTCTCTCTCTCCAGGCTGCTCCTCCCTCTCTCCAAGAGATCAGCAGTTCAGCCCATTGGCCAGCAGCCTGAGGTGGCTGTTGATCAGCCCTCCACTCTGATCAGGCCTCGAGATAGGCCCAGAGATGCTGACTGGCATAGAAACTGGCCAATCAGGACCAAATATGGGTGAACTGTGAGGATCCAATGGCTGCCTAGGAGGCAGGGCTTTTGATGCTGACTGGCATAGAAACCGACCAATCAGAACCTAATCTGGGTGAACTGCAAAGGCAGAACCTAAGGAGGGGCCTGAGGAGGGGTTTTAAGGGCAACAGCTGTTTGGTGTAAGGTGTAAGAAAGTGGTTCAATTTTTTAATGACTGGTTTGGCAGTATAGTGCATATGGCTGGCTATCAGTCCAGAAATAGGGATTATGTATTTTTGTCTGCCAAGAGCATCTCCTCCTGCTGAAAAAAGCTTTTCCCCCACATTTAAGCAATCCTATTCTATATAATCTATCTATACTAATAAAAGGGTAATATGCTAATTAGACTGGGTCAACTGACCATCTTCTGGACATCCGACTTCCTTCCAGACAAAACCATGGTGGTGGGGGCTGAGGCAGAGGCAGTTAGGGGTGAGATCAGGCTGGCAAGGGAGGGCAGTTGGGGGCAAGATCAGGCCAGCAGGGGCAGCAGTTGGAGGCAACCAGGTTGGCAGGGGAGGGCAGTTAGGGAGGAGATCAGGCCAGCAGGGGAGGGCAGTTAGGGGCAATCAGGTAGGCAGAGAGGTTAGGGGCGATCAGGCAGGCAGGCAGGTGAGCGGTTAGGAGCCCAGATTGTGAGAGGGATGTCTGACTGACAGCAGTTGGACATCCCCCAAGGGATCCCTGATTGGAGAGGGTGCAGGCTGGGCTGAGGGAACCCCCCCACACACACCCGTGCACAAATTTCATGCACCGGGTCACTACTATTTTATATATAAGCGTGGAAGAATGGAATGGAGATACAGTTGACTGGTGACATCATAACATGTTTTGTAGGCATTTCATGGACTCTATCACTTTGATTTTTCATTTTTTCTTTCCTTTGGAGTGGATGTTGATTGTCTCCCTTGGTATTAGGTGCTTCTGCAGGCTCCTGACACACAGGTGGACTTGGCCTTGGGCCTCCAGTGCCAGGTGGTTTTAAGGGCCCTGGTAGACACATTAGTCTTTGCCAGTTCATTAAGATTCAACTTGTGGCACATCTGCTGGGAACCCTCCTTGACCTATACCACCTGAGGCTGAGGTGATCCCCTCCCTGGGACTTCTAGAGCACCCCCCCACACCCCATGGAACAGACAATGAGCTTGGGAGGGTAGCATGGTGCCTTGTTCAACTCTATGCCCCCACACCTATCATGTTTGATGAAGAAATAAACTTTGGACTTCATGTTTCAAAGAACAGGAACAATGACCTTGGAAGGGAACTTAGCCTGAAGAGCAATCTGAAAGTGTGTATGGAAGGCAGACATGGACAGCCCTTCTTGCCTAGCTAAGGGTGACTTGAGCCACAGATCTGTTGTGCAGGGTGGGAAGTGGACACTTCTTCCTCTTTCTCAGCCAACAGGCTCATCTGTGCCAGTGTGGGGGGGGGGGGGGGTGGACCCCCTGGGACTCAGATCTGCTGTGTTACAGATGTCTACTTACCCCGAGGACTCTGATATCAAAGGAACAGACCCTGCCCAGGAGACTAATCCAACTAAGGCAAACCTCAGCCACACACACCCTCTCAAAATTGGGGTGTAGGTAAACCACATGTTCCCTGTGCTGCGGCAGGTGAGGCAGTATCACTGTAGTTGCTTCTCCCCAAATCCAGCTCCATATCCCAGCACACTGGTAGGAGCTGGGAGAAGAGTGCACACTAATCCTGGGCAGGTGTGAAAAGCAGCAGGCCACACTCTCCCTGGGGCAATTAAAGGGGAGGTATTTCCCGATTTTTTTTTCCCGATTTTTTTCAAGGTGAGAGGGAAGATCTGATTTTATACAATGTGTGTTTTGTGGGGAGGAAGAGAGTGAAGAAACAATCTGAACCTTAAGCAGATACTTCCCTGAGCCTGTCAAGGATGACGAAGAGTCCCTCCCACTCCAAGTGGTTGCCTGCAGGCCCACCAAAGAGCAGGATGCTGTCAGTGCTCTGTGCCTTCCCAGTGGCAGGCAGGAACTCCCCACCGAAGCCCACTCGAGACCATGTCATTGGAGAGAGCTGAGGCTACACAAGTCTTCAGGTGGCTGCCCACCCCCCAGCCCCACTGCTGGAGGCACCAGCCCAAATTCCGGAGGGAGACATAGCAGAGGCAGGGAGCAGTCTCTTCTCCAGAGGGTGACACTGGAAACAATGCAGAGTGTTTGCCCTCCGAGGGCAGACAGACACCAGGGAGCTGGAGAAAGACCAACAAAGTGCTCACACCAGAACCTTCCTCCACCACTGTGGCCCTCCCGTGCCCTGGCCATTATCCTCTAGGAACCCACCCACCAGTAATGCTTATTAGACCAGGGGAGTCAACTCTGGACTGCGTAGCACATCATCCTCTTTAGGGACTGTGCCTCCACCCCTCACCCCTCCTGAGGGAAGCAGAGACCAGGCTGGGGCTAAAGCAAGAACCTGCCCCCAACTGAACCTCGGGGGTTAGAAGGGGCTGGAGGACTCCTGATATAGGGGCTCCAAATGGAAGAGCAGGGGTGAAATCAGGATTGGGGGAGTCAATCAGACTTTCCTCCTTGGAATTTGAATGAGGACACATTGGAGAAGCTGCCAAGTGAGGCCAGCAGAAAGACATGGAGACCCAGAAAAAGGAGCAGTCACTTTAATTGTGGAGCTGGGAGTGAAATGTAGCACTCTGCTTCTGAGGGAGGAGATAAAATTAGCTGGTCCCTAGAGATGACTGGGCTGCTGGAGATGGTTACTCCTGGGAGCTGAGAGTTCCTTGTTTTCTTCACCATGATACACACGAGTATCCTTAAGGTCAGCCCTGTGACTGGGGTCTGTTCCTTGCCTCCTATAGCAGCAAGCCCTTGCTCCTTACCACTACCTGTTCTGGAGGCCTCCCCAGGGCCTCTAGTCTTTGCTCAGCTCCTTCCCACTGCTGGCCTGGAGCACATACTGGAGCAAAGGGATACAGCAGTAGCTCAAGTAGGTGCAATAGTATTGGAGTTATGCACCTTACTCAAAACTCCCCAGTCAGTCATCTGCAGCCATAACCATTCTTGAGATCCATTTCAGATCCTGGAATTATTAATCTTGTTTTTGTTGTAGTCAGAACAATAATATATATTACCAATTCCTTGACAACTTTTTTTATTGTCTTCGTTTTGTATTGTTGAATTTACAAAATCTATATTTAATAGCATCATTATAATTTTCAACTCCAAATGTAAGTAATATTTTTACTTATGCTTCCAACTCAACAAACGTTTTATTGAAGACCTACTGAGTGAAAGGCATGGTGCTGGATGTTTGGGACTTTTATTGAACATTTATACATGTAATTCTCCTAATAGCCATGTTGATTGGTACTGCTATGGTCCTAATCTTTACAGTTTACCAATGAGGAAACTGAGGTCACACAGCTGGTAAGTGGTAGAGCCAGGATTTGACTTTAGAAATCTGATTCCAGGATATATGCTCAAATTCACTATTAGAAAAAGAAAATAAAAATCCCATCCAAAGCTTACTGTCCAATAGGAGAAGCAGACCCATAAACAGGTAATTTAAGTTCTTATGGTAAGTGCTCAGAGTACACACTTTTAACATGTAAAGTTGTAGGTTTTATAACATTTATTTCTATTATTTTTTTGTGACTTAAACTTACTGTGGATGACAAATGTAATGTCAAAGACTACTGAGCATAGAAATGCCTGTCTCTTGAGCTCTTGGTTTCTTTCATGATGGGACCCAGCTTTTGTGACAGAGGGATTGGGAAGAAGTGAAAGAAGAAAGTTAAGCCATGCTGGTATCTGTCATCATGGTTGATGAGACATAAGCTAGCAACCCATCTAATTGGGCTCATATTGTTTTGTTTTATATCCTCAAGGAAACTCTAAGCCCCTGGAAGGTAGAGTCGGTGGCTTTTCATTCATTAATTCCTTTAACCACGAAAGAAAAAAAAACATTACATTGAGCACCTGTCAGGTGCCAGGTATAAGCTAGTGGTCAGAGGTACAGAGATAAGGAGGAGACCTTACATTCTGAAGAAGGAGCCAGATGGGCAAAGAACTAGCAGGAAACACAGTGCATCCAGGGCTGTGTCAGAGGAGAGAGCAACCAACTCCGTCTGGGAGGTAGAGCAGGACAAAAAAGGAGAATGACACTGAAGAGTGGCACAGCTTCTAAGTGGCCATAACATCCAGTCCTTAGATGCCCTTAAATAGCTTCGTTATCACAGTTGTGATTTGTGAACACATTTCAGTACACACAAAGTCTAGCACACCAAGTCCCACTCTTTTCTCTCTAATTCGTGCTTTCTATCCCTTTATCCCTCCTTTATTCTCTCTCTGCAGTGACCCTTTCTCTGCTTAACTTTCCCTCCCCTCTTCATCTTATCATCCCTCTCCTCTATCCTCTTAGTCTCCATCTTTCCCCTTCCTTTCTTAACTGTGGTTAACTGACATATACAAAACTCAGAAGAGAGCAGGAATGTAGCAGGACTGAGCCATGTACTAGCCTAGTTCTACTCAGGTTCTACTCAGGTTCTACCACATCCTCCTGGAAGATTTTTCATACTCGTCAAGAAAGTGCCAGAGTACTTCACATGTGAGTAAGTTGTTACTGTCAACACTGGCCTTGGGTTCCACTCTCTTTCATTGGGCAAAATGTTGTGAGTAGTGCTAAGTGTACCCATTCATGTATTCACTCACCCATCTATCCATTCACTCAATAAACAGGACATCCCTGAAGTAATTACCAGGGAGGTTGAGATGAACATAGTCCATTGGCAGAGCCAAACACACTGCACATGATGACAGTATGATGTGACATAATCCAGAGTTGAAAGCACTGGTCTGTGGAAACAGAGCCTGGAAAAAAAGATTGAAGACTGATCTGAGAGGCAGAAGGAGGATCAATGGAGAATCTATATATATAAAAGCCAAGCAACTGGAATGACAGAATGTCCAGAATGACCAACCACTATGATAAGCACTGTGGCAGCCAACCAGCCTGATAGGGGCCCCTATCGGCCCTCTCAACTGCCCGCGGCCCCTCCCCCTGGCTGGCCCTGCCACCCATTGCCTTATGACCCTGATTGGGGGCAGGGCCAGCTGGCCCAACCTCCAGTGTCCCCTCCCTCCCACTGGCCCGGCTCAATCGGCCCACATCGGGGTGGGCAGCCAGACCCCACCCATGCATGAATTCGTGCACCGGGCCTCTAGTGGTGTCATAAAAACCAAGAGAAGGTTTTAGAAGAGGGGAGGTGCCAACAGGGTCAAATGCAGTTGAGTGGGCCAAGGGAATGAAAATGGGACAGCTTTCCACAGGTCTGACCTCAGGAAGGTGTTGTAACTGTGGTGGTGCAGTATCGATGGATGGGATGGAAGCCAGGTGGTGGGGGATCAAGGAGAGAGTGGGGGAATGGAAATGGTGAACATTAGTGCACACAGCTCTCCAGAAGTTTTAATATAAAGGAAAAAGAAAAAAATTGCAGTAGCTGAAAAGAGATGTGGAGGTGGAGAGTTTGGGGATTTTTTTTTTTAGGATGGAAGAAGTGTGAGTGTCATGGAAGATTCCACTGCCTCCACCTGGGACTGGAAGAAGAGCATCTACTGGTTTTTCTCTACCCTACCCTTCAGAGGGTCCCAGTTCTTTCACCAAGGCCTGTCATGAGGAGAGTCAGTGGGCAGCCACTGTTGTGCCTTGTTCTGCTGGAAGATCTGGAGCCAGCAAATGGCTTTTAGAGAAGTTTCCAGCTGCTAGATTCAGGGAGTGTATGTCATGGTTGATTCCAAAGGCTCCAGAAACAAGTTGTCTGGGGAGCTGGACAGCCCTTCTCCATGCTGGATGACTCCCATGCACACATCTCAGCTACTCCATGAGTCCTTTCAAGAAGTGTCATTTGCAGAACGCTTTCTCCTCAGATCCTACGAGTTTAGTTGCTTGATTCATTTCTGCACAGACCTGACTATCACCATGTGAGAACCTCTTTTCTGGGTACCTGTCTCCCTATGGCTTCCTAAGCACATGTCCAAGGGTCCCTGGAGCCAACAGAGTGCTGCCCCTTTGAGCCACAGACCCTGTAAGTGCTTGGCTGAGACAATGAAAGCAGGGAGTGTGGGGAGACCATGGCACTCCTGGGGACAGGCAGACATGGGTGTCTGAGTGCATGTGTGTGAGTGTGGGTGTTTAACATGGAATCCAAAAATCATAGAATTGAAGTCCACGTGGCCATCAGGACTAAGTAACCTCTTTTCACAGATGAGGAAACTGAAGCCAAGAAAGAGGAAGGGACTTGCCTGACATGGTACATAGCTTGTAGCAGAGCTGGGTCCCAGGGGTGGGCAAACTTTTTGACTCGAGGGCCACAATGGGTTCTTAAACTGGACCGGAGGGCCGGAACAAAAGCATGGATAGAGTGTTTGTGTGAACTAATATAAATTCAAAGTAAAGGAGCGGAGGGGAGAGCAAGAGAACCCTCCGCTCTTTCGGCTCCGCGGGCCGGATAGAACAGCCGAACGGGCCGGATCCAGCCCGCGGGCTGTAGTTTGCCCACGGCTGGGCCCAAGCCCTTTACTGTTGGCCTCTCACACCATCCACTCCCAATCTCAGATGGCTGCATTACAGGGTTGGATGTGAAAATCCATTTGAATTTGGGATAATTTTCTGGAAAAACAATAGGCTCAAGATGGTTACATGTAACTCTGCAGCCAGCCATGATGGATGTAGGTGACACTTTTCATGTGGCCTCAGGGAAGCCCACCCTGAGCCCAAGTGTAGATCCCTGTTGTTCACCCCAGAGCACCCTGCACATCTTTGCAAAAGTCATGGACCTCTGCACTCCTTGTTCCATAGCTGCCATCCACACTAGACCATGACTCCATGGGGACCTGGACTTGATTGTCTTGTTCATCGCATTGGCCCCACACTTAGGCCACAAACAACTCATTGTGCAATCAGTATCTGTTGAAATAATTAATTAGTTAATTAATTCCATGCTGTAGAACCAGATCTCCAGGTGGAAAGTGTTCAAATTTCTGACCTCAAACTTGAGGAAAGGGTCTCTCTGCAGGCAGCTCCTGCTGCAGAGACGGGCCTCCACTCCTGCTCTGCTTCCCATGCGGCAGCCCGGGTCGGGCTCCTCCAGATGTCAGCCAAACAGCACCCATGTGTGCTTCCTGGTCCCAGGTTTGGATGCTGTACTTTCTTAATGCTACTCTATGGCTAAGAACAGCCTCTCTGTTTTCAGCCATACTGCCTGCTAAGCTAACTACTACCCCCTAACAATTACCCCTGTGAACAGCTGGCTAGCTGCTACCTCCATCCCTGCCACCTATTTTGAATGTGCACCCAGGAGTTGTGTAGTTGGCTTTGGGACCGTAAATATAGGTCTTAATGTTTATCATTATTAAATATTAATAAGGACACTGGACTTTCCCCTTCAATCTAGACTGTCGGGATGTGCATGCACCTTTCCTCCAGTGTCTCTGCTGTCCTTCCCACATTCAGGTCACCAGGAAATTTGTAAGCAGTTGTTCTTTCTTCATCAGCTTCACTGAAACATCAATTGGTCCACACAAAAGACAGAGTCCTGTGGCCTATCATGAGAGACCCATCAGGGGACAATGCTCTTTATAACTGACACTTCACTGAGACTCTTCTTCGCCAGTTACAAGTGCTCTTAACTATACAAGCATGCGAGCTTCAGCCAGGGCTAAATTTTCCCCAAAACCTTTGTCCAATGACTAGACAGACAAGATCATATGACCTTTAGCCATTTTCTCTACCTAGCCTCTTATATATCTTATTTTCTCTTAAGCCTCCACACCTCCTCCTTTTGCCCATTACTGCAGTTTTTATAAGAAAATATATATATAGCTTTTAGGTCCACAGTGGAAGTTTTGAGAAACCCTAATCCAGCCCAGATTTCTCCTGTGGATTTTCTTATGATTTTATGACATAAAACCAATGTGTAATAAAAGTTTGTGAAAGAAAAGAAAGACATTGTGAGTGAGTTTGTCAAATTCCTTGTTGGAATTCAAAACTGTGTTACTATTCTTCTGGAATATGGATGTTTTCTTACCCCAGTTTCCCTATAAAGGAAATCCTGAGGCAAGCCTGTGTGCAGATGCTTTATTGGGAAGAAGTACAATTCCAGGGCAATGGGTGGGGGTGGGGAGGGGGAGAAAGCTGTATTGGATAGAACAGTGTCCAAAAACTCATGACCATCCAGACCCTCAGAATGCAACATAATTTGGAAATAGGATCTTTACAGATGTAATTATTAAGAAGTAGCCACACTGGATTAGGGAGCGCCTTAAATCCAGTGACTGATGACCTTATAAGAAAGCTACAGAGACGCACAGATGCACACGGGGAAGAAGGCCACATGAGGAGAGAGGCAGAGATTGAAGTGATGCATCTATAAGTCAAAGGATATCAAGTATTGCCAGCAACCACCAGAAGCTAGAAGAGGCAAAGAAGCATTCTTCTCTAGAAAGCTCAAAGGTAGTGTGGCCTTGTTCACACTTTGATTTCAGCCCTCCAGCTTCCAGAACTGTGAGAGAACACATTTCTGTCCTTATAAGAATACGTTTCTACCCTTTTTGTGGTACACAATTATGGCAAACCTAGGAAACCAATACAGAGAGAAAGTAAATGCAAGGTTAAGTATTCTGAGATGGGCTTCCTCACACAAAAGGAGGTTGAATGGTAAATTTTCTCTTCTGTGTATTTTACCACAATTTTTAAAATTTAGGAACAGAAAAAGCCTGGCTATATGTAGAGGCTGTTTGAAACCACTGCTACTTGGAATAGTCTATCAGCAGAGAAGAAGTAGCTCCTTCCCACCTTCTCTTTCCCGTTGGTCAGTTTTCAATACAGGGTGCTAAATTCTCAAAACTTCCAGACTGTGTCATCTATGAGCAGCTGTGGGAGCATAAAACTGTGCCTGTGGTGGGCACCTCCACGGAGCCCAGAAATGGTGCTACAAACCAGAGCCTCTGCTCTGAGCAGATCAGCTCCATGGCCAGAGTCAGGGTCACACAGAGCCTGGCCCTCAAGCCACGGAGGCCTGAGTGGCACTGAGGGGACCTCTGAGCAAACAGCTCAGGGACCAGAGGGCGGTAAGGTAGGCAGACCTCAGGAGGCACATGCAGTGAACTTCACAATGAGGTGTGTGAGTGTGTGTGTGTGTGTGTGTGTGTGTGTGTGTGTGTGAGTAAAAGTTGCCGAATCACGGTTCAAAATCTATTGCCTGTCAGGGCCAGGCAGTGACACAAGAGGTGAGCCCAGTGCATACCCAGAAACTGTGATCCAGGAACACATTCTCTGTGACAGGTGAGCCTCTCTCAAGTGGCAATCAGTTGTTGCCTAGCAGAACACGGGCTCAGTGTTGCCAGATCTTCCTATTTTTCACAAGAAGCAAAAAATAGTCAAGATTTTTTTTAAAAGAATTCCCTCAAATTTTCATGTTGTGCAGTATTGGGAAATATGTCTAAATGCTGTGGGAGTGTGAGAACTAAATTAAGAAATTTAAAATACTCTTGAAGGAGAAAGCAGATGACTTTTTTTGATATTTTTTTTAATTAAGGTATTATATGTGTACATATCTTACCATTGCACCCCCATCCCACTCCCATACATGCCATCACCCCCCAATGTTTTGCATCCATTGGTTACTCTTATATGCATGCATATAAGTCCTTCAGTTGATCTCTTATTTCCTCCACCTCTCCCTAACCTTACCGCTGTAATTTGACAGTATGTTTGATGCTTTACTGCCTCTGTATCTATCTTTTTGTTCATCAGTTTATAATGTTTTTCATTATCCCCAAATGAGTGAGATCATGTGGTATTTTTCTTTCATTGACTGGCTTATTTCACTTACCATAATGTTCTCTAATTCCATCCAGGTGCCTACAAATGGTAGTAATTCCTTCTTTTTTAAGGCAGCATAGTATTCCATTGCGTAGATGTACCATAGTTTTCTGATCCAGTCATCTGCTGACGGGCACCTAGGCTGTTTCCAAATCTTAGCTATTGTAAATTGTGCTGCTATGAACATAGGGGTGCATATATCCTTTCTGATTGGTGTTTCTGGTTTCTTAGGATATATTCCTAGGAGTGGGATTACTGGGTCAAATGGGAGTTCCATTTTCAGTTTTTTGAGAAAACTCCATACCATTCTCCACAGTGGCTGCACCAGTCTGCATTCCCACCAGCAGTGCACAAGGGTTCCTTTTTCTCCGCATCCTCACCAACACTTGTCGTTTGTTGATTTGTTGATGATAGCCATTCTGACAGCTGTGAGATGGTATCGCATTGTCGTTTTGATTTGCATCTCTCGGATAATTAGTGAGTTTGAGCATGTTTTCATGTGTCTCTTGGCCTTCCTTCTGTCTTCTTTCGAAAAGATTCTATTTAGGTCCTTTGCCCATTTTTTTATTGGATCATTTATCTTCCTTTTATTAAGTTGTATAAGCTGCCTGTAGATGTTGGAGATTAAACCTTTATCAGTGATAACATTTGCAAATATGTTTTCCCATACAGTGGGGTTTCTTGTTGCTTTGTTGATGGTTTCTTTTGCTGTGCAAAAGCTTTTTATTTTGATGTAGTCCCATTTGTTTATTTTCTCTTTGGCTTCCATTGCCCTAGGGGCAGTATCAGTGAAAAAGTTCTTTCGGCATATGTCTGAGATTTTGCTGCCTGTGGATTCCTCTAGTATTTTTATGGTTTCATGTCTTATATTTAAGTCCTGTATCCATTTCTAGTTTATTTTTGTGTATGGTGTAAGTTGGTGATCTAGTTTCATTTTTTCGCAAGTATCTGTCCAATTTTCCCAACACCATTTATTGAAGAGACTGTCTTAACTCCATTGTATGCTCATGCCTCCTTTGTCAAATATTAATTGCGCATATTGGTTTGGGTCGATATCAGGTTTCTCTATTCAATTCCATTGATCTATATGTCTGTTCTTGTGCCAGTACCAGGCTGTTTTGAGGACAGTGGCTTTGTAATACAGCTTGAAATCTGATATTGAGATCCCTCCTACTTTATTCTTCTTTCTCAGGATTGCTGTGGCTATTCAGGGTCTTTTTTTTATTCCAGATAAATTTTTGGAGAGTTCTTTCTAGGTCTGTGAAATATGCTGTTGGTATTTTAATGGGGAGTGCATTGAATCTATAGGTTGCTTTGGGTAGTATGGACATTTTAATGATGTTGATTCTACCAATCCATGAACATGGTGTGTTCTTCCATCTGTTTACATCTTCCTCTATCTCTTTTTTCAGTGTCTTGTAGTTTTCCGCATATAGGTATTTTACCTCCTTGGTTAGGTTTATTCCTAAGTATCTTAATTTTTTTGGTGCAATGGTAAATGGGATTGCTTTTTTAGTCTCTCTTTCTGTAAGTTCACTGTTGGTGTATAGAAATGCCATAGATTTCTTGGCGTTAATTTTGTATCCTGCTACATTGCCGAATTCATTTATTAAGTCTGTTAGTTTTTTGATGGAGTCTTTCGGGTTTTTTATGTACAATATCATGTCATCTGCAAATAAGGACAGCTTTACTTCTTCTTTTCCAATTTGGATGCCTTTTATTTCTTCTTCTTGTCTAATTACAATGGCTAATACTTCCAGTACTATGTCAAACAGGAGTGGTGAGAGTGGGCATCCCTGTCTTGTTCCTGTTCTTAGGAGAAATGGTTTTAGTTTTTGCCCATTGAGTATGATGTTAGCTGTGGGTTTATCACATATAGCTTTTATTATGTTGAGGTATGATCCTTCTATTCCCATCTTGTTGAGAGATTTTATCAAGAAAGGGTGTTGGATTTTGTCAAATGCTTTTTCTGCATCAATTGATATGACTATGTGATTTTTAACTCTCAATTTGTTTATGTGATGTATCACATTTATTGATTTGCGGATATTGTACCATCCTTGCATTCCTGGGATAAACCATACTTGGTCATGTTGTATGATCTTTCTGATGTACTGCTGGATCCAATTTGCTAGAATTTTGTTGAGGATTTTGGCATCTATGTTCATGAGGGATATTGGCCTGGAATTCTCCTTCATTGTGTTGTCTTTATCTGGTTTTGGTATTAGTGTGATGCTGGCTTCATAGAAGGAGCTTGGAAGTGTTCCGTCCTCTTGAATTTTTTGGAATAGTCTGAAAAGGATAGGTTTTAGTTCTTCCTTGAATGTTTGGTAAAACTCTCCTGTGAAGCCATCTGGCCCCAGGCTTTTGTTTGTCGGAAGCTCTTTGATTACTGCTTCAATTTTTTCCATAGTTACTGGCATATTAAGCTGTTTATATTCTTCCTGATTGAGTTTTGGAAGGTTATATTTTTCTAGGAATATGTCCATTTCCTCCAGGTTGTCCAGTTTGTTGGAATAGAGTTGTTCATAGTATTTTTTAACAATCCTTTGTATTTCGGCGGGATCTGTTGTTATTTCACCTCTTTCATTTCTGATTTTGTTTATTTGGGTCCTCTCTCTTTGCTTCTTGGTGAGCCTGGCTAGAGGTTCATCAATCTTGTTTATCCTTTCAAAGAACCAGCTCTTGGTTTTGTTGATCTTTTGTATTGTTTCTTTGGTCTCAATGCTGTTTATCTCCAATCTGATCGTTATTATTTCCTTCTTTCTGCTTACACTGGGCTTTTCTTGTTGCTCTTTTTCTAACTCTTTGAGTTGTTGGGTTAGGTAATTTATTACCATTGTTTCTTGTTTTTTTGCAGTATGCTTGTAGAGCTATGAACTTCCCTCTCAAGACTGCTTTCACTGTGTCCCATAGATTTTGGATTGTAGTGTTTTCATTGTCATTTGTTGCCATGATGTTTTTTATTTCTTTTTTGATCTCTCTGGTAACCCAGTCATGGTTTAATAGCATGCTGTTTACTCTCCATGTGTTCAGTTTCTTTAGGTTGTTTTTATTGTAGTTGATTTCCAGTTTTATGCCACTGTGGTCTGAGAAGATGCTTGATATGATTTCTATCTTCTTGAATTTGAAGAGACTTTGCCTATGTCCCAACATATGGTCTATCTTTGAAAATGACCCATGTGCACTTGAGAAGAATGTATATTCTGTGGCTTTGGGGTGAAATGTTCTGAAGATGTCAATTAATTCCACCTGGTCTAGTCAATCATTTAGGATTGATGTTTCTTTGCTGATGTTTTGTTTAGAGGATTTGTCCAATGGTGATAGTGGGGTATTAAAGTCTCCTACTATGATTGTATTGCTATCAATCTCTCCCTTGATATCCTCCAGGAGTTTTTTTTTTTTTATGTATTTGGGTGCTCCTGTATTGGGTGCATATATGTTTACCAGAGTTATTTCTTCTTGTTGGATTGCTCCCTTTAGTATTATGAAGTGGCCTTCCTTATCTCTTGTTATGTCCTTCACTTTGAGATCTAATTTGTCATATATAAGTATTGCTACCCCAGCTTTTTTATCAGTTCCATTTGCCTGGAAAAACTTTTTCCATCCCTTCACCCTCAGTCTGTGTGCGTCTTTTTTTCTGAGGTGGGTTTCTTATAGACAGCAGATATATAGGTCGTGTTTTCTTATCCAATCCGTTACCCTATGTCTTTTGATTTGGGCATTTAATCCATTTACATTTAAAGTTATCATTGATAGGTACTTATTTGTTGCCATTCCTATTCTTTACCCCTGTGTTCCTTCTTCGCTTCCTATTTCTTTTTTTTTTACAGCAGACCCTTTAGCATTTCTTGCATTGCTGGTTTAGTGGTAATAAATTCCCTTAGTCCTTTTTTGTCTGTGAAGCTCCTGATTTCACCTTCAATTTTGATTGATAGCCTTGCTGGGTACAGTATTCTTGGATTCAGACCGTTCCTTTGCATGACTTTGTATATTTCATTCCATTCCCTTCTGGCCTGATGAGTTTCTGTTGAGAAATCAGTTGCTAATCTGATGGGGGTTCCTTTGTATGTAACTTTCTGTCTCTCTCTTGCCACTTTTAAGATTCTTACTTTGTCGTTGGTATTTGCCAATTTAATTATAATGTGCCTTGGCATCAATCTTTTGGGGTTCATTTTGCTTGGGACTCTGTGAGCTTCTTGGATTTGTGTGGGTTTTTTCTTCCCTATATCAGGGAAATTTTCTGTCATTATTTCTTCAAAGAGGTTTTCTATTCCTTGCTCAGCTTCCTTTCCTTCTGGAACCCCTATTATACAGATGTTGTTTTGTTTCGTGTTGTCCCAAAGTTCCCTTGGGCTATCCTCCTGCCTGTTAATTTTTTTTTCTAGAAGTTGCTCTACTTGGGTATTTTTTCCCATCTTGTCTTCTAGCTCACTGAGGCGGTCCTCTGCTTCTTCTAGTCTACTCTTGATGCTTTCTATTCAGTTCTTTACAGCAGCGATGTCATTTTTCATTTCTTCTTGGTTCTTCTTCATTTCCTCTTGGTTCTTGCTCATATTGTCGAATTTGTCTTCCATTCTTTTCAGCCACCTTATGACCATTTCTCTGAATTCTTTTTCTGGCAGGTTGCTTGCCTCCATTTTGTTTATTTCCTTTTCTGGTGATGCCTGCTTTTCTTTCATATGCGGGCTGTTTCTCTGTCTCCCCATGGTCTCTCTTCTTTGGGTGTCTGGTTATGTAGTTGTCTCTCTCCTGCGTTGATTTAAAGGCACAAAATACAGCACTACCAGGTACAACACACAAGGCAGTGAACAGAAATGTATTCATGATATTAATAATCTCCAATAAAGTTGATCACCAGAGAAAGGCAAATTAGGGGATAGGAGAGAAAGAAGAAGAGGAAAAAGAAAAAGAAGAAAAAAATGGAGTGTCAAAATGAAATTGGGAAAAGGGAAAAAAAGAAAAAAAAAGTAAGAGAGACAAGAAAGAGACTAAGAGAGAAAGAACAGACTATATATATTGGGGATAAAACTCTAATAGAACAATCACTAATCCCAGCAAATGCCAGCAACAAGTACCTGGGGATTAATACAAACTACAACACCAACTAATATTGAGTGAGGCAAGGGAAAACAGAAGCACTAAACAAAAAAAAATAAACAAAAGAAGAATAAGCAAAACAATCTCACAAAAAAAGCTTAAAAATTCGATATAATCTACATTCAATCGAACAACAACAAAAGGACAGAGAGAAAAACAATTTTTTGGATAGTTAAGACAGCGAAGAGAGAGGTGTGTATGGACTTGGAGCAGGGGGTTGGAGATTAGATATGTAAGTAGGGTGAAATTTTAACCAGGGGTAAACAGAAAGAATAGGGGAAATCTAAAGCAGGAAAGGGGTAAGATAAACAGGACAACAAAAGGGCAAAAGTTAGGAAGAGAGTGATGGCTAAAGATCATGTTGAGATAGAATAAAATGATGCTAAAGGAAAGATGAAAATAGAATGTAGAACACTAATCCCAAAGTAAAATGAAGAGAAAATAAAATGACACTTTAAAAAAAATAAAAAAGATAAAATAGCAGTAGTATTAATACGAATTGAAAATAAAAATGTAATAATAAAAAAGGTAAAATCAAGTGAGGAAAAAAGAAAAAAATTAGTTTCTTGAGTAAAAGATGCAAAAAATGAAAATAAAAAAATAAAAATAAAATGTGGAGTAGCGAAGGTCATTCACTTCCTCTGTTGTTCTGTTTGGCACGCCTGTTTCTCAGTCTGGACAGTATTGCAGTTCCCTGCGTTCCATTGCTCTTCAGTGTTGTAAGCCAGTCCTGATTTTAAGCAGGCGGTGTGTCTTAATTTCTCGTATTCCTTTATTTTTGATTACACAAGAGTCAATTTGTGATTCAGCCCCTGGGTGGCAGTGTTTCTGGATTGACTTCCAGGTCTATCTATGGCCTCTCTAGGCAGTGTTAGAGCCTTTTTTCCCTGTGGCACTCAATACCGGTTTGTGGGAGTGGGCTGCCTCACAGCTGGCTCTCCGATGGTCACTCCCTGCTCCGATCCCCAGGTTCCAGAAAAACAACATTCCCCTGCAGTCTCCCAGGGTGTCCCCAACTGGGTGATCCTATGTATTTGGCTTAGTAATCAGAAGCAAGGATTTGAAGAGGAAAAAGCCCAAGTGTGCGAACTCCGGGGCTGCGCGTAAGTCTAGGCAGCCGACACACCCCTGAAATTCTTAGGGTGTCCCTGCACGTCAGATCAAAATGGGTTGCTTTTTAGAGAGCCCTTCTGTTAGCAGCTCTGAGGACCCCCTTCCACATTCACAGATCAAGCCAGCCCCAAAGGCCACGGATTTTTCTAGGCACAGACTTCCCTGGTCCTCCAGCTCCCGCAAAACGCATGTTCCTCTCTCCCGCTGGGACCAGAGACCTCACCTTACCCCAGGCGAAATCTGACCTTCCCGTGGTGGAGTGTAGAGCTCCTCTGAACCCGTGTGTTTGCGCCAATTGGGGAGCGTTGCTCTGGGGCCCGCAGCTGTTACGTGGGTGCCACAGTTGTGGATTCTCAGGCTTCCGATAAGCTCCACTTTCTGGTTCAAGATGGCGCAGACTCCGCGTCCAAGCCCGCAGCTCCAGGAGGGGACCCAGCCACAGCGGGGGCTGCCAGGTCAGGGGAACCCTGTCCAGCAGTCCCCCACCTTCTTCTGGAGTTCAGCTGTCTCCCAACTTGCCAACAAACACTCCTCGTGCGACCCTCAGCTGCTCTTTCTTTCTGCTCTGGGACAAGGCTTGGAACACATCTGTCTATTCTGCCACCATTTTTCTCTCTCTGAAAGCAGATGACTTAAGCAAATGGTAAGACACACCATGTTCTTCAATGTTGATTCTGTATTCTTTTATTTTTTAAAATATATTTTTATTGATTTCAGAGAGGAAGGAACAGGGAGAAAAAGATAGAAACACCAACAATGAGAGAGAATCATTAATCAGTTTCCTCCTGCATGCCCCACAGTAGGGATCAAGCCCACAACCCAGGCATGTGCTCTGACCGGGAATGGAACTGTGACCTCCTGGCTCATAGGTCAATGCTCAACCACTGAGCCACACCAGTCGGGCAGATTCTCTATACTTTTAAAGTAAGACTTAATAACAAATTGAGGGAGATAGACAGGTGCATCTAAAGCTCATACTGCAAAAAACAATCAAGCAAGAATAGTTGGGAAAATTCTAAAAAAGAAGAGTAAAGGGTGAGGGGACTAACTATCAGATAGGAAAACAAAGTATAAAGTTTCATCAGGGAGGAGGAAAAAATGGCGGCGGAATAGAAAGACATGTCCCGAGCCTTGTCCTGGAGCAGATAGAAAGAAGAGCTGAGGGTCGCACGGGGAGTGTTTGTTGGTGAGTTAAGGGACAGCTATACTACAGAAAACGGTGGGGGACTGCTGGATGGGGCTCCCCTGACCAGGCAGCCCCCACTGCTGCTGGGTTCCCTCCCAGAGCAACCGGCTCAGATGCGGAGACCACGCCATCTTGAAGGGGAAAGTGGATGTTATCATAAGCCTGAAAATCTACAACTATGGCACCCACCGAACAGCTGCGAAACCCCAGAGCACCGGTCCCCAATTGTCGCAAACACGCGGATTCAAAGGAGCTCTACACTCCACCACGGAAAGGTCAGATTTCACCTGGGATAAGGTGAGGTCTCTGGTCCAGGCAGGAGAGAGAAATGCACACACTGCAGGAGGTGGAGGACCGGGGAAGTCTGTGCCTAGAAAAATCCGTGGCTGTTGGGGCTGGTGTGATTCATGAATGTGGAAGGGGGTCCTCAGAGCTGCTAACAAAAGGGAACTCTAAAAAGCAACCCATTTTGATCTGACACAAAAGGACAGCCTAAAAATTTTAAAAGTGTGCTGGCTGCTTAGACCCAAGGGGGAAAAAAGACTGCACAGACTTGTGCCCAGCCCCAGAGTTCACACACTTACTCTGGCTCTTTTTCCTCTTTAAATCCTTGCTTCTGACTACTAAGCCCAATACATAGGATCACCCAATTGGGGACACCCTAAGAGACTGCAGGGGAAAGTTGTTTTTCTGGAACCTGGGGATTAGAGTGGGGAGTGACCGTCGGAGAACCAACTCTGAGGCAGCCCACTCCCACAAACCGGTATTGAGTGCCACAGGGAAAGCAGGATCTGAGCACTGGCTAGAGAGGACCTATAGACCTGGAGTCAATCTAGAAACACTGCCACCCAGGGGTTGAATCACAAATTGACTCTTGTGTAAACACAAATAAAGGAATATGAGAAATTAAGACACACTGCCTGCTTAAAAATCAGGACTGGCTTACAACACTGAGGAGCAGTGGAACGCAGGGAACTGCCATACTGTCCTGACTGGGAAACAGGCGTGTCAAACAGAACAGTAGAGGCAGTGAATGACCTTCACTACTGCACATTTTTATTTTTTTCATCTTTTACTTAAGGAACTAATTTTTTTTCTTTTTTCCTCACTTGATTTTACCTTTTTAATTATTACATTTTTATTTTCAATCAGTATTATTACTACTACTATTTTACCTTTTTTTTAAAGTGTCATTTTATTTTCTCTTTATTTTACTTTGGGATTAGTGTTCTACATTCTAGTTTCATCTTTCCTTTAGCATCATTTTATTCTATCTCAACATGATCTTTAGCCATCACTCTCTTCCTAACTTTTTCCCTTTTGTTGTCCTGTTTATCTTACCCCTTTCCTGCTTTAGATTTTCCCTATTCTTTCTTTTTACCCCCTGTTAAAATTTCAGCCTACTTACATATCTAATTTCCAATCCCCTGCTCCAAGTCCATACACACCTCTCTCTTCTCTGTCTTCACTATCCAAAAAATTGTTTTTCTCTCTGTCCTTTTGTTGTTGTTTGCTTGATTGTTGATTATATCAATTTTTTAAGCTTTTTTGTGAGATTGTTTTGCTTATTCTTTTTGTTTGTTAGTTTTGTTTTTGTTTGTTTTTTGCTTCTGTTTTCCCTCGCCTCACTTGATATTAATTGTTGATTGTAGTTTGTATTCATCTCCAGGTACTTGTTGTTGGCATTTGTTGGGAATTGTGGCTGTTCTATTGGAGATTTCTCCCCATATATATCTAGTTTGTTCCCCTCTTCTTTCTTATTCTCTTTCTTTTTCTCTTATTTTTTTTCCTTTTCCCAATTTCCTTTTTGCACTCCTTGATTTTTTTCTATCTTTTTTTTTGCAGTTCTAATGATGACATTTTATTATGATAAAAATGACTTCATTAATTGATGATCATATGTCAACTCATTAAGTAGATAAAATATTTTAAAAGTTTTCAAGTCTGAGATAGTATAAAGCCTTTGAAGTGTTTATAAAATTTTTGAGAAATAAACATTTACAATCCTTTTATTTTTACAATTTTCTTTTTTTTCTCTTCTTCTTTCTCTCTTATCCTCTAATTTGGCTTTCTCTGGTGGTCACCTTTATTTGGGGTTATTAATATCGTGAATACATTTCTGTTCAGTGCCTTGTGCATTGTACCTGCTTGTGTTGTATTTTGTGCCTTTAAATCAATTCAGGAGAGAGAGAACTACATAACCAGATACCCGGGGAAGAGAGACCATGGGGAGACAAAGAAACAGTCTGCATATGAAAGAAAAGCAGGCATCACCAGAAAAGGAAGTAAATGAAATGGATGCAAGCAAACTGTCAGAGAAAGAATTCAGAGAAATGGTCATAAGGTGGATGAAAAGAATGGAAGACAATTCAACAATATGTGTAAGAACAAAGAGGAAATGAGGAAGAACCAAGAAGAAATGAAAAATGACATCGCTGCTGTAAAGAACTGAATAGAAAGCATCAAGAGTAGACTAGAAGAAGTAGAAGACAGAATCAGTGAGCGATAAGACACGGTAGGAAAAAATACCCAAGTAGAGCAGCTTCTAGAAAAAAAAATAAAAAGCAGGAGGAGAGCCTAAGGGAACTTTGGGACAACATGAAACAAAACAATATCCACATAATAGGGGTTCCAGAAGGAGAGGAAACTGAGCAAGGAATAGAAAACCTGTTTGAAGAAATAATGACAGAAAACTTCCCTGATATAGGGAAGAAAAAACCCATACAAATCCAAGAAGCTCACAGAGTCTCAAGCAACATGAACCCCAAAATACCAATGACAAGGCACATTATAATTAATTGGGAAACACCAACGACAAAGTAAAAATCTTAAAAGAGGCCAGAGAGAGACAGAAAGTTACCTACAAAGGAACCTGCATCAGAATAGCAACTGATTTCTCAACAGAAACTCATCAAGCCAGAAGGGAATGGAATGAAATATTCAAAGTCATGCAAAGGAAGGGTCTGAATCCAAGAATACTGTACCCAGCAAGGCTATCAATCAAAATTGAAGGTGAAATCAGGAGCTTCACAGACAAAAAAGGACTAAGGGAATTTATTACCACCAAACCAGCAATGCAAGAAATGCTAAAGGATCTGCTGTAAAAAAAAAAAAAAAAAAAAAAAAAAAAAAAAAAGAAGAAGAAGAAGAAATAGGAAGCGAAGAAGGAACACAGAGGTAAAGAATAAAAATGGAGACAAATTAGTATCTATCAATAATAACTTTAAATGTAAATAGATTAAATGCCCCAATCAAAAGACCTGGGGTAAGGGATTGGATAAGAAAACAAGATCCATATATCTGTTGTCTACAAGAAAGCCACCTAGAAAAAAAAAAAAAAAAAAGACGCATACAGACTGAGGGTGAAGGGATGGAAAAATGTTTTTCAGGCAAATGCAAATGAAAAAAAAAGCTGGGGTAGCAATACTTATATATGACAAATTAGATCTCAAAGTGAAGGGCATAACAAGAGATAAGGAAGGCCACTTCATAAGACTAAAGGGAGCAATCAAACAAGAAGAAATAACTCTGGTAAACATATACACACCCAATACAGGAGCACCCAAATACATAAAAAAAACTCCTGGAGGATATCAAGGGAGAGATTGACAGCAATACAATCATAGTAGGAGACTTTAATAGCGCCCAATCACCAATGGACAAATCCTCTAAACAAAAATCAGCAAAGAAACATCAATCCTAAATGATTGACTAGACCAGGTGGAATTAATTGACATCTTCAGAACATTTCACCCCAAAGCCACAGAATATACATTCTTCTCAAGTGCACATGGGTCATTTTCAAAGATAGACCATATGTTGGGACATAGGCAAAGTCTCTTCAAATTCAAGAAGATAGAAATCATATCAAGCATCATCTTCTCAGACCACAGTGGCATAAAACTGGAAATCAACTACAATAAAAAAATCCAAAAAATCCGAACACATGGAGAGTAAACAGCATGCTATTAAACCATGACTGGGTTCCCAGAGAAATCAAAGAAACAATAAAAAACATCATGGCAACAAATGACAATGAAAACACTACAATCCAAAATCTATGGGACACAGTGAAAGCAGTCTTGAGAGGGAAGTTCATAGCTCTACAAGCCTACAGCAAAAAAACAAAAAACAATGGTAATAAATTATCTAACCCAACAACTCAAAGAGTTAGAAAAAGAGCAACAAGAAAAGCCCAGTGTAAGCAGAAGGAAGGAAATAATAAAGATCAGATTGGAGATAAACAGCATTGAGACAAAAAAAAAAAGAAAACAATACAAAAGATCAACAAAACCAAGAGCTGGTTCTTTGAAAGGATAAACAAGATTGATGAACCTCTAGCCAGGCTCACCAAGAAGCAAAGAGAGAGGACCCAAATAAACAAAATCAGAAATGAAAATGGAGAAATAACAACAGACCCCACTGAAATACAAAGGATTGTTAAAAAATACTATGAACAACTCTATTCCAACAAACTGGACAACCTGGAGGAAATGGACATATTCCTAGAAAAAATATAACCTTCCAAAACTCAATCAGAAAGAATCTAAACAGCTCAATATGCTCAATATGCCAGTAACTATGGAAGAAATTGAAGTAGTCATCAAAAAGCTTCCAGCAAACAAAAGCCCAGGGCCAGATGGCTTCACAGGGAAGTTTTACCAAACATTCAAGGAAGAACTAAAACCGATCCTCCTCAAACTATTCCAAAAAATTCAAGAGGAAGGAACACTTCAAAGCTCCTTCTATGAAGCCAGCATCACCCTAATACCAAAACCAGATAAAGACAACACAATGAAGGAGAATTACAGGCCAATATCCCTCATGAACATAGATGCCAAAATCCTCAACAAAATTCTAGCAAATCAGATCCATCACTACATCAGAAAGATCATACACCATGACCAAGTAGGATTTATCCCAGGAATGCAAGGATGGTACAATATCTGCAAATCAATAAATGTGATACATCACATAAACAAATTGAGAGTTAAAAATCACATAGTCATATCAATTGATGCAGAAAAAGCATTTGACAAAATCCAACACCCTTTCTTGATAAAATCTCTCAACAAGGTGGGAATAGAAGGATCATACCTCAACATAATAAAAGCCATATATGATAAATCTACACCTAACATCATACTCAATGGGCAAAAACTAAAACCATTTCTCCTAAGAACAGGAACAAGACAGGGATGCCCACTCTCACCACTCCTGTTTGACATAGTACTGGAAGTATTAGACATTGCAATTAGACAAGAAGAAGAAATAAAAGGCATCCAAATTGGAAAAGAAGAAGTAAAGCTGTCCTTATTTGCAGATAACATGATATTGTACATAAAAAACCTGAAAGACTCCATCAAAAAACTAATAGACTTAATAAATGAATTCGGCAATGTAGCAGGATACAAAATTAATGCCAAGAAATCTATGGCATTTCTATACACCAATAGTGAAGTTACAGAAAGAGACACTAAAAAAGCAATCCCATTTACCATAGCACCAAAAAAATTAAAATACCTAGGAATAAACTTAACTAAGGAGTTAAAAGACCTATACGTGGAAAACTACAGGACACTGAAAAAAGAGATAGAGGAAGATGTAAACAGATGGAAGAACATACCATGTTCATGGATTGGTAGAATCAACATCATTAAAATGTCCGTACTACCCAAAGCGATCTATAGATTCAATGCACTCCCCATTAAAATACCAATGGCATATTTCACAGACCTAGAAAGAACTCTGCAAAAATTCATCTGGAATAACAAAAGACCCCCAATAGTCACAGCAATCCTGAGAAAGAAGAACAAAGTAGGGGGGATCTCAATACCAGATTTCCAGCTGTATTACAAAGCCACTTTTCTCAAAACAACCTGGTACTGGCACAAGAACCGACATATAGACCAATGGAATTGAATAGAGAATCCAGATATTGACCCAAACCACTATGTTCAATTAATATTTGACAAAGGAGGCATGAACATACAATGGAATCAAGACAGTCTCTTCAATAAATGGTGTTGGGAAAATTGGACAGATACATGCAAAAAAAAATGAAACTAGACCATCAACTTACACCATACACAAAAATAAACTCAAAATGGATAAAGGACTTAAACATAAGACAGGAAACCAAAAAAATACTAGAGGAATTCAAAGGCAGCAAAATTTCAGACATATGCCGAAGCAATTTCTTCACCGATACTGCTCCTAGGGCAATGGAAGCTAAAGAGAAAATAAACAAATGGGACTACATCAAAATAAAAAGCTTTTGCACAGTGAAAGAAACCATCAACCAAACAACAAGAAACCCCACTGTATGGGAGAACACATTTGCAAATGTTATCACTGATAAAGGTTTCATCTCCAACATGTACAGGCCACTTATACAACTTAATAAAAGCAAGATAAATGATCCAATAAAAAAATGGGCTACGGACCTAAATAGAATCCTTTCGAAAGAAGACAGAAGGAAGGCCAAGAGACATATGAAAACATGCTCAAAGTCACTAATTACCAGATAGATGCAAATCTAAAAGACAATGCGGTACCATCCCACACCTGTCAGAATGGCAATCATCAACAAATCAACAAACGACAAGTGATGGTGAGAATGTGGAGAAAAAGGAACCCTCGTGCACTGCTGGTGGGAATGCAGACTGGTGCAGCCACTGTGGAGATCAGTATGGAGTTTCCTCAAAAACCTAAAAATGGAGCTCCCATTTGACCCAGTAATCCCACTTCTAGGAATATATCCCAAGAAACTGGATACACCAATTAGAAATGATATATGCACCCCTATGTTCATAGCAGCACAATTCACCATAGCTAAGATTTGGAAACAGCCTAAATGCCCATCAGCAGGTGAGTGGATTAGAAAACTATGGTACATCTACACCAGTGGTTGGCAAACTCATTAGTCAACAGAGCCAAATATCAACAGTACAACGATTGAAATTCCTTTTGAGGGCCAAATTTTTTAAACTTAAAGTTCTTCTAACGCCACTTCTTCAAACTAGACTCGCCCAGGCTGTGGTATTTTGTGGAAGAGCCACACTCAAGGGGCCAAAGAGCAGCATGTGGCTCGCAAGCCACAGTTTGCCAACCACGGATCTACACAATGGAATACTATGCTGCTATAAAAAAGAAGGAATTCTTACCATTTGCAGCATCATGGTTGGAACTGGAGAGCATTATGGTAAGTGAAATAAGCCAGGCAATGAAAGAAAAATACCACATGATCTCACTCATTTATGGAAAATAAAGAACATTATAACCTGATGAATAAAAAGATAGATACAGAGGCAGTAAAGAACCGAACAGACTGTCAAATTACAGTGGGAAGGCTGGCTAGTGTTGGGGAGAGAGGGAAATAGATCAACCAAAGGACTTGTATGCATGCATATAAGCACACCAATGGACACAAGACACTGGGGGTTGGGATGAGGGCATGTGACAGGGGTTAGGTGAGGCTGGGGGAAGGTCAATGGAGAAAAAAAATAGGAGATATATGTACTAATATATGTAATACTTTAAACAATAAAAAAATATAAAAAAATAGACTTTCAAAGGTTAAAACAGAGAGATGGCACCAAGCAAAAGTGTAGAAACACACAAATATGGACTTAAAATATCATAAAAATGAAATGTTAAGATGGGGTATGGATTATATCAATAAATGATTCATAATAACTGAGTAAACATTTGGGAAACAATAAAGTTAGATCTATACCTCCACCTCACACAAAAATGATCTCCATCTAAGCTAATATAGCATGTATTTGACTCACTTAGATGGCTTATTTTCTGCTTCTCCCCTAGAATGTAAGTTCTGTGAAACCAGAGGTTTCTGATGGCTTTGTTCATTGCTTATCCTCAGTGCCTAGAACAGTATCAGGCATATAGTCTATGGCCAATAAGTATTTGATAAATGAGTTGACTAAGTGAATCAAAGATTTAAATGTTATAACAAAACCTTTACAGTTATAGAAAAATATTGGAAAATCCTATCTAATAAAAGAGTAATATGCAAATTAACCATCACTCCGCTACATCCACCAGCCACGCCCACCAGCCACGCCCACCAGCCAATCAGGAGCGAATATGCAAATAAACCCAACCAAGATGGCTACGGCCACAGAGAGCAGGAGGGAGGCTTGGGTTACCCCTGCAATGGAGAAAGCCAAGCTTTCCACCTGCCCTTGCCGGCCTAGGCCTCCACTCAAGGCTACAAAGTTTCAATTATAGAAAATACATAAACCCAAACAGAAATGGCGGCAGCCTTGGAGCTGGAAAGAGCAGGAGGCTAGGGTTGCCCACGGCAATGGAGGAAGCCAAGCTTCTGCAGCCCTGGCAGGCCCAGGCCTCTACTTAAGGCTACAAAGTTTCAATTGTAGAAGATAAATAAATCCCAACAGAAATGGCTGCCGCCACGGAGCGAGCAGAAGGCTTGGCTCCGCTCCAGGCTACAAAGTTTCAATTGTAGAAGATAAATAAACCCCAGATACCAGGGCCTTCGCTTGGGTCACCAGGGGGAGTGGCCAGCCTGCAAACCACCACAGGCCCCTTGCCCAGGCTGCCCCACACCCCAAGGGAACCCCCACCCTGATCTGGGACACCCTTCAGGGCAAACCAGCTGGCCCCCAACCATGCACCAGGCCTCTATCCTATCTAATTAAAGAGTAATATGCAGATTGACCATCACTCCAACACACAGATGGCTGCCCCCATGTGGTCAAAGATCCTGCCCCCATGTGGACACAAGATGGCCACCACAAGATGGCCAGCCATCAGGGGAGGGCAGTTGGGAGGGACCAGGACTGCAAGGGAGGGCAGTTGGGGGCGATCAAGCCTGCAGGGGAGGGCAGTTAGAGGTGACCAAGCTGGCAGAGGAGGGAAGTTAGGGGAAAACAGGCTGGCAGGGGAGCAGTTAGGCATCAATCATATTGGCAGGGGAGTGGTTAGGGGGTGATCAGGCTGGCAGGCAGAAGTGGTTAGGGGCAATCAGGAAGGCAGGCAGGTGAGCAGTTGGGAGCCAGCAGTCCTGGATTGTGAGAGGGATGTCCGACTGTCAGTTGAGATTGGGCCTAAACGGGCAGTCAGACATCCCTCGAGGGGTCCCAGATTGGAGAGGGTGCAGGCTGGGCTGAGGGACACCCCGCCCCCCTGCACAAATTTCGTGCACTGGGCCTCTAGTATTTTTATAATCTTACAGTAGATAATACTTTCTAAGAATTTAAAGAACTCAAAAGCCATAAAAGAAAAAAAAATTCATAAATTTGGTCATAGAAAGCATTTCTTCATGGCAAAGCCATCATAATTTAAAAAAATAAGTGACAATCTAGTGGGGGAAAAAAACCCTTTTATCTCATATAACAGACAAAGAGCAAATAACATAATATATAAAGATCTTTTTTAGTAAAAAGAAAATACACAAAAAGTGGAAAAGAATATGAACAGAAATTTACTAAAATGTGTTCATCCTTACTCATAAAATAAAAATGCAAATTAAAACTCCAAAGAGATACTGGTTTTCATCTATTAAATTGGCCATTTTGCTTCCTCACTGTGTTGATGAAGGTATGAGAGAACAGACCCTTTCATATTAACCTGCCCAGACCACTAGACCCAGAAATTCCACTTCTAGGAATTTGTCCTACAAATACACTCAAACACTTGCACAAACAGGTATAAAAGTTAGTGCAGCCTTGTTTATAGTAGAAAAAAGATGGGGAACAACCCAAATGCCTATCAGTAGAGGGCTGATTAAATAAACGATGGCATCTCCATATAGGGGAGCACATACAGGCACTAGAATACCATGTAGCCTTAAAACAATGAGGAGCTCTGTGTGTGCCAACTATACCATCGTAATTAACTAGTTGTTAATAACAGGAAAGGAACAAAGGAAGGCCAGGCATTATAGGCATGCCATTCAGGCAGCTTCACCAGGAAGCTGCAGCTTTGCACTCCCCAGGGAACCACCTATTCCCTGCAAAATACTGTGGGGAGGGGACTGGACAAAGGAAAGATAGGCACATGCTCAGTAAAGCTGGGGGATGTAGAGAAGGTACCTGCCTATTAATCAGACCTGGGGATGGAGATGGTTGGCCAGAATGAGCATGGCCACTGCAAAAATTTGGGAACACATAATCTCCTAAATTAAGAAATTATCTCTTGTTGTGTTTGACTCTTGGTTTGTGGGGCTCTTTTGCTCCTACTTTCTTGCATTCCCCCGTATGGCCCAGGGCCATGTGGACCCCACATGCAATGGGCTATGGACCACAGTGGGAAACATGAGCTATGCTAGCCCGATGCTGGATTGGACTCTGCTCCAACATGGAACGAAAACTTTGGATACTGGTTTTGACTTTAGTTCTACTGAAGCCCCAGCTATACTTTTTGCATGACTGGACTAAAGGGAATGGGACTTTGGAAACCCAGAGGTGTAATCAAATGGAAATAAAGCTTTCTAGCATATCTAATCCTCCCACAGGGGCCTCCAGAAATGCTTATTCCAGTGGTACCCCCAGAACCCCACTGCTACTAGCAACCAGGGGAGATGAGCCCCTCTCCTGCCCAATAACACCAATATAGCCAAGTCGCCAAAACATGTTGTGAATTGAAAAGGCAAGGCACAGAATGTGTGTATAGTGGGCTGGTATTTGTATGCTCAGTTGAAAACACACACACACACACACACACACACACACACACACACACACGCATATATAACTCTTTGTAAATGCCTAGAATTTTTCTAGAAGTGTACATACGAGACTACTAACACCAGTTGATCCTAGTGAGGAGATGGACTTTCCACTGAGAACCTGTATTAGTAAGAATAAACTGAATTACTGTAAAAAGCAGACTTCTTTATCTCTTGGCTCAGTCAAAATAGGGGGTGTTTTCTTGTTCATCTAGTAATCCAGGGTGGGCATTTTATACAAGCAGGATTAGTCGGGGGCCCCAGCTGATGGTGACTCTTTCATCTTTAACACAAGACTTGAAGCATAGTCATCATTGTTCCAACCCATGGGAAAGGGACCCCGCTGGTGGAGCCTGCAGGGGAGGTTGCTATGGGTCAGGCCTGGAGGAGGCACAGATCTCCACTCACATTCTATTGGCTTGAGCTTGGTCACATGACCACAGTCACAAGAGAGGCTAGAAATGCCCAACAAGAAAGGAAGAGCAGATTTGGGTGGACAGCTGCTGGATCCCTGCTGGACTAGCCTTCTGTATCTTTTAAATTGTGAAACACATAATTGTATTGTTCAAAATAATTAGAACAACTTAACGTGAAAAAATGTGAGTTAGGTCTGGCCTGAGAGCTCTCAATCCACATGTAAATGGTTTTGGATTTTTCTAGAGGTGGCAAATTGTATCAGTGAGAAATGTATAGACTACTCCATAAATGCTGTTGAAAACAAAACAGAGTAAACACGGGCAAAAAAAAAAAAAAGTAAAGTTTCTTACCGCACACAATGACCCACAAAAATTTCCAGTTGATTTAAAGAACCAAACATAATATGAAACAACTAAAGTATTAGAACAAATATAATCTCAGGGAAATAATATATCTTTAAAAAACTCAGAACTCAATGGCAACTGATAAATTTATTTATTTTTTTTTCTTAATTGATTAAGGTATTACATATGTGTCCTTATCCCTCCATTGCTCCCCCCACCCCACCCCCCACTCATGCCCTCACCCCCTTGGTGTCTGTGTCCATTGGTTAGGCTTATATGCATGCATACACTTCCTTTGGTTGATCTCTGCCCCTTACCCCCACCCTCCCCTACCTTCCCTCTGAGGTTTGATGGTCTGATCGATGCTTCTCTGTCTCTGGATCTGTTTTTGTTCATCAGTTTATGTTGTTCATTATATTCCACAAATGAGTGAGACCATGTGATATTTATCTTTCTCTGACTGGCTTATATCGCTTAGCATAATGCTCTCCAGTTCCATCCATGCTGTTGCAAATGGTAAGAATTCCTTCTTTTTTACCAGTGTGCAACTGATAAATTTGACCACATAAAAATGTCATAAAAATGATAAAGGACAAAATAAAGTTAAAAGACAAGAGACAAAACTAGGAGAAAATATTTGCCACATGAATTAAAGACAAATAAATAATATCCCACATATATAAATTGCATGTACAGATCAATTAGAAAATAAACAAGAATTCAGTAGAAAAATGATCAAAGAATGTGGAAGGGCTGTGCACAGAAAGAGAAATGCCAACAGCCATGAGAAAATGCTCGTGCTTACAAGAAATCAGGAAAACACAAATGAAAGCAGTAATGGGATAGTGCTCATCACCTATCAGATGAGCAAAATCTGGGGGAGGTAGGAGGCACAGTGTTGAATGTGGATTGAAGAAATAGTCTTACATGTTGCCTGCAGGTGTATAAATTGGAATATCATTATTAGAGAGAAACTTGGCATAAACTATCATATTTTTAAATGTGCATAACCTTTTACCAAAAACTTTTGAGTAGCCACCCTAGAGAAATACTTGCATGTAGATACAAAGTAATATATCTAAGATGTTTATTCCAGTATTGCCATAACAAGAAAAGAAAAAGAAGGACCAAATTAAATGGTCCTCAACAGAGAGAGATTAAACTGACACATTGTAGAACACTTCACAGAAGTTTGACTTTTTTAAAGGAATATATATATGTAAAAGAAATGAAGCCTATCTGCAAAAAATATTAAGGGGAAAAGCAGGTTGTAGAAGAATACATATACTATTTTGTAAACAAAACAAACCATATATTTGTATATTAACACATGTACAGGGTGGGGCAAAAGAAGGTTTATAGATGTGAGTATGCAAAACACGAGTTTATTCCTGTATTATTATTTATTAACTAGGGGCCCAGTGCACAAATTCGTGCACCTTGAAAGGAACTGTGGGCCACAAAGCTGCAGTAGGCACAGGGGTGGGTCTTGGCCCATCCTCCGTGCCTGCCTGGCCCCTTCCACCACAGCCCCCGGTTCCCTGTCTGCCTGCAGCCCTGTTCCCACTGCCGCTGCAGCTGCTCCCATGCACGGACAGCACAGAGCGATTGGGGCCGGCATCGGCAATGGGTGCAAGCAGGGCCCGCACTGTCAGCGGGTGTGAGTGGCAGCTGCTGCCCCCATGGCCCCTCAGGAGCAGGGGGAGGTGGAGGAGCCCTCAGGGATGATCAGGGCCAGCAGCCGCCGCAGTTTACACCCGCTGATGGCGCCGAGTGATCGGGATCGGCACCGGGCACCAGCAGCGGGTGCGAGTGGTGGCTCCAGTTCTGGCAGCGGGTGCAAGTGGGGCTGGCGCCAGCCGCAGGTGTGAGTGCCAAGCAGGACTGCAGCACACAGGAGCAAAGAATTTTCAGTAACCACCAGAGGCTCGCCTCGATGACAGCAATTGGCACCCCACCTTAGTCTGACACCCCCACTCATCTGCTCCACCATTCTGCTGTGGCCAACACCCACCATGTTCCACACATGCCCCCTGGTGGTCAGCACATGTCATAGTGACTGGTTGTTTGGTTGTTCCAGTTTTTCCACCTTTCGGTCTATTTGCATATTAGCCTTTTATTATATAGGATTGTAAACCTACTTTTGTCCCACCCTATATATAAATGCTTATAGGATAGTCTGGAAGAATCCAAACTCTTAACAGCTAGCCCTTCTGGAGAGAGGAATAGGATGGGGTTAGGGGGAGTGAAAGCAAACTTTGCTTTTCCTATATCCCTTTATGATCTGTCAGAATTTGTGACATGCTGTTATAAATTTGTATTCATTTTTGTCCAAATATACACATATTCATTCACCTCCACATATTAAACATTATAACAGGACACTTACTGAGGAGTTATCACGTGCCTAGCACTGTGCGCAGCACTTTACTTGCATTATCTCATTTAATCTTCACGACAACCTTATGACTTAGGCACTGTTATTATCCCCATTTACAGAGGAGGAAGCTGAGACTCTGACAGTTTAGATCAAGTGCCTGCAGGCACACCGATAGGAAGTAACAGCGCTGGACTTCAAACTCAAGTGTGTCTGTTTTTAGAGGCCACACTCAGTTTTGACCTTCTAAGAAGATGCAACACATTTTAGCTTGTGACTCCTGAAGCCCAACCTCTTCCAGTTCTGCAGCTCTGCAAGGCACTTGGGTGGACTGGAAATGCAAGGACAGTGTGTTGGGAGTGCTGGAGGACCGCAGCTCTCAGCAGGTGGGTCCCCTGGAAGGGGAGCTCCAGACCAGTTAGCCCAGGGACTCAGGGCTGTCTGCCTTTCAGCTGATGCTGGTCCTCCCTGGCTCACCAGACACATAAAGGTTCTGGCTTAACCTTCTCCTGATACAGATAGGGAAACTGAGGCTCAGAGAAGGAGGGGCTCCATTGCTTGTGCAGGCAGTGTCCACCCCCAAAGCTGCCAAACCCTGTTGCAATTCCTTCTGGTGGAGATGGAGGTAGAACTGTTCCCCAGTGGTGAGTGGTGAGGGCCAGACAGGGCAGGGCATAAGCTCTTCTAATTTCTTCATAAATCAGCCATGTCTTAGGGTGGCTTCTGTACCACAAAGCCATTTGGAAATAAACAGGCTCATTTATTCCTGAGGAAATATTCACAAATACCTCTTATAAACTGATGGTCATTGGTGCCAATTCAACACCAACAGGAACCCCCAATTTGGGGCGCGGTAAAGAAGGAAATTTTATTCAGTGCAACACAGCTCTGTGATATAGCACAGCTGTGGAACAGCTCAATTGTCATACAGCACGACTGTGAAAACAGCACACTGTGAGGCAACACTGGGGCCAGGCCCCTCTCCAGCTAGACAGTTCTGCTCTGCTTTGCTCCTGCTGCCTGTCCACTCTGCTCTGGCCTGGTCTATTCCATCCTGTGTCAGACTGCTCTGGCCTGTGCTGGCTTACTCTGCTAGACCAGCGAAACACATTATTTAGTCTTTGGCAGAAAGGGAAAGTGTGCTCCCCAAGCCAGAGGGGAATTGGCTTATCCTATATAATAAAGAGGTAATATGCAAATTGACCCTCACACCCTCACAAGATGGCTGCCCCCATGTTGTCACAAGATGGCCACCCCCACGTCATCACAAGATAGCTGCCCCATGTCATCACAAGATGGCTGTCTCCATGTTGTCACAAGATGGCCGGCAGGGGAGGGCTGTTAGGGGGGACCAGGCCTGCAGGGGAAGGCAGTTGGGCATGACCGGGCCTCCAGGGGAGGGCATTTGGGGGTGATCAGGCCTGGAGGGGAGTGGTTAGGGGGCTATCAGGATGGCAGGCAGAAGCGGGTTAGGGGCAATCAGGCAGGCAGGCAGGCGAGTGGTTAGGAGCCAGCAGTCCCTGATTGTGAGAGGGATGTCTGACTGCCGGTTTAGACCCAATCCCTGCCAGTCAGACATCCCCCGAGGGATTCCAGATTGGAGAGGTTGCAGTCTGGGCTAAGGGACACCCCTCCCCCCAGGGCATGAATTTCATGCACCGGGCCTCTAGTATAGACAGAAGTCTCCACCCTTGGTTCCTGATTGGTTTGTCCTCATGCAAATGAGGGTTCCAAATCCTCAAGTAGCTATTCCCAAAAGGCACTGTCCTAATTGGTTAGAGTGGAGCTGTTCTCACTGGTTGGTGATGAAACTGATGGGATATAGCTACACAGCTCCAACTGGATGGGGAATCCTATTGGTTGAAATAGTATTCCAGGAACTCCTCTATAAGGGCTGGCTCAGGTCTAAGAAACACAGTACAGGCAGACAGTTCAGTTCAGGTTTCTCCCTGAAGTGCAGTTTGCAGGAGAGGCCCCTGTGTAGAAATGGCTACTGTTGTTTTGAATTTGAGGCCAGCTAAGCATCAGGAGCCTTTTTTAGTAGGTATCTTCTTTGTAAGGCACATACTCTGATGTCTTAACAAGTGACAGAAAACAAGGACTGATCCAACCCTGTGAGGGCCATGGGAGTCTCTCTCTCTCTCTCTCTCTCTCTCTCTCTCTCTCTCTCTCTCTCTCTCTCTCCTCTGTCTCTCATCTATGTCATTGTCTGGACCTCTCCATGTCACTATGATAATTTATCTCTGTCTCTGACTGACTCCTCATTCCAACTTGCCCCTGAGTCATTGTGGACTCAGGTAGCATCTTGATTTCAAATTGTCTCCCCTGCTATTTTCCTCTCATCTTCCTTCTCCTTCCTCTCTTTTCCCCTCCCAGCCAACTATGTGTGCAGGAGCTGGGCAGCCTGTGACCTGCGGATGAGAGGGATCCAAGCACTGGGGCTTGTGACCTGCTTATGAGGCAGCACTGCCTTCGTGTGGACGTGCAGGCGCTCGCTCCCTGTAATCCCAGACCGTGCTGGGGCTGTGAGTTCTGTCAGTCTCCCCACGGCACTTGTTAGTCAGCATCAATATGACGTACCGTGGTACAACTTGCCACATTTCCTTTTTAGACGTGTTGACAGGCTTATTTTAAACCTCTGAGCCTGGAGCTAGGATGGTGATGTTGGTGGTGCAAAGGAGCCCAGGAGGAGGCTCTGGGTGTCAGATCTTCACTGGCAGAGCGTGGTTCGGCCCAGGCAGTCATGCGGTGTGCGCTGGGGAGCTCGCGAATCACAAAGCACGCTGGCACTCTCCACGGTGAAAAACTTGAGTCCTGCTGGGGCCTCTGGCTTGCTGTGAGAGGTGTGTTCCCCCTCAACACAAGCTGAGGGCCTGAGACACATGCTAAGCCAAGTGCCAGTCACCCTGGCTGTGATATCTGACCCAGCCAGGCTGCTCCAACCAAAGCCCAGGCCCAGCCCCCATGAGATTGATGGGCAAGCTGCAGCAGCTGCTGGCCCTGTCCAGGAATCCTCTGCCTGGTCAATCAACCGTGGCATAGGGGCCTCCCCTGCTGGAAGTACACCTCTTCCCCCAGCCGTGCTCTTCGAGAGAACCTTTCAGGTAGGCTGCCCTGGGCACCAAGTGCTCGGCTAGTAAACACTCTGATGGAGAAAAAGCACTGTGCGAGGGGCCAGGAGACTGAGTTTTGCCCAGCTCACTGTGAGAACACAGGTAGGTCATTGCCTTACCTGCCACAGTGTCCTCATTTATACATCCAAAGATCCACTAATAGGAAAATGGTGAAAGAAATGAAAGCACATCACACGGTGGAAGGGACTGTCACTGTGACCCGATGTCCAGCTTCCCTTTCTTTTAGTAATATCTAGGCACATGCACCTGTACCTGCAAACTACATTTCCCAGCCTTTCCCGCAGCCAAGGACAAAAGCTGTAGGACAAACAGTCAAGGAGTTGTGAGTAGCGAGATGCATGCATTTTCTAGATCACACCCTTAAAAGGGAGCTGTTTACCCTCCATGTCTTCTTCCTGGACTCCCCTAGCTTCTGTCACACAGATGGGAACAATGTATTGGGAAAAGGCAGAGCAACAAAACAGGAGGTGCCTGGGTGAGTAGATGAGGTGGTGGGGCTGAGCTGCCTGCCACTGGATCACCACCTGTTGGAACTCTCACATGAAAACTGTACCTCTTACCTTGTTTAAGCTTCTGCTATTTGGTCTTTGTTAAAGCAGCCAAACCAATATCCAAACTAGTCTTCATGCTATGGAATACTCTGGGGACATTAAACAGAACAAAGTAGCTCTATAAGTATCTCTAGGTAATCATCTCTGGGATCTAGTGTTGGCGAAAAAAGGCAAGTTGCAGAAAAACACACAGAGCATGATTTTATTTAGTTTGTAGCACGCACAAACCCACATACACAGAGAAACATACAGATTTCAATATGTCCATGCCTCCTTATGGAAAAGCATAGACAGAGAACTGAAAGGATACATGCTGACTGATAACAGTGGTAACTTCTCAAGAGCTCTAGGATTGGGTCCTAGAGGGTCAAGTACTAGTAAGAATTGAGATTGTTTCTTCGAATCACTCATAATGAGACTGTAGTGTCATGTTTCTCAACCCCCTGCCAGCCATGATGTCTTATGATTCTAAATACACAGAGTTCAGATTTGACACTGTCACCCTCCACTCTCCCACCCTCCCACACCCCCCAATTCTTGAGAGGTGTCCAGGACACCTTGGTGAATCAAATTGATTGCCAGGGCCTGCAACCGGGAGGGGGGATTGTCTTGAAAATGGGAAATTCTTTGTTTAATGGGTATATAGTTTCAGTTTTATAAGATGAAGAGTTATGGAGATGGGTGATAATGATGGCTGTACAAAGTCATGAATATATTTAATACCACTGAACTGTCACTTAAAACAGTTAATATGCTAAATTATGTTATATGAATTTTACCACAATAAAACAATTTTGAACGACTGAAATAAATGAAACAAGAATAATGTGTTAGAGATAAGTGATTATTTTCCCTTATTTTTATTTCTCAAACTATCCATAATGCCATGTGTCCCTTATGATTTAAAAAATAATGGAAAACCCAGCCAAAACCAAAACTGTGCTTTAAGTATGGTAATAACAATTTCCATTGAGTTAGACCCTACTATGGGTGGCTGCTGGGTAGATACCATAGAAGCATTATCTAATCATACAGCTATTCTACAATGTTGATGCATTGGACATATTATGAAACTGGGACTTAGGAGGTCTATGTGAAGAATTCAAAAATCTTTTTTAGGAGACAAACATAATGGAGGATGCACCCAGTTCCTAGGAGGATCTTTAATTGCACTCCTTCTATGTGTTCATCTGTGCTGGATAGGGAAGGCATTCCAAGCAGAGAAAGCAACAAGAAAAACAGCAGGGGCACAGCTGAAGTGCCAGCGGGGGTGCTTTTGGGGGGAGAGCTCTGGCCACCCTGGGAGAACTGTGCCTGTGAGGGTATAGGGGGAATGGATGAGGGCTTATGAGGAGGGTGTGGTGATCAGAGATGTATTCTTTTTAATATATTTTAATTGAATTTATTGCAGTGATGTTGGTTAATAAAATTATACAAGTTTCAGGTATACAATTCTATAATACCTCATCTGTATATTGTATTGTGTGTTCACCACAAGTCAAGTCTCCTTCCATCACCATTTATCCTCCTCTACCAACTCCCACCTCTTGTTCCCGCTGACAATCAACATACTGTTGTCTGTGTCCATGAGTCTTTCTCTCTTTTTTTTTCTTTGCTTAATCCCTTGATCCTTCTCACCCAGCCCCCAAACCCCTTTCCTCTGACAGCTGTCAGTCTGTTCTCTGTGTCCATGAGTCTGTCTCCATTTTGTTAGTTTATTTTGTTCATTAGATCCACATATAAATGAAATCATATGGTACTTGTCTTTCTCTGACTGGCTTATTTCACTTAGCATAATGTTCTCCAGTCCTCCCATGCTGTTGCAAAATGTAAAAGTTCTTTCTTTTTTTATGGCTGATTAATATTCCATTGTGTAAATATACCAGAGCTTTTTTATCCACTCATCTACTGATGGGCACTTGAACTGCTTCCAAATCTTGGCTATTGTAAATAACACTGCAATGAACATAGGGGTACCTATATTCTTTTGAATTGGTGTTTCTGGTTTCTTTGGATAAATTTTCAGAATTAAATTGCTGGGTCATAAGGCAGTTCCATTTTTTATTTTTTGAGATAACTTTATACTGCCTTCCACAGGGGCTGCACCAATCTGTATTCCTACCAACAGTGCACAAAGGTTCCCTTTTCTCTATATCCTCACCAACAGTTGTTTGTTGACTTATTGATGAAAGCCATCCTGATAGGTGTGAGTGATATTTCATTGTGGCTTTAATTTTCATTTCTCTGATTAGTGGCTGAGCATCCTTTCATATGTCTGTTGGCCATCTGCAAGTGTCTATTCAGGTCCTTTGCCCATTTCTTAATTGAATAATGTTGGGAAAATTGGACAGATATGTACAAAAACAACAACAAAAGAAACAAACAAAAAAAAGGAACTAGACCACCTTCTTACACCATACACAAGAATAAACTCAAGCCCTAACTGGTTTGGCTCAGTGGATAGAACATCGACCTACGGACTGAAGGGTCCCAGGTTCGATTCCAGTCAAGGGCATGTACCTTGGTTGCAGGCACATCCCCAGTGGGGGGTGTGCAGGAGGCAGCTGATCGATGTTTCTCTCCCATCGATGTTTCTAACTCTCTATCCCTCTCCCTTCCTCTCTGTAAAAAATAAATAAAATATATTTAAAAAAAGAATAAACTCAAAATGTATTTAAATCCTAGAAGAAAACATAGGCAGTAAAGTCTCAGACATTTTTCATAGCAATATTTTTTTCTGATGTATCGCTTGGGCAAGAGAAACAAAAGAAAAAATAAACAAATAGGACTACATCAAACTAAAAAGGTTTTGCACGGCAAAGGAAATCATCAACAAAATTAAAAGAAAACCCACTGAATGGGAGAACATATTCACTAATACATCTGATAAGGGCTTAATATCCAAAATGTATAAGAAACTTAAAAAACTCAATATAAAAAGTCAGAGTTGTATTGTTGAATATTAAAAGCTAAGAAAAGAGTGAACAGCACAGGCAAATTTTTTAAATCTCTAGTTAAATGGTAGTGTGTGGGGTGGGGTGGAGAAGAGAGACTTGTAGGAGTAAGGCCATCATAAAAGGTGGCACAATCAGCCATCAGCAGAGGAAGGGTTCCCAGAGCGAGTAGGACACAAGCTCTGCCTGGAAAGGAGAGCCGGAAGGACAGGTGGAGAGCTGCAGCAGGGTCTGCATCACAGCAGTGCCCTCTGGGGTTTGTGAAACTGGCCACTGTTTACATCAGGGACCTGCCTTTCATATAGGGCACTGCAGATGTTTGAAAGAATGCAGCAACAAATGTAGAACCATGTCTTAAGTTGAACCACATAAAATTGCCATTTTGTACACTATAAAGCAGTCACATGTCAGCAGTTTCTATAGTTCCATCCAATTCATAGTGTGGCCTCTCCCCTAAGAAAAGAAAAAGCAAGTGTGTGTGATCAAGTTCACTGGGGCAACAGGTAAACACTGGAGTGTGATGGAATTGGGGTGGGTTGGGCAAGTTGGAGCTTTTATTTTCACTTTAACAATACACTTCTATATGGCTTACATTCATCACAGTTAGTATGGTGATTGTTATTCTTTGAAATAAAGAAAATTCAGTAAATATAGGAGTTGAATTAAGTGCATTTCAAGGCTAAGCTGATTCTGATCTTGATTCTGACACCTATTCAAAGTATGGCCTGTCACTTATCTTCCCATTTGTTAAATGAGGGGTTGGGTTAGATTGGTGAGTCCCAAACCTGAAAATCTCCTAGGAACCCTTGCAAAGAGAGAGAGAGAGAGAGAGAGAGAGAGAGAGAGAGAGAGAGAGAGAGAAGAAAAGAAATCAGCAGGCCTGGGAAGCTGCATTTGAATAGTCCCTCCCCAGGGGACTCTGATGATCAGATGTGGGAACCCCTGACCCCAAGGTTGCATGCATTACCTTCCAGCTTTAACATTACTTTATTCCATATCTTTTGTTGTTTTTATCTTTCTTTCTTTGATTGAGTTTAGCCCCAATCCAATAAGACATTCAATTCCATAACACAGAAATGTCTTAAAGGAACCCTTCTAGCACCCAAGGAAGTACTGGAGCCAGAGTGGAATATATATATATATATATATATATATATATATATATATATATATATATATACTAGCATATGAATGCTTAAATGCTTCACATGGATTAAGCATTTTGTTTTACTCAGATTATTATTTTTTGCATGAACATCAACCATTTTGCATTTGGAATCCTTCTGCAAACAGAGCAGTTTGTCTTTGTGTTTGCTCATTTAAAAACAAATATTTGCCTGCCAAGCAAATACTGTCTCTTAGGATGTGCTATTAATAGGATAATTAGGCAGCCGGTAATGAAAAGGATTGCTGGTAATTATGGCAAGATTTGTTTTGGCATTTGAAGGTAGCAATGGAGGCTGGAGTGCTAAAATCTACCTTAGAGTTAATTAGTACAATTAGAACACACCTGAAAAAATAGCCCAGCTGATGAACACTCTGCTCTACTTTTAAAGTGATAGTACTCAGTAGTTCCCCGGCTGCCTGGGCAGTCCCAGCCCTGGTGCTTCTACAGAGGATGGTGGATAAGACAGAGCACTTGAATTTGACTAGCCTCACTTTTCAAGAGCTCATTATCTGTGAGCTCTTTCCTGTTAACACCACCCTCTTTCATCCCACAGTTTGTTTGAAAGCAAGTTCTGTATTTTCTCATTTGAGCCTCATGATAACCCTTTGAGAAAGATAAGCAAGATTTAGGGGTTTTGGGGTTTCTTTGCAGATAAGGAAATTGAGGATCAGAGATGTCCAGGGGTTTCCCAAGGTCACAGATAAGGTCTGAAGTCATAGCCTAGGCCTGAGAAAAATTAGAGAAAAATTTGGACACATCTGTCTGCACAAAATGCTGAACTTGCAGGAGCTTTGGGACTCTGTCTAAACTATGACCCCGACTGACTTCACTGGTAACACAATATGGTTCTGAAATAGCTACATTCATTCAGCTGGAAAATATTCTCAAAGGTATCCTTTTCCCTCTTCCCTGCTGGCCTTCTCCTTCCCCTGACTCATTCTCAGTGAGGTTTCCCTCCATGAGCAAGCAAGCATGGGGGCCTGTGGGCATTGGTGAGCCATAGCATGCATCTAACATGCATCAGTGTGTGTGTGGCTGCTTGAGCACTTGGTGGAGGGAGGTGCACACACACACACACAGCCCATGGGGAAGAGCATTAGAGCAGTGAAGACAGGAAGAAAATGGCAGCCAGTCTAAGGAACACTGAAATATAAGGCAAGTTATCCAACCCATTTAGAGTCTTAGTTTCCTCATGTAAAACATGGGACTAGAATTGATATCGACTGCATAGGTTTATCTTTAAGGGTACAGTAAGATGATTCCTAGCATGCCTGGCCCACCATCATCACCACAATTATTACCACAGTTGATGCTGTTGTGAAATGTGCTTTCTTGCTAAGCCTGTGTATGATCACACACTGGGGTTGTCTCATTCAAACATTTAGGGAAGTTCAGTGGGACAATGAGGAAAGAGGGCTGCAAAGTCCAGGCAGACCACGCTCTTCCCAAACCTGTGAGCCCACTTCTCTAAACAGGACATATAGGAACCTGCAGAATCCTGCCAAGTAAAGGCTAAAGACTCAGACCTGAGATGTGTGGCTGTTGCCTCCTGCACTGCACCCTCTAGAATCTTTGTCTTCAAAGATAAACAACTACTGTACAGTAGCTAGCGATTTACCGGGAACCATGCCACACACTTCTTTTTTAATTCAAATTTTATTTTTCAATTACAGTTTACTTTAAATATTATTTTGAGTTAGTTTCAGGTATAAACAGTGATAATCATATACTTTACAAAGTGGTCCCCCTATTTCCACTGATATTTCTGTCTCCACTTTGTTAGTTTATTGTGTTCTTCAGATTCCACATATAAGTGAAATCATATGGTATTTGTCTTTCTCTGACTGGCTTATTTCACTGAGCATAATAACTGTCTAAGTCTATCCATGCTGTGGCAAATGGTAAGATTTCATTTTTATGGCCAAATAATATTTCTTTATATATATGTGCCACTTCTTTATCAAGTCATCCATTGATGGGCACTTGATTGCTTCCATATACCTTTTATAACTTTACTAGTGGCACGGTGCACAAAATTCATGCACGGAGGGTGGGGGGGGGGGTCCCCTCAGCCCAGCCTGTACCCTCTCCAATCAGGGACCCCTTGGGGGATGTCCGACTGCTGGTTTAGGCCCGATCCCTCTCACAATCTGGGACCACTGGCTCCTAACCGCTCACCTGCCTGCCTGCTTGATCACCCCTCTGCCTGCCTGCCTGATTGCCCCTAACCCCTCTGCCTGCCTGATTGCCCCTAACTGCCCTCCCCTGCCGGCCTGATCTCGCCCCCAACTGCCCTCCCCTGCTGGCCTGATCTTGCCCCTAACTGCCCTCCCCTGCCAGCCTGATCTCGCCCCCAACTGCCTTCCCCTACAGGACTGATCTCACCCCCAATTGCCCTCCCCTGCCAGCCTGATCTCGCCCCCAACTGCCCTCTCTGCCTTGGCCCCCACCACCATGGCTTTGTCTGGAAGGAAGTCAGATGTCCAGAAGATGGCCAGTTGACCTGGTCTAATTAGCATATTACCCTTTTAGTAGTATAGATAGATTATATAAGATAGGATTGCTTAAATGGGGGGAGCCTTTTTCAGCAGGAGGAGATGCTCTTGGCAGATAAAAATACATAATCCCTATATCTGGACTGATAGCCAGCCATATGCACTATACTGCCAAACCGGTCATTAAAAAATTGAATCACTTTCTTACACCTTACACCAAACAGCTGTTGCCCTTAAAATCCCTCCTCAGCCCCCACCTTAGGTTCTGCCTTCGCAGTTCACCCAGATTAGGTTCTGATTGGTCGATTTCTATGCCAGTCAGCATCAAAAGCTCTGCCTCCTAGGCAGCCATTGGCTCCTCACGCTTCACCCAGATTTGGTTCAGATAAGATGCTTGATATAATATCAGTCTTCTTAAATGTATTGAGACTTGTTTTGTGGCCTGACATGTGGTCTATCCTGGGAAATATTCCGTGTGCACTTGAGAAAAATGTATGTTCTGCTGCTTTGGGATGAAATGTTCTGAAAATATTAATTAAATCCATCTGGTCTAGTGTGTTGTTTAAGACCACTGTTTCCTTGTTGATTTTCTATCTGGAAGATCTATCTAGTGATGTCAATGGGGTGTTTAAGTCCCCTGCTATGACTGCATTACTGATAAATTCTCTCTTTATGTCCATCAATATTTGTTTTATATATTTAGGTACTCCTATGTTGGGTACATAAATGTTTACAAGGGTCATATTCTCTTATATTGATCCTTTCATCATTATGTAATGTCCTTCTTTGTCTTTTATTAGAGCCTTTGTTTTAAAGTCTATATTGTTTGATGTAAGTTATGCTACCACAGCTTTTTTCATTTGCATTAAATACTTTCTTCCATCCCTTTACTTTCAGTCTCTAGGTGTCTTTCAATCTGAAGTGGGTCTCTTGTAGACAGCATGTATATGGATCTTATCTTTTTTTCCATTCAGCTGCCCTATGTCTTTTGACTGGAGCATTTAATCCATTTATATTTAAAGTAATTAATGATAGATACATATTTATTGATATTATACATATTTATGTTTCTCTCTATTTTCCCCTTTATTCTTCTTATAGAAGTTTCTTTAACATTTATTGTAATACAAGTTTGGTGGTAGTAGTTAATTCCTTTAGCTTTTTCTTATCTGGGAAGCTATTTCTCTTTCAATTTTAAATGAGAGCCTTGCTGTGTAAAGTAGCCTTGGTTGTAGGTCCTTGCTTTTAAAAAAAATTTTTAATATATTTTTATTGATTTCAGAGAGAAAGGAAGAGGGAGAGAGAGATAGAAACATCAATGATGAGAGAAAATCATTGATTGGCTGCCTCCTGCATGCCCCCTACTGGGGATGGAGCCCACAACCTGGGCATGTGCCCTTGGCCGGAATCAAACCTGGGACCCTTCAGTCCGCAGGCCAATGCTCTATCCACTGAGCAAAACCGGCCAAGACGATCCTTGCTTTTTAATCACTTTGAGTATTTCGTATGCCACATGCTTTCAAGCATGGCTTTTAATCTTTACAGCAACCCCCTGAGCCAGGTATCATCATCTTTTCAAGAATGATGATACCAGTCAAGGACCAGGCCAGAATTGAACCTGAAATGACTGGTCCCAAGCCCAACCTCTCCACACCACACGGAGTTGTGCATTGTCTGTGGCCCAAAGTTTCCTGCTAAGAACTTGAGGCTTGAGGCCACTATGGGCACATCTGGGAACTGTCAGACCTCTCAGCCACCCCATGGCCATTAGCATTAGAAATCACAGAAACAGGACTTGCATTTTGTAAATGGAACTCAAAGAAGAAAACCCCTCACATAAAAGTTGAACTATATGTCCAGCAGTAGCTGGATTTGCATTGATTAATTAGAAAATTGTATTTATATAACCCATAGTCTGTATTTATATTTTGCTAAGGGTGCAGCGAGCTGGGAGGGGAATTAGATCCAGATTAGCTTTGGTCTATAAGCAGCCTGGATTGGAGCTGTTTTCTGTGCTGAAAGGAAAGAATCAAAAGGATTTGCAGCAGGAATTCCCAATGAGGCCTCTATCCCTCTCTTTCGCCTTAGACCCAATGATTCTGGGCTCTTCAAGGACTACCCAGTAAAGCCTCACGGGCTCCTTAGTCAGAACAAGAGGCAAGATTACCCAAAGAGCTAATTTCCAGCTGAGTTTGGCCCTTGATTTCCTAAACAAAATTGGTTTTATTCTTCTCAACATGTGTTTGACAAGATTAAAGATCCCTCAACCTGCGCGGCTTAATATGCACTGTGTTGGAAGCAGCCCATGGCCTCCCCTGATGGGGGAAGGGAAGTGGGCGGGGCAGAGTATAAAATCCCGTTTATTGAATTAGAAAGACCTTTAATGGATAAGGGGTACTGATGTAGGGATCTTAATAATTTGTGATGTTGGGGGGAAGTGATTTGATTTCAAAATTATTTTAAAGTGTCTCAGTTCTTTTGTCATTTTTTTCTTTTTCTTTTTAAAGATAGATAAACATATGGGCATGGTTGGAGGAGATGGGGCTGGGAGGGTCAGCTCTATTCTTCAGTGTGTTGGGGGCAGTCTGACCCTGGGGCCATTTGGGTGTGGGACTCAATGAATGCTGGATCCAGGCTGCCAGATGGGGCCAGTGTGGCCAGGTGAGGCACAGGGGTGCTGTGGGGAGAGAGGCAAGAAAGCTGAGTTTGGCTCCAGGCAAGGAGCCTCCCACTGTTTCCACTGTTGCCAGGAAGTTGAATTCCACTGAGTCTAGTGTGGCTGAAAGTTGTTGACCTTGACCAGGCTGCTGTCCTACCTGAGCCTGTTATTTATCGGTTATAATGAAGGGAGTGGACTAAATGACTGATGAGGCTTATTCCAGTTCTAATATCAATAATCTGTGGGGCATCTCCATGGATTCCATAGCCAATCAGAGCAGCATTTCCCAACACCCTGCACTGCTCCATAGCAGTGGAGAGCACTGTGGTTTAATAGTGTGAGTTCTGCAGTCAGCTTGCTGGAGAGAAATGTGTGCTGGCTCTACCACTTATGAGCCCCACAACCCTGGGCAAGCTCCGTAACCTTCCCTGGTTTTGTTTTCATCCTCTGTAATATTGCAATGATAGCAACAGCTACATTGCAGAGCTGAAGTGAGAAATAGATGAGTAAACATGTGCAAAGCTGCTAGGACAGTCCCTGGGGCCCATCAGGAGCTCCATAATAGTAGCTGTGGTCATCATCACCCTCCTGACTGCAAACCACTGTGCCCTCCCTACCAGTGCTACTCCTCTGGGCCTTAGAACACACACCTTAGAGCTCTTGGGCTGCTCTTCAACTTGACATGTGCTGCATGAGCCATGTTCCCTGGAGGACATGCCAGGATGCCACCAAATGTTGAATGAACAACCATTTGTAAGCTGTGACTCATGAGCAGCACCCCAGTTTCTACTCTGGGGTCTTTTTTCTTCACTTCCTCTTGTCTGGTCCTCAGTGAAAATGAAAACCAAAGGTTCTCCCCGCACCCAGCATTCCTGTTCACACTCCCTCCTATCTTGGGTATTTTACCAAGAAGGTGAAATTCTCTGCTTTTTAAGTGCCCAATGGCTCCTCCAAATTGGAAAGCAACTTGAACTCTCTTAGAGGCAGAGAGTTTCTTGAGTTGATGTGAGCGAGGTGGCACTGGGGCAGAGTCCTGGAGCAAGGGAGAGGAGACAGGTCTCTGCCCCCACCTAAGTGCCCTGCCTGGGCCTTCCTGCCCTGCCTGTGAAATCAGGGCATGACACTGGATCACTCTTTTCCAAAGTGTGTTCTGCACAGCACACATTACAAAAATATTGTCAGAGGGGAAAATCTTGCTAAATAAATAAATAAATAAATAAATAAAAATCTGGCTGCTATATCCCCTTTTTGATGACAAGAGAAACTCGTTAGTGATTAAAGGCCCTGAGAGGTCCTGCAGTATAAAAATAAAATAGTTTAGTTTCACTTTACTCAGGGGTCTCTAAAAGTTTCTGCCAATGGAGTCCTCTTTTCATGTGATTCTCCCCATTGCCTCCTATGGAATTGGATGGCAGCCTCTGATCCTTCTGTCCTGGTTCCAAGAGCTGTGCTTCCTCCCCCAGGGAACAACGAATAATCAGGCAAGATGCAGTTATCCCAAGAAGAAGCATTTCAGTGTCCTCGTTTTTTGGCCTGGGGAAGAAAAAAGAGATGAGGGAACCAGAGCCAAGTGGCCAGCCTTGTACCCTCTCATAAAAGGAACCCATGGCCCTTGACCCAGGACAGGGAGAGAGGTGGGAGGGAGTTCAAGGATGAGTCAGGAAGCCCAATATGAATGGCTCGCTATAAACCAGTCAATCAGGGAGCCACCCTACAAAGCAGATTGTATTGCACTATTTAAGCAAGGCTGCTAGACATCTGGACATTTCTGTTAGTCCCCATCCCTCCTGTTGCCATAAATCTAAGCTAATCCTGTGGGGCCCAGGATCATGAGAATAATCCTCACATCTGTGTGGGCTTTTCAGCTTTTGAAAGCTCACTCACAGAATTATCTCATTAGTTCTCCTCAGTGCCTATGGGAGGGACTCAGGAATGATCATCTGTATTTGGCAGAGAAGATGCTGAAATCCAGGGAAGGAAAGTGACTTTCTCAAGGTCACTCAGAAGGCAGTGGAGAGCTAAAACTAATTCACATGTCTCCTGATCTCCAGCCAAGAACTCTCCCCTGAGCACAGTGTTGCCTTATAAAGAATGCCCTGAGACAGATGTCTCCCCAGGCCTGCCACAGTCCTAAGGCTGGGTCGGGCTCAAAAAGTCATGCGTTCCATCCCCCTGCCACTGTATGAGAATGGAACATAGGTAGAACGTTACAGTGTAAAGATTGTGGGCTTTAGAGTCAGACTGTCTAGGCTCAAATCCCAACTCCAGCTTCCTGATTATCAAACCTCAGACCATGTGGTTGAGCTCTCTGCATCTGCTCCTCACACCCAAAGTGGCGGGAAAAACCTGCATTGAGTGACACCTGCTTTATTGCTCTCCATCTCTCCTCCTCTGATAATGACTCCCCATCTTTTGGGAACTATTTTTGCCCCAACTGCAGCCACATAGCTCTTAAGGAAGCTTCCCATAACACCATCACCACCTGCCTGGCTATGGAGTAGGCATGTGACTGGACAGACCAGTCAGAGGCCTCCCCTGAAATTATTTTCAAAATGAAATAAATGAAGACCTCCTTCCTTTCTGGGGGTTAAGCTGAGAAGATGTAACTCCAGCCTTATGGAGAATGCCAGCCTGGGAGACGGGAGACTGAAGCTGGTGTGCAGCAGGAAGCAGCACAGAGATGGAAAGAGGAGGACTGGGGGCATCTGAGGCCTGGGGTGCAATCAACTCCAAAGCCCTGACACCCTTTCCCTTTCCATGGGTGAGTCACATGAGCCTATGAAGCACCTGGGCAGCCCCTTCATCCAGCCCATAGGACCAAGACTATCCTAAATATGTAGCAAGTCAGAATTAACACCCACGCTGCTCACTCTGAGGGGTCCCACCAGCACAAATACATACCAGGAAAACAGGCAGTGATTTAGGAAGGCTTCCCAAACAACACCCCATATAATGAACAAAAAACCCGAGTCTCCTCAGCCTTTATAGACTCCTAGAAATTCAGAGATAAAAGAATTAAAGACTGGAATCCTGACCTCTCATTTAACATAAGGGTGAGAGAATGTGTTTCATGTTCCTGGATGTTGAATCCTAAGAGCACATCCTAGTTAAAAAGAGAATCACAACATAGGGAATCCAGAATTTTGGACTGTGGTCTCTTTTGTCTGCCTTCCCCTACTCTGGCTCAAACAGTTAGAAAATAAAAGGGGAGGAAACAACTAGATAATGGGAATTAGCCTGTATCCTCTGATTTTCTCAAATATGGTTATGAGGACCAAGTCATATTATATAATATGTGACTATGAAAGGATTTATGAAAGTATCAGCACTGTTCTAAAACAACAGATTATTATTATAAAATTATAGACTCAAGTTTCCCTTGACACAAAGCCTGACTTCCCCCAGGGAAATAATGGTAAGCCAGGCTGTGTACAAAGCCTGGAGAAGGCAGTTAGAAAACTGAGTGAAAATTATTTCCCAGCAAGTGTTAGCTAGACAGCCATCAGCTCAGCCCCCTGCCTTACAGTTACTTGAACTTGGGGAGTCAGGTAACAGACCCACAATCCTGGTTTGTCTGGGACTGAGGGTTCTTATGGGACATTAGACTAGCCCTGCAAATGCTTTACCACATTGCCTGGCATCATGTAGTGGGTGACAGAAACAACTGGGGGCAACTGGAGTGTACCATCCTATCTAATAAAGAGGGAATATGCTAATTAACCACCACCTCACAAAGATGGCTGCACCCACAGCTGAGGTCAAGTTCCCATAAGGAGCCTTAACAAGCAATCAGCAGGGACCTGAGGCTATGCCCTCCCCCGCCCCCGTGTGGCTTGACAGAGTACCTCAAGGTGCGCTTCCAGTCCTGGTGCCAGGCCAGGGGACTTCAGGCTGCTCCCCCGGCCCCAGCGCCAGGCCAGGGGACCTCAGGCCACGCCCCCCACCAGGTGGGGCTTGACAGGGGACTTCAGGCCACGCCCCCCCACCCTGGCACCAGGCAGGGAGACCTCAGGCTGCACCCCCAGCCCCAGCACCGAGCTAGGGGACCTGAGGCTGCGGGGCCCTCCCCCCACCCCGCCTGGCAGGGCTTGACAGGGGACCTCAAGGTGCACCCCCAGTGCTGGGTCGGGGGAACTCGGGCCGCGTCCCCCCACCCAGGGGGGACCTGAGGCTGCACCCCCCTCCCGGTGCCAGGTTGGGGGACCTGAGGCTGCACCCTCCCCCCACGCCCTGGCGGGGCTTGACAGGGGACCTCAGGCCATGTCCCCCACCCAGCAGGGCTTGACAGGGAATCTCAGGCCATGTCCCACACCTGGCGGGGCTTGACAGGGGACCTCAAGGCACACCCCCCCACCCCGGTCTGGGCTGGGGGAACCTCAGGCCATGACCCTCATCCTGGCACCAGGCCAGGGGACCTGAGGCTATGTCCCCTGCTTGGTAGGGCTTGACAAGGGTGGGACTGTCCAGGTCTGAATCTATCCCAATGGGGGGGCGGGCCGGCCAAGTCTGGGTCTCATGCGATTTTGAGGCGCATGTGGGTGGGCGGGGACTTGACTCTGGGTCCCGTGGTGTGCCCCAGACTCTGACAGGAGGAAGGTTTTCATATACATTTTACTAATTTTCTTTCATCTCTGACACTTCTATTATAGAGAAAGGGCAAATAGCAATATTAAATTATTTCCTCTAATTAATCCCCTTTTAATGTGCATGAATTTCGTGCACCGGGCCACTAGTTTCACATATTCTCGTAGGATAAGCAGCCATGCGGTTTGTCTGGGACTGAGGGGTTTCCTGAGTTAATAGCTGTTGGCAGGACTCACTAGCACCCATATCAGTGTTTTTAACACTTCTGTCCTTTGTCCTAGGCCACTGTTGCCATCTCACCCCAGGCTTGGCATAGGTATAGCTTGGCTCAAATACAACCAAGCCCTACACCTCTGTCTGAGGTGATGAAACATTTTTGTGCTCTTAAGACAAGGCTATTTATTCTAACTCTGGGATACTTGTTGGTTCATCCAGCTATTCATTAAACAAATATCTTCATCAGTGAGCTTTGTATGTATAATAACTAAACTTAATGGCTTGAAATAGACTTATTAATTATTTTTTATAATTCTGTAGGTTGTCTAGGTCATTTTGGTTTAGGCCATCTTGACTGATCTGTGGTCGGCTAGTGGTTTGGCTGAAATTGGATGAGACATCATGGCTTACTCACATGTATGGTAATTGACAAGCTGTTGGCTGGGGAACCTCCATTATCTTCTCTGCAGTTTCCAGCATGTGAGCTCAGGCTTAATGTGTGGTAAGCTCAGTACTCCAAGACTACAGGAGAAGGCAAGCTCTAGTGCTCAAGTTCTTTTCAGGTCTCTGTCACATTTGCTAAAATTCCATTGTCCAAGGTAAGTCACATGGGCAAGCTCTGAGCCAGTGTGGGAAGGGAGTCCCCAAAGGCCCAGACACAGAGAGGAGAATGATTGTTGCTGTTTTTCAGAAACAATCTGTTACCTTACCCATTATCCTGCACCTCCAGACCATAAGGCTACAGATAATGAGCCTCTGGTGAACCCACAGAGAAATTAGTTTTCCCTAGAAGTGTTTTAAGCTGAGAGTCCACTTGGCCTCTGCTGAAATCACTCCCACAACTGTATCAAAAACAACTAAATTCTCTTTGAGCTTTCTCTAACATTCAGGACCAACTTCCAGTTCTTGCTGCATCAGAGAAGAACTACCATTTTTATTTCTAAATGAAGAAAAAACCTTTTGAATTGCAAGCCTTTCAACAATATTCAGCACTAATTTTTGAGTTGTGTGTGGCTGGGCAATACATTCTTAGTTGCCTTCTTGGATGAATGCAGAAGCACTCTATCTAGGGTGCAGTAGAATTCTCAGTCCCCAGCTCCCCAGAAGAGAGGGTATGTTAGAGAACACTTCCTAGGGGGCAGGCCCTTAAATACATTCTCATTTAATCCTCACAACAGTCCCTCCCTGATAGTGTTGCCATCTTTATTTCATAGAGAAAGAAACTGAAGTTGGGAAGACTAAGTATCTTGGCCAAAGTCACAGAAGTGGCATCTTGCATGGCAAAAATTTGAACCCAGGAGTTCTGACCTCAAAGTCAGCGTTCTTTCCTTCACAGCCATCACCTCGGCCTGTAGGGCTTTTAAAATCAGGATCTGGGGCATAGGGCTTGAATCCCATTGCTGCCCCAACTCCGGTGTGACACCAAGAACTCACTGAGGTTCTCTGTCTCATTTGTCTGATGTTCATAGTCATGAACATCAGACTACCTGCACGTGCTAGCCAGGCTCAAATGGGGAAAATGCAAACATCCTGGCACTGCTCCCTGGCACTGTGAACAGGAAGGTCAACTAGCTCTTTGGAGAGTGATTTTGGCAAAATCTTTAGAAATTTTAAATGTGCATGTTCTTTGATCTGGGTGTTCTAATTCTGAGAACTTACATTAAAGAAATATGTCCAGCCATGGCCGCTTTCGTTCAGTGGTTAGAGCATCACTGGTTTGATTCCCAGCCAAGGGCATGTACCTCGGTTGCTGGTTCCCCAACCTTGAGGGAGGCAACTGATCAATGTGTCTCTCTCACTTCAATGTTTCTCTTTCTCTTTCTCTTCCCTCCCCCTATCCCGTCCACACTCTCTAGAAAATCAAGGGGACAAATATCCTCAGGTAAGGATTAAAAAAAAAGAGGAAATATGTTCTCACATGTGTAGATACATGTACAAAAATGTTTATTTTAGCATTGTTTATAATACCAAAAAATAGAAATAATTTAAATGCCTAAATGAATTATGCTTATTCATACTATAAAAATTATTTACCATTTTAAATGAGGGGAAAGATCTACTGATGAGGAAGTATGTACAAATTATATTGTTTAAAAAACATATATGTATGATGTTTAAAAACACATATATGTATGATGGAAAGATCACTAAAATATTTTAAATGAAAAGGTAAATTGCAAGATGATAAATAAACCTATGGATGCTTATTTATGGAGAGAGAGAGAAATTTGGAAGGAAACATACCAAACTATTAATACCTGCTACCTCTACAATAGCAAAACAATGATGACTTAGCTTTTTGTTTATTTGTTTTTATTTTTTATATTTCTGTATTATTAAACATGTTCACAACAGATATTCATGGTATTTTTAATCAAAGAAAGAGAAGAATTTTAGTGCTGGAAGAAACTCTGAAGGTGAACACAGCCCACAGAGAAAAGCTGGCTTGTTGCTGTCTCATAGCCCACTAGTAGTAGAGTCAGGCTGACCCTGGCCCGTCGATGCCCAATCCAGGCTAGTTTCAATCATAAGGACAAGCCCTTCAGAAAGCATACAAACCATGGAGTCTTGAAGAATTGCTGGTGAAGTACAAGGCAAAATGCTGGTCAGGTGTAGAGAATGGCATTTGGTTTTGGCTCAGCCACCCACCTACTGGGCAAACTCACTGGTCCAAGCTCTATTTTCAGCATCTGTAAAATGGGACTAATGATGTTCACCTCCCAGGGTTGCCCTACGCCCAAAATAAAACAGGCAGTAGGTCCTGGCAGCAAAACAGGAACTTGAACCCTAAACAAGTCTGTATTCATTTATTCAGTCCCCTTCTCTGAACACTGAAACTAGCAAAACCAACTTCACTGGGTTGTTGGAGAACTAAAGTGATGAAATGCATGTCAAGTCCTTGGCAGGGACTCAGTATGGAAGCCATCATCATGATATGAAAGCCCTGTGAAGATAGGTGGGCTCGCATTGGACAGCCAGCAACAGGGTCTTGTGATTCCTGGGCTGACTTCCCAACCTGCAACCCTTCCCATCTTTCCTGCCTCCTTGAAGCAGGATGCTACAGATAGCCCCGGGCTCTGGCCTTGCGGGAAAGCCGCTCTTCGACACTGCTGCTCCACTGGCCGAGTACAGACAGAAGTCATGAGCCTCACCCATGGAGACAGGGACACACTTGGGGTCTGGAGTCAGACAGGGACTGATGAAACTGTGAGTCAGTCCCTATAGGCTTTATGACCTTCATTCTGCAACAATAGGGAACCGTGGCAGGTTGTTAAGAGAATGACCTGAGTTGAGAGAAGATTGTGTTCTTCTGTTCTCCTAAGATTGGATTATTCCTGTGTCTATGAACTCTTGTCATCTCTGCTCACAGTCTCAGGAATGAAAGGAAGGCAAACCTTCCCAGTGTTTTCAAGGACGGATGGAATCCTGGCTGCATCTCTCCTCTGTGCAGTCCAGGACCGGCTAAATGAGAGCAGGAGGCAGGAGCCTGGCGGGAAGACACTGCTCCACCATTCCAGGGACTTTAAGGGGGGGGACAGGTCTTTCCAACCCCCTCTTCATGCTCAGAGAAACTGTCGTGGGGTCCCAGTCAGGCCTCTGTTTGGCACATGACGTTCCTGCTCCTCTAGCAATTGCCCCTGATCCCCCTCATCCCCTGGCTTTACTCTCCTCCTCCAGAGCATCGGCCCACAGAGGCACAATGAAGATGGCACTGGATTTTATCGAGGAGGCCAAGACTTCTGGGAGGTGGGCCCTCGGTGACCTGCCAGCGGCTGGACAGGGAGGAAGGACATCTGGGCTCTGAAATGACTTGGAGGGGGACATGCCTTTGTATTCAACTGAAGCCTATTTTCTTCAGAAAAGGAACACAAGGGTGATCTACCCAAGCCACCACACACAGTCCCCTTCACACCTCTCATAAAGTCAACCCTACCTGTCCTAGACACAGATAACACTTGGCCAGGGGCCCCAGTTGTCCTCAGCCTTGTGTTGGGCCCAGAGGAACAGCCTCACTACCCTCCCCGTCCAATCACCCTCACCATCTACAACTAGAGCTTATGACAATCTGGGAAAATATGATATGAGCATGCAAAGCCATGGTGAGTCAGTGGGTGCTATGCAGAGGAGGGAAAGCCCCGAATAGCCAGCCAGCTTGCCAGAGCTCTGGGCTTTGTCTCTCAATATGAGGCTGGCCTGGGCTGCAAGCAAGGCTGCATGATTTATGATCAAGGTCCCAGTTGGACCCTGGCCAGTTTGTTCAGTAGTTAGAGTGTAGGCCTGCAAACTAAAGGGTTTTGGGTTCGATGATTCCCGGTCAAGGGCATGTACCGGGTTTGCAGGTTCAATCCCTGGTCCTGATCGGGGCATATGTGGGAGGCAACCACTCGATGTGTCTCTCACATTGATGTTTCTTTACCTCTCTCTCTCACCCCAACCCCCCTGCCTTCCAGTTTCTCTCTAAAGAGCAATATCCTCCAGTGAGGATTTTAAAAAATGATCCCAGTTGGAATGTTTTTTATGCTCAAGTCTTTGAATTAAGTGTTTGGGGGCAGGGAGGCTGTGAGGAGAGCCTGAGTTGTGAGGCTGTGAGCTTAGACAACAAAAATTCTAATGCATAAAGATGAAGAAAATATATGTTTGGGAGAAAAGAAATAGCACCTCTCTAGCAGTTTTCCTCTTATATTAAGCCTCTGTTTCTAAGTTTGGATATGGGTCTCTGCATTCACTCCAAATGTTTTCCAGAGGAGTCACTGCTGTGTTTCCATTAGCGTTCTCACCCTACCTCAGAGCATGAGGGCTGGGAAACCCCAGGGATTTGCTCCTCAAAGTGGGGACTCTGGACCAGCAGCATCCATGTCCCCCAGGATCCTGTTAGAAATGCAGTCTCGGGCCCCACCAGACCTCCAGAGCCGGAATCTGCATTTTAGTAAGTTCCCCGGGTGCTTCCAGTGTGCGTGGTGCTTGAGAAGCTGCTGTGGGGGTACTCGTGCCCCAGGAAGGCCCTGACACTGGTCTCAGGTGGCATGAGAGTGAGCATTTACTCTTTATAGCTGAGTTCAGTGTCCATTTATAGCAAATGATGCATCATTTACAGAAACGGCAAAATGACATCAGTTGGTATGTTTTACAAAGTGAGTCGACACAAAGGAAATATTTACTGACTAATTGCAAGGGTGCTCAGCTATGATGAGACCCTGAGAGAGGGAAAGAGAACAATTATTTCTGACGCAGGAATCCAGTGCGGCACCTCACAGGTTTTGGTGAGGAGACAGCTGTGCAGACAGAGACAGGGACTGGCCCAGGTCACGCAGTGAGTGTGATGACAGAGGCAGGACTGGAGCCCCAGGCCCCATCCAGGTCAGCAGCCTCCCTCCCCTTCTGCCCCCCTGGCCAAGTGGCTGAGGCAGTGGCCCAGCTGCAAACCTGATTCTGAAGCTCAAGCTGAGGCCACAGTGGCATCAGGAACTGGGACACCTGCAGGTGACACTAGGCAAATCAGCCATGTCTGTGGCTAGTACTGAAAATGACGGGATCATGTGGCCAGTGGAGGCCAAGGCTGAGTCATTTCGAGATGAGCTGACTCCCTCCACCCAGGGACCCTGGGGCACCTGACTCTTCATACATGAATAAACATAGGCTGAAGAGCTGACTGTCCTCTCGGTGCAGTCCGGTGAGGCTTTATGAATAGGAAGTCTGAGCGAATTAGAAAGAAGTTAGTCCTTTATCTTTCCAACCTGGCCTGTGGAGCTCTGCACAGATCTCTGGGCTAAGAACATCTGGCTCCTTCACAAAAACAAACAAAAAACTTCAAAATAGTTTTGGGTTTTCTCAGACCTATTTGGACTACCTGTGCTTGGGTACTGTCAGTATCTGTCAGTTTTCCCACTTTTTCTACAGCACAGAATAAAGTTGCAAACTTGTTGTCAAGTCCCTGTTCCCTTGTCCCTAGCTCCTTATCCTGGCTTTCAATGCTGTCCTCACTATGGCTGCAATCTAGCTTTTCAGCCTATTTCCCACCAGTCTCCTCTTCACACCATGATCCAACCAAAATATGCCATAAAACACAGGTGGCCAAACCATACCTGCCTTCTGCAACCTCCCCACCTGGCATTCCACAAAAGCCAGGCCTCTGCCCAGAATCCCTCTCTACCACTGAAATCCTTCTTCTTAAAGTTCCAGTTTAAATGCCCTCTTCTCCAGGAAGCCCTTTCGATTGCCCCTGAGCGCTGTTTGGAACTTCCATAGCTGTCCATTACTACCTTACTATGAAGGTTAGAATAGGCCTTGAATGACAATCTCTAGGGTCGTGGGTGGGTTTTCCCTCACCTCTGTGTTCCAGGCTTCCTAGTCCAGAGCCTGACTCATGGAAATCCCACCAGGACTAAAGATCCTGCACCCAGATGTGATCCCTAGCACTGCTGACAATACTAATTGGGTGTGACACTAGGCAAGTTACCTAACCTATTTACTCAGCTGTAAAATGGGAATATTAATCGCTCCTTCACATGGAAGGCATGAAAAGAAAATGAAGAAACATATACAGCACTTAGTACCACTGCCTGGCATCTCCTAGTGATTCACACATCATAGCTTCATTAATGTTATGCATCATAACATTAAAGTTAACACCATTTGGGTTGGAAGATACATTCGCAACACTTAGACCTGGATGGTCCCTGGAGGAGTCTGGACCTAGCCCATCCTGTCCACTTCCCACTGGCCCCTCTGTGATGCTATGTCTCCCTCCCATTCTAGCCCCCAGGCCTACCCCAAATGCTCCCACTTTCCCCATGCATTACAGGGGACTGCAGTCTTATTTGCATTAAGAAACAGTGATTGGACCCTGGCCAGGTAGGGTCAGTTGGCTAGAGCATCATCCCAATATGCCAATACCTCCAATATACCAATACCTGGTCAAGCTAGATAGAAGAATCAGCCAGTGAATGCATAAATAAATGGAACAACAAATCTCTCTCTCTCTCTCTCTTCCTTTATCCCTTCCTTTCTCTCTAAAATGGATTTTTAAAAAAGATAACAGTGACTGGGCCCTGGGTCTCCTCTCCTGGGTGAAGGAAGCCGGGCCTGAGGGAGGAAGTGCTTGCTTGAGGTCTCACTCCCCAGAGCCATGGCTCTCAGACCTGTGGGTTCTGTGGAAGGCACAGTGGCATTTCCTCCCCAAGATCTGGCACAGATGTGGCCGCTGAGATGGGGCTGAGCTTCTTCCTCTCAGTTTTCAAGGAACAATGACTCTTTCCAAGTCCACATTTTCCTCAGCAAATGCACTTGTATGAGAGAAGCATGACTTTGAGGTCTTTCTTTCCTGAACTAGGAGAGACCTCAAGGAAAGGAAACCTTTTGGGGGCCCACCCTGTGGTCAAGCCCACCCTGGGAGCAGAACATGGAGCAGGTGGTCAAACCTGCCCAGGAAGGTGCACAGTGATCCTCTGGGAGTGTCACTTCCCCTCCCAGGTGTGAGGTGTGAGGAGGCCCTGCCAATGGGAGGGAGGGGGCCGGGGGCAGGTGTGTGAGGCTAGAGGTCAGCAGAGGAGTAGGAGCAGCATGGACAGCCAGGAACAAAGAACCAGAGAGGAAGGATGTGAGCCAACCTCTTCAGAGAGCAGCCGGAAAGGAGCCAGGACAGGTCAGGTGACAGCTATCGGAATAAAACAGACGGTAGGGCTTCTCAAGGGCCCCAATGAGCAACACCCCTCTGGCCCTCGCAGACCCTGATGAGGAGGCTCCTTGTCACCCCTGCTCACCTGGTCAAGGCAGCAGACACTGGCTCCAGTCCCGACATCACTCAGCCCCACTTGGTTTAAAAGAAGGAAAACCTCCTGTGTGTTCACTTGAGGGTGGGCAGGGGAGTGGAGTTGAGAGACCAGGACTGTCTGCAAAGCCCCACTTAAAATGCTTGCCATTAAAATACTGAGTAACCCCATGAGAATTCAAGGAGGTAAGAGGAAGATCAGATATGTGCCTGCCCTTCTCTATGAGATTTCAGGGGCCCCGGGTTAGGTCCAGATAAAAATGGGAGGGTCTGGCTCAAGAGTGTGGAGAACATATGAGAAAACCAGAGAGGCTCCCCTATGGGAAGGACCTGGGTGGTTTTTCTTTTAACCCAGTCAACAATCTTGATTTTTAAAAATCCCAAGGAATCCCCTCTATGAGACCAGGATCATCAGACAGGGTGAATGTCAGAGCTGTCAGCTTCCTCTGTCCCAGCAGGATTTTACCATGTATTATGTTATTTCAGTGGTGCCAGACACAGGCAACAGTTCTTGAGAAAGTGGATGGTAAGGTCAAGCAAACTATTACACTGTAATAGCAGATTTCATCTGGAGAACTCCTGATTTTAATTGGTATAGTTAGTAGATTCGCGTGCGCGCTGCCGTGTGACTTTGCAGTGCCTCTCACTAAAGAGCTAGAGACGCTGTCCTCATCCTTAAGTCTGCTAGCCTGATGACTCCCTTGGCCAGTAGAATTCGGCAGAAGTAACATTGTCATTTTCGAGTTGATGCTTCAAGAAGCCTGTGCTTCTGTCGCAGGCTTGAGCAGATGACCAAGCTAGCCTGCTGGAGGATGACAGACATGAGGAGCAGCACCCAATTACCCAGTTACCGAAGAGGAGGCCATTCCAGGTCAGCTGGCAGCCAGCCAGCCCCAAGCATGTGGGAGAAGCCAGCCAAGGGCAGCGGAGCCTCCTGGCCTCCTTGCAGCTGGACCCACACTGAAAGCAATGAGCAGTGACCCCAGGCCTCTAAGGGTTTGTGGTTGTTTATAACACAGCATTGCTGTAGTAATAGATAACTGATACATTTATTCGTTAGTTTTCATCTGATAGTTGGCCATGAAGAGATGTGGTCCCTAATCCTTCCCCATCCCAAGAATTGGATTTCTAAGAAAACATAACCAAAAAGGACTTGGAAAAGGAAAGCTACTTTTTGGCTCCTGGATTTTAAATGAAGGCTAAGACACGTTTTCTTTGTTCAGAATACCACCTAAAGAACCAATAATTACACTCCTTACACATTCTTAAAAAAAATCAATTGGACTTACAGCTCATCTTGGCTTTCTCTCAAAACCTTACTAAAATTATAGTAAAGAGGTTTTGAAAGGATAAGTACACAAAAATGGGGAGAATGAAAGCAAACAAGAGGTTTCAAGAAAACATTAGAGGAAAAGAAACAAATGAACAACTGCCGAAATTACTTAGATTTCAGCTTTTTTCTCTCTCTGCGTACCTATAAGGGCTAAACTAGAAGATGCAAGATGACCTATACCCTGGGACCCAAGAAAGTCTCAGGGTTCAAACACAACAATCTCTCCGAAAGGCAGGGGAGCTGGAGGAATTGCAATTATAGGCGTGACTCGAAGTTGTGTTCGACCAGAGGAAAAGAGTAAATCAAGAGAGAGGGAAGGTGCTGTCCAAGAGATGAGAACTCCTGGAGGAGAGAGGCCCCAAAATAAACAAATGAAACCCCTGGATGATGCTGGAAGGAGGTCGGGATGGCAGCTGCATGGCGGACTTGGAGACCCTTGTCCAGGTTGAAGCAGAAGATAAAGAGCTCCAGAAGGGATGTCTCCATGGGGAAAATAAAGCTGATCTACTGTTCAATGTGTTCTGCCGTATTGAGAGGAGTTTTACAATTCTTTTGGCGAATTTAGAGATGAATTAATGATAAGACTATAGCAAACTAAGCAAATAACAAAAGAAGAGGCAATTTTTAACTGCAGGAAACATTGAAGTTGTAAAAGAAAGGAAATGTAATCACAATACACTACATGTCCCAGCTGTGAACAATATTCAAATTTTTATATTAGCATAAATACTGAATATTGATATATTAGCAAAACTTGTGACAGAACTATATTGGGAGGGTGAGAGAAGAAAATGTGTGCATATGTATGTGTGTCAGAAAGTTAAATTATATCATGCAAAGCTAATAGATAATATTTAAAATTTAAAAAGTCAGAAAACCCTATATAATAAAAGAGTAATATGCAAATTAACCATCACTCCACTACACCCACCAGCCACGCCCACCATCCAATCAGGAGCGAATATGCAAATAAACCCAACCAAGATGGCTACGGCCACAGAGAGCAGGAGGGAGGCTTGGGTTTCCCCGGTGATGGAGAAAGCCAAGCTTTCCACCTGCCCTTGCCGGCCTAGGCCTCCACTCAAGGCTACAAAGTTTCAATGATAGAAGATACATAAACCCAAACAAAATGGCGGCAGCCACGGAGCTGGAAAGAGCAGGAGGCTAGGGTTGCCCCTGGCGATGGAGGAAGCCAAGCTTTCCACACACCCTGGCCAGCCTAGGCCTCGCTTAAGGCTACAAAGTTTCAATTATAGAAGATACATAAATCCCCCAAAAAATGGCTGCCACCACGGAGCGAGCAGAGGGCTTGGTTCCGCTCCAGGCTACAAAGTTTCAATTGTAGAAGATAAATAAACCCCAGATACCAGGGCCTCCGCTTGGGTCGCCAGGGGACGTGGCTGGCCTGCAAACCACCACAGGCCCCTCGCCCAGGCCACCTCACACCCCAAGGGAACTCCACCCTGATCCAGGGCACCCTTCAGGGCAAACCAGCTGGCTCCCACCCATGCACCAGACTTCTATCCTATCTAATAAAAGAGTAATATGCAGATTGACCATCACTCCAACACACAGATGGCTGCCCCCATGTGGTCAAAGATCCTGCCCCCATGTGGACACCAGATGGCCACCA